>NC_084796.1:5527500-6200000 GCF_963169125.1 Humulus lupulus
GATTAAAACCTTAAGAAAAATAAATGGAAAACTAAGATTTTATTTCTTGAAAATTTATTAAGGACTTTAATTAGTATTTCTGGATATAATACCAGCTAAAATCTTCCATATATTTAACCGACTTGTTGAAAGTACGGGTTTATAGCGATACTGTTAAATAATAAGATTTTTAGCGGATTGTGGGAAAATACTAATATTGCGATACCCGAGCTTAAGTATCGAGACCATAGGATAGGTCTCCTCGAGACTTAGGGTTTAGTCTCAAATTTTTTTAGTATGAATTTCTTCAATGGGTTTAAAGCCAAATAAGTTCTTGATGGTTACCCTTATTAAGGATTTACTCTTGGATAAGTAGCGATGCCCTAGGTAACACGATAGCTACCCTTGATGGGGATATTTATTGGCTAGATCTTAGTGTTGAGACTCGGTTCTCTCTTACAGATTAGTATTTATGCTGGAGGGCGTGTTATGCCCGAATTGTTGGAAATTGTCGAGCGTTGGTCTCGAATTATATTGTTATATATTATATCTGCTTGCTCTGGGATTTTCTGAGTGGAGGAATTTATCTGTTAATATGAAATAATTTGTCATTGGTTATCAAGCATGACCATAAGTTTTCCAGGACACTTTTGCGTTCTTGAAATTGATTGTGTAGGGTCCGGATGGATTCAGAACCCTAATTCTCTGCATGCTTTTGTTTTAAAGTTGAACTTACTAAGCGTTTTCGCTTACCTAGTTGTTTCCTGTTGTAGGTAAGAGCAAGGGCAAGGCAGAGCAGTGAGCGTTGGAGTCTACCTTGCAAATGTACATGTGGACCAACCTTTTGGGAAGCTGTTTTATTTTTGGAAATGTTGTGTTATTTTCCTAAACTAGGCTCACTCTACTATTTATAAAATATGTTTGTATTAAATGTTAAGTATTGCCATACGAAGTTTTTTTATACGGGTTTTTGAGACATTTGGTTAAATGAAAACATTTATATTTCTGCATTATCGAGTCTTAAAAATCCGGGTCGTTACAGACGACGCTTGGGAAGTTATATCGATGGTCTCTATAGCAACATCATGTCATCGCTATAGAGTATAAGTAAGTTGTCGCCGAGGTTGAACGCACCGTTTAACTCAAACGGTTAGACCCTATGCCGATGACATGTCGTCACTATAGATAAGGGAATAGTACATGAATCATTTTGTTTACTATGCGTCCAGTCTATAGCGATGAAATGTCATTGCAATAGGCAGTGAAATTTGACTGAAATTTTTAGCGGTCCACTTTCCCTCCCTTTTTTTACCCTAGTTATAGACTAAAAATTTAACTGCCTAGTGGATCAAATTAGACTCTATAGTGACAACATGTCGTCATTATAGGGAGTGAAAATTGACAACCAACTGTTGGCAGTTTAGTTCCCTCCGTATCCTATAGCAATGACATGTCCTCGCTATAGACAAAGATATTTCCCTCTTTTTTTTTGTTGACGACTCTACGAAGATGGCATGTCATCATTGTAGAGTTAGTTCCCGCCTCTTGTTCCCTCCAAATTCCTGGTACTTCACAATGACGACATTTCTTCGTTGTAGGGTTCTAGGAATTTGGAGGGCCTGGTCGTGTGTTGTTGATGACCTTACAGCGATGACATGTCGTCACTGTAGCTTATCTATTTTAATAAATTAAAAAAAAAGAATTTTTTGTGGATTTCGACTACATACAACAACAACTTTGGAGTCGTCGCATGTTGCTATAGAGTCTTTTTCTTGTAATGTCATCCTGTAGCATTTCGGGTTTCGAGAAACCTTCCCACTACGACAAGGAACCGTAACTGTCTGACTTGGACCAGCTATATGTTCTTCCACATTCTCATCTACTAGCATCAGTATGGTTGAACATTTCCTCCTAGTTGTATTTCTTCCAACACTATTTTAATTCGAGGTTTGAAGTTTTTCATGTAGTCATTTTCCAAAAAAGTAGCATTTGTGGGAGCAAGTACTTTCTTGTCAACTGGACTATAAAACAGACCACCCCGATTACGGATAATTTTTATATTATTATCTTGAATTAAATATTCTTTTTTATATATATTTATATATATATCAGTATACATATACTTAATTCAATATCACATCAATAATATTGGATCTTCATGATAAATGAAATGTATAATTAAATGCAAATACGAGTGCAAAATATTAACTATATTCAATAAACAGTAATCGTTCATACAGGAATATGCTTTAAGGGCACAAATCCCAACAATTAATATGAATTGAATATTACATTTACTAAATATTGATGGAAGGGGAGTGTGGCGCTGGCTTAGAGGTGCGACTGGCTCCAAGCCCCGAAGTCGTGAATGCTCTAGTGAGACCTCTCCATTTCTTGACAAAGCCTTGTCAAGAACCCATTAGGGATGGTCCCATAATAAGCCTCAATGTGGAGGTAGGTACGAACTCGAAGGTACTTGACGTCATTTTCCCAGAAGTAATCTTACTCTCTCCAATTAACCAGTTTCGATGAGGTCGTCGCTAGGGAACTGAAATTCTTAGAAATGAGAGGATTTTGGGGAAGGTTTCTCTGAGATGCAAAGGGGTTTCCGAGAAGATGTAAACTTGAGAATGTAGGAATTAAGAAAAGACGGGGTATTTGAATTCAAAACCTCTACACATGGATAAAAATCCTTTGATCCCCAGTCGTTGATCACCTACGAGTAAATTCTCGAGTGTAATCCAACGGTCACAAAAATCGAGGTGACAGTCGTACTCAAAAGATGAAAAGATGTCTTGGGTATGGAAAAGACACTTCATTTAATAGCATCAATCGGCGGCCTAAGAAATAGGGGACCAACACGTGGTGCTCCTCTCCAGTGGTGTCACTTCTCGAGGACCCTCAACGGTTACTCCCCGAGAACGGAGCCCTAGGAAGATGAAAGTTGTTTTATCTAAGTCTCCACTATTCTCGATGATGAGTGAAAACTTGGGGGGGGGGGGGGGGAGGGGGGAATGTTGTCCATGTTTTCAGCGTACGACATTGTGGCATAAATCATCATGTTGTTTATCCTTCCTTGGAAGCTGGAGCCTAATCTGTGAGTGTCATTCTTATCACTCCCGAAGAAGATATTAGGCTAAATATTAATAAGAGCCACCTCCTGATAACCTACTTGGGAAGTGGTCTCCTAAAGCTCCTCGGGTTGTGACCAACTTGTCAAAATTCCAAGAGCCCTTCCTCCAAGGAAGGAGAACGATTGTTAAGTTTTAGCTAGAGAGGCACTCTGTAATGCCCCAAATTTCCTAATAAGGTTTAGGACCTTGATTAGGAGGCTGGGAGGGCCATAATTGATTTATTATGGTATTTAATGATTATATGCATGTTTATGTGAATTATATTATTATATGATGATGAATGCATGCATATGGGTTTAATTTTAATTATTAGGGAATTTTGGTAATTTGGCCCGTTGAGGGCGTGATTGTGTATTTTCGTGCATGAGGGTGAATTATAAATAATACCACATTATATGTGGATTGGTTTGAGCCATTCGATATGAGACGATCATGGAATGCAAGTTTTCGGTCTAGTCATAACGGGATTAAGTTCGGGGCTTGGAGCGAGTCTTGGGGTAATTTGGTGATTAGAACGTTGCCAGGAATTAAAGGGTAACAGGATGTGAATTATTGGTATTTGGGAATATTGAGAATAATGGGAATTTGAGGGTGTTAATTATACTTAATGAGATAGGCGGGAAAGGACGATTTTACCCTTGGGAGTCTTTAGAAGCCTTTATTTGACCTAGGGGAAAAATGGTCTTTTCACCCCTAAGATATATATGTAGAGTCCAAGAACTTTACTTAGCTAATTGTTTAGTAGTATTATAGTATGTTTAGTGTTATCATTGTTACTTTGGATTTTTGGTTCAGACCGGGAGTTATTTGGACACTCATAGTAGTACTTATAGATTTTCTAAGTTTAACCTATAGTTTAAGAATATTAAGTATAACCTAAGGTTTGATTAATGTGTCTGATATTAAGGAATATATTATTATATTATAAGGTTTAGACATCAACCAATAGGATTTTAAGCACATGTTTTGAATGGTAATTAAGGATTTAGTATTTTTGAGGATTAAATTAAATAAGGGTAAAAGTTTGAATGTATAGGGTCAGTCAGCAGCTTTGAGCACGTTGAGGGCTTAGTCAAGGCTGTTTACTCCATTCAAACTCAGCTAAAAATGTGTAAATTCGTGTTTAAATATTCAGCGTATGCCGATATATCGCAGCTATAGGGGGCGATATGTCGCAGCACGTAGATACGGAAAACACGAATCGATGCACGGTCGCCTCGGGAACAAAGGTCCAGGCGATATATCGCCTATAGGGGGCGATATATCGCCTCCACCAGCATGAATTCAAATACATTTGAATTCTTTTCCCTTCAGCCATTCAAACTCCTTCAACAGTCCAGCATCTTCTGAACGAGTCTTCAGCCTCTGCTGAACGATTATTCAAATGATTTTCACCTAAAAAGCCATTATTTTTATTCAAGTAAAATCAAGATATTTTCATTCCCAAACTCTATAAATAGGACCTAGTACCCAGCCATTATTCACCATTTGCTCTAAGTTCAGAGGCTGCTAGTGTTAAGTGAGTGAGAGAGTGTAAACACTTGGTTTGGGGAAAAACTATAAGCTTAAACATCATAAGCTTATCAAACACTTGGGAAGTAAGTGAGTGCTATAGTATTTCGGTGGATGTTAGATTGATCTTGCAATCTTTGAGGTAAACCCAAAACTCTAGTCCTTTCTGTATTCTATGTTATTTCTTTTCTCAAAACCTTCTACTCAGTCCCCTAACCTTATTCTTATTTTTGGTTAGGGAATCCAAGTTCTTAAGCACTTAAGTGGTGGTAAGCATATTTTCGTTTAATGGTTTAGTCTTCCTATTCTCTTTCATTTCATCTCCTTTCTTTAGACTCACCCTTGTTCATTGTGGTTTTAGGAGTGTTCCAAAAGTCCTAACTCAGTCCATTTTATCCCGGTAACTTTGGTAAGGAAAATAGGCTAGAATCAATATGTTATGTGCTTATGTTATCTATATGTTTTATGTTATTAATGTGTTATGATATGTATGTATGTTTGTAGGCTTGGGCATATGACCCATATGACTAACAAGACCCCAAATGGATTATGGGCATATGACCTACTTAGCTAGTAGGACCCCACTAATTCCATGGGCATATGCTTGTTTAGTCTATGGGACCCCAAGTAATAATGGCCATTATAATAAGTGTATGTTATATGTATTATGTTAAGTCTTTATGTTTTCTTATGAAATTGTGTATATGACTATGTGTTAGGTTTTTTCCTTGCTGGGCATTAGGCTCACTCCTTTCTGTTTATGTGCAGGAAAATAAGCTTAGAGGCGGTAAGATTCGTGATGCTTGGGAGGATGTGTATCGATGATGAATGGAGTCAAGGGGCCGAGCGTTATCGATTCGAGGATGTAGTCTCCTTTTATGTTTTTTATGGTTTTACATGTATTTTCCGCATTATTATGTAATGTCTTTTATTTTAAATCTTATTTTGTTTTAAAGACAATGGGATCCCAAAATCCTTCTTAGTATTCGTTTTTTGTAAATAACTCTTATTTTCAAGTTACTCAATAAATTATGGTATTTTCGTAAAATGTAAGTTTTTATGTATAGTTTCGATAATGGTCCAATTAGTCTAGATTAGTGGGTCATTACAATATATCAGCCTTTGTGGTTAGAAAGCTGTAGAAAATGTTAGAGAAAACAGAGCATTATCATCCTCATCTCTCTCCCTCTCCCGTACACCATTTCTCCTCTTCCATCCTTTGGAATTTTTGAAGCCAACTTGAAGAACCAAGCTAGGAGATCAAAGGTGGGAGCTTAGGAACTTAGTTCAATCATTGAAGAGGACTCAAATCCAACTTGAGGTAAGGTTTCATCCAAGAACTTATCCTTTACTCTGTTTTACAAGTTAGTTTTCAGTTGGGAATTTGAGGTGTTAGTTGTGAGAATTCATGGAAGTTCTTGTGTAAGATTGCTTGGGTTTTGATGAGGGTGTGATGTAGATGAGGTTAGGGGGTTGAATTTGATGTTTTGATGATGTTTGGGATTGGTTTGGAGACTTGGTTTCAGAGGGAAATCGCAGGGGAGAAGACCAGAATTTTCTCTGGTTTGCTGATGGCGCCCCAGCGCTAGGGAGAGCTGATTCTAGAGCTCTCTGACGTTGGGGCAGTGCCCCAACGCCACTAGGCAGCGCCCCAGCGCTTGTGGATTTTCTAGCAACCTATTTTTAGGGCTCGGGATGACTTTTAAGGCTCGGGGGTTGGTTTTTTTACCCCATTTAGGTAGATTAAGAGTCCCGAGAGTGCGGGATGGATCCCGGGAGTGTGGTTTTAGATTATAAACCTTTTTATGATTTATTTTATTGATGGGATTCCATATTTGGTTATGACTAGGTGACCGCTAAAGGATCAAAGGATTGATCGTTCTCAAGGGTCGTTCTTTTACTAGTTCTTGCTCGAACCTGAGGTAAGAAAACTGTACCCTGTGTATATGTGACATGCATGGCTATTTTTTATGAATGTTGGATGCTTAAATGTAATGCACGAGGAACATGTGATTAGTACATGCTTTGTATATTGAGTATGATATTGTTCAGAGCTTGAGCCTCCGTGTTTATGCATGATCCTAATTGTGCTAGCAATTATTGAGTAAGCATGTTGAATGCCTCTATTTGGATATTTGACATATGATATATGTTTGGTGGCATGGATTACTTGTGTATGGCACTGACTTATTAGTCAGAATCAGCAATGGTGTCAGATCCATCTGTGAAGCTGTGATTTACTAGTCAAGTTCACAATGGGTTGAACACTGGTCGTGTTTTACTGACCTGAGAGTCAGAAATGGCATAGCGTCACGAACGCCGAGCCAAATGAAGATTAGATCTAATCGATATCATCGTTGAATGACTCATATAGGGTATTAATGCTGGACCGACCTGAAGGTCGATGAAAATTATAAGCGCTTGCCTAGTCTAAGACTGGTTACTAGAGCCAGGGCCTAAGGCCTAGGTGACTATTTGTCACATGGCTAGGAGGGTATGGGCCCTTCGAGATGGACTTATTAGTCATCTAATTGAGATGGACTTATCAGTCATCTGACCGAGATGGACTTATTAGTCATCTGACAGAGATGGACTTATCAGTTATCTGACCGAGATGGACTTATTAGTCATCTATCTTATATTCAGGGCTATCAGCCCGATATGGTTACCGGAACCACCAGTATTGAATCACTCATCTAATTGAGACTGACTTGATAGTCATCCACTCAGGAGGGCAGGATTCTTTATCTTGGATACCCATTGTTACGTGAATTTGTTTGCCTGCTTGATTAGGGCTATATCTGCTAGGCAAGTGCCTTATGATTTGATGACATGTTATTACTGTTCATGAGCATATTAAGTTTTCTTGCTGGGCTTCGGCTCACGGGTGCTATGTGGTGCAGGTAAAGGCAAAAGAAAACTGGACCATCCTTGAGTTGGAGAGCTTAGGTGATGATGTGTACATATGTAGCTGCTCGACCACCATAGCCGAGGTTTGTAGAGGAACTAGGTTTTAACCTTGTTTTGCCACTTAGTTCGGCCTGTTGTAAATATTTTCTTGTAGTAGACTCTGAAATTATATTTTGGGTTCCCAATATATATATTAAACGTTATATCTTAACCAACATTTTTAATCCCTAAACCGCTAATCATACTTAGTTACACATTTATGGCCAAATGACTCGATTAGCGAGTTTAGCACTGTAGCGGTCCCTGGAGTTGGGGCGTTACACACTCGGGTCCATAGACACTTGTCTGACACCCAGTGGCTACAGGGATCGTGCTGTCGGTTCCGTACGAACGACAAAAAAGATGTCCCACGATGTCGCTTGACATGGGAAAATGTGCACCTACCATTCTGAAAATACCAAGAGGCAGTTTTCCATAAAGTAATGGGCTTGACATCCTCGTATGGGGCCTTTCAAGTATCTAATAGGGTCAACCAACCTATTTAATGTAGGAAATCTTCATTTATGTATTCACTAATCCCATAATGGGAACAATTATTGTAATCTGGTCTCATTAATGAACAATCCCCTTAGCTGTCTATAAATAGGGCTAGGACATCACTTGTAAAAGGATCCCAACTTTCAGTGTATGCAATAACGATACCTGAATTCTTAGAGAACTTGATATTTCCAAGTTCTTCATCTTCAATACAATTGACTCGGGGACTAAGGCTAACTAATAGCCTGAACCACATAAAACCCTGTGTTTAATATTTCTTTTGTTTAAGCTTTTTATTTATTTGGTAGTTGACGGTGAAGGGACTAAATTGTAGTATTAATAAAAAAATGGGGACCTAAATACTACTTGTAAATTTAAAATAGGGACCTAAGTGATACTTTTGATGTAAAATAGATACCTCAAGTGCTATTCACCCAAATAAGATCAAACTTATATATTGATCATTATCCTGCTCAATTGAAAAATGGGAGCACTTTGGGCAAGAGCTCTATATTCGGCTTCAGACTTAGATCTAGCTATGACCTTTAGTTTTATAAAGCTCCATGATATTAAGTTTCCACCAATCTGATACACAGAATGTTTCTACGTTTAAAATCTTCGTTGCTCTTAATATAATTATTTTGCATGTTGACCAGTAATTTGTGTTGGAACTTGCATGTGAATTGGCTTAATTTATTCAGAGTAAAGGAGATGTCAGGCCGATTGAGATTTAAGTATTGCAACCCTTTGATTATGCCTCAGAACAGTGTTACATTTTCAAAGGACTCAATGTGAGTAGATTTAGTTTGTATTTTAATTATTGGATCGAAGAGTACAATAGGCACACAATGCTGAGAATTTTTTTGATATTTATTATTGGACAGAAGATTACGATATATAGGAGAAAGAAACAAGCTAAAGCAAAGCAATCAATTAAAACACGTTTTAATAATTCTTTATTAAATGTCGTATAATAAATAAAGAACACATGATGATCTTTAACCAATTACATAACATACTACAAATAATAATTAATTAAGCACACGCAATATGAAAACACAAGTAGAGAACATTTCACTGTTATACATTTAAGGTTTTAAAATAAAGTACTCTACTCAAGTTCCCATAGCTTGAAAGATCCATTCACAAAATCATAGTATCCACCCCTAAGTGCTATCTTTTTCTCTTCAACTCCTCTTTGAACAAATGGATAAGAATGTAGATTCTTTAGAGACACATTCACTGCTTCCTGCACATTCAATTATTCAACAACAGTAATATATTAGCTCGTACTGTTAAGATTAATTTAACATTCGTTGGTAATTGGAAAATTTATTAGAATTAATTATTACCTCAGCACATATTTCACATTGTTCTTCAAATGTCAAATTTTTGTGTTCAGCCTTGACTTTATCCTTGGCAGCTTGAGCAATGTTGACCCAATCATCAATGAAGTCACTGTAGATTTAATCAATAAGGTTAGATCGGTCACTATGATGAGTGAAAATTAGCTTGATGAACTAAATTATTAAATATTTATGTGAATAATTCAAATTATAAAAAGTTTCAATCTTACAAGGGAGCTGAACCATCTTCAGGATAAGACATAAGCCTTTTTACGCCACCACAACGACTATGTCCAATCACCAAAATATTCTCTACCTTAAGCTCCTCTACCGCATATTCAATAATTGCTCCGACGTTTGAGTATTTCAACTGTGAAATTAATTAGATAATAACAAAGATTAATAGTGAAGTAATTTATATACAATGAATTAAGATTAGGTATTTCAAAATTTGATTAAATTGTAATTAATTATTAAATAAATTACTTGGTCAAAAGTTGGAATCAAGTTGCCAATATTGCGGGCCATGAAAGCTTCTCCGGGTTGAAAATTTAAGATATGGGAAGGACTCACTCGAGAATCCGAGCATGCAAATACTAAAAACTGTTCATTCGATCAATTAAGATGAATTAAATATAAATCAACAAATATATATTAAAAATAAAAGAGAGATATGTGGATGTGGATGTGTATTTGTTTTTCTTCTCTTCCACACAAAAAATGCATGTATTTAATCAGGGTATGCGAACGTACCTTAGGATGTTGGGTTGCGGCAAGTTCATTAAACAAGCATGGGTACTTGCTGCAATATCATCCCATCAAATAATTAGGCAAGTGTTTTTTTAATTATAACTTCTAACATCGTAAATGATATAATTACAAATAATATATATAAATATGTTGTTCTTATATATTCGCTCTTACTGAAATTTATTGGAGAGAAAGTGCTTAAATCCATGAACAATTTTCTGAACAGGATCAACATGCTCAGGTTGCACCTTGTCAAAGCTTTCATCTTCATCGCTTTCGCTTTCACTTTCGGCCTTCTCACTATTCAATCAATTTTATAATATAATAATTATTATATATAAAGCTACATATTCATTGTAAATATATATATATATATATCTAAAATCACAAATAATATCTAGTAAATATTAATTAATTACCTGATGATCACCAGATTCTTCTTGATGCTGCATTCAAAATTGGCCAACTGGGAAAACTGTTCATCGGCCATTATATTCTGTTTGCTAATTTATGTGATTTCTTTCTGCAAATTCAAGTAATGAAGGAATTGTTATTATATATTACTACGTATACTCGATCATGAAGATTCAGTGTATAAATATTTATATATAAGTATTATATAGATTGCATACCTTCCTGATTTTCCTCAAGTAGTGATGAGTTTAATTATATACGCATGCAAAGAGAACTCACTTATAAAAACTAATTAAATAAAAGTATATATTCAGTAACAGTAGCGTATTTATACTTGAAAGAAAAGTATCTAGCTAGCTATATAACTAAATTATAGTACTATATATATATAAACTAACCTTTCTGAAGAATCGATAATATTTTCTTCCGTACTATATGAGTAAGAGTAGAATAACGAGAACAATAGTTTGGAATTGGAGCAAGAACAATAGTTATGAAAACCAAATAGAATTAGCAGACATATATGTTTGAGGGCACAAAATCTCTTCTATTTATAAGCCAAACTTTCTTTCAATGTGCATACGTTGACGCGTGCACGTGTTTTTTTCTTTACAAAAAAATATTACTATATAGTAGGCTATTTATTAATAAGTGAAATATGCATTAATTAGCTTTTTAGAAATTGACCTGCTCAGCATTCAAACATATACTATATAATTACATTATATGTTTTGGTGGACCCTAGGAGTCAAAAATGGACTCCTCATGGTCATCGATATATAACTATAATATTCAACCTGATGATGTTTTATATATTATATTTTATTGGATCAGATTTAAGAAAAGCGTTGGCGTTGGTTCCTGGAAGATATATATGTATATTCATCTTTAAAATTTAGTTATTGTCTAGAAGCTAAGAAACATGTGTTTGTTTAAATGGGTTCCGGAGTTCTAATCAAAACTGTTAGGGAATTCACCTTCCTCACACCAGCTTCATCTACAAACACAAAAGCAACAAACCAATAGATATAACATACACAAATTTCAACAGAAAAATCAGCAAGAAAAACAATAAAATAAACACCAAGAATTATAGAGGTTCAGCCCAAATAACTTGAGCCTACATCCTCTTTGAACTCCCATTGGGATGTTCTTCTCTGCATTATGAAACAGCAATGAAGATTACAACTTGTCACCACTAGAGAACTTCTACACTTGATGGATTACAATGCCTTGAACCCAAGCAAAACCCCAAGTACACTTGACCATGTACAAAGAAATCTCTCACCCAAGACCCAAGTGTTTCTCTCTCAAGCTCTCTCTCTCTGAAATAGCTGCTATTTTACAAAATGAAATATGTTCTCATCTCTCTCTTTAACAACTGAGATAATAAGACTTATTTATAGGGGGTTTTACAACTGTTATATAACTTAAAAAATACCAGAAATAAACGCAGACTCATCTGGCGAAATGATAGACAAGACTGGAAGAAAAACGTAACTTTGCTGATGTGTATTGATGTTTAATGCAGACCAAAAATTCTAACAAAAGCTGATACGAATGTAATGCAGCAGCCCAGTGAACCATTGAAAGCATATCTAAGTAGGTTTGCTAATGTTGCTGCGTGAACTAGAGATGCCGACGAAAGTTCTAAGCTCATGGCAATGAGGGTGGGAATTCTTGTTGGAGGCGACCTGTGGCAAGAGCTACAGAGGAAAGGAGTTAATACTGTGGAGGAGGGGCGAGCTTCCGTCGTAGGAACCAACCAAGTCTCTGTCCAGCCCGTTGTAGCAGTAACGGATGTTGCAGCTACGGCTCAAATGGTTGCCCAGAATAACCAAGGGGGAAATAATAAGAGAAAAGGAAATGTTGAAGCCGACCAGAGCGGAACAAAGAAAAACAAGTCCGTGGAGAAATTTAAATCGGTCTACACAACATATACCGATCTCACGGCTACTAGAGAACGCATCTTCTTAGCTAATTCTACCCGCCTTCAATGGAAGAAGCCAGATTCATTAAAGAGTCAAAGAGAGAAGAAAGATACTTTGAAGTTTTGCCAATTCCACAATGATATCGGTCATAATACTAATGATTGTAGACAGCTGAAGGATGAGATCGAGACTCTCATTAGGGCAGGACCTTTGGCTCAGTACGCCCGGAATCGAGCGACTCCCATTCGGCCTACTGGACAAAACACTCCTGAAGCTCCAGTGAATCAAGACGGAGCTAAGATGAATCAGAACAATCATCCTCCGATAACAAGAGGAGATATAGCCACTATTTCGAGAGGACCTCATCTAGCAGGTACGAGCACTGGTGCCCAGAAGAGGTGTGCCAAAATATAATATAATGTTAGATTAAATAATGTGACAGAATGTGATTTATCACACAAATGTGAATTGTCACACCTTGTAACATATTATTGAGAGTCACAAAAATTGGACACATGTGTGTGCCCAAATGTGACATATTTTGGAGTCACAAATTTGTAACTTCCAAATATTACCCAATAATGTGTATATTATATGTTACACATTTGAGATTGGATTTCACAAAGCCATGATGAAATATTGATGTTGGAGACAAGTTTTTAACTCCTAATAGGTGTTTGGAGGTTACAAAATCATGTGGGAAATAATTTGAGACGTTTTGGAAAAATGATTTTTTTGTGCTGAAAATGGCATGTGGCCACAACCACTGACTTTCAGTGGCCGCGGCCTGGGGGATAGAAGCCAGTGGCCGCGACCACTGAAAAGTCCTGGCTGCGGCCAGTGAGACTGACAGCCTATATGATTTTTCAATTTTTTCCAAATGAACGGTTCTAACACACTACAAGAAAAATAGGCTTCAACGAGGACAAATTTCGTCAGTGAAGGGTGCTTCTTTCGTCAGTAGTAGCTATCAATGGCGACATGTCGTTAGTGATTGGTCGTTGGTGATACCTCGTCGGTGAAAGTCAATATCAATGACGACTTTACAAGTCGTTGGTAAAAAAAAGTATCACTGACGACAACATCGTTGGTGATAATTTAACCTTTTTTTTTTTTAATGCTTTTAACTATTAATGACGACTATGTCGTTGGTGATAATTTAACCTTTTTTTTTTTTAATGCTTTTAACTATTAATGACGACTTAGTCGTCATTGATAATATTATCAATGACGACTATGTCGTTAGTGTTATTTATTTATTTATTTATTTTTAAATTATTAATTAATATAAAAATAATTAATTATTTCATTTTTTTATAACTAATTAATATAAAAAATAATTTAATTAAAAATAAAACATATAACAAACTAAAAATGTTCATATTAAATTTTAAAAAGTCATACATGGAAATATAAAATACTAAAGTGTTCATAAAACATAAATAAATACATAATCAATAGTCCATAAAACGTATATAAAAATACTAAAAGAAATTTGTAGTAGCATCGTCATCATCATCATCACTAGCATTTCTCGGAATTTGTTGTTGAGGAACATTTGGCATCTGTGGGTAGTAGGGCAGCACCTGCGAACTTGGCATCATCGGCGATGTTTGCTGCCCATGTGGTGTAGGCATCATTGGCGATGTTTGCTGGCCATGTGATGTAGGCATCATCGATGATGTTTGCTGCCCATATTGCTGCCCTTGTGGTATCGGCATCATCTGAAAAGTATGCGGCATCTGAGACATTTGTTGTGTCGGCATCATTTGTGGCGTCCGTGACTGAGAAACTTGAGACGTCTGAGGCGATTGTGTCATCATCTGCATCATTACTTGTGAACTGTTTGGCGACTGTGACATCATCTGGAAGAATGACTGGAACATCTGATATTGTTGAAATTGAATCATGTGTTCAGGGGTTAAAGATGCAGACGAATGAATAGGAGGTTGTTGTAGTAGTTGCTGAAAGGAAAGAGGAGACAAATTTGGCGATTGCTGATGCTGAAAACCCATTGGCTGAAAAGATGGACCAGATCCATCTCTAGGCATATGAGAATGAGATGGTCGTGGATGCGTTGGTTGCGTTGGAGCTGCATTATTCATCTCAAGATCCATTTCAGCACGTTCCTCAGGAGACAGTTTTTGAGACAATATCTGAACTTGTCTTTGCAATTGAGCTACTGTCTGCTGTAAGTCGGGCTGGTTAGTAGTTGTTGGTTGTGTACGCCGTTTTGATGATTGTCCTTTCAATTTGCGACCCACTCCTCGGTTATGGCCACGCCTCTCTCCAAGAGTCTCATGGAGTATCTCAATCTCAGAAACTTCTGTAGAGTCAGAAGTAAAATCAAATTATAATTATTTGAATATATTTAAAAGTAATTAATTTATATAATCTTACCCATTCATTTTTGGCATAGTCGTTGACAAAGGTGTTTGTGCATTTCTTTGTATGACAATCCTTCCAATTCTCAATGTAACCCTTGCTTTGCTGATAAATATAAATTGTAAGAAAATTATAATTAAATTAAACTTCATTAAATATATATTATATATACATTAACTTACATTTTCATGAAGGGTTTCGGCCATTGTTATCGACCCTTGTGTTGAAGAGTATTTCATCTTCTGCCGATTGAGAGAATTTTGCTTAGAACGAGCAATAAACTGAGGAGATGTGAACAACTGACATATTAGTCGCCATTGTTAACCAACCCCCTCAGGTCCAGGCTAGGCCTCCCGTAGATCTAGTTCAAGAAAGGATTGAACAGTTGGAGAAAGCATTCAGGCTCTTACCAAATGAGCGTAGCAGGGAGAAGGATGAAGAGTTCAATGAGGAGCTCAAACCATTTGCCTCGCATATCTCCAACACCCTGTTTCCTTAGGGGTTTAGAATTCCCCATGTCCCGCCATTTGATGGAAATTCAAATCCATATAGCCATCTGAGCACATTCAACACGATAATGTGAGCCAGCAATGTGGGCTACGAGCTCAAATGTATGCTGTTCCCAGCCACACTCACTGAACCAGCAAAAAACTGGTTTGAAAAGTTCAAAAGGCATTCAATCGCATCCTAGGATCAATTGTCAAGAGATTTCAAAAAACAATTTAAAGCTATGGTTGGAATTAGGCCCAAGGCCTCAACCCTGATCAATGTCCGACTATAATCAAATGAGTCACTAAAAGGTTACCTCACAAGGTTTAACTTAGAAGTGGCTCGAGCTCGAGATGTCGATGATAGTGGTCACTTAATGGCAGTTCGAGCTGGTGTAATGCCAGGAAGTCCTCTCTGGGAAGACTTACAAAGGAAACCTATCTGGTCGTTAACTGAGTTTAATCGACAAGCCCAGAGGTTTGTCAATGTATAAGAGGCGAGGTCAACGTTGAACATGACCTCCTAGCCCATAATTACAACGACAAACGCGAACTCTGCTTTGACCTCGATAGACCCGTCGACTTTGAAACCCCCCAGGGAAAACCCTTCTAAAAGGAAGAAAAACGAAGGGAATAATCCCGAGGCAGATGGAGGAAAGAAAAAGAAAGGGGAAAGATACTTCTCTGTATACAAAGTGTATACTGAGCTCAATGAGTCTCGGGAGAACATCTACCTGGTTAATGAAAACCAGGTCCCATTCAGATGACCTGACGCAATGAGGAATCCAAAAGCAAAGAGAGATTCTAGTAAATACTGTAGATTTCACCGGGATATCGGGCTTTCAACCGATGAGCGTCGACAGTTAAAAGACAAGATCGAAGGATTGATCTCGAGGGGTTATTTTGGAAAATACGTAAGAATCTGAAATCCCAACTAGGCTTCCACCAGCCAAAGGGTAGCAGCTACACCACCTGCCTAGAACAGTAACTCCCGAGCTCGGGAGGATGAGCAACCCACTACAAGAAAAAATGCTTTTAATAATCCAATGATCATCAGGTAATTAATTAATATTTACTAGATATTATTTGTGATTTTGGATATATATATATATTTACAATGAATATGTAGCTTTATATATAATAATTATTATATTATAAAATTGATTGAATAGTGAGAAGGCCGAAAGCGAAAGCGATGAAGATGAAAGCTTTGACAAAGTGCAACCTGAGCATGATCCCAATGATTGTTACTTTGATCCTGTTCAGAAAATTGTTCATGGTTTTAAGCATTTTCTCTTCGATAAATTTCAGTAAGAGCGAATATATAAAAACAACATATTTATATATATTATTTGTAATTATATCATTTACGATGTTAGAAGTTATAATTAAAAAAACACTTGCCTAATTATTTGATGCGATGATATTGCAGCAAGTACCCATGCTTGTTTAATGAACTTGCCGCAACCCAACATCCTAAGGTACGTTCGCATACCCTAATTAAATACATGCATTTTTTGTGTGGAAGAGAAGAAAAACAAATACACATCCACATCCGCATATCTCTCTTTTATTTTAATATATATTTGTTGATTTATATTTAATTCATCTTTGTTATCCAAAAAATTAGCATTGATGACGTGGCAAGTGATCCCTGGACACGTGGCTGACACCTGGAAGAGCTCTGCTAGGGTATCGACCAGAGGATGCACTAGAAGAGGTAAGCAGCCCAGTCTTATCTGCGACCAGTCTGGTCGATAGTTCCGCATACAAAGTTACATTACTGTGAAGATCTTTGTAAATCCCGAATTTAACTCATACAATCTCCGGAATATCCGATAATTCAGGAGAGAGTATCTGTAACAATCCTTTGTAATCCCCCTTGAGCCTATAGATAGCAAAAGATAGCTCAAGGAGGGGACTTTTGGCTTTCGAATCATTTGAGACTAGAGTAATTCTCCTGGTGATATTGTATTTGTAATGCCCCGAATTCACCGATGTGTTTAACGGCATGAATAGTTGGCCGGGAGGGCCATACTTGCTTAATTATGTTGTTAATTGATTAAATGCATGTATATGTTGATTATATTATGATATGATGTGAAATGTATGCATGTGAGTCCATATTTCTCATTACAGGGGTGTGATGATAATTTGGCCGTTGAGGGTAATTTGTGTATTTGGGTGCATAACTTGATTTGTGAATGAGATTCCATTATTATGGAGATATATTCGAGCTAAGCAACATGAGACGGTTATTTTTAGTAGATTAGCGGTTTTACCATAACGTGGTCAATTTTGGGGTAATAGAAATGTTCATTTGATGATAAATTGGGAATATTTGAGATCAGGGTGAAATTTTGGAGGTTTTGACTATAATGTCCCCGGGGGTGTTTTCGGGACCCCAAGCATTAGGTTTTTTTTTAGGTTACTTAAGTTTGAAGTAGCTTATCAGATAGAACATACGATAAGAAAACCTTCCGTTCTTCCTTTTCAAAGTCCGTTTTACCGTTTAAGCCTTTTTGACGAAATCTTGAGTTCTAGAAGTCGGAATCGAGTGAGGATCGAGGCATAGCGATCCTAGGGAAGATTAGAAGCTTCTTAACCGAAGGATTCGACGGAAAACAACCCAATTGAAGGTAATCGAAGTTTAAGTTTTGAGTTTTTCCGAGTTTCTAAGCTTTGAATTGATTTTGTGAATTGTTGAGTTTTCGGTTCATTCGAGCCTTGGGTTTTGAGGGTTTTGATGTATGGGGAAACTTGGGAACTTTGATTTGATGATTGGGGAATGTTTAGGGATGATTTTGGAGGCTTTGAAGTGTTATAAACGTGGTTGGGAATGGCCCAGGGTGGAGCGCCGCGACCCTGTTCTTGTGGCGCCGCGGCCCTTCTTTGATGAAGCAGGTGGCCTTTCTGTTTCGCTGGGCGCCGCGGCCCTTGTGTGGGGCGCCGCGGCGCTTGCCTCTGGAAATTCTGGGGGCCGCGGCCCAAGGTGCTAGGGCCGCAGCCCTTGCCCTGTTTTCGCCCTGTTTGCTCGTTTTGACCCCAGGAACCTAGTTTTAGGCCTCGGGAGTGTCCTTGCTATTTGGATTAGTTTGGATTGATCTCTTGGAGGCTAGATAATGGTTTGAGAGCCTTGATTATCTTGATTATTGATGGTATCCCATATGTGTTGTGATTAGGTAACCACTAAAGGACTAAAAGCTAAACCGTTCTCAAGGGTCGTTCTTTTGTTCATTCTAGCTCGAATCAAAGGTAAGAGAACTGCACCCCAAGTGTGACATGCATGGATGTTCATGAGGCATGTGATTGTGAGAATATGGACATGGATTGAATATAGAATGCTTAGCATATGTTGCTCATTTGTGCATGGTACTGACTTATTAGTCAGGTTTGGAAAAGGTGCTAGTATCAGCTGTGAAGCTGTGACTTATTAGTCAGGTTCAGCAGTGGTACTGGGCACTGATCACGTTGAGATGACTCATTAGTCGAGACGGCCTTGGCATGTGTCACGCAAGCCAACAACATTTGATCTGATTGATTATCAGCATTGAATGACTCAAAGAGCATTAATGCCAGACCGACCCCGAGGGTCGACGAATGAAATAAGCGCTTGGAGGCTAGTGGCTTACTTAGCAGCCACTCTCCCACTTGAATTAGTGACATGCATGGCAGTCACTCAATACGGTTACCAGAACCTGTTGAAGGCTAGTGGCTTACCTATCAGCCACTCTTTCATTTGAATTAGTGGCTTGTCTGTCAGTCACTCAGTGTGGTTTATCAGGACCTCATGTGATGTTCACTCATTTGTTTAAAGCTTACTGCTCAGTGTGATTATAATGATAATCATTTGATAATTTTTATGAATAGTGTTATGTTTTCTTGCTGGGCTTTGGCTCATGGGTGCTATGTGGTGCAGGTAAAGGGAAAGAAAAGCTCACCTAGCCTTGAGTGGAGAGCTGATGTGGTGTTGTGTACATATGCGGCCGCTTGACCACCACGGCCAAGGAGTTCTCAGAGGGACTAGGGGGTTTACCCTATTTTGCCGCTTAGGTCGGCGGGATTGTAACTTTACAACTATAGTGACCATTTTGTACTGAGAACCACTTGTAAATGTTTTGTTTAGCTCTGTAGAGCAGTTTGTAATAAAATCTCCATTTCCTTTTTAATGGTTTTATACCTTAGCCTGTTAATTACACTTAGAGCACATTTTTGACCAAAGGACTCAGGTAACGAGTCAAATTTTTGGTCCACCGTTCACTGTAACTGTTCTGGGGTAGCCAGGGCGTTACAGTATTGTTCTTCAGAGGTTAGTGAAACTCATTGAACCCTTGTTCTTTGATCACTCCTTTGATTCTTATATCAAGAACAGTCTAAGTGGACGTAGGTTATTACCAGATCCTGGGACCGAACCACTATAAAAATATCGTGCTGTTATTACTTTTTATCATTACGTTCTTCCCTACACATCCATTCACATCAAGCATATTCTGACTCCGTGTCAGTTGACCAAAATCTGGGTCAACATTCTGGTGCTTTCATTGAGAGCTTGATTTATCATTGCTGAGAAAACTAATGGCGAAAACTGGAAGGAAAGCTGGACAGGCGGCCGCTGCTGCACCATCAAATCCACCTCCTCCTCCCCCTGCAAGCATGGTGGAGGATGAGCCACATCTGGATTTTGAGGAGGAAGAAATAGATGATGCAACGCTGAAGAGTACCCTTGGGGCGTTGCAGGAAGAGCTGGCTAGTCTGAAAGCCAGTCAAGAGACTGCTGCCGGAGTTGTGGCGCGGCAGCAGCAGGAGATTGAACGGCAGCGCACGGAATTAAGCGAAAGGCAAGCGGAGATGGACTGCCGCCAGAGCAAAGCCATGGCAGCCCTCGAGGCGGCCTTGCAGCTGGCAAGGAATCAGGCCGCACCTGTTTCGCAGCCTGATCAACCTATCAATGGGCCACCCTAGAGGGGTCCTAATCCCAGCCCACCAATCCAGCCTTCGAGTCCACAAAGACCCGAGCAGCCTCAAGCGCCCCATGACGATGTCCTGCTGGACCCTGAGGCGCAGCCACCATCCCAAGCTGGTCGCGGCAATCCCCCGCAACAGAGGCAGAATAGGGTCGAGCATCAGCCTCGTATTCCTAGACGCCGTAGGGGCGACGAGCCAAACCTACCGAACAGAGGTCAGTATCCCCCTGGTAACAGGAGGGACTCAGAGTTAGGCTCTGCGGTCCGGGGCCCCCCACGACATGATAATGCACGGGGACACCACGACCAGCGCAGGCCACCCTCTAACGTTTGGAACATTTCAGCCAGAGACGGAAATCGGGGGAACAGTCAGTCCCACCATAGCCAATCAAGGTTTAGAGATGGGCATCGGTATAATGAGGCTGACTCAGGCAAGGGAAACGCTGGCCGAAGGAATGAAGAAAGAGGTAAAGGCAGGAGCCAGGTACCTCAAGATGACCAACCCGATAGACGGGATGCCGGGGGTAGCGAGCAACGGAGAAGAGACGAAGATTTGCGTGACGTACTCAACGATCGCCGTGAGCGGCATGGCGAGAACGTCCCCCCAGCAACAGAGGCCACAGCAATTCCTGCCGCTGTACAGGCCCAGATAGACGCCCTCATCCAAGCAGTGCAACAGTTGGTCGGGGGAAGGACATCTTATATCGACCACGATAGGAGGAAAGACACTCCTTTCGTACAGAGGATAGCTAATGCCGAAACTCCAAACAAGTTCAAAATGCCTACACTCCCAAACTTTGACGGGTATGGAGACCTAGTGTCTCATGTCAACAAGTTTGAAATCCAAATGGACATTTAGAAAGTGTCCGAAGACGCTCGGTGCAGGATCTTCCCTGCAACACTTTCTGAAGCCGCGCAGGAATGGTTTTTTAAGTTCCCTCCCGCAAGCATAGTTTCCTGGGAGATGTTCGTAAGGGAGTTTTACGAACAGTTCTATGCAGGTTGTGTGCATCCGACCGAAGCAAACCAGCTGGTTGAAATTCGCCAGCAAGATGGAGAGTCAGTAAAGGACTACATCCAGCGCTTTATGCGAGCGGAGGCTGGAGCAAAAACGATAGGGGAAGAAGGAAAAATGATGGCCATTACCGCAGGGTTTAAACGTCGTTCTCCCCTCTGGAAAAGTCTCTGAAAGGAAGGAGTGAGAACTACCCAAGAATTTTTGGACCGGGCTGATCGCTACATCAAGCTCGAAGAAGCCATTGCTGACGATGGAAAGCCCTCAAGCAAGGATAAGAAGGCTTCCGAACCCGCCAAAGCCGCCAATGGTTCCAAACCTAATGGCAATGGCAATGGCAATGGCAAGAATGGTGGAAAACGGTCGTATAACGAGCCTTCCACCTCCGACAATAAACGAGCCAAGGGTAATCGTTATGAACCTCGGTTCACTAACTACACTGCCCTCGTCGAGTCTCGGGGAGAGGTTTATCAGGCCACAAGTTCTAGTGTGCCTTATAAAAAAACTGGCCCCATTCGATAGGATATTTCGAAAAGGGACGTTACCAAGTTCTGTCGTTATCATAACGACTACGGACATGACACCAATGAATGCAACCAGTTAAAAGACGAGATCGAGTTCCTTATTAGACAAGGACACTTGAGAAGGTATGTACGGGCCTCGGGAAATTCCCAACGAGAGGCTCCAGGTAGCAACGAGCAGGCGCCCGCGCGCCAATGCTCGTCACCCTTACAGCCTGCCCCCGTGACTGGCACACTCTTAACCATCTGTGGAGGCCCGCACCTCGCGGGAAATAGCGGAAAGGCCAGGGAACGATATGCTCGGACTCTGCGCCACGACCAGGACATCGAGATGATGACTGTGGAGGACCGTGCACCAAAAAAGGCTCAGTCAGAGGAAGGTGAGATAACCTTCTCTGATGTCGATGCCCAACACGTCCGGTTCCCACATTCCGATCCGCTGGTCGTGGACATCCAGATGGCCAACATGATGGTGAAGAGGGTAATGGTCGATACAGGAAGTTCAGTGAATATCCTGTATAAATCATCACCGGATTGGGCTTGTGTATCTACTGCCATCTGCAACCTATCTGAGGTAGTGCTCTTCGACGTTCCATTCTTTTCCTTTGTGATTGAGGCGTTGTAGCACTCCTTGGCTTCCCTCTGGTTCCCCAACACGCATCCTACCCCCGCGTTTGTTGGGAACTTCATGGCCAAGTGCCACATAGAGATGAAAGCCCGTAGATCAACCAATATAGGCCTTCCAATAACAACATTGTACGCCGAAGGACAATCGACCACTATAAAAGTGGCGAGTAATGTCCTTGTTGCAGGCGTTGTACCTGTCGTCACTGGCAGTTTGATCAATCCGGCGGGGGTGAGTCCTTCTCCAGAGAAACCGTATATCGTTTGGTTGCATGGCTCCAAGTCCTTAACGGACAATTTCATGCGCTCCAGTGTTGATTTATACTATGTCAGCAAGAGACTGATCGGGGCAGAATTGAGATATCCACCAATCGAGAGGTTAGCATATTGCTTAATCTTGGCCTCTAGGAAGCTACGCCCCTACTTTCAAGCCCATCCTATTACAGCTCTAACTAACCAGCCCCTTCGGCAAGTCCTCCAAAAACCAGAGGTGGCTGGGCGATTATTAAAATGGGCAGTCGAATTAGGGCAGTTCGACATAACTTATTCACCGCGAGCAGCAGTCAAGGGACAAGTTTTGGCTGACCTTATTGCAGAGTTCACCGAACTCCCAGACAGTGAACAGTGCGAACAGCCTAAAGCGCCTGAGCCTCAAGACAAAGCTCCTTCGTGGAAGTTATTCACGGATGGGTCATCCAACGAATCCCACGCTGGAGCAGGAGTGATATTGATAACGCCGGAAGGGCATCGATTTCACTACGCCATCAGGTTCGATTTCACCGCGTCAAATAATGAAGCGGAATACGAAGCACTCCTCGCTAGATTAAGAATGGCAAAAGATATGAGCATAAAGACGCTTGATATCTACAGTGATTCACAGCTGGTGGTGAATCAAGTCCTAGGAGAATATCAAGCGCGAGGCTTAAAAATGGTGGCCTACTTAAATAAAACAAAAGACCTGCTAGCCCAGTTCACTAAACACACCCTCCAGGATATTTCGTGAGATCAGAATGCAAACACAGATGCCTTAGCCAAACTCGCGAGCGCGAAGGATGCTGACACTTTGAACATTGTGCCAATAGAAAGACTAAGTAAGCCAAGCATACAAGCGGTCGAATCCAGTATGGAGATTCGAATGGAAGATACATGGATGGCACCTTATTTGGAGTATCTGACAAATGGTACGCTACCAACAGATAGAAACAAAGCCAGAACTCTACAAAGGCAAGCCGCTAGGTACATACTGTTCGATGGTGTTATGTACCGAAGAGGATATTCCTTGCCACTACTCAGATGCGTTACACCAGAAAAAGCTAATGAACTCATGAAAGAGGTGCATGAAGGCTTCTGCGGGGATCACGCTGGGGGGTAGAGTTTGGCAAAGAAGATTCTGAGGCAAGGCTACTTCTGGCCAACTATGAACGAGGATTCGATGGAGTTTGTACGAAGATGCGATAAATGACAAAGATTCTCCAAGATTCCGCGAGCAGCTCCAAACGAATTGAAACAGATGCAAAGTCCGTGGCCTTTTGCAGTATGGGGGATAGATTTGATTGGATCCCTGCCTACAGGGAAAGGCGGAGTAAAGTACGCAGTCGTAGCAGTCGATTACTTCACCAAATGGGCCGAAGCTGAACCGCTCGCTACCATCATGACCAAGAAAGTCCTTGACTTTGTTATCAAGAACATTGTCTGTCGATATGGTTTGCCTAGAAAGATAGTTTCAGACAACGGAACCCAATTTGACAGCGATTTATTCACCGATTTCTGCGAAAGACATGGAGTCATTAAAAGCTTTTCTTAAGTTGCACACCCTCAGGCGAATGGACAGATCGAAGCCGTGAATAAAACTCTTAAAGACACCCTAAAGAAGAGGCTTGAAGAAGCTAAGGGAGCGTGGCCAGAGCAATTTCCTGAAATCCTCTGGTCGTATAGAACGTCTCACCGAACAGCGATAGGACATACCCCATTTTCCTTGGCCTACGGATATGAGGCGATGTTGCCTGTCGAATTAGATCCCCCCTCACATCGACGATTAACATACGACCAAGACCAGAACAGCCAACTGATGATGGAATCTCTAGACTCAATTGACGAGATACGGGAGAAAGTCCAACTCCGAGTTCCTGCATACCAACAAAAAGTCGCCCGGTACTTTAACTCCAAAGTTAAAGAAAGAAAATTCAACGTCGGAGATTTGGTGCTACGACGAGTTTTCTTAAATACCCGTGACCCTACTGCTGGAGTGCTCGGACCTAATTGGGAAGGACCTTACCAGATTGAAGAAGTCCTTCATCCGGGCACCTACAAACATGCACGCTTAAACGGAGATCCCATTCCACGTTATTGGAATGGAGAACACCTGCGCAAGTACTATCAGTGAACAATCCTTTTTAAAGGACTGGCTTGTATTAAATCTTACTTTTTACAAGTTTAGCAAAGAGGGTTAGCCACGCTGTATGGCTAACCACTCGTATATGTAAGATTCTATTTCAGAATCACTCGTAAAGACATGTTTAGTCCATTTTTAAATACGAGATTATAAGGGACTGTGCGCAGCCAGTCACTCTTGCCAACCTTTGTGAATTTATATTTACAAGTATTTGTTCATTATGTGTGTTGTTTTGCTGTATTGCAAGTATTATTTTTTCACCCGAACAGGAATGTTCGAACAGGTCGTGGTCAAGGCAAGTGACCAAGGACCTAAAGCTCCTCAATCACTTGGGGGGGCATATAAGGCACATCGATAGCAAAGCATACCAGGAGGTATGTAAACACATGAACAAAATAAGTGAAAGCATGCTAAGGTACTTAGAGTATTTTTCAAAATTTATATTTTGTTAAATCATGCCAAAGTACTATGCTAAGTTCGGTCATACGGACAAATGTTATAATAAATGAAAATGTTATAGCATCATGCAATCTTTTACACCGCAAGCATCACTGCTTGGATGTAACTGTTCAAATAAAAGAAAAGATTTATTGCCCGTGTAGCAAAGTTTAAAATGAAAGTATTGTCTTTACATCACGACCCGTGGGTCATGTGATCAAAAGAAAAAATAAATGAAAAAGCTCAAGAGGCATTGGGAGCAGGAGGGTCCTTAGCAGCATTCTGGTTGACAGCATCCTCAGCAGCCCCTTCTTCGTCTACGCCAGCGATGCTTGGGGAAGCAGGGATCCTCGCTCTTGCCTCCTCTTCAGCCAGTTGGGCAGTGCAGCGAGCCAGCTCGAAAACCCTGACATCCTCTGAAAGATAGCTGAAGTCGGCTCCCTGATTGTGTTTCCAGAAGTTGTAGAAACATCGGAGCGTCGTCCTCTTATACCTTTCCAGATTTTTGGAGTTGTCGAGTTCCAGCTGCTTTACTTTGCCCTCAAGAATGGCGATGGCCTCGTCCTTGGGCTTAAGCACCTCTTCCAATCTCTTGACTTCGCGAAGATGGGTTCGGCTGGCATCTTGATACTCCTGCCTCGACTTTATCGCAGCTGCCTTTGCTGCTTCAGCCTCCGACAACTTGGTCACCGCAGCATCCCTCTGTTGAGCCATCGCCTCCAACTCCTTAGTATGCCTGGCCTCTGCAACCGAAAGCTCCTCTGCTGCTTTCACCTGATACCTCTCAATGGCCTTTTCCCTCGCCTGTTCGATGGTGGCTTGGGTACGTGTGCGAGCAGTGGTGGCAGACAGCAAAGCCTGAGGACAGAGGATAAAAGTTAGAACCTGTGGCAAGGACTAAAAGACTGAAGCCAAAAAGATAAATAAGTACTTACGCTGGCTATTTCATTCAGGGTCCTATTCAGAACTAGGTCGACCGTCATATTTTCTGCCTCAACCATTGCATCCTTGACGCGGTCGTTTTTCCCGATGTACGCAATGCGGTCTTTGGCTGCTCATATGGCACGGCTCGAGAGTTTGGCCCCAAGAGTTTCCTCCCGTTTGTCTTGTTCCTTTCTGGGCGCAGCCGGAGGAGGGTTCATTGGGGCAGGGGGAGTCTCCTTCTCAGGAGGGGCCGGAGGATGAGCAGAAGTTTGTCCAGCAGGCACGTCTCTAGGAGGGTCCTCTGTTCGACTCTTTTTTGCAGGATCCTGGCTCGTCTCGCCAGTTTGCCTCCGAGACGACTTCCTCCGAAGCTGAGGAACTTCCTCTTCCTCCGAAGCTGAGGAACTTCCTCTTCCTCCTCAGTCTGGTATAGGTCGAAGACATTGGGAGTGGCCATATATGCACACAAGTAAAAACATGAAAAGGGTAAAGATAAAAGCAGATGAAGACTCTCTATCAAAACGAAAAAGAAGGTCACAAAGTTAATACCCGAGCTACAACTACTGGTCGTTATACTATTGACTCTATTAGTCACACACTCATTATCTGGCATGAAGAAGTCTGGCCCTAAATTTGGAGTATATGTAAAGTTGCCCTCCCCGTCAAACAAATGACAGGGAATTGGCAAGCTATTTAAAAGCAAAATAACTTTACCATTTTCATCAGAGGATTCCCCTAGGTCCACAACTGGCTCTTTGGCCTTATGTTTCCCCTTGCCTTGAGGAGCAGAAGGCCTTTCTGCGGAAGGATTGCCCGTGGGCTCCCTGATTGTAACCCCCGTTGGCCTCCTCTGATGAGGGGACGCGGGAGGTTGCTGCTCGGGAACCTTCTCGGCACTGGCATCGTCTACCACGGACCCTCTTGTTTCATGGCGAGGAGCCAGGAGGCCAGACAGCCTCAAGTTTTCATCGGTAACTAGGGCCTTGACACTTTTTTCTGCGTCTGTCATCCTGGCCAATCTATTGGACCTCAACACCATGTCTGGTGTTGGGGTCGGATGTAACCATGGGCCTGATAGACAAAGTGCAGTTTGAGAAAAATGAAAGGAAACACCTTGATTACGACCAGTCAAAGACGGTACTTACCTCCTCGAGCGAAGGCCAGGTTGTTGCTGGTTATGTCCGGAGTAAGGAAGCACTCCTTACTGTATTGCCCCACGTTAGATATGTGCGTAGTGTCACTCAGGAATGTCCGGTTTGTCTCCTGGTGACAGAAGTAGAAGAAGCCTGTTCCATATTGTTGCGGGTTGGATTTGAGGTCGAAAAGATAATTGATCTCGTGGGGAGTAGGTTCTGGCCATTTTTTATGTTTGTACAAGAAATATAGTGCGGCCAGCATTCTATATCCGTTTGGAGTAATTTGGAAGGGGGCGACGTCGAAATAATTTGCCACCCCCTGATAAAAAGGATGTAGAGGGAGGAAAGCCCCCGCCTCTATGTGATACCAAGACCAGGCACTGTATATAACTCTGGGAAGGTTAGCCCTTTGGTCTGCGGCGGGAAGTTTGATGGTGACCCCTGTGAGGGGATACTTCCTGAAATAGTTAGAAACCATCCGAAGGGTCACTACACTGGTCGGGGAGGTATACCACTCGACATCAAGCTGATTCTGATGGTGAAGGCGGGCTCTAATTTGGATGTTAGGGTCAGGAACAAGATTGTCTCGACCGCTGGTCAAGGGATCCCTAGCCTGCGAATCAGGCTGGGCAGGAGAATTTGGACTGTTTTCAAACTCAGGTCTTTTCTTGCCTACAGATTTGGAACGGGCCATTTGAGGAGGAGAAGGACGAGGTCTGGTAGAGGATCGTGAGAAAGGAATCTCGTGGACTCGATCGGCCGGTTGTTCTTCACCTTCGAGCAGCTGGGCGAGAAGATCGTCGTCGATGGGCCGTTCACCTCCCCACAAATCTGGCATCAATGTCTGCAAACAGAAAAATGGGGAGGTGAGGATGAAGAATTTTTAAAGGCTTTTTAGAATAACGCTGGTCGAGTATAAAAGCCAAGCCTTTATACAGCAACATTCTAACAAAAAGCTAAATTTTTCCGCACGAACAGTTTGAAAAACGGATCAAAGGGTGAAAGTAAAAAAAAATTCAAAAAAGCTTTTTCTACTCCCCTTAGGGCGGGAAAAAACCTATTTTCCAACTAGCCTAAAGATCGAATTTTTACTTCGATTTTACGTCCTAAAAGTATGATCCCGACTATTAAACTAACTCGTAACCCTTTTTTGCCTACAAAATATTCTACTCACAAGCGTCTCAAACCAGAAACAGATGAACTCAAACAGTCAACTTACAGAAGCATGCATCATGAAAATTTGAAGTATAAGAATTCGAAAACTTACCAAGAAAATGATCGTGGAGATGGAAAAAGGGTCTTCGGAGATCAAGAAACTCTCGAACTGAATCTTGAAAATGCAGAAGAACGGAGTCTGGAGAAGTTTAAAGCTCTGGTTTTTAGGGTTTCTTGAGAAGGCAATGGGGTGCGTAAAAAGAAAAAGAAGATTTCGAAGGTATTATATAAGTTTGTCTGTGGCATTAAAAAGGTGTAATCATCAGCTTCCCTTTTTCGAAGTATGGGGAAGCGGAATGGTCGTCGAATTATTACTGGGGAACCGAAAAGTCATGATTAGACAGAAGTAGGTTACTTTTTCCAAGAACACACGAAGGGTTCTGACACGTATGGTGGGGTTACCGAAGAGTCGTTCGCTCAAAAGTTTTTTTATTGCTCGTGATAAATAAACTTGGGGGGCAAATGTTATCCAAAAAATTAGCATTGATGACGTGGCAAGTGATCCCTGGACACGTGGCTGACACCTGGAAGAGCTCTGCTAGGGTATCGACTAGAGGACGCACTAGAAGAGGTAAGTAGCCCAGTCTTACCTACGAACAGTCTGGTCGATAGTTCCGCATACAAAGTAACATTACTGTGAAGATCTTTGTAAATCCCGAATTTAACTCATACAATCTCCAGAATATCCGATTATTCAGGAGAGAGTATCTGTAACAATCTTTTGTAATCCCCCTTGAGCCTATAAATAGCAAAAGATAGCTCAAGGATGGGACTTTTGGCTTTCGAATCATTTGAGACTAGAGTAATTCTCCTGGTGATATTGTATTGTTCTTCAGAGGTTAGTGAAACTCATTGAACCCTTGTTCTTTGATCACTCCTTTGATTCTTATATCAATAACAGTCTAAGTGGATGTAGGTTATTACCAGATCCTGGGGCCGAACCACTATAAAAATATCGTGTTGTTATTACTTTTTATCATTACGTTCTTCCCTACACATCCATTCACATCAAGCATATTCTGACTCTGTGTCAGTTGACCAAAATCTGGGTCAACAATCTTAATTGATCAAATGAACAGTTTTTAGTATTTGCATGCTCGGATTCTCGAGTGAGTCTGTGACGCCCCACGTCACTATGGCTGCTTTCTAGAATGACGACTGGCCCTACAAACCAACACGAGTCTTTTCAGCGTGCTTTGTCCTCACTCACATGCTTCCTAGGAAAACTTCCCAGGAGGTTACCCATCCCTAGATTACCCCAGGTCAAGCACGCTTAACTTTGGAGTTCTCAAGTGATGGGCTACCGAAAAGAAGATGCACCTTCCTGATATAGGTAGTACCCATCAATCCATTTAAGCCATCTTCAACTGTGTAGTCCCATACCTACACAGTCTTAGAATCATCATACTTGACCTTCCCCAGGCGGTGTGGGATTGTACAGCTTACCCGGTCTTTCCCCTTACGGATCACAGGATTCTGACTGTCACAGAGTCCTTCCCATATCTTAAATTTTCTACTCGGAGAAGCTTTCATGGCCCGCAATATTGGCAACTTGATTCCAACTTTTGACCAAGTAATTTATTTAATAATTAATTACAATTTAATCAAATTTTGAAATACCTAATCTTAATTCATTGTGTATAAATTACTTCACTATTAATCTTTGTTATTATCTAATTAATTTCACAGTTGAAATACTCAAACGTCGGAGCAATTATTGAATATGCGGTAGAAAAGCTTAAAGTAGAGAATATTTTGGTGATTGGACATAGTCGTTGTGGTGGCGTAAAAAGGCTTATGTCTTATCCTGAAGATGGTTCAGCTCCCTTGTAAGATTGAAACTTTTTATAATTTGAATTATTCACATAAATATTTCATAATTTAGTTCATCAAGCTAATTTTCACTCATCATAGTGACTGTTCTAACCTTATTGATTAAATCTACAGTGACTTCATTGATGATTGGGTCAACATTGCTCAAGCTGCCAAGGAGAAAGTCAAAGCTGAACACAAAAATTTGACATTTGAAGAACAATGTGAAATATGTGCTGAGGTAATAATTAATTCTAATAAATTAGCCAATTTACCAACGAATGTTAAATTAATCTTAACAATACGATCTAATATATTATTATTGTTGAATAATTTAATGTGCAGGAAGTAGTGAGTGTGTCTCTAAAGAATCTAAATTCTTATCCATTTGTTCAAAGAGGAGTTGAAGAGAAAAAGATAGCACTTAGGGGTGGATACTATGATTTTGTGAATGGATCTTTCAAGCTATGGGAACTTGAGTCGAGTACTTTATATTAAAACCTTAAATTTAACAGTGACTTGTGTTTCATATTGCGTGTGCTTAATTAATTATTATTTGTAGTATGTTATGTAATTGGTTAAGGATCATCATGTGTTCTTTATTTATTATACGACATTTAATAAAAAATTATTAAAACATGTTTTAATTTATTGCTTTGCTTTACCTTGTTTCCCTCTCCTATATATCGTAATCTTCTATCCAATAATAAATATCAAAAAAATTCTCAGCATCATGTGCCTATTGTACTCTTCGATCCAATAATTAAAATACAAACTAAATCTACTTACATTGAGTCCTTTGAAAATGTAACACTGTTCTGAGGCATAATCAAAGGGTTGCAATACTTAAATCTCAATCGGCCTGACATCTCCTTTACTCTGAATAAATTAAGCCAATTCACATGCAAGCTCCAACACAAATTACTGGTCAACATGCAAAATAATTATATTAAGAGCAACTATAGAGTCCAAGAACTTTACTTAGCTAGTTAGATAGTAGTGTTATAGTATTTATAGTATTATCTTTGTAACTGTGGATTTTTGGTTCAGACCGGGAATTATTTGGACACTCATAGTAGTACTTATAGATTTTCTAAGTTTAACCTATAGTTTAAGAATATTAATGTTAACCTAAGGTTTGATTATATGACTGATATTAAGGATAATATTTATTATACTATAAGGTTTAGATAAGGACCAATAGGATTTTAAGCACATGTTATGAATAGGTGATTAAGGATTAAGTATTTTGAGGATTAAATTTAATAAGGAGTAAAGTTTGAATGCTATAAGGTCAGTCAGCAGCTTTGAATACGTTGAGGGCTTAGTCAAGGCTGTTTACTCCATTCAAACTTAGCTAAAAATGTGTAATTTCGTATTTAATTAATCAGCGTGTGCCGATATATCGCAGCTATAGGGGGCGATATATCGCATCACGTAGATACGGAAATCACGAGACGATGCACGACTGCCTCGGGCATACTGGCCCAGGTGATATATCGCGTACAGGGGGCGATATATCGCCTCCTTCAGTGTATTTTGAAACATTTTGAATTTGTTTTCCATTCATCCATTCAACCTCTTGATAAGTCCAGCATCTTTTTGAACGAGTCTTCAGCCTCTGCTGAACTATTATTCAAATTATTTTCACCTAAAAAGCTATTATTTTTATTCAAGTAAAATCAAGATCCTTTCATTCCTAAACTCTATAAATAGGGCCTAGTACCCAGCCATTATTCATCTTTTGCTCTAAGTTCAGAGGCTGCAAGTGCTAAGTGAGTGTGAGAGAGTAAACACCTAGTTTGGGGAAATTATAAGCTTGATCCTCATAAGCTTATCAAACACTTTGGCAAGTAAGGTTCTATAGTATTTCGGTTTGTGGTGTAGATTGGTCTTACAAGTCTTTAAGGTAACCCAAAACTCTAGTTTATTGGTTTTATGTTATTTTCTTTCTCATAGCCTTCTACTCAGTCTTCTAACCTCATTCTTATTTTGGTTAGGAAATCTAAGTTCTTGAGCACATAAGTTTCGGTAAGTATGTTTCTCAATGGTTTAGTCTTCCCATTCCTTTTCATCTCTTTTTTTCTTCATTAGACTCACTCTTTTTCATAATGGTTATTAGGAGTGTTCCAAAGTCCCAACGCTGTCCACATATCCCGGTAACTTTGGTAAGGAAAATAGGATAGAAATGCATATGCTATATGTCTTATATGTTATCTTATGTTTCTTATGTTATGATATGTGTTATGATATGTATGTTGTAGGCTTGGGCATATGACCCATATGACTAACAAGACCCCAAATAGATTATGGGCATATGACCTACTTAGCTAATAGGACCCCACTAATCTCATGGGCATATGACTTGTTTAGTCTATGGGACCCCAAGTAATAATGGCCATTATAGTATGTGTATGTAATAAGTGTTATGATATGTCTTTATGTTTATTATGAAATTTATGTATGTGAGGTATGTGTTAGATTTTTCCTTGCTGGGCATTAGGCTCATTCCTTTTTGTTTAAATGTGTAGGAAAATAACTATTAGTGGCGGTAAGGTTCGTGGATGCTTGGAGATTGTGTATCGATGATGAATGGAGTCAAGGAGTCGAGAGTTCGATTTCGAGGATGTAGTCATTTGTTTATGGTCTTTATATGTATTTTCCGCACTTACTATGTAATCCCTTTATTTTATAAGTCATATTATGTTTTGTTTTTTTAAACAATGGGATCCCATATCCTTTTTGGTATTTATGTAAGTAACTCTTATTTCTATAAGTTTTCTAATAAAATTATGACATTTTCGCAAATGTAAGTTTTAGTAAGAATTTGTATGTATAGTTCGTTAATGGTCCAAGAGTCTAGAATAGTTGGGCCATTACAGTTGGTATCAGAGCAAACGGTTCCTTCGCATGAAATTCTCCTCGATACACACGCTCAAAGCTCCGAATATGACCGCCAAGAAAGTATGTAAGTTACAAGTTATGTTGCTTATGTGTATAGCTAACAACTTTAGTGTTTATGTTTTCAGTTAAGTATGAACGGAGCTTTAACCTACCAAGATATTCGAGCCATTAAGGCTTTAAAAAGAATAAGGGAGCCAAGAAATACCGTAGGAGCACTAGAAAGGATCACTCGAAGATTGCTCTTGTTCCACCAAGAGATAGGTGGCCTTCAAGAGGCTAAGCAAATAATGTTAAGATCAACGGAACAATATGTACTAATAATTAGGCTATTTAAATATTTTCATCCTGTAATAGCAGCCTTAGAAGAAATATGGGAAAACATGAATGATGAGGATGAACTGCCATTAGCAATGCGTTATTACTTCCTCTTAGTTAGGTTCACCGCAAAATTAAAGTTTCAGTTCACAAATGAGCAAAAACATAGGATTCTCACAAACCTTCCTAGAGGACATTTTGATGCTCATGACAATGATGATTATGAGGAGATAGATGACGATATGCTAGATGAGGAATCAGATGTAGAAGATCCTGATTTTTAGATTAGTAGTTTTTATTGTTTGTTTTATTTACTTTTTTATGATTGTAATAAAGTGAAAACTGTTTTTCCAAATGAATAACATGCTATTTTATTTTCATGTATGAGTTTGATTTTATTTTCGCAATCATAATAAATACTAAATAAAATGAATAATGACTAAGTTCGGTGAGGGTGGATACAAATCAGTGAACCAAGTTTCCTTATTGAGAGTTAGGGGGCCTTAGTAGTGGGAACGATTTTACTGATCCCAGCCCTCCTTCAATATGGTTAACTTTGGAACAAAGATAAGTTTCGAGCCTGAGGATTAAGTCATATAGGATGATTAGAAACACACTTAGAAAATAAAGATGACTTGTTTTTCTAAGTATAGAAACCCACTCTAAATATAAATAAAGACTTATACAATTTTTTTTTCATAAGAAGTCATAATAAATAGGTCCGACATATGTTTGTTTTAGAATAAGTTTTTGCCTTAGAGCCTATTAGGATAAGTTCTAACATGTTTCTTTCAACTGTTAGAACTCTGCTACGATGTCGCTCCGAAGATCTGCACGCACCAACGGAAACGCCTCCAACGATGTTCCCGCGACCAATGAAGTCCCTCCAGTTCGCCGAAGGGGAGTGCGTGCTACTGCTCGCCGCAACGCGCCGACACCGCCAGCTGACAACGCTGCGGAGATTGCGAGACTGCGACAGCAAGTCGAAGAACTTCTGCAGCAACAGCGCCAACAGGCTCAAACTCAGCCGCAGCCGCAGCCAGCAAATGGCCCCAGCACCCCAACAAGATGGTCCATATGGGGGATGACCTATGAAGAATTACGCACCATATCCAGTACAGCACATGGAGCCAGTGTATGAGAGGTTCCGCAAGCAGCACGCTCCAAACTTCGAAGGGACTACATACCCCTTTGAGGCAGAAGAGTGGCTAAGGAATGTGGAGCCGATTCTGGCCCACATGAATCTCAGTAATGCGGACCGCATATCCTGCGTCTCGTCTTTGCTCAAGAAAGATGCCAGGATATGGTGGGACTTGGTCCAACAATCCCATGATGCTGCCACCATGACATGGACCCGATTTGTGGAGCTGTTCCACAAAAAGTATTACAACTCAGCTGTACTCGCGTCAAGAGTTGAGGAGTTTGCCAACCTGAAGCAAGGCAATTTATCAGTGGCGGAATATGCTCGTCAGTTCGACCACTTAGCAAAGTTCGCCTCTGAGATGGTTCCAACCGATTTTCTGAGGGTGAACAAGTTTGTTAGAGGACTTCGACTGAAGATCGAGATGGGGGTTAAGCTATCAAACCCGGGAACACTACATATGCCGACGTTCTTGAGACGGCAATTGAAGTAGAAAGGTTGCAGGCCAATGTAAGCAAAGAAGAAGCCAGCAAGCTTGAACCTAGACAGCAGAGCCAACCTCAGGCCAGTCGGAACAGCAACAACCATAACGGCAACAATCAATCTAGCAATAGTGGCAGTAATCAGTCCAGCAACAACGGTAACGGCCAGAAAAGACGGCATCCGGATAACAAGAAGTTTGACAGTGATAAGAAGGCACGTACGAATAACGGAGGGAATAGGCCGGGCTACGTGGAATACCCGCCATGTTCTAAGTGTCAGAAGAAGCATCCTGGAGAACGCCACGCCAACACCAAGGAGTGTTTCAATTGTGGTCAAGAAGGGCATCGTAAAAGAGACTGCCCTCAGCAAAAGCCAGAAGGGAAGAAGGATGAAAAGATGGTTCCTGCTAGGGTTTTTGCTTTAACCCAAGGAGAGGCCGATGCTAGCAACAAGGTGGTCACAAGTCAGGTTTCTATCCTCAATAACTTATGTCATGTATTATTTGATTCGGGAGCCACTCACTCGTATATCTCGTTAGGAATGATAGAAAAACTAGACAAACCTAGTGAAAGATTTAGAACTAGGTTTGCAACTGAGTTTCCTTCGGGCAAAGTAGTTCTATCATCACGAATAGTACGAGGCGTACCGATCAAGATTGAGGACATAGAACTAGAAGGAGACCTGATAGATCTAGTGATCAAGGACTTCGACGTAATACTAGGCATGGATTGGCTAGCACGGCATGGCGCAACGATCGACTGCAAACGCAAGAAGGTGATGTTTGAGACTCTTGACGGCCAGAGACGATGCTTCATGCGACAAGCTTCAGGATTGCGCACCCCGTTAGTATCATCTCTCAAAGCTCAGAGAATGATGGAGAAAAGATGTCAAGCGTTCTTATCCAGCATCACAAATATGGAAAGGGAGACACCACTTAAGGTTGGAGATGTCCGTGTTATACGAGAATTTCCAGAGGTATTTCTCGATGACTTGCCAGGATTGCCGCCAACTCAGGAAATAGACTTCACGATAGAATTAGTACCGGGCACCGAGCCTATCTATAAGGCACCTTACCGGATGGCACCTACGGAACTCAAGGAGTTAAAGACGCAGCTACAAGAACTCCTAGACTTGGGTTTTATTAGGCCGAGCCATTCGCCATGGGGAGCTCCGGTGCTATTCGTGAAGAAGAAGGACGGAAGTATGCAGATGTGTATAGACTATCGCGAGCTGAACAAGGTAACGATTAAGAACAAGTACCCGCTACCCCGGATCGATGACTTGTTTGATCAACTCCGAGGCGCGACTGTATTTTCAAAGATCGATTTACGGTCCGGGTATCATCAACTCAAGGTAAAGGGAGAAGATATTCCTAAGACAGCCTTTAGGACTCGTTATGGACATTACGAGTTCTTGGTTATGTCTTTTGGCCTTACTAACACACTAGTCGGGTTTATGGACTTAATGAATAGGGTCTTCAAAGACTACTTGGATAAATTCTTCGTTGTGTTCATTGATGACATTTTAATTTACTCCAATGATGGAGTAGAGCACGAGGAACACTTGAGGTTGATTTTGACGCGATTGAAGGAGCATCAACTCTACGCCAAGTTCAAGAAATGCGAATTTTGGCTTTCACAAGTGGCGTTCCTCGGGCACATCATATCGAAATACGGAGTTGCAGTAGATCCATCAAAGGTAGAGGCCGTGAAGGATTGGCCTAGACCAAAGAACGCATCAGAAGTAAGAAGCTTTCTAGGGTTAGCAGGTTATTATAGGAAGTTTGTAGAGGGCTTTTCAAAGATAGCCACTCCACTTACCAACCTGACCCGGAAGCAACAAAAGTTTAACTGGAATGATAAGTGTGAGGAAAGCTTCCAATTGCTCAAGGATAAGCTTTGCTCAGCACCAGTACTTAGTGTACCAACACCCAACGATAAGTTCGTTGTCTACTGCGATGCATCAAAGCTAGGATTGGGATGCGTGCTGATGCAAAATGACAAGGTGATAACCTACGCCTCACGGCAGTTGAAGGAGTATGAGCAACGCTATCCAACTCACGATATGGAGTTGGCAGTGATGGTCTTTGCATTAAAAATCTGGCGCCATTATCTTTACGGAGAACGGTGCGAGATTTATACGGACCACAAAAGTTTAAAGTACTTCTTTACTCAGAAGGAGCTCAACATGAGGCAGCGCAGGTGGTTAGAGTTAGTCAAGGATTACGACTGCGAAATCCTATACCACCCAGGAAAGGCAAACGTGGTTGCCGATGCGCTTAGTAGGAAAAGCTATGGGAATATAGAAACCTTATCCGGAATAGAAAAGCCGCTACAGCAGGAGCTTATCAGTGTCAGAATAGAAGTGGTTGTAGGCAAGCTGGCTAACTTGTCTATCCAATCGAATCTGCTAGGGGACATACGGATTGGTCAGAGACATGATGAATCGCTAGCAACACATATGGAAGCAGTCAGAGAAGGCAAGAATACCGATTTCTCAATATCTAGCCAAGGCTTATTGAGATATAAGAATCGGGTATGCGTGCCAAATGATCAAAGTATTAAGAAGACGATTCTGGAAGAAGCACACAGCACCCCGTACTCAGTTCATCCAGAGTCTACCAAGATGACTCATGACATCAAAGCAATCTATTGGTGGCCAGGGAAGAAGAAGGACATAGCGGAGTGTGTATCTAAGTGTCTGGTATGCCAGCAAGTGAAAGCGGAGCATCAGCGCCCTGCAGGTTTATTGCAACCACTTAGCGGGCCAGAATGGAAGTGGGACGACATAGCCATGGACTTCATGAAAGGTCTGCCAAAGACGAATAAGCAGCATGATTCCGCTTGGATAGTAATAGATAGACTAACCAAGTCGGCTCATTTTCTGCCTGTTAAGACTTCATACACGACAGACCAATATGCCGACATCTACATCCAAGAGATTGTACGATTGCATGGAATCCCCAAGATGATAGTGTCAGATAGAGGATCGGTGTTTATGTCAAGATTTTGGAGAAGTTTACAGCAAGCTATGGGTACTAAGTTAAGTCTTAGTACAGCTTTTCATCCTTAGACCGATGGGCAGTCCGAGCGTACGATTCAGATCTTAGAGGATATGCTACGTGCATGTATACTTGATTACGGAGGATCGTGGAACAAGTACTTACCACTGATCGAGTTCTCGTACAACAACAGCTACCAGTCGACGATCGGGATGGCACCTTATGAGTTGTTGTATGGAAGAAGGTGTCGATCACCGTTGCACTGGGACGAGGTAGGAGAAAGGCAGCTTCTAGGGCTCGAAGCTGTTAGACAAGCCCAAGAAGCAGTAGCGCTTATTAGACAGTGTATGCTTGCTGCTCAAAGCCGCTAGAAAGGCTATGCGAATACCAAGCGACGCGATGTGGAGTTCCAAGTTGGAGATCAAGTCTTCCTTAAGATATCTCCTATGAAAGGTGTCAAGCGGTTCGGGAAGAAAGGCAAGCTTAGTCCCCGATTCATAGGTCCTTTTGAGATATTGGACAAAGTGGGACCAGTTGCATATAGACTAGCCCTATCTTCTGCACTAGCCGATAGTCACAACGTCTTCCACATCTCGATGTTACGCAAATATGTGTCAGACCCATCTCACGTCCTCAAGTACGATACAATAGCGCTCCAGAAAGACTTAAGTTACGCGGAACGACCGATTAGCATCCTAGATAGGGGGATGAAGCAGTTACGGTCCAAGAGCTTTCCTATAGTCAAAGTCCTATGGAGCAATAGTTCTGAACGTGAGGCAACGTGGGAATTGGAGGAGGACAAGCAAGGCCGGTATCCGGAATTATTTGGTAAGTAAATTTCGAGGACGAAATTCTTTTTAGTAGGGGAGAATTGTAGAGTCCAAGAACTTTACATAGCTAATTATTTAGTAGTATTATAGTATGTATAGTATTATCTTTGTAACTGTGGATTTTTGGTTCAGACCGGGAATTATTTGGACACTCATAGTAGTACTTATAGATTTTCTAAGTTTAACCTATAGTTTAAGAATATTAATGTTAACCTAAGGTTTGATTATATGACTGATATTAAGGATAACATTTATTATACTATAAGGTTTAGATAAGGACCAATAGGATTTTAAGCACATGTTATGAATGGGTGATTAAGGATTAAGTATTTTGAGGATTAAATTTAATAAGGAGAAAAGTTTGAATGCTATAAGGTCAGTCAGCAGCTTTGAATACGTTGAGGGCTTAGTCAAGGCTATTTACTCCATTCAAACTTAGCTAAAAATGTGTAATTTCGTGTTTAATTAATCAGCGTGTGCCGATATATCGCAGCTATAGGGGGCGATATATCGCATCACGTAGATACGGAAATCACGAGACGATGCACGACTGCCTCGGGCATACTGGCCCAGGCGATATATCGCCTACAGGGGGCGATATATCGCCTCCTTCAGTGTATTTTGAAACATTTTTAATTTGTTTTCCATTCAGCCATTCAACCTCTTGATAAGTCCAGCATCTTTTTGAACGAGTCTTCACCCTCTGCTGAACTATTATTCAAATTATTTTCACCTAAAAAGCTATTATTTTTATTCAAGTAAAATCAAGATCCTTTCATTCCTAAACTCTATAAATAGGACCTAGTACCCATCCATTATTCATCTTTTGCTCTAAGTTCAGAGGCTGCAAGTGCTAAGTGAGTGTGAGAGAGTAAACACCTGGTTTGAGGAAATTATAAGCTTGATCCTCATAAGCTTATCAAACACTTTGGCAAGTAAGGTTCTATAGTATTTCGGTTTGTGGTGTAGATTGGTCTTACAAGTCTTTAAGGTAACCCAAAACTCTAGTTTATTGGTTTTATGTTATTTTCTTTCTCATAGCCTTCTACTCAGTCTTCTAACCTCATTCTTATTTTGGTTAGGAAATCTAAGTTCTTGAGCACATAAGTTTCGGTAAGTATGTTTCTCAATGGTTTAGTCTTCCCATTCCTTTTCATCTCTTTTTTTCTTCATTAGACTCACTCTTTTTCATAATGGTTATTAGGAGTGTTTCAAAGTCCCAACGCTGTCCACATATCCCGGTAACTTTGGTAAGGAAAATAGGATAGAAATGCATATGTTATATGTCTTATATGTTATCTTATGTTTCTTATGTTATGATATGTGTTATGATATGTATGTTGTAGGCTTGGGCATATGACCCATATGACTAACAAGACCCCAAATAGATTATGGGCATATGACCTACTTAGCTAGTAGGACCCCACTAATCTCATGGGCATATGCCTTGTTTAGTCTATGGGATCCCAAGTAATAATGGCCATTATAGTATGTGTATGTAATAAGTGTTATGATATGTCTTTATGTTTATTATGAAATTTATGTATGTGAGGTATGTGTTAGATTTTTCCTTGCTGGGCATTAGGCTCATTCTTTTTTGTTTAAATGTGCAGGAAAATAGCTATTAGTGGCGGTAAGGTTCGTGGATGCTTGGAGATTGTGTATCGATGATGAATGGAGTCAAGGAGTCGAGAGTTCGATTTCGAGGATGTAGTCATTTGTTTATGGTCTTTATATGTATTTTCCGCACTTACTATGTAATCCCTTTATTTTATAAGTCATATTATGTTTTGTTTTTTTTAAACAATGGGATCCCATATCCTTTTTGGTATTTATGTAAGTAACTCTTATTTCTATAAGTTTTCTAATAAAATTATGGTATTTTCGCAAATGTAAGTTTTAGTAAGAATTTGTATGTATAGTTCGTTAATGGTCCAAGAATCTAGAATAGTTGGGCCATTACATTTTTACAAGGTTCAGAAACCCTTTCGGATAACCTACTCCTTGGGGCCACGCCCAGAGAATAAAACCAATTAATAAAGAATCACAAGTACAAAAACATTGACTTAAACAAAACAAGACTCCCTCTTGAGATTTGCCGCAACTTGTTGTACTTCTCTTCACTAATCTGATCTTGATTGAAACGCTTAACCACTTGAACTTCCCTTCAATGGCTAGCGAGTGCTTGCATCCTCCCGACGCAAGGCTTGTAAAAAATCTTCTCCCGAAGACTATAAATGTTGTGTTCGAATTACAATGTGTATTCACTCATGAACATGGTATAAACTCACCACTAAAAACTAAACACACATGAATACTTATGATCTTGAATACAAAGAGGAACTCTCTCAAATATTACAATAATGCTCACGAATAATGCACCAAAGAGTTCACTATTCTCACTGCCTTTAGAGCCCTATTTATAGAGTCTTTTTCGTGCTCACAAAGGCAGAGAAAGAATTCTTCTAATAAAGGCAAGAATCACAGTAGTTATTCTTGATTGATGAAGAGTTGCCTTTTTTAGAAAATGCTGATCCGACAGATGCGATATCGGTGGGGACAGCTCAGACCTGTGTCGGATCAAAACAAGCTCAAAAAGGAAACAATAATTAATGACATTAAGAACCAGTTTCCTGATTGCAATCCTTGAGCTGCACGAAAATATATCAGCAAATAATCCAAAAACAACTTTGAGTAAGTACCGAATATTTGCAATAAACTTTGTTTCCTTTATAAACAAAATGAGATAATATATGCTAAATAAGGAAGCACATTATTGACCAAAATTCACACAAAAGGAAAGTGGATTTCCGAAAATTGAAATAAAGGAAACCAAACAATTCCGAAAATTATAATAAAGGAAAACAAATATTTCCGAAAATTATAATAAAAGGAAACAATTAAATCAACCAATTTATCTTTTAAGAAAAAAGATATTTCTATAAAAATGCCAATTATAGGATTTACAAATCTTAATGCCTATCTTATGTTTATTTATCACAAAGATGTAGAAAATTTACATAGGATTGAGACTTATATATCCTAGTACGAATATAAGTTATTATTGTTGACCTGCTATCACAAGAGAAGAATTGAATAGTAAGATTTGTGTTAATAAGAATTAAAGAGGATGGTTGATGAAATTGATTGCCCTAGTTTTTAATCCATTGAATTTTCTTAACATTGTTTATTTTCAGTTCTTGAAGTTAATTTTAGATTTTTTTTTCCAATTTTAGTTAATTCTTGCGACTCAATTATCGTTAGCCAAATAGAAAGAGGAATTAAGTTTTGGTACTTAATATACAGTCCTCGTGGGAATGATCTCACTTACTATTTATTACTTGTTACGATTACGTGCACTTGCGTATCGATTTCACAAAACAATCACACTTTTATTATAAAAACCTCGTTTAGCGAGTTAATTGGACATTTTAAACTCACTTAGTAACGGCTCTATGGTAGTAGGGCGTTATAGAGTGGTCGGTTTTGGGGGGATTAGAGGGGTTTAGACTTCTCTAAAATATCATAAAAACACTTGAGTGTTTTACTATCAACTTGCGTATTAACCTTAATATTCAAAAATGGGATTAAAATTAATTAATTTGGTCTACCCAATATTCTTCCCTCACATGGTCGGCCACCCTATATTTATATATGTGATTATATATATATATATATTTTTTATATAAAGGTTAATAAATATTTCCTAAGAAGAAAAATCCAATTTGACTACCTATAACATTTTTCCACTCTTATTAAGTTTTAAAAACAAAACTTAACACATAATAATTAAATTAAATCACTACTACAAAAATGGGATTTCCCGACAGTTTTTAACTGTCGCTGTTGAGCAATGACGACAGTCAACTAATTGTCGTATTTGCTTATGTCAGCGTAGGGGTAGCTACGCCGACAGTTATTAGGTGTCGTCGTTGCTTGCAACGCTGATAGTTATTAGGTCTCGCTGTAGCTGGCTACGCCGACAGTTATTAGGTGTCGCCGTTGATGGCAACGCCGACAGTTATTAGGTGTCGTGATTGGCTATCTATGGCGACAGTTATTAGGTATCGTGATTGTATACAAAAAAGGCTTTTTAGGAATGTTTTTAAGACTCGCAGGGCGCGAGTACTCTATTTGAGAGCCTTAAAAACGAGGTTTTTTAGAGCCTTAGAAATTATGATTTAAATGAAACATTTATTTTTATAAAAATCTGAAAACTTATAAATTCAATGAGATAATTACAAAACTTATACTCAATGAGATGTCATATAGTATCAAAGATTTAATATACATTTAATCAATACCAAGAAAGAAACAAATATTCCTAACCTAATGAACAATATAGCCCAAAGTATGATCAATCTGAACAAATGTATCCTTAGCTTCCTTGCAAATAAAAAAGATGAATACATTGAGGCGTGGTGTGGACACCACAAAAATATTAGTCCATTGAGGCATTTTCACTAACACCTGATGTGCATTACAAGAAAAGAACCCAATAAATACATGAAAAATAATTAAATCTACTAAGTAAGCTTAAGAATAGTAAGGTAGAAAACTTCTTAAAATATTAATTAGGACAACCAAACCCAATACACAGTTAAAATACACACATTCAAAGCCTAATCAATGCAAAAAAGAAAACAATAAATAAAAAAAGTAAAAATCTGCCAATATAACACTCATATTTATAGTATACACTCAAGAGCCCAGAAATCAGAACTAAGGAGAGAATACACTATAGAAATATTCATTCTTTTGTAATTATTACATAGAGCAAAGCAGGATAGAGAGTGCTCCTAGGAATTTTTATACTTTCAGTACATGCAAAACAATCACAAAATGAAAAAAAAAAATTATATACATATTCATATCATATGCCCTATGCGTGATCTAAGAGAGTATTGTGGCAGAGGTTTAATTAATAACTTAGCAAGGGAATAGACAAAAATCATTTGTGAGTTACAAAGCGACGATGACAATTCTAAAAAATGCTACCCAAACCTTCATGTCCGTCAATCTGAAACAAAATTTCCACATGAAGCAATACTGCAACACCATAAATATATGTTAATGTATATTCATATTCATATAATACAAAGAACAAAGAATTTTTCAAAAGCAATACCTTGGTTGAGCCCATGTCATTTCTCTTGGCAGCCTCTTTAAAGGCTTTCTCCATACCCTTCTCTCTCTGAACATCTAGAATCGTCCTCTTAATCTTCTGATCATTTGGCACGCATACCCGATCCTTATATCTCAGTAAACCTTGGCTAGATATTGAGAAATTTGTGGTCTTGCCTTCTCTGAATGCATCCATATGTGCTGCTAGTGTGTCATCGTGTCTCTGACCAATCCGTATGTCTTCTAGCAGATTTGACTGGATAGACAAGTTAGCCAGCTTGCCTACAACTACTTATATTCCGGCACTGATCAGCTCCTCCTGTAGCGGCTTTTCTATTCCGGCTAAAGCTGCTAAATTTCCATAACTTTTCCTACTAAGCGCATCGGCAACTACGTTCGCGTTTCCTGGGTGGTATAGGATTTCGCAGTCGTAATCCTTTACTAACTCCAACCACCTGCGCTGCCTCATGTTGAGCTCCTTCTGAGTAAAGAAGTACTTTAAATTCTTGTGGTCCGTATAAATCTCGCACCGTTCTCTGTAAAGATAATGGCGCCAGATTTTTAACGCAAAGACCACCGCTGCCAAATCCATATCGTGAGTTGGATAGCGCTGCTCGTACTCCTTCAACTGCCGTGAGGCGTAGGCTATCACCTTATCATTTTGCATCAGTACGCAACCCAATCCTTGCTTCCATGCATCGCAGTAGACTATGAACTTATCGTTGGGTGTCGGTACACAAAGTACTGGTGCTGAGCAAAGCTTATCCTTAAGCAACTGGAAGCTTTCTTCACATCTATCATTCCAGTTGAATCTTTGTTGTTTCCGGGTCAGGTTGGTGAGCGGAGTGGCTATCTTTGAAAAGCCTTCTACAAACTTCCTATAATAACCTGCTAACCCTAGAAAGCTTCTTACTTCATATGCGTTCTTTGGTTTGGGCCAATCCTTCACGGCCTCTACCTTTGATGGATCTACTGCAACTCCGTATTTCGATATGATGTGCCCGAGGAACGCCACTTGTGAAAGCCAAAATTCGCATTTCTTGAACTTGACGTAGAGTTGATGCTCCTTCAATCGCGTCAAAATCAACCTCAAGTGTTCCTCGTGCTCTACTCCATCATTGGAGTAAATTAAAATGTCATCGATGAACACAACGATGAATTTATCCAAGTAGTCTTTGAAGACCCTATTCATTAAGTCCATAAACGCGACTAGTGTGTTAGTAAGGCCAAAAGACATAACCAAGAACTCGTAATGTCCATAACGAGTCCTAAAGGCTGTCTTAGGAATATCTTCTCCCTTTACCTTGAGTTGATGATACCCGGACCGTAAATCGATCTTTGAAAATACAGTCGCACCTCGGAGTTGATCAAACAAGTCATCGATCCGGGGTAGCGGGTACTTGTTCTTAATCGTTACCTTGTTCAGCTCGCGATAGTCTATACACATATGCATACTTCCGTCCTTCTTCTTCACGAATAGCACCGGAGCTCCCCATGGCGAATGGCTCGGCCTAATAAAACCCAAGTCTAGGAGTTCTTGTAGCTGCGTCTTTAACTCCTTGAGTTCCGTAGGTGCCATCCGGTAAGGTGCCTTATAGATAGGCTCGGTGCCCGGTACTAATTCTATCGTGAAGTCTATTTCCTGAGTTGGCGGCAATCCTGGCAAGTCATCGGGAAATACCTCTGGAAATTCTCGTATAACACGGATATCTCCAACCTTAAGTGGTGTCTCCCTTTCCATATTTGTGATGCTGGCTAAGAACGCTTGACATCTTTTCTCCATCATTCTCTGAGCTTTGAGAGATGATACTAACGGGGTGCGTAATCCTGAAGCTTGTCCCATGAAGCATAATTTCTGGCCGTCAGGAGTTTCGAACATCTCCTTCTTGCGTTTACACTCGATGGTTGCGCCATGCCGTGCTAGCCAATCCATGCCTAGTATTACGTCGAAGTCCTTGATCACTAATTCTATCAAGTCTCCTTCTAGTTCTATGTCCTCAATCTTGATCAGTACGCCTCGTACTATCTGTGATGATAGAACTACTTTGCCCGAAGGCAACTCGGTTACAAACCTAGTTCTAAATCTTTCACAAGGTTTGTCTAGTTTTTCTATCATTCCTAACGAGATATACGAATGAGTGGCTCCCGAATCAAATAATACAGAACATAAGTTATTGAGGATAGATTCCTGACCTGTGACCACCTTATTGCTAGCATCAGCCTCTCCTTGGGTTAAGGCAAAAACCCTAGCAGGAACCATCTTGTTGTCCTTCTTCCCATCTGGCTTGCGCTAAGGACAATCTCTTTTTCGGTGTCCTTCCTGACTACAGTTAAAACATTCCTTGGTGTTTGCGCGACATTCTCCAGGATGTTTCTTCTGACACTTAGCACATGGCGGGTATTCCACATAGCCCGGCCTATTTCCCCCATTATTTGTTCGTGCCCTCTTATCGATGTCAGATTGCTTGTTGTCAGGATGATTTCTCTTCTGACCGTTACTGTTGTTGCCTGACTGATTGTTGTTATTATAGTTGTTGTTCTGACTGGTCTGAGGTTGATTCTGCTGTCTAGGTTCAGGCTTACTGGCTTCCTCTTTACTTACATTGGCCTGCAACCTTTATACTTCTATTGCCGTTTCAAGAACGTCGGCATACGTAGTATTTCCCAGGTTTGCTAACTTAACCCCCCTCTCAATCTTTGGTCGAAGTCCTCTAACAAATTTGTTCACCCTCAGAAAATCGGTTGGAACCATCTCAGATGCGAACTTAGCTAAGAGATCAAACTGGTGAGCATACTCTGCCACTGATAAATTTCCTTGCTTCAGGTTGGCAAACTCCTCAACTCTTGAAGCGAGTACACCCGAATTGTAGTACTTCTTGTGGAACAGCTCCACAAATCGAGTCCATGTCATGGTGGCAACATCATGCAATTGTTGGACCAAGTCCCACCATATCCTGGCATCCTTCTTGAGTAATGACAAGACGCATGATATGCGGCCCGCAGGATTCATGTGCGTCAGAATTGACTCCACATTCCTTAGCCACTCTTCTGCCTCAAAGGGGTCTGTAGTCCCTTCGAAGTTTGGAGCGTGCTGTTTACGGAACCTCTCATACACTGGCTCCATGTGTTGTACTGGATACGGCGCGTAATTCGCCACTGGCCATCCCCCATATGGACCAACTTGTTGGGGTGCTGAGGCCATTTTCTGTGGGTGCGGCTGCGGTGGAGGCTGAGGCTGAGTCTGAGTCTGAGCCTATTGGCATTGTTGCTGCAAAAGTTCCTCGACTTGTTGTCGCAGTCTGGTGATCTCCGCAGTATTGTCAGCTGGCGGTGCCGGCACGTTGCGGCTAGTAGTAGCACGCACTCCCCTTCTGCGAACTGGAGGGGCGTCATTGTTCGCTGGAACAGCGTTGAAGGCGTTTCCGTTGGTGCGTGCAGATCTTCGGAGCGACATCATAGCAGAGTTCTAATAGTTGAAAGAAGCATGTTAGAACTTTACCTAATAGGCTCTAAGGCAAAAATTTATTCTAAAACAAACATATCTCGGACCTATTTATTATGAATTCTTATGAAAAATTGTATAAGTCTTTATTTATTATTTAGAGTGGGTTTCTATACTTTAGAAAAACAAGCTATCTTTATTTTCTAAGTCTGTTTCTAATTATCCTATATGACTTAATTCTCAGGCTCGAAACTCATCTTTGTTCCAAAGTTAACCATATTGAGGGAGGGCTGGGATCAGTAAAATCATTCCCACTACTATGGCCCCCTAACTCTCAATATAGAAACTTGGTTCATTGATTTGTATCCACCCTCACCGAACTTATTCATTATTTATTTTATTATTTATTATGATTGCAAAAAAAAAAAAATCAAACTCTTACATGATAATGAAATAACATGATATTCATTTGGAAAAAAAAAATTCACTTATTACAACCATAAAACAAAGAAATAAATAAAACAAACAATGAAAAACTACTATTCTAAAAATCAGGATCTTCTACATCCGACCCTTCATCTAACATATCATCATCCAATTCTTCATAATCCTCATTGTCATGTGCATCAAAATGTCCTCTAGGAAGGTTTGTGAAAATCCTATGTTTTTGCTCATTGGTAAACTAAAATTCGGATTTTGAAGTGAACCTAATTAGAAGAAAGTAATATCGCATTGCTGCTGGTAGTTCATCCTCATCATCCATTGTTTCCCATATTTCCTCTAAGGCTTCAATTACGGGATGGAAATCTCTAAATAGTCTAATTATTAAAACATATTGCTCCATTGCTCTCATCATGATTTGCTTAGTTTCTTGAAGGTGACCTATCTCTCGGTGGAACAAAAGCAATCTCCGAGTGATTCTCTCTTGTGTTCCTATGGTGTTTCTTGGTTCTCTTATTCTCTTTAAAGCCTTAATGGCTCGGATATCCTCATTGGTTAAGGCTCCGTTCATACTTAACTGAAAACATAAATACTAAAAATCGTTAACTATACACATAAGAAAAATAACTATAACTTAAATACTTACTTGGCGGTCAGATTCGGAGCTTTTAAGTGTGTGTATCGAGGAGAACTTCATGCGAAGGAACCGTTTGCTCTGATACCAACTGTAATGACCTAACTACTCTAGACTTTGGACCATTAATGAAAACTACACATAGACCCTAATCCTTAATAGAACTTACAAGTGAAAAGATCATAACTTTATTAAAACTTGTAAAAACAAATGTTAAACTTACATAAAATCTAAAGTAGGATATGGGATCCCATTGTTTTAAAATCAAAACATAACATAATTGTAATTAAAGGAGATTACATAAATAAGTGCGGAAAAATACACATAAAACCATAAGTAAAGACTTCATCCTCGAATCAAAACTCTCGGCTCTTTGAATCCATTCCGCCTCAATACACATTCCCCAAGCTTCCAAGAACCTTTTCCGCCACTAAAGCTATTTTCCTGCACGTATAAACAAAAAGGAGTGAGCCTAATGCCCAGCAAGGAAAATCTAACATATAACCATATACATAAAATTCATAATGTAACATAAAACATATCATAACACTTATGTCACATACATACTATAATGGCCATTATTACTTGGGGTCCCATAAACTAAACAAGTCATATGCCCATTAGATTAGTGGGGCTTGCTAGCTAAGCAAGTCATATGCCCATAATCTATTTGGGGCTTGTTAGTTGTACGGGTCATATGCCCAAGTCTACAATTATACATATTATAGCATATTTCATAACACATAATCATAAGATAACATATAAATCATATAACATAAATCCTATCCTATTTTCCTTACCAAAATTACCGGGATATGAGAATAGATTTTGGGTCTTTGGAACACTCCTAAAAACCATAAATGGAAGGGTGAGTATACTAAAGAGAATGAGATGAAAGAATGGAAGAACTATACCATTGAGAATATACTTGCCAAAACTTTATGTGAAAGTTTTTAGATTTCCTAACCAAGAATAAGGAATAAGGTTAGAATACTGAGTAGAAGACTGTAAGAATCTTAAAGAAAATAATACCAAATGAACTAGAGTGTGGAATACCTTGAATGCTTCTATAGCCAATCTAAAACTTGAACCGAAAATGTTGTAAACCTTACTTCCCAAGTGTTTGCTAAGCTTATAATTCCCAACCCAAGTGTTTACACTCTTAATATAATAACCTAGCAACTTGCAGCCTCTGAACTTAGCTTAATAGATGAATAAATGGCTGGGTACTAGGTTCTATTTATAGAGTTTAGGAATGAAAAGATCTTCACTTAACTTGAATAAAAATAATGGCTTTTTAAGTGAAAAATATTTGAATTATCGTTCAGCAGAGGCTGAAGACTCGTTCAGAAAGATGCTGGACTTATCAAGAGGTTGAAGATTTGAATGGAGAACATTTTCAAAATGTTTCAAAATGCCCTGAAGGAGGCGATATATCGCCTGGGCCAGTATGCCTGAGGCAATCGTGCGAGGCTTCGTGTTTTTCGTATCCCCGTACTGCGATATATCGACCCTATAGCTGCGATATATCGGCATACGCTGAATATTTAAACAAGAAATTACACATTCTTAGCTTAATTTGAATTTAGTAAACAGCCTTAACTAAGCCCTCTAACATTTTCAAAGCTGCTGACTGACCCTAGGATATTCAAATTTTAACCTTAATAAATTTATTCCTCAAAATACTTAATCATTATTGAGCATACACTTTACATGTGCTTTTATCTTATTGGGTATTATCTAAACCTTATAATATAATAAATATTACCCTCAATATCAGTCATATTAATCAAACCTTAGGTTAAAATTAATATTCTTAAACTATAGGTTAAACTTAGAAAATCTACAAGTGTTACTATGAGTGTCCAAATAAATCCCGGTCTGAACCAATAAATCCACAGTCATAACAATAATACTATTATTACTATTATACTACTATCTAACTAGCTAACAAACCTAACAGACCTCAGCCAAACCCTTCAGCCATGGGTAGAGTAAAATCCACTCCCCAGGAAAAGAAACCATCAAAACCTTCTGAAAACCATCCTGCCCCTCATGCGAAAATTCCCTCGACCAGCGATAGAGCTGAGAGTACTCCCGAGCTAGGAATCCAAGCTCAAGCCCAACTCAGAAACGTCATTCAACCAGATGTCGAATAGTACATCGCCCCTCCTAGTCGAGTAACGATTAGGATGTTTTCCAACTATATCAAGAAGTACAAGTTTCCTACGGTAACCCTAGTCCAACCCACCAGAGACCAAAGGGTGAATCTACCTGGAGGTGCGTACAATGCCTGGTCAAGGTATCACATCGAGGCAGGAGCGATCCTGCCTCTCCATCATTTTTTCCAAGGAGTGGCCAATTATTTTGGGGTCGCTCTTTTTCAAATAACCTTAAATGGATATAGAATGTTCTCTGCACTCTATATCCTTTATTGTCATAAGAAGTGGCCGGTCCCCACGCCACATGAGATCAACTACCTGTTCGACCTAAAATCCAACCCCAACCAAGAAAACACGAGGTTCTTCCATTTCTGCCACCAGGAAACAACGCGCACTTTCCTGAGTGATACTACTTTCATATCCAACGTGGGGAAGTACCATCTGGAGTACTTTCTAACTACCGATATGGTCATAGACAACTTGGCTTTCACATAAAGAGGTAATATCTTTGCACCCTTGGTCGTTTATTATTTTCTTTTGATTCTTTCTGCATCTCCCTTAGAGATTTAGTGCATTTTAGGCCCATGGCTGTGACCAGCCCCTACCCCAGACACGGAAGTCCGATCAGCCCTCTAGGCCAGCATGACCGACATAGAGAAAAGTGTCAAAAAACTGGTCACAGAGGCCAATCTGAGGCTGGTCGGCCTTCTGGCATCTCACCAGGATGTGAGGGAATCTACCGCGAGGAGTGCCACCGGCACTGAAGTCCCCGAGCAACAACAAGATGTGTCACAACCTCTACCGAGGAGGGTAACAGGGGTGACCATCAACGAACCAACCGGCGCCCCGCGACCTGCTACTGCACCAGCCCCTCCAGGGAAGGGCAAGAAGAAGGCCTCAGAGTCTATTCTTGAGTCGTCGGATGATAACGGTATTGATTTTTAGCTTTTAGATAGTCTGCCTATTCCCTGTCACCTTTTCGACGGGGGTGGAAACTTTAAATACCCACCTGCTTTAAATTCAGACTTCTTCAGGCCAGAGAGTGAGTGTAGTAGTAGTAAAGTAAATAATGTAGCGACCAATAATTATAGCTCAAGTATTATACTCTTAATTTCTATGCCCTTGTTTCCTAAACTTAGCAAGTTCCTTTTATTATATTGCTTGATTGTTCGCTTGTTTCTTCTTTGCAGACATGCCTGCCGAACGCGCTTTTGACTTGTACGCCAAATCGGCGAGCAAGAAAAAGTCCCACAAGCGCTAGTCTGGGGAGGGCTGCAGCAATCCCCCCGCAAAGATATCTCGAACAGACGACCCTCCTGCTTCTACTCCAACGAAGGAGACAAATCCTCCACCAGCTCCTACTAGAGAGGCAATCCCTCCACCTCCAGTAAACCTAGATCCCCCGTCTCCGGTCGGACAGACTCCTCCTCCAGCTCTAGCCGACCTTACGCCTCCAACATCTACCGTCTAGTAGTCGGCTGGTCGCTGAGAAGAATCCTCGGGAGATGACCTCACGGGCGTGGTGCTCAACTCAGCCAAAGATAGGCTTTCTAGAATAACAAATCACCGTCGAAGCCAAGATGCGATTCAGTAGACTGGCTTTATGGCGGTTGACCCAAGTCTTCAACCGTACATTGAACGAAGTGCTCGCTGTAAGTTGCTTTCTTTATTGTACTTTCTAAATTTTATTTTCAATTTGCTCCTACTAACAGCTTTATCTCTTTTTGATCGCAGGGGTTCTTACCATGACTTCTGGATGGCGATGCTCGAGGACGCTGACTGCCCAATTTGAAAAGAGACTTAGCGATCAGCTTAGTGCTGCTGAGGCTCGATACATCGAACAACTCAAGGCGTTCGAGGTTACTCATGCCGAGCAGCTGAAGGTAGTCAAGGTGAAGCATTATGAGGCGCTTAAGGAGGTCGAGGCAAAGCACAACGAGGCCCTCAAGGAAGCTGAGGCAAAGCACCTCGAGGCGCTGCAGGTGACCGAGGGCAAAATCGCTTCTCTTGAAGAAGAGCTGAAAAAGAAAGAGGCGAGTATTGCCAAGATCACTGCATCTAAGGAGCAGTACAAGGAGACCTCACTCATAAATTACTGGGAAGCCCACAAGCTTCAGGCTGAGCTGGAGATAAGTCGCAAAGAAGTCACTGCACTGGAGGAAGATAATGCCCGCAATCTTGAAGACTATGAAGGGGCAGCGTTCGAGTGTTTTTACTTGTTATGGAAAAACAACCCCAATGCTAATTTCTCCTATATTACAGACCATATCAGGGAGGCGGAGCTAGCTAGGTGTGTTGCTCATCTGGAAGAAGAAACAATTCCATGATCTCCAGAGATTTCTTTAGCGACCGGTATCGAGGGTGCCCGAGAAAAGGCTGGAGATGCAGTCGATCAGCAGCAGAAAAAATCACCACAGGACCCCCCGGCTACTTAATAATTTTATCTTCTTATTTTTGAATTACATGACCTACGGGTCATGATGTAAAAACAATTTTATGTTTTAACTTTTATTGCTGCACGGGCAGCTTTTTTCATTTTATTAAACAATTACATCCAAGCAGTCACTGCTCGCGGTGTAAAAGACTTCATTTTGATATTATAATATTTGCATTTTATTATAACATCTATTCACATGATCGAACTTAGCATAGTACTTTGGTTTGATTTAACAAAATAAAATTTTTTGAAAAATACTCTAAGTACCCTAGCATGCTTTCACTTATTTTGCTCATGTGTTTGCATACCTTTCGATATGCCTTGCTTGCTAGATGCCTTATTTTCCCCCCAAGTGATTGAGGAGCTTTAGGTCCTAAGTCACTTGCCTTGACCAAAACCTGTTCGAACATTACTACTCAGAGTAAAGGAATTAAATACAACAAAACAACACACGTAATGAGCAAACACTTGTAATAAATACAATAATTGGCAAGAATGACTGGCTGCGCACAGTCTCTTATATTTCTCATAATAAATGGACAAAATGTGTCTGTACATGTGATCAATAAGATCTTACACTTATAAGCGATTAGTCACATGAAATGACCAACCCTTTTTCATAACTTGTAAAAAATAAAATTAACACAAGTCAATTCTTTAAGAAGAATTGTTCATTGATAGTACTTGCGCAGGTGTTCTCCATTCCAATAGCGAGGAATGAGATCTCCATTTAAGTGAGGAAGTTTGTAGGTGCCTGGATGGAGGACTTCTTCAATCTGGTATAGCCCTTCCCAATTAGGTCCGAGTACTCCAGCAGCCTGGTCGCGAGTGACTACGAAAACTCTTCAAAGTACTAGATTTCCGACATTGAATTTCCTTTCACGCACTTTAGAATTGAAATACCGGGCGACTTTTTTCTGGTAAGCAGCTACTCGGAGTTAGGCTTGCTCACGCTTCTCATCGATTAAGTCCAAGGATTCCATCAATAGTTGACTATTAGAGCCTTGATCGTACGTTATTCTGCGATGCGAAGGAGGATCTAACTCAACAGGCAACATAGCTTCATACCCATAAGCCAAGGAAAATGGGGTATGACCTATTGCTGTTCGGTGGAAAGTTCTGTACGACCAAAGGACTTCGGGCAATTGTTCTGGCCATGCCCCCTTAACTTCTTCAAGTCTTTTCTTTAGAGTATCCTTTAGCGTTTTATTGACTAATTTGCTTGTCCATTTGATTGGGGATGAGCAACTGAAGAAAAGCTCTTGATAATCCCATGTCGTTCGCAAAAATCCATGAACAGATCACTATCAAACTGCGTGTCGTTGTCTGAGACGATTTTCCTTGGCAATCCATAGCGACATATAATGTTTTTGACCACAAAATCCAGTACTTTCTTGGTTGTTATGGTTGCGAGTGGCTCGGTTTCGGTCCATTTAATGAAGTAATCGATGGCAACCACAGCATACTTGGCGCCGCCCTTTCCTGTGGGCAGAGATCCTATTAAATCTATACCCCAGACTACAAACGGCCACGGACTTTGCATCTGTTTTAGCTCATTAGGGGCTGCTCGTGGGATTTTGGAGAACCTCTGGCACTTGTCGCACCTCCGCACAAATTCCATAAAGTCTCCATTCATCGTTGGCCAGAAGTACCCTTGCCTCAAGAACTTTTTTGATAAGCTTTGCCCCCCAATGTGGTCCCCACAAAAGCCTTCGTGTACCTTTTTCATCAATTCTTTGGCCTTTTCTTTTGAAATACATCTGAGGACTGGCATCGAGTATCCCCTTCGGTACCAAATTCCATCGACCAGGATATACCTAGCAGCCTGCTGCTGAAGGGTCCTGACTTTGTTTTTGTTTGTTGGTAACACGCCTTGTGTCAAATACTCTATGTACGGTGCCATCCATGTATCCGCCATTTGGATCACCAAAGTAGTCTCCTCTGCTTGGATGCTTGGCACAAACAGTCGTTCAACTGGCACTATGTTCAGAGTATCAGCATCCTTCGCACTTGCTAACTTGGCCAAAGCACCATTGTTTGAATTTTGGTCGGGAGGTACTTGCTGAAGGGTGTACTTGTCAAATTGCGCTAATAGATCCTTTGTTTTGTTTAAGTAAGCAACCATCCTTAAACCTCGAGCCTGGTATTCTCCCATGACTTGATTTGCTACCAGCTGAGAATCACTGTAGATGTCAAGTGCCTTTATGTTCATGTCTCTGGCCAATTGTAACCCAGCGAGCAATGCTTCATATTCAGCTTCGTTGTTAGAAGCAGTAAAGTCAAACCTGATTGCGCAGTGAAATCGATGCCCTTCAGGCATTATCAAAACAACTTCTGCTCCTACGTGGCACTCGTTAGAAGAACAATCTGTAAATAACTTCCACGAGGGAGCTCGATTTTGAGGATCAGGTGCTTCAGGTGTTTCTGACTGCTCGTTATCTGGGAGCCTAGTGAACTCGGCGATAAAGTCGGCTAGGGCTTGCCCTTTTATTGCTGCTCGTGGAAAGTAAGAGATATGAAACTGCGCGAGTTTGACCACCCATTTCAATAATCTTCCTGCGACTTTTGGCTTTTGAAGAACTTGCTGTAGAGGCTGGTCAGTCAAAACCGTGATTGGGTGAGCTTGAAAGTAAGGCCGCAACTTCCTAGAGGCTAAAATTAAGAATAGGCTAAATTTTCAATAGGTGGATACCACAGTTTCGCTCCAATTAGCCTTTTGCTTACATAATAAACAGCTTTATGTATGCCTTCTTCTTCTTCTCTTACTAAGACAGCATTAGCAACGTATTCTGTGATCGCCAAGTAGAAAAACAAAGTTTCCTTATCGACTGGGTTCGATAGAATGGGTGGTTGCGCCATGTGAGTCTTCAATGCTTGAAAAGCCTGCTCACATTCCTTCTTCCATTCGAATTTCTTGTTGCCTCTAAGTAGATTAAAAAATGGGACGCATTTGTTCGTTGATTTGGAAATAAATCTACTTAGAGCAGCAATTATTCCAGTCAAACGTTGAACATCCTTGATCTTTGCTGGCAATTTCATATCGATCAGGGCTTTGATCTTCTTGGGATTGGCCTCAATTTCTCTCGAGTTAACTATAAATCCCAAGAATTTTCAGGGGAAATTGTAGGGGAGAAGACCAAAATTTTTTGGTTTGTCAGTGGTGCCCCAGCGCTAGGCAGAGGGGAAATTAGGGTTCTCTCTGACTTGGGGCAACACCCCAGCTCTAGGTCATTCTCAGTAAGACCTAGTTTTAGGGCTCGGGGGATGGTTCCACTACCCCATTTGGGTGGATTGGGAGTCCCGAGAGCACGAAATTGGTCCTGGGAGTGAGGTTTTAGATTATAAAACTTTTATTGATTTATTTTGTTGATGGGATTCCATATTGGTTATGACTAGGTGACTGCTAAGGGATCAAATGATCGATCGTTCTCAAGGGTTGTTCTTTTATTATTTCTCGCTTGAACCAAAGGTAAGAAAACTGCACCCACTATGTGACATGCATGGTTATTAATGAGACATGTTGAATGTTATATATGTGGGCATTGATTGCATATCAAATACTTAGCAATATTGCTTATCTGTGAATGACACTGACCTATGAGTCAAGAATCGGCAATGGTGTCAGTACTGACTGTGAAGTTGTGACTCATTAGTCAAGTTCGGCTGTGGTATTGAGCACTGGTCGTTTGGTATTGACTTATGAGTCAAAAACGGTATTAGCATATTTAATGCAAGCCGAAAAGATTAGATCTAATCGACATAAGCATTATCGTCATAAGCATGAAATGCTTGACCGACCTTAAGTTCGATGAACACAAAAGCGCTTGTCTAGTCTAAAGGCTAGTTACTTAGAGCCAGGGCCAGAAGGCCCAGGTGACTGCATCATCACATGGCTGATGGATGCAGAGCCCAAGTTCGTAACTTACACATTAGTCACTTATTTGATTCAAGTTTGTGACTCCATAGTCACTCATCTGGTTTTAGTTAGTGACTTACTCATCAGTCACTCATCTGATTAGGGCTACACACCTCAGCATGATTATTAGAATCTCGATACCATCTGATTAGGGCTACACGCCCCAGCATGATTATTAGAATCTCAATATTATCTGATTAGGGATACAAGCCCTAGCATGGTTACTATTTTCTTGAAGTGATATTCAATCATCTGTTTGGGGTTATAAGCCCAGTATGATTATCATAATCATCATTTGATATTGTATACATGTAGTATTGAGTTTTCTTGCTGAGTTTTGGCCCACGGGTGCTATGTGGTGCAGGTAAAAGGAAAGAAAAACTCACCCAGCCTTGAGTGGAGAGCTTAGGTAGTGATGTGTACATATGCGGCCGCTTGACCACCACGACCAAGGAACTTCTCAGGGGAACTAGGGGTTATAAATAAGATACTAATGTAATAATTTGCTTGGTTGATAATGTCTCCCTGTTTGACCTCATCTATCTTCATGAGATTTTTACTATATATAGTTGTATTATTTATGCTCATATATATGTAAATTTATCATTTTGAATTTATTTCTTCAAACAATTGCATTCTTTGTAAGATTTTATTTTATCTCAAAATTGTACCACTACTGTTGTGGTGTGGGAACAAGATTGCTCTTTTAAATAAGTTGATTATTTCTTTATAATTCAGGAGAGCTTTATGTATTTAAAGCACTTGATCTGCCCTTAATAATGTTAGTTTGTAAAGTGTTGCTGTGGAGAACATTCTTTATCTTGGAGGACCTAATATTGCCTCAGAAGTACTTAACAAGGATTAATATGCTTAATGCTCATATATGTAGTGGAGCTGAAAAATGGAGAAAACTCTTGGACAACAATGGCAATGGCACACTTCACAATCCTCATCATTGGACAATAAGCATTGTCTGCATAGCCCTCCTAAAGATGAAAGAGTAATGATATGTGCACCCAAAATATACACTCAAATATTACACATTGATATGACAGTTTAGTCTAGTCAATCATATTTATTAAAATTGGAACCCACTGTTTTAAAAAACAGTGACACGTCACTGTGTGTAATGTTTAGGTACATATTTTGGATACACATATTATTACTCAAAATGAAATTAGTATTAATGTACTCAAAAAATGCTTTGTTTTAAAACTTGAGATGTTGTTTGAATGAATTAGTTTGAACCTTACACTCAAAAAACGCTCATTCAGGGATGGAGTGAGGAGTATCTTAAAAGGGGGGCCAAAGTGTGATTTTTCTTTTTGTGGGAGGCCAAACATGTAATTTTACAAAGAAATAAAAAGTAATTATATAAAAAAATACTATATATACATTTATATATTTTCAAATTTTGAGGGGAGCCAAGACACCCCCTCCTTATACTACTAGATTCATCCCTGAGCAACGGTTGAGCGAGCAACGGTTGAGCTCTGTCCTATTGTTGAAAATGCTCTATTTTGGTTGATGCATTTTCTTCCTAATTTTTCAAGTTTTCAAGGGTCAAATTGTATTTCGTTATGTAGTAGTGAGTCTTGTAATTCTATTTTTTTTATTATTAATTTACATATTTAGAGAATTTTCAGTTTCATTATCAACTTTTAATGATGTTTTTTTTTTGTTTCTACACACTACAAACTACTAAGTGTAAAACAATTAGAGATGTATGATGTATAGAAAAAGACTAAAATTATCCAAAAATAAATAAAATAATTGTTATTGTTTTTTTAAAAATGAACTTAATATCAACGAAATTTCTCAAACACTAAATTATAAAACTCTTCTTAAGAATATTATCAGTTATAGTAAATGTAGGACACTCACATCACACATAAATTTATACAGCCACAATTTAAAAAAGATGGAATTCCACATAAAAAAATAAATAATTAGTATTTTTTTTTTTTTGGTAAATCAGCTAACTTGTATTATGCACAACAAATTACAAACACCAATCAAAAACAAACACCAACCACTACCAAACAAAACCTTAATTACATTGAATAAGACTGACCCAACTTAAATCTTCCTTTCCTATATTCTTAGACAAATACCAGGTAACTCTATAACCAATTTGGTATTTAATACTCTGAATTATATTCCCAACTAGTGGTACCTGAAGCTTCCAAAGGGCTGCATTCCTAGCTCTCCAAATGTAATAGATGAAAGCACAGATAGAGCTAATGTATACTCTTCTTCTGCAAGCCAAACGTCTACATCTTCTAATCCAATTCATCAACCCAGAGAGATCGTACAGATTAGTACCTATCCCTAACCACGACAAGATAGGCCCCAGACAATTTTTACTGAACTGACACTCAAAAAACAAATGACGATGACTCTCAGCAAAACAACCACAAATGACACACAGTACATCTTGAGTGATACTAAACCGACACAGTCTATCTCTAGTCGGCATCCTCTGTTCAAGCACCAACCAAGCAATAAACTTGTGCTTAGGGTAACCATTCCTGTCCCAGATAGCAGCATACTTCCATCTGTTCTCTGAAGTGGCCTGCATCCTCTTGTACATGTGAGCTATGCTGTACCGGGTCCAACTAGAACCTCCCTGAAAAAATAGAACCTTTAGCTCATTCTTAATCCTTACCAGTTGTTTCCAGTACCAACTGCTAGAGGTGGGAGCAACATAATCCCACCAATCATCCTGCCTAATATAAATCGCATGAATCCACTTCACCCATAAATTGTCCTCCTTATTGGCTATGGCCCAAATATGCTTCCCTAAGGCACACTTATTCCAAATTCCTATATTCTTAAAACCCAGACCTCCTTTCTGCTTGGGTTTGCAAATATCTGTCCAGGAAACTCGCCCTTGACCCTCTGCATTGTCACCTTTCCTCCATAAGTAAGCTCTGCAAATCTGGTTTATGTTATTTATCACTGAACTAGGCAGGACAATCATTTGAGACCAATAAATGTTGATGGTCAATAACACAGAATTAACAAGGATACACCTCCCTGCATAAGACAGGTTCCTGGTATTCCAAATACGAATCCTTTTCACCAATTTATCCACCAAAATCTCACAATCTGCCTTGGAGATACGTTTATTGCTAATGGTCATCCCTAGATATTTGAAAGGCAATCTACTTCTCTGAAAACCAGATAATTCAGAAAGTCTCTGCCAACAGTCCTCTGTAAGACCTACTCCATAAATGGCAGACTTTGCTTTATTAGCTAATAGACCAGAAGAGTCCGAAAAAAGTTGAAGCCCTCTCAGAAGCAAATAGGCTGCTTTGAAGTCTCCCTTGCTAAACAACAATAGATCATCAGCAAAAGATAAATGGGTCAATTTTAAACTACCACATCTTGGATGGTACTGAAACTCAGAATGCTCGGCAACTTTAGCTAAGATTCTAGACAAATATTCCATCCCAATCACAAACAACAATGGGGATATCGGATCCCCTTGCCTAACTCCTCTTCTAGCAATGATAGGTCTCAATGGAACCCCATTAAGCATGATTGAAAACCTGGCAGTAGTCACACAATTCATAACCAACTGAACAAACTGATCTGGGAACTTTAAAGCAATCAGCATTTCTTGTAAAAAATTCCAATCTAGAGAATCATAAGCTTTTTGCAAGTCTATTTTGAATAGGCAAGCTTCCTGAGTATTCCTCCTCCCATAACCTCTTACGAGGTCTTGACAAAGCATGATGTTATGAGCTATATTTCTCCCTTTAATAAATCCACTCTGATTCTCAGAAATAATGGAAGGTAGCACCTCTCTAAGTCTAGAACAGATCATTTTGGTTGCTATCTTGTAGACCACATTGCAGCAAGCAATTGGTCTAAATTCACTAACATTCTTTGGGCAACTAGATTTGGGTATAAGGGAGATATTAGTGGTATTAAGCTCTTTTAGTATCTTCCCATAATGTAGAAAAGAAAGGACAGCTTGGGTAAGCTCATCACCTATGATATTCCAAGTTTGTTTAAAAAAACCACTATTGTACCCATCAGGACCAGGGGCCTTCTCGTCTGGAATCGAGTAAAGAGCAACCTTAACTTCTTCTACTGTATATCCTTTAACAAAAAGACAGCTTGCTGATCTGAAATCATGGGCCCTGATTGAACTACTGATAACAAGACTCTCCTTCTGTTACTCATTGCAGAACCAAGTAAATCTTCATAATAAGCATAAAATGCATTGTGCACCTCTTCATGGTTGTCATGCCAATTACCTTTCATATCCCAAATCGAAAAGATGGCATTCTGAATATGCCTATTCCGAATACTGTTATGGAAAATCTTAGTATTCTCATCACCATGCTTCAGCCAATCTTCCTTTACCTTCTGCTTAAGAAACTGAACCAAGTTGTTATGAGCCCACTGATACTCTTTCCTTCTAGCAATCTCCTCATCTATCAGCTGGATGTTACCCGGATCACATTGCAACTTTTCTTGGACATCACTCATCAGCTTATGTGTTATTGTATCTTGCATAAACACATCTCCTTTCCCTTCTCTATTAAGCTTTTTCAAATCAATTCTCAGTCTTTTCAGCTTAGTAATCAACGAATACATTGGAGTCCCCTGCACTTCCTTTCTCCAAGACTCAGCAACTGTCCTTTGAAATCCCTCTAAATTACTCCAAAAGTTGAAATATCTAAAAGGCTTTTTATTCTCAGGAATAGAACCAAAGTTGACCATAAACGGGCTATGGTCCATGGTACCTTCAGGAAAAAAAATAACCTCAGCAGTCTGAAACTTCCCTATCCAGCTCTCATTGGCCAAAACTCGATCAAGCTTAGCATAAACCCTATCTTTACCCCCTTGTTTATTATTCCAAGTAAAAAAATTGCCAGAAAACTTCATATCTGATAGACGGCAATACTCAACACACTGCTGAAAAGGAAGCAACTCTAAACCATTACCATGATAAGGGAATCGATCTTCTGGCGATAACACTGCATTGAAGTCGCCCATCACTATCCAAGGATCAGTAATGCTATTAGCCATGCTATCCAAATCCTCCCAAAGTCTCTCTCTACCTACTTTATCATTCACAGCATAAACCACTGTAATAACAAACTGAATTCCAGTTTTAGCCATAACTGCAAAATGCATCCACTGGCTCGAGCTCCCTCTAATATCCACATCAAAACTCAAAGGGTTCCAAGCAACCACTATTCTCCCATTAGGATGCTGCATTAAATATGTAGTAAAGCACCAACCCCTAAACATATTAAGGTATAAAGACCCCATGTTGGGTGCCTTTACCCTTGTTTCTAGGAGACTAACAAAACCAATTCTTTTGTTAGAGATCATTTTCATGACCTCCCTTTGTTTATTGATATTGTTAAGCCCCCTAACATTCCAACCAAAGAGCCTATCCATTGATGAATGGAGGCTCTCCCCCTCCACTCTCATTGGCCCTCATTCCCTGTAATGTTTCTCCAACAGTGACTTCAGCATCTGTATACTGGCCTAGGACCAGAAAGGAGTTCTTCTCTAGCACCACCTTATTCTTATTCCCATTCCCTGTTTTCCCCGTAATTGAAACAAACCCCTCTCCGTTCTTCTTTACTAGTTCCTGCATTATATTCTTATCTTTATCAGTCACAGCAGGATGGGTTGAGGGACCAGTTTTCTTCTCTTGCCAAACTTGTGATGACTCTCCTGTACTCATCCTCTTCTTGCAGACTTCTTTCCTGTGCCCTATACCTTTGCCATGCAAGCATATATCCGACTTCCAATCATACTGCACTCCAACATATACAAACTCCCCATTTTCATCTTCAAACTTGATTTGTTCTGGTAAATCTTTTGTGAGATTCACTTCAACTAAGACTCTGGCATATTGTAACTTTTCTCTTGCCTGAGTTGCTCTATCTTGTTTAACCATTTTCCCAATTGAGCCAACAATCTTAGCCATGGACCTCTCACCCCAGTATTTCAGCTCTAGATTACTTAATTGCGCCCAAATCGGAATCGACATTACTGTTTCTTTAGTAAACTTTGAGTGAGGATCCCAGCTTTTCATGATAAGCGGTTTCCGATCAAAGAACTGATATCCCCCATTCAAAATTCCATCCCTCTGCTCCATCGAAGTAAATCTGACAATGAACACCCCTGGAGCTAATAGAGCTAGTTTATTAATTCCCTTATCCCTCCAGATTCTTCGGAAATAACCTTCCATCACTGAAATCGGTGGGTTCGCTCCCAGAACATAGCAAACCAAAGCTGATTGCCAGTATTGAATCTCATCTTCAATATCTTCCGCTTCTATTTTAATACAATTAGTCTCAATATGAGGAACTGCATTAGAGTTGGATGTACCTGATTGCTCGTGCTTCCCTAAGTCTCCTTTTAGGACTCCCAGCCAATTAGTAAGAGTTTGTTTCACCAAGGACCTACGAACCACTCCCTCTTGATTCCCCTCTATATCATTCATCGATTGAGAAGTCGGATTAGGTCCCTCAGATTGCTCCAGTTCTGCTCCATCCCTAGATTGAGTAGACGATTTCTGCAAAATATCTTCATTAGATTCTTCCAGTCGACTTCGCTCTGAATCCTTTTCTCCCTCAAACACCATTGCCTCCACCCCTAAGATGCCAGCCATAGATTTTACTTTGAGGACTGGATCCGTAGAAGATGGCTCTTTCTTCTTCTTCCCTGGCGATTTCTTCTTCAATCTCGATCTTCCTGCCATAGCTCCAGCTCAAGCTGAAAAAAGAGCGGGAAATTCAAAGAAATCACCAGAACATTCTACAAATAATCTTCTTCTTCCCTATAAATAATTAGTATTAATATAACATATTATTTTGTGTGATGTATGAGTGTGTCATGACTCTTAAGTATCTTTAATTTAGTACCTTTTAAAAAAAAGCATCTCTAATTTAGTAAAATTTGATTGAAGGTGTGAACTTTCTAGACACTATTGTCGCATGTGACTAATATCATAATTTTATGAATAATTAGCATTCCTCTCCTGAATTTATGATACTACCAAATCGTGCCCCTTAAAACATATGACTTATTAAAAACTCCCCATGAAATATATCATTTACAGAAACTAAATTCTTTTGTTAAGTTTTTTCTATTTTATCGTTTAAACGCTAATGTGGCATTGTAAATTCTGATAAATTAGCATTTTTACTCTTGAATTTTGACTATTACCAAATCGTGTCCCTTTTTTATTAGAAAAATCTATTATTTTTTTTAAAAAAAATCTACTTTTTGTATTAATTATTTAAAAATAAATTCAAACCTAATAATTTTTTTAAAAAAATCAAAAATTAAAATCAAATTAAAATTGAAATAGTAACATTTAAAAGAAAAATGTTAAATATTTGAAAAAAAATCTTAGTATTAGTTCGAATTTTTAATAATTTAATTTATTAAAATCCAAAATTAAAACCTAAATACCAAACTAAAATATACATTCTTTGTCAAAAAAAAAAACTAAATATACATTCAAATTCAAATCACATTATACATATTTTTTTTAAATAAAAGATAAGAAAAATTATAAGAAAATAAAATAATTAGAGTCGTGCAACTCAAATCTCAGCATAAAGGAATCGTTTCTTTTTTACTTTATAACAAAAATAAATAGGTTTCTAATATGGGTCTATTGAATTAATTAAGATTTTATTTATATTTAATTTATTTATTTCATTCATATTTATTTTTTTAATATCTTAAGTGAATTTCAATTTGATATATGATTTTTTATTTCATTTATATTAGTTAGATATTTGGTTTTTTTTTTTTTTTTAATCTAGAGTAAATCTTAAAGATTTTATTCGAGTTTAAATGACTTTTATTTAATTTTTTAAAATTTCAATTAATATTTTTTATAAGAATTAATGAAAAATACACTTTTTTAAATTTTAAATTATTTTTTTCAATAAAAGATGATACAATTTTGTAGTAATCAAAGTTCAAAGGAACAAAAATATAAATTTTCTATATTCAGAATTGACGTCAGAATACCACATCAGAGTTTAAACAGAAAAATAAAACAGAAGCTAATAGAAGAGCTATTTGTCTGTAAATAAAAAAGCTCAACGAAAATTTTAACATGTCATATATTTTAATGGACAAAATTTAATAATTCGTGGGGACAAAAATACTAACTATTCTAATTTTATTATCTAATTCCCCATCAATTCGACCCTCATTAAATATGATCAATATTCAATAGCATACTTATAATTAAGGGAAATTTGCGGCATATATACTCATTTTGTTCATTTTGTTGCTAATAAGTACTCAATTTTTAAAAATTGCGGCATAAATACCCATTTTGTTGCTAATAAGTACCCAATTTTTAAAAATTGCTGCATTAATACTCAAAATTCAACTTTTTTTTACTATTAAGGACAGGTGTACTGTCCTGATAATTCTTCTTTTTTTTCACCTAATTAATTAAGAAAATACAATAAGTACCATCAATAATGTGTCTAGCTTTATTTTTAGCCCGATAAAAAGTCCAAGAGGAAATTTTAGAGTACTTACTATCAGATGTCATCTGTCTGTAAGACTTTATAGTACTAATTTTTATTTTAATTAGTTTTATGTATTTTCTTAATTAATTAGGTGAAAAAAAAGAAGAATTATCAGGACAGTACACGTGTCCTTAATAGTAACTCTGTTAAGTGGGTACCAACGGCAGAGTCTAAAAAGTGAAATTTTGAGTATTAATGCAGCAATTTTTAAAAATTGGGTACTTATTAGCAACAAAATGAACAAAATAAGTATTTATGCCGCAATTTTTAAAAATTAGGTAATTATTAGCAACAAAATGAACAAAATGAGTATTTATGCCGCAAATTTCCCCATAATTAATTAACACTCAATTTGTCCATTTGTCCATGTGTCCATGTCCTCTTGCACAAGTTATATTTATATATATATATAAAGCCCATACTCCACATTTATTGGATCTCCGCATCGAATTTAATTCCAAGTCCATACCACTTACCCCATTTTCTCAATAGTCTCTTCTTCTCTGCTTTCTCTCATGCCCTTTTACCATTTCCAAATACAAATTTGACCCAAAGAACACAAACCCTAGAATGGAGGACGAATTGAGCAACTTCATCAAGGTATGGCTTTCAATCTTGGTTTCTTTATCTTATTGCTATGTTATGAGTAAAGTGGTCTCCAAAGGCATGAAAAGACTCCTTTGTTTTCTCCCAATTGTCTTCCTCTTTCTCTTTCTTCCTCTCAAACTCAATTCCATAAACTTCGGAGGTGGAACTGCCTTTTTCATTTCTTGGCTAGCTAACTTCAAGCTTTTACTCTTAGCTTTCGAAAAAGGCCCTTTATCTTCACCAAACCCATCAATCTCATTTGGTCTTTTCATGGCCATTGCTTGCCTCCCCATAGAGATCAAACAAAACCCATCTCAAAACGACACGAACCCACCTTCACCAAACTCACAATCTTCAAGAAAAGCTAGTCAAAACAAAGAAAACCCATCTCATAAAACGACAAAAGAAGCCACAAAACGACCTCTAATCAACTTCCCAACAAAAGCTCTTCTTTTGGCCATTCTACTTAAAGTTCTTGATCAAAAACAACACATTCACCCAAATGTCGTTTTGGTTATTTTCTGTTTTTTGATATATTTACTCCTCGAGATCATTTTGGCCACAGTGGCTGCCTTGGCTCGAGCCTTGGTGGGACTTGAGCTCGAGCCACAGTTCAACGAGCCATACCTCTCGACCTCACTCCAAGACTTCTGGGGACGAAGGTGGAACCTCATGGTAACGCGTATACTGCGCCCCACCGTATACGAACCCACCCTCAGATTCGCATCACCTTTTCTGGGCCGAAAGTGGGCTCCGGTCCCAGCCATCAATGGAACCTTCCTGGTCTCCGGCCTCGTTCACGAGCTCATTTACTATTACATGGCGCGCGTGCCGCCCACGTGGGAGGTGACGTCTTTCTTCGTTCTCCATGGACTTTGTTTGACGGTCGAGATTACTCTCAAGAAGGCTTTGAATGACACGTGGCGGCTTCCAAGGGTGGTGTCAGCAGTGTTGACTATTGGGTTTGTGATGTTGACCGGTTTTTGGCTTTTCTTTCCACAATTTCTTCGGTGCAAAGCTGATGTTAGGCTGCTTCATGAATATGCGATTTTTGGTGGTCTTTTTAGGAATTTATTATGATTTTTTTTTTAATTTCTATTATTTGAAGTTGTATTTTTTTGACACATATATAATAATGCCATTTAAAAATATATATGTATAATAATGCCAGCCTCATATTATTTGGATGGAACCTCGATAGATAAGAATTGCAATTTCCAATATTGTTTTTTATAATAATAATAATATGTATTAAATGAGAATTTGGATTAGGTGAAAAATCCTACTAATACAACATTAATTTGGGTGATTTACTTACATAAATGTCACTACTTATGGATGATTTCTTTATGGAAAACTCAAAACAAAAAACATGACACCAGGGTGAATAACTAAATTGATTTTTTCTATCATATTCTTTATTTATTTAGGAGCGACTTTAATATAATGGCATGTGCACGCCCTGATTTTCCAACGGGCTATTAGCGAGCTGAGATACGGCCTAAATTATATCAGCCACGTGGATCCCCTATGACGGGAGCTGTTGTCGTCAGGTCCTACCTCGTTAGCCCGGGGTATCCAAAGGTTCGCCAATATTACTTAAGGACTGAGTCTGGACTCTGAAGGCCACAGGTCGAGGGAAGCATCCAGCTCGTGGTACGAGCTAGAGTTGGAGGCTGTGACCTTTTATAAAGTCAACCACGCAAGGTAAACGTGCATATATCAGACATCACGTGTCTGATATATCCCTGACTTCTCGGACACGCAGCATGAACGTGCGTATTCAGGCACCCACGATTGGGTTGGGTCGTGCGGCCCATTATCCCCCTTACCTATTGATTAGACCACACTTCATGTGTCAGGTTTTAGGAATTAATCATGAATGTCACAGAAGTGACAGAGTTGGTAACCATGATAGGTAAGAAGGTCACGGGATGACCTTCTTACCAACTCCCAGGTGCCCTCTCCTATAAATATGGAGACCCTGAGAGTTGCAAAGGGTTGGATTCTATTGTGTAAGGAAATACCCTATAAAAGAATACCAAGCATATAGCAATAATATTGGCTGGTGGAGTAGAATGATTTTAACATTTGAACCACCTAAAAAACGTAATTGTGTCACCAGTCTATTTGCAAAGATCATTCATCTATTTCGGTTCATAGTTAAGCACTAATCATTTCCTCTTATTTTCTTAATTACCTGTTGGCGAAGAACCGCGTCAACAGTTTGGTGCTTTCATTGAGTGCTAGTTAGATTGGTGTTATCGCAAACATCCAACTATGGTGACCACTCGATCAAGACACGGTAACAAGGCAGAACAACATGATGGATAGGAGGCTCATCATACCGCCATCTCCGGTGAACAAATTCCTAAGGTCCAGCAGCGGCCGGACAAACAGCCGGTGGGCCAAGATGACACTGGAAGTTCGGTGCCCCGACCACCTAATCCAAACCCAGATTTTTACAATGCGGTAGAAATGGAAACGCTCAGCTGAGGAGCCAACTAGCGAAATCTAGTCAGTAGATTAAAGAGGTGTTGGCCCGACTACCCCCTCTTACAACCGACGCTAACGTTGGAAAGAGGCAAGGCGAGACTCATAAGTCCCGCCGGGGTAATCGGTCCAGGCCTAGCCGCTCAGACAGACCACCGGCATCCAACTCTATTCCCTCATCGCTCCGTCGAGAGGCAAACTTCGAAGAAATGCCTAGAGCCGAACAACAGTATAGCTGCTCGGTCCGAACTTCAACTCCCAGCTCCCAACCAGCCTCGAGCGCGCCCAGGAGAGCTCGAGGGAATTCCAGAAGGAGATCCGGGGAGGGCTCACAGCATCAGCCCGTCCCCACCAGCCGTCCTGCGTCTCGTCCAGATCGCCAGGCGCGGGTCCCGCAGGTTGGCAGGGCCGAAAGGCCCCCACCTAACTTGATCCGCCCTGACGGAACCAGGATTGCATCTCCGGTCAGGCATCCTCCATCTCCAATAAGATATCTGTCTTCTCCTCGGCCCATCCGAGACATTCCAGCTTATGGAAGCAGCAGGAGAAACCCGCCGTCTGCAGGACCTTCCCGACGTGGCAGGGCGCCGAGAGAGAGCCCGAATCCTCACCCCCAAAGGCGGATTCCGAGCTTTTCTAATGGGAGCTATTGGACCGGCAATCGCCGGAGCGACCTTTCTGACGGAGACCTGCGTCAACGCTTAAGCTCAGCGCAAAGTCCTCAAGCCACCCAGAGGGGAGACCTTCGAGATCGCCTTAACTCTCATAGAGGGGAACCAGTAGGTGGTGGCAGCCATGCTCGCTCAGGGGGAGACCTGTCCGAGGTGCGTAACGGCGGGAACGCCCCAAATAACCTATCTCAAGATAGGAGGGGCAATAACCCACCAAACGTACTCAGTGGATCCGGAGTTGTTAAGCAGCCCCGAAATAACCAAGGAAATCAGGACAAAACCCTCGAGCGTTTGGCTCAGATGGAGGAGCTAATGAGGAAGCTCCTGTCGGAGAAAGAGAAAGACGAATATGATTCGGGGGACGAGCTGGAGCTCTTCGCCCCCAGCATAGCAGCAACGGCATACCCACCCAGTTTCCGTATGCCGCACCTGTCCAAATTCAACGGGGACGGAGATCCGTCGATCATCTGGGGATGTTCAATACCCTGATGATGGCCCACAACATTGGTCCTAAGCTGAGATGTTTGATATTTCCCTCCACATTGATCGAACCAGCCACACAATGGTTCAAACAAAGCAAGAAACAATCAATCAGCTCCTGGAAAACTTTCTCTGCAGACTTCAAGAGGGCATTCCTAGCCTCCCAGGCTGCCCGCGTCAAGGCTGACTCTCTGGCTAACGTGAGGCAGCAGCCCGACGAGCCTTTGAAGGCTTACCTGAGCAGGTTCGCGAATGTCGCTGCTCGGGCCAGAGACGCAGATGACAGCTCCAAGCTCATGGCTTTGAGGACTGGAATCCTCGTCGAAGGGGGACTCTGGAACGAAATACAAAGGAAAGGAGTCAGCTCAGTAAATGAATTCCTGAATAAGGCCCAAGGATGGATCAACTTGGAGGAAGCCCAAGCCTCAGCTGCAGGAACCAGCCAGGTCCCTGAGCAGCCCGCTGGAGTGGGAACGGAGGTCGTGACAGCGACCCAGAACGTTACACAGAATAACCAGTTCGGTGGAGGCAAAAGAAAGGGGAACGGTGAGGGCAACCAGCACGGCCCAAAGAAGAATAAGTCCGTAGAAAAATTTAAGCCGGTCTACGCGACTTATACAGAGCTCACCCACTCTAGGGAGAACATCTTCCTGGCGAATTCTGCTCGCCTCCCCTGGAAGAAGCCGGAGCCGTTGAAGCACCAGAAGGGGAAGAGAGACACCTCCAAGTTTTTCCGTTTTCACAACGACGTTGGCCAAAATACTGATGATTGTAGGCATTTGAAAGATGAGATCGAAACTCTCATCAGAGCCGGCCCCTTGACTCAGTACGCGCGGAATAGGGTTCCAGCAAGCCGACATGCTCCGGAAGTCCCGGTCAATCAGCCCGAGTCTCGGATAGATCAAGACGTCCTCCTCCAGTGATAGGAGGAGAGATATCCACAATCTCTGGAGGTCCGCATTTAGCTGGCGCGATCAGGGGTGCCCAAAAGAGATACGTAAACGAACTCAAGGCGCATAATGGAGTAGAGTTCGTCCTGGAGCAGCGTCTGCCAAAGCAGCAGCGATTGGAGAGGCAACCGATCATTTTTACAGAAGAAGATGCAGGCCATGTCCAGTTCCCTCATAACGACCCTGTGGTCGTAGCAGTTCTGCTCGCTAATCGGAGGGTTAGGAGGGTGCTGATCGATAATGGGAGCTCGGTAAACCTTCTATTCCGGTCCACACTGGAGAAGATGGGTTTGACTGTCGCCGAGCTGAAGGCGACCTCCATGATGCTGTATGGTTTTTCGGGAGAAGGATCAGCGGCCATAGGGACTATCGAGCTGGTGATCACCTTAGGAGAAAGGCCTCGGACAGTCTCCAAACTCCTCGAGTTCGTGGTCATCGACTGCCCCGCTGCGTATAATGTTATTTTGGGCTGACCCACACTCATAGCTTTTGAGGCCATCACCTTCGTTCGCCACTTCGCGCTGAAATTCCCTTCTTCCACGGGGATATGCACGGTCTGTGGCGATCAGCTCGCTGCCAGGGAATGCAACAGCATTTCCATGAAGGGAAAATCGAAACCCGGGCAGCTAGCAATGGCCATCCAAGGTGGAGGAGAGGAATCTCAGGAACCTTTAGCTGATCCTGAGATTGAAAAACCTCAGAGCGCTGAAGGGGAAAATATCGTCTTAAGTGAGGATATTAACCCCCGAATAGGTGAGGATAAGTCCGAGCTCCAGGCCATTGAAGAGCTCGAGGAAGTAAGCATCGATCCACAAAACCCTTCACGGATGGTCAAGCTCGGGAAAAGCCTCTGTAACAAGAGGAAAGCGGAGCTGATCAGATTTCTGCAGGATAACCTGGATGTGTTTGCGTGGTCACACGAGGACATGGTGGGAATCAGTCCAAATGTCATCATGCACACCCTTCATCTGGACAAGAGCGTTCCTGCGAAGTCCCAGAAGTAGAGGCGCCTGAGAACAACCCGGGCTGAGGCCTTAGAGGAAGAAGTAGCCCGGCTCAAGAAATGCGGCTTTATCCGTGAAGCCAAGTTTCCGATTTGGGTCGCCAACCCCGTGCTGGTCCCGAAGCCCAACGGGAAGTGGCGGACCTACATCGACTTCTCCGACCTGAATAAAGCCTGCCCCAAAGATTGTTTTCCCTTGCCAAGGATTGACCAATTGGTGGATGCCATGGCGGGGCATGAGCTCATGTCCTTTATGGACGCATACTCAGGCTACAATCAGATCGCCATGAATCCGGCGGACCAGGAGCACACCAGCTTCATGACCCCGACTAACATCTATTGTTACAAGGTCATGTCATTCGGGCTGAAGAACGCTGGCGCTACATACCAGAGGTTAGTAAATAGAATGTTCGCCAACCAAATCGGGAAGAACATGGAAGTGTACGTTTACGACATGCTAGTCAAGTCAAAGACTGCCGATAACCATGTTTCCGACCTGGAAGAATGCTTCAGGATACTACGGGAATACGGCATGAGGCTTAACCCTCAGAAGTGCACCTTTGGAATCGCATCTGGAAAGTTCCTGGGTTTCATCGTCAATACCCGAGGAATCAAGGCAAACCCAGACAAGATCAGGTCATTGCTCGAGCTTCCTTCACCCAGGTCGCGTAAAGATGTCCAAGGCCTGACAGGAAGGGTGGCAGCCCTAAATCGGTTTATATCAAAATCCACCGACAAGTGCTAATCGAGCAGATACCTCAGGAACAGAACGCTAACACAGACGCTCTTGCCAAGCTCGCCACCTCCGGGGAGACGGAGGCTTTGGGGTTAGTTCCGGTAGAGTTCTTGGAAAAACCAAGTATAGAAGAAGTCAGGACGGAGGTCGAGATGATCGACGCTAGGCCGACCTGGATGACCCCCATCCTTGAGTATCTCACCGAGGGGAAGCTACCTGAAGGGCGTAATGATGCGCGGCGGGTAATGTACCAGGCCCCAAGGTATACAGTGGTAGACGGGGTGCTATACCGGCGTGGGCACTCCCTACCTCTTCTACGATGTGTTCTTCCAGGCGAAGCAAAGGCCATCCTGCAGGAAGTGCACGAGGGCTTTTGCGAGGATCACACTGGGGGGCAAAGCTTGGCCCTAAAGGTCTTAAGGCAAGGGTATTACTAGCCCACTCTGTCCAAGGACTCGATCTCATATGTCAAGAAATGTGACAAGTGCCAGCGGTTCGCCACAGTTGCCTGAGCTCCCCCAGTCGAGCTGAAGATGATCTCTTCCCCGTGGCCATTTGCGGTCTGGGGAATCGACTTGGTTGGTGCCCTCCCTACTGGAAAGGGCGGGGTCCGATACGCTATGGTGGCCATCGACTACTTCACGAAGTGGGCTGAGGCAGAACCTTTGGCAACAATAACTTCCAAAAAAGTCCTCGACTTCGTGGTTAAGAGCATTATCTGCCGATTCGGGCTGCCCAAGAAAATCGTTTCCGACAATGGGACTCAGTTCGACAGCGACCTATTCATCGAATTTTGCGAAAGGTACGGGATCATGAAAAGATTCTCGTCTGTGGCCTATCCTCAGGCAAATGGCCAGGTCGAGGCCGTCAATAAGACCCTAAAGGCGAGCCTCAAGAAGAGACTAGACGAAGCCAAGGGGGTCTGGCCAGAACAGCTCCCCCAGGTTCTGTGGGCATACCGGACCTCGCATCGGACTCCTACGGGTCATACTCCTTTCTCCCTGGCTTTTGGGAGTGAGGTAGTCCTCCCTGTGGAGATTAAGGTACCTTCGCATAGAGTCCAGGCATATGACCAGGACCGCAACCACAAACTACTTTGCGCTTCCCTTGACTTGGTTGATGAAAGACGAGAAGATTCGCAACTTCAGCTCGCACATTACCAGCAAAAAATCACTCGTTATTTCAACTCAAAAGTCAAAAAGCGCACCTTTAGCATTGGCGACCTGATCCTCAGAAGGGTTTTCTTAGCCGGTAAAGATCCCAAAGATGGAGTATTGGGACCGAACTGGGAAGGGCCATATCAAATCATCGAGGTCATTAAAGAAGGAATGTACAAATTAGCTCAGCTCGATGGAGGGGCAGTCCCACAAACTTGGAACGTCATCCATTTGAAAAGATATTATCAATGACCCCCTTGTAAGGCCTAAAAGGCCATTTTTTATGTATTAAGCAATGAGAATTAACTTTTCGTTTATGATTGTACATATTTACAAGTGTAATCTAAAGTAACCATGAAAGACCATTTCCTAGTTACTTGGGAGGCATATGGTGCCTGGATATAACCAGGTCGCCTTAAAGACTTAGAAGTTAATTCAAATCGATTAATCGTTGTTTTTCTTAAAAAGCGCGAGATATTGATAAAGGATTAACGCGAACTAAGCTCTGCCCTGGATATAACCAGGTTCTAAAACTTAGAAGTTAATTCAAATCGATTGATCGTTTTTTTTCTTAAAGAGCACGAGATATTGATAAAAATTAACGCGAACTAAGTTTTCAAACTAAGGTCCTGGACATAACCAAGTCATAAAACTTAGAAGTTAATTCAAATCGATTGGTCGTTGTTTTTCTTAAAGAGCACAAGATATTGATAAAAATTAACGCGAACTAAGTTTTCAAACTAAGTTCTGGACATAACCAGGTCATAAAACTTATAAGTTAATTTAAATCGATTGATCGATGTTTTTCTTAAAGAGCACGAGATATTGATAAAAATTAACGCGAACTAAGTTTTCAAACTAAGTTCCTGGACATAACCAGGTCATAAAACTTAGAAGTTAATTTAAATCGATTGATCGTTGTTTTTCTTAAAGAGCACGAGAAATTGATAGAAATTAACGCGAACTAAGTTTTTCAAAGTAGTAACTAAAATGCGTAAAGGCAAAAGGAAATAAACTAATTAAAAGTAAAAATTGATAAAACCGATTGTCTCGAGGTAGAAAAACCTCATGCAAAGTTACACAAAAAAAAATGATGAGAATATTAAAGGAATGGGTGCGAAAAAGAAAGGCCCTAAGCTCCACCAGGCTGCCCCGAGGAGGTCGCTGTCTCGCCCTCCTGCTCGGCCACGGCAGGTGCCTCCCCGGTCTCAGAAGGTGTCTCCTGCTGGAGGCAAGCTTTGAACCCCTCCAGGAAGACCTCCCCGTCCGCTCCTAAGAAGGAGAAGTCGTCGTCCGGGTTATAGACCCAGCAGTGGTAGAGCATGTCCTCCATGGCGGTGCTGGAAGCTGCCTTCTCCGTTTCCAAGGCGGCCTTAGCCTCCTCGGCCCCAGCCTTCGCAGAGTCTAGCTCGACCAGCGCGGCAGCAAGGGCGGCTTTGGTAGCCTCGGCCTCTTGAAGCTTGGGACAGGCTTCTTCCAGCTCGACCTGCACGGCCGCCAGAGCATCCTTGGCTTCTTTTTCCTTCTGTTGGGCCGTCTGCAAGGAAGTTTGATGGGCGGCCAAAACCGCCTGATGCTCGCCCCTCATATCCTCGAGCTGGGCCCTGGACCTGGCTATGCTCCGGTGAAGGGCCAAGACGCTCTGCAAAAACAGAGAGGCAACTGCCTTAGAAAAAAAAAAGAGGAAAAACAGGGCAAGGCATGATAATTAAAAATCATAAAAGGGTAAAGTCAGCTTACCGTTAGGGCCATGCCCAATGAAGATTCCATTACGCCCACTGGGCTCCTTGTTTCGATGGCCCGCAGCTCTCTCTCAGTGAAGCGGGTGAAGTGGTCGACGGCGTAGCTCGTCGTCTCATACACCGTCCCCCGAAAGACATCTGGAATCTTCTCCAGGGCCTGGGGGTCCACTGGGATACGCACCTCGGGGGCCGCAGTTGCTGAGGCCCCGAGCTCCGCCCCTGTGTCCCGGACAAAGGTCGGAGCTCGCGGAGGGGGTGGGGGCATGTTCCCCACTACAGCAAGAGGTGCAGTTTCCTTGGTCTGGGCAGCTGGGGTCTGCTCTTTCCCCTTTGTAGGGGACTTGGTTGGGGTCCCAGCGGCTTTCTTCGCCACCCGGAGCTTCTTCATTTTGGGCCGAGAGGCCCCAGCTGAGGAGTTCCCTCCGGTGAACATAGCTCGCAGATTTTTTCCCCCGGGCTGAGACATCTCATCTGGCAAAACAAAGACAACATCAATATATCAGTAAGCAGTCATGCAAAAACAAAAACAAGGGGGGAAAAGCGAAACTCAAGTATATATATATACTAAAAGGAATCCTACCCCCCGAGCTAGAAGGGGAATCTATGGTCACGACCATCGGCCCTGGAGCTTCTACGGGGGAATCTAAGACAATTACTTCTCGAGCTGGCGCGGGTTCTGGATCCGAGGCTGGCTCAGGACTAGACTCCTCTACGTATTGCCTAAGACCCGGAGCTACGACACCCTCCCGGAGTGATGGCCATGATCGAAGGTTGGTCCAATATTCCTCGAATAGAACCGACCTAAAGGCTAGGGTGTTGTCTACAACTATGGTACCCCTAGGGCGGCTACTTTCGTAATCCAACACGAGTCGGTCGACGCAATGGAGCAGGGTTACATAAAAGTCTGGGTCACTTCGATGGCGTTGGACGAGTTGTTTGGGATTGAACCTAGCTAGTCGGGGGTCTGCAGTGGCCCTATCTAAGTTCCTAAACATATATGGGATACCTTGGCCGGAGGGACCTGCAGCTGCTCCGGACCGGATCCTCTCCTCGTTCGTTCTTTGGGCGACCTCCAGTGCTCGCTTCCTCGTCCTCACGAGGGGCACCTCGTCCTCCTCGTCCTCATCCCCCGCGACCTCCTCCTCGGGGATGGCCCTCATCTCGCGAGCTGGGGGAGGCACCCGGGGTCTCCTCAGATTCAAAGTCTGGCCTGGGGAGATCAGCTTGCAGGCCAGCATCGTCTCGTCTGTCACGAGCTGGCGATAGTCCTTTTCACTGGGGGGCAAGCCCGCCAGTGTCTCGTACTGGCTCCCGAGGATCACAGACTTTTTTGTCCTCGCGAAGATAGCTGCAGAATTATTCTAAGTCAGAAATGGATATAGGGGGGAGCTAACCGATACTTAACTTACGAGCTAAGGATGAAAGGTACTTACGAGGACGGTTGAAGTAGTGCAGGTCGCAGTTGCGAAACCCCTTGGACATAAAGAACTGGTCTTTGAAGTCGTTGGGGTGGCTGGGCAGCTCGATGACTGCAGCCATATTTGGAAACCAGGTTAAGTAATAGAACCCGTCGCCTCGCCCCCGCTGCTCTGGGCTGGCTTTGAGGTAGAAAAAGTATAAGATATCTGCCGGAGTGAGGACCTCCCACTCCTGTTTCAAGAACAGATATCTCAACCCCGCCAACAAACGATAGGAGTTGGGGGGGAGCTGGAAAGGAGCCAACCTCACGTAGTTGAGGAAGTCGGCAAAGTATTGATCCAGCGGGAGGAAGGCCCCTGCCTTGAAGTGCTCGTCACTCCAGGCCGCAAACTCCTCGTCGAGCAGCGCGCAGCTCCGCTCACCTTCTGCGGGAGGTCGAGCGATCAGGGCGCCCCTCCCCAGTTCGATGTGATGGGAAAGGAATATCTTATTCACTTTCCCCTGGTCAGTGATCTTCGAGATGATCCTCTCAGCCTTGAAGAAAGCATCGGGCGCCACCTAGAGCTCCTGCTCCACGGCCGGCCCGAAGACAGGAATTGGGGAGTCCGTCATCACTTCTTTTCCCTTGGATTGTTGGGAAGACGAACTGCCTGCGATCCTCTTAGAAGCGCTCTTCTTGGGTCCCATCTGGTCGCCTAGCGAACAAAAGAAGAAATTTTCAGAAAAGGTGACCTAGGAATAAGGGAGAATCAAAAACAAAAAGGGGAGTTTCCTTTGCATGAGCTGAGGTAATCTCAGCTTCTGGAAAGTGAGACCACGCGGTTCTATGAACAGATCCCCGATTGCTCGGGATTTGTGTGTCAAGAGGGTCAGGGTGAAAATTTGCCTTGGAGGGAAAGTTTCAGTAGGCAAGAGATGCAAAACTGTCTGTGAGGCGTGTCACCTAACCTACCCGGTTTTGCACCAAAAAATACTGGATATTTTAAACAACCATACCGAAAATCCTCCCCAGAAAATTTCCCCAGAAAATGCATCCTGTAAACCGTGTCCCTAAATGGTTTTCTACTAAAAGCGATACCCTAACCTAAAAGGCTTTCACCCTTCATGCCCACAAAAAACCAACAAAACCTTGCATGCAGCTACAGTAAATATTTACCTAGGCTACAGTGAAAAATAATCTCAAAACATGCACAGTCATGGGACTTACGGAGTATTCTGGTTGAGAAAAGGATGAAGGGGTCTGGGTTGGGGCCTCGTCGGAGTAGTTGATACCAAAGCTTCAAGGGAGCCCTTGCACCTGAACTTCTTGAGTGCTGGGAATGGCGGCTGGAAAGAAGAGGGTTTTTCTTTTGAAGATGAAGAAGAGAGAAGAAGAAGGAAAATTCTAAAAAAATTCAAATGAACGGGTGACCCATGCGTAAGGTGGCCACCCCTTTTATATACGTGAAAGGCCACGTGAGGAGGGCTGTTGGATTGCCCTGATGTGGGATCCAAGGCTCTCCACTCGAAAGACGAAATGACGGCTGAGTATAGGCTAGGCCATTTAATGCGGTTCTCGGAAGACGTACCGTCACCAACCACGATGTTCCACGTATTCGGCGCCTGCGTAAAATGTGGAATATGAAGAGTTCGTGGGGAAGCCTAAAAGCCCCTACTGTGGCTCTACACGACGTCGTGTACCACGAGCAGGGGCTTGGGGGGCAAATGTACACCCTGATTTTCCAACGGACTATTAGCGAGCTGAGATACGGCCTAAATTATATCAGCCACGTGGATCCCCCATGACTGAAGTTATTGTCGTCAGATCCTACCTCGTTAGCTCGGGGTATCCAAAGGTTCGCCAAGATTACTTAAGGACTGAGTCTGGACTCTGAAGGCCACAGGTCGAGGGAAGCATCCAGCTCGTGGTACGAGCTAGAGTTAGAGGTTGTGACCTTTTATAAAGTCAACCACGCAAGGTAAACGTGCATATATCAGACATCACGTGTCTGATATATCCCTGACTTCTCGGACACGCAGCATGAACGTGCGTATTCAGGCACCCACGATTGGGTTGGGCCGTGCGGCCCATTATCCCCCTTACCTATTGATTAGACCAAACTTCATGTGTCAGGTTTTAGGAATTAATCATGAATGTCACAGAAGTGACATGATAGGTAAGAAGGTCACGGGATGACCTTCTTACCAACTCCCAGGTGCCCTCTCCTATAAATATGGAGACCCTGGGAGTTGCAAAGGGTTGGATTCTATTGTGTAAGGAAATACCCTATAAAAGAATACCAAGCATATAGCAATAATATTGGCTGGTGGAGTAGAAGGATTTTAACCTTTGAACCACCTAAAAAACGTAATTGTGTCACCAGTCCATTTACAAAGATCATTCATCTATTTCGGTTCATAGTTAAGCACTAATCCCTTTCTCTTATTTTCTTAATTACCTGTTGGTGAAGAACCGCATCAACAGCATATGAATACTAATTTTTATTTTAAAATTATATTGATTTTTTAAAGTTTTTTATGAGTTGTTCGTATATTATTTTACAATTAGTGTATATATTTTTTTATGGTATGTTATATTATTTTTTTATGATATTTAATTTCTATCTTATTTTATATAATGGTAGTATATAATTTTGTTAACATATAGGATATACATTTTTGAGTAACAATTTTGTAAGTTTTGTTGCTATATTATTTATATGGTATGTATATCATACAACAAACCATAAAAAAAAAAATAACCAAAATAATTTTAAAATAAAAAATAATTAAACAAAACTAATATACATATATTATAATATTAAAATATTTAGAATAAAACAGTAATTTATTAAATTACATATTTAATTAAAAACATGACATTTACTTACTTCGACACAACATTAAGGTATAAAATATTTTGCACCAAAAATTTAAGAGTGTCATAAATGATTTTTGAGTGTCATGACTCTTACTTTAATATTTATTAACTATTAAATGCCATTTATTGTGATTTAATTTATAAATATTTATATTTTAAGATAAATTAAAAAATTAAAGTGTACTATATTTTATTTATAACATATGGAAAACACAAAATAGGAATGTACACACAATGTGGGAACAGAAAACTTCGAAACTAATGAAATATATTAACTTTACAATCCGGCTAAAGTTGGCATTTCCGTTCAATCAATGTGGCCAAGCATACCAAACTGCCATGACAGAATATAACAAGTTATATTAAGAAATCACAAAATTTACGTCTACATCGTAAGACAATTCTCATATAGGGGCTTCACTTTAAACCCTACTGATGGGACTCTTCAGTGTTCTCGACCTGTGAACAGTTTTTTGTGTGATTTTTTTTATGACTGTGTATATTGTAATTGTTTAGAGTATCCTGCAAATTTTCATAAAATATATATACATAATATATATAGGACAACTCTCATGTAGGGGCTCTTCAATGTTCTCGACCTGTGAACAGTTTTCAGCACGATTTTTTATGATCGTGTATATTGTACTTGTTTGGAGCATCCTGCAAATTTTCAGAAAATTCTGAATAATTTACAGTACCGAAAACTAGGTTCAAACATGTTGCTTTTCACTCGCATAAAAAAAATTAGTCACGAATGCAACAACATGTTTGAACTTAGTTTTCGGTACTGTAACTATTCGGAATTTTCTGAAAATTTGTAATATGCTCTAAATAGCTACAATATACACGGTCATACTAAAAAATCGCGCCGAAAACTGTTAAACTGTTCACGGGTCGAGAACACTGAGAGTCTCACCAATAAGGCTCAAAGTGAAACCCCTACTGGAACAAATACATGGATGATTTAAAATATATATTGGGTATTAATTGTTACTCTAAAATATCTCGATTTCCACCAAAATATGGATTGGATGTATTATCTTAACTTCTAGAGACTTTTTGTGGCAAGTCAATATCACAATTTTATCACAATCCAATCGCCATTCTTATTAAATACAATGGATAACCCTATTAAATGTCAAATTGTCCCTATATGCAAAGTATAAAGTTTTGTCCACCGTTGCACAGCATAAACCAAATTAAATTCCAAGTGCTTCCCATTACTTGGACCACTTTTCTCAAAAGACTTCTTTTCTTTACTTCTTTCATGCTCTTTCAACATTTCATTTATTGTTCTAATTATGAAAACAATACCCCAAAAAATGGAGGATGAAATGAACAATCAAGATATGGTTTTCAATTTTAGTTTCTTTATCTTATTGCTATGTTATTAGTAAAGTGGTCTCAAAAGGTATGAAAAGACTCATTTGTTTTCTCCCAATTGTGTTCTTATTTCTCTTCCATAAACTTAGGAGGTGGCACTGCCTTTTTCATTTCTCGGCTTGCCAATTTCAAGCTTTTACTCTTAGCTTTTGAAAAAGGCCCTTTAGCTTCAAACTCATCACTAAGGCTTTTCATGGTGATTGCTTGCCTCCTCATTGCAATCCAAGAAAAGTCATCTAACAACAAAACGACAAAACAAGCCACAAAACGATCTCTAATCAACTTTCCTACAAAGACTCTTGTTTTGGTTATTCTACTACATGTTCTTGACTACTGTGGTATTTTAATTCCTCTAAATCTTAACTGACTTAACTACTTTCAGTTATGAGCCTCTTCAACTCAGTTTAGCTGCCTATATATAGAGGGGCTCTCGACTGGAACAAGCACAACAAGAAGAAGAGAAAAACAGAGTGATTTTCAGAATCAAGAAGCAAGAGAGAGAGAGAGAAAGAGAGTGTGAGATCAAAGGGTTTTGTAGTTGAGCTAACACTACTGTTCGAAAGTGTTAGGCTCAAGGGTGGGGTTGAGTGTTTTGAGATAGTCCTCCATTGAAGACTCTTAAGTTGAAGATCCACTTCTCAACTGTTTTGTACTCATTGCTACATATTCATTCAATAAAGAGATAGTGTTCAAACTGGATGTAGAGTCAAAGATCACATTGATCTTTGGTCTTGAACCAGTATAATTGTTCTGTGTTGGGTTAATTTCATTACTGATATTTGTGTTTGGTTTATATGACTGATTTGATTCTCTTCTAACTTCTACAACTCTGTTTTATGCACAATAGAATTTGTTCTATAAGTGCCATTGATTTACAGGGATAAGTTCTTAACCATTATAACAATCTGGTTGTTTTGATCTTGAGTTATTACAGATTTTACAACAACTACAAAAAACATATGCACCATAACATTGTTGCCTTCTTTATTGTCCTTTGATATATTTTCTTCTCGAGACCATTTTAGCCCTAGCGGCTATCTTGGCTCGAGCCCTAGTGGGACTTGAGCTTGAACCATAGTTCAACGAGCCATACCTCTCTACCTCACTCCATGACTTTTGGGGAAGTGGGTGGAACCTCATGGTAAGACGTATATTGCGCCCTACCGTATACGAGCCCACCCTCAGACTCGTATCACCTCTGGTAGGGCGGAAGTAGGTTCCAATTCCCACTTCTGCAATTCTTTCGATGCAAGACTGATGTTAAGTTGGTTCAAGTGTATGCTATTTTTGGTGTTCTTTTGAGAAATATGTTAGTGCCTTAAAAATTTGAATGAAGTACAAAACAAGAATTAAAGAACATTAATTGTTAAGATTCAAAATAAAGTTTGTTCTTATTATAATATCTTTCAATATCATTTTGTGTTTGTACGTAGTTCAATATAACTTTTAAAAAGAAAGAAAACTTATTGCACTTGGTGCTAATCTGGTCAACTCTTTAATATGGTTCACTATGCCTTGAATTAATTATAAGATATTGAAATTTATCAACTATATGCATGTAGACAGATCTATTTGGCTGCAAGTATAAAACGAAATTAATTTTGAAATATAACTACTTAAAGGAACTCATGGTGACCACAGAAAATGATAATTTAAAGCAAATTTATGCATAGAATATTATTGATATCAGCATATATGCTATTATGTTATCGAGATTTATGTCGCTTTCTTAAGGGACACGATCGGTAAGATTTAGCAATAAATTTACAATTTTTTTTTTGTAATGAGTTGATGTGTTGAGATTCCTCTATAATGAGGTTGAGATCCCTTCAAGTTTTTGTGATTTTTCTTTTTTGGAAAAATTATGCACACCAAGCTCTCTGCAAGCATATTTACAAAAAAGTAAAAAATGACTTTGATTGTAAGGAAGTGTTTTTTCTATCAAGGAGAGCTAATCACAAAACCAAAAACACATATAAGATGGATATTGTTAGTAATGACCATTAATTTGAATTTTCTAGATCAAACCCGAAAATAATATTTGTTAAGCATTATGTAAGATTCTATATAACGCCCCAATATACCGAGAGTTACTTACGTGACGTAAAAATATATAATTTAAACTAAAAGACTAAAAGAGTACCTTTATTTGATTTAAAAGACAATAAAATATTATTCAAAAGAGTATTGTTCAAAAGAAAATTGAGACTCCAGAATCTCATAAGTTATTTTACAACAAAATACTTGATTAACCATAACATTACACATCTATTAGGCCGACCCATAGTCGTATTGTCCCTAACATGTACTCACGCCACCGTAGTTCTCCAACTCATTGCTTGCATTTACCTTTACCTGCATACAAAGTATCCGTGAGCCAATGCCCAACAAGAAAAGCTATGTCAGACACAACCCTCAAGTCCAAAACATAATCAATTCATAAACACATGAATATCAACATATTCATAAATGATATCATCATAATCAATTCATAAACATATGAATATCAACATATTCATAATGCATATCATCATAATCATAGTGCATATTTCTAATGTATATCAATACAACATATGCATAGCATCATAATGTAACAATACCGCCCTTTGTGACGACTCACTACCCTTTCGACATCCCTTTGAGTCCGTACTCAAGTTAAACAACATGCATTCACAAGCATGTTCATAATAATCCATACATAAATATATCATCATATGTATCAAGACATAATCACAATCATCTTCATAAGAGTCCATACATATATATATCCTAATATGTATCAAGACACAATCATAGCATATCATTATCCATACATATCATAATATGGATCACGTCATAACAAAACATAACATAGCTATTCATACATAAGAACAAATACCATACATATTCTTTGCATAGCATATATAGGTGTCCACCATTCTTACTTGAATTCCAACAATGAGTTAATATCGACCTAAGTGTAATCTCCTTCAATCGTCCTTAAATAGCCTCAGTTACAATCAGTATAATGTCGATTTAGTTTTCCCATAAACCAAAACCTACCGTAACTTTTCCATAAACCTTACTAGGCTCTAAATACTCTTTGAACATGTCCCATAATGCCACAAGAACCTTAGCTTGAGATCCCCTAAGATTACCCATATCAAAATCCATCGAAATCGGACCCGAAAACATAGGCCGACAGCATGGGCCAGTCGACCGGTTGCCTAAGGTCTGTCGACCGGTCCAATTCAGAGCCAAAATTTACGTTTTTCCAAATTTTCCAATTTACCCAATTCGACCCCAAACTTGTTTCCAGCCAAATCTAAACATAGTTTGGACCTCAAAATAGATATACAAACCTAATTACATCATATAGGTACCATATAAACATCAAATTTCAAGTTCTTACTAAAAATTGAAATTCTAGGGTTCTAAAACTCATTTTTCCCTTTCGAAATCCAAACCTAAATACATCATCTTCAGTTTTAATCTAAACCTTAAATCCATTCACAAACATGTTTCTATCATCAATACATCCATCTAAACAAGCTACGATCATCAATTTTTTAAATCAAGCAAAACTCCCAAATTCTATCTTCAAGAATAAGAAAAAATCATACCTTTGTTTTTTAAATTCGAATCCTAGTTGATGGTGATGTAATTAGCAGCTGCCTAATCCTCTAAGAACCTTGAATTTCACTTAGCAACTTGGAAGAATCAAGAGCTTGGTTGGGAGAGTTTTGAGAGAAAGATGAAGAGGAGAAGAAGAAAACATGAAATGAAGAAGGAGGAATCTAATGGTCATCTTTTACTATCCATACACCTAAATGACTAAAATACCCCTCCATCTAATTTCATTCCTTAACCATCTTCAAGGGTAATTTGGTAATCATATCACTTAAAACAGGATTTCCCTGAGCTCATTTATTTCATAAATGAAAGAGATGAGGAAGTGTCAGTTTTTGTTGAGTATGAATGGAAGCCAACGCTGTGCAGAAATTGCCAAGGTTTGGGTCATGAGACAGGGATGTGTAGGAAGCAGTCGACTCAGAAGCAAACTTGGGTTGTAAAACAGAATTCAGAGAAGGATGCAAAGGAGAATTCAAAGAAGATACAGGATGAAGAAGGATTCCAGGAAGTACGGAAAGGGGGGAAAGTTCGAATTCAGGCAGAAACCGTTCTTCCTATTGGGAACAACTTCCAGATTTTGAGGAAACAGGGGAATGTAGATGAAAATAAAGATGAGATTGGAGGTGGGGGAGAGCCACCTCTTGGTAATGGATAGAATTATGGCATGGAATGTCCGAGGCCTCAACAATCCAAACAAGCAAAATGAGATTAGATATTTAATCTCAAACAAGAAGATAGGATTGGTTGGGCTCTTGGAAACAAGGGTGAAAACCCAGAAGCTTGGTGAAGTATATATCAGAATGTTTGCAGGATGGTGTTTTTCTTCGAATAATGCATGGCACAAGGGAGGCCGAATAATAATTAGCTGGAATCCAGCTATGTTTCAGGTGGATATTAGGCAGTGTTCAAGTCAAATGATGCATTTGGAGGTTAAGACTGGGGACAGACATGAAGGTTTCTTGATTACTTTTGTGTATGCCTTCAATGATGCAAATGGTCGGAATTTCCTATGGAGGGACCTCAAAGGCTTATTAAATAGAATTAGACAACCATGGGTGGTACTAGGAGACTTTAACAATATTCTAAATACAGAAGAAAGAGTGGGGAACTGGTCACAGGGAGCTGGGACTGTAGCTTTTAAAGAGTGCATAGAAGATTGTAAACTTGAAGATGTTAAATACTTGGGATGCTTTTTCACATGGAATAATAAGCAAGACAAAAACAGCAGAATATACTCCAAGCTCGATCGAGTAATGGCTAATCAAGAGTGGCTCACCAAGTATGAGTTGGCGGAAGTAATGTTTTTACCTGAAGGGAACTTGGATCATTCTCCAGCTATTTTGATAGTTTACCCAGAAGTTAGAGGAGGCAAACGACCATTCAAGTATTTCCGAATGTGGCAACATGCACCAGAGTTCAAGCAAAAAGTACAAGGAAGTTGGGAACAGCCATGCCAAGGTACTGCTATGTTCAAGTTGGTTTAGAAATTAAAAAGGCTCAAATTTGTTCTCAGGGACATAAATAAGAAGGGGTTTGATAATATTTCAGTTGCTGATACCTTAGCCTTCCAAGATTTACTCAGGAAGCAACAGAGCTTACAGGAAGATCCATTTAATGAACAGTTGATAAAGCAATAAGAATTGGCAAGGCAGGAGTATATGCATATTCATAACAGTTATATATCATTTTTGCACCAGAAATCAAGAATGGAATGGATAAAAAAAGGTGATGAAAATACTCAGCTTTTTCACTCAAGCATAAGAGCAAGGAGAGTAAGGAATAGAGTATATACAATACAAAACATGGCTGGGAATTGGGTCGATAATCCTGGAGAGGTAACTACAGCTTTTCTAAATTACTATCAGCAACTTTTGGGCTCGCGTTTGGCAGGAAGAAGGAGAGTGAGATTAAATATAGTTAATGCTGGATGTGTGATAACAGAGGCAGAGGGTAAATTTCTGGTGTCTGAATATACAAGTGAAGAAGTGAAAAAAGCCATATTTGATATCCCAAGTATTAAAGCTCCTGGACCAGATGGTTATCCAAGTTGTTTCTTTCAGGATAATTGGGAGATAGTAGGGGAGGATGTGAGTGCAGCAGTGTTGAATTTTCTTCATTCTGGGCAGTTGCTAAAAGAGGTGAATACTACAAGCTTAACTTTGATCCCAAAAACAAATTGCTCAACTGGGGTTAGTGATTTTCGACCAATTGCATGCTGTAATGTGGTTTATAAAGTTGCTGCCAAGTTGATTTGTTCAAGGTTATGGAACATTTTACCTGTGTTGATAGCTGAGAATCATGGAAGATTTATCAAAGGGAGATACATTGCCTACAATATTATGGTTTGTCAGGATTTAGTAAGGCATTATGGGAGGAAGAAATCAAGGCCTAGCTGTATGATTAAGCTAGATCTGAGGAAGGCGTACGATATGGTGGAATGAGATTTTATAGAGGAGATGCTAAGTGCCTTAAGGTTCCCAGAGCATTTGGTTAAGCTTATCATGACCTGTGTACGAACACCCAGATTTTCTATATTGTTAAATGGCTCACTGCAGGGATATTTTCCAGCAAAAAGAGGACTCAGGCAAGGAGACCCCATATCACCTTTGCTCTTTGTATTAGGCATGGAATATCTTACGCGTATCTTGAGGAAAGTAGGCAACAAAACAGAATTTCAGTATCATGAGAGGTGTACTCAACTCAAGTTGAACCACTTATGCTTTGCGGATGATGTCCTGTTATTTTGCCATGGTGATTTCAAATCAATATACTTGTTATTACAAGGCCTTAAGTTATTCTCTCAGACATCTGGTTTGCAGCCAAATGAAACCAAATCTGCTTTTTATTGCTGCGGAATGAGCTCCATGGAAGTCCAACGAATCAAGGATATTTCTGGGTTTGGGAGAAGCAATTTACCATTTAGATATCTTGGCATTCCAATCAACTCAAAAAAAATATCAGCTGAAGAGTGTGAAATGTTAGTGGAGAAAATGACTCTTCAAATTAGAACTTGGAGCTCTAGAAACCTCTCATATGCAGGGAGAGTAACACTGATTAATTCAGTATTAATCTCAATTCATTCATACTGGTCTCAAATCATGATATTGCCCAAAGGAGTATTGCAGAAGATAAGTGCCATCTGCCATGCTTTTTTATGGAAAGCAACATCTAAGCACTTGGGGCCCGGACTGGTGGGATGGGAAACTCTTTGTAAATCAAAAAAGGAGGGTGGATTAGGACTTAAAAATGTTCTAGAATGGAATAAGGCAGCTATAGGGAAATATATATGGGTAGTGGCAACAAAACAAGACAACCTTTGGATCAAGTGGGTTCACCATGTCTATTTGGGAACAGCTGACTGGTGGAGTTATGAAGCCCCATCAACAAGTAGCTGGTATTGGAAGCAAATAGTCAATGTCAAAAATAGCTTTAAGCAGCTTGTGGATACCCAGAAATTCGAGTCTGAAACATATCAGATAAAACAGGGTTATCGGTTATTATGGCCAATACAGAGAGAAGTTATATGGAATCATCTGGTGTGGGATAAATTAGCTATTCCAAAACATAGATTTTTGTTTTGGCTAATCATGTTGGGAAGATTGCCAGTCAGAGAGAGGTTGCAGAAATTTCAAATTTGTCAAGAGGTGGAGTGTGTAGTATGTGTAGCTGCTGTAGAGAGCATCCATCATTTATTTTTTGAGTGTATATACAGCAACAAAGTGTTACAAGAAGTGAAGGATTGGCTAAAGTGGAGGACACCAGCAATGTCGATCCATGGGCTGATGAGTAATATATGACACAGCAGGTTCAAAAAAGGAGTATTCACAATCACTTTGGCTGCAATGAGCTATCACCTTTGGCTAAACAGGAATGAAGTATTATGGTAATATAGTTGTAAACAGGTGATCACAATTGTACAAAACATCAAACATGAGGTCAAATACAGGATAAAAGGAATTATATACAAAGGACTAACACCTAGAGATGTGAATTGGTTTGATCAATTGTAACTAGAACATCAAAAAAATCAGGACTTTTGAGTTGTTGTAGGATGTAAATATGTTTGGTCTAATATACTTTTCTCTGATTTACCAAAAAAAAATATACTCATACTCGACCCAAGTCGAATATTTCCCTTTGTGACATTCCACTATCATCGCTGAAAAGAATCCACTAATGTTGAAATTGAATATATTGCACAAAGCATATAAATCACATAAATAAACCCTCAACATGTCAAATTACAAATATGTCTGCTCTTGCAATGGATGAGTCTTAATCCCATGTAAACATACATAACCATAATTTCACATAAACATACATGTACATATAAGAATCACATAGTTTACATAATGACCAACATACCCTTGGTTAGTCCAAGTTACCAAAATAACCTTCCCTTAAAAAGCTCATATTACACTCCACAAAAAGAATTCAGAATTAATATTTTTATGAATCAATTTGCTTATACAAAAAAGAGAGGAATCAAAAGTGTATATATGAAGCAAAATAATATACATTATCATAATCCAAACGTAAGATGCCAAAGCACTAAACTTTATATAAGTACACAAACCATGTGAAAGAATATATTATTATAATATTCGGCATCTTATAATAAGCACACAAATCTACATTGCCGGATCTCATATTACACCAAAGTCTTTCCCAAACACTTTGGTTCTACCGCACTAATTTCTGCATAAGATGTGGATCGATCAAGGTAAAATCTCTTCTTTTCTCCAATCTTTGTTTGAGTATCAAATCAAATCAGAAAGTCGGGGGAAAATGGAGTGTGATGAAATGAACAACTTCATCAAGGTATGGCTTTCAGCCTTGGTTTCTTTATCTTATTGCTATGTTATGAGTAAAATAATCTCAAAAGGTCCCAAAAGACTCATCTTTTTTCTCCCAATAATGTGCCTCTTTATCTTTCTCCCTCTCAAACTCAATTACATCAATCTAGTTGGTGCAACTGGCTTCTTCCTTTCATGGCTTGCAAACTTCAAACTCTTACTCTTAGCTTTCAACAAAGGCCCCTTAGCTTCAAACCCACCAATCTCTTTTGGTCGTTTCATTGTCATAGCTTCTTTCCCAATTGAGATCCGAGAAAACAACACAACCATAAACCAAAACAAACAAAACCCATTTCAGAAAAACCTTAAACCAACCATCAATTTCACAGTAAAGACTCTTCTTTTGGCGATTCTGATTCGAGTATGTGATGACAAAGACCAAATTAACCCCAATGTCCTTTTGGTTCTTTACTCTTTTGCCGTGTATCTCATTCTCGAGACCATATTAGTCATCGTGGCCACCTTGGTTCGAGTCATGGCTGGACTTGAGCTCGAGCCACAGTTCAACGAACCATTCCTCTCGACCTCACTACAAGACTTCTGGGGAAGAAGGTGGAACCTCATGGTAACGCGTATACTGCGCCCCACCGTATTCGAACCCACTCTCAGATTCTCTTCAACCTTGCTAGGGCTCAACTACAAGTGGGCTGCACTCCCTGCTGTCATGGCAACTTTTGTAGTGTCTGGTTTGGTTCACGAGCTCATTTACTTCTACATGGCTCGCACGTCTCCCACGTGGGAGGTGACGTCATTCTTTGTCTTGCATGGATTGTGTTTGACGGTCGAGATTGTTTTGAAGAGGGCTTTGAGTGACAGGTGGCGGCTGCCCAGGTTGGTGTCTGGAGCGTTGACTATTGGGTTTGTGATGTTGACCAGCTTTTGGTTGTTTTTTCCTCAACTCCTTCGGTGCAAGGCTGATGTTAGAACACTCCAAGAGTATATAAATTTGGGAAAGCTTTTGGGAAAGATGGTCAGTCAAAGTTACCATTTTTTGACTAAGTTTCACTCTCAACAATAGATGACACTTAGGTATGTATTTAAAGGAAAATTTAAAAATTGTATGTTAATTATCAATTTTATGATACAAAATTCAATAAAAAAATATATATGTTCTGTGGTTCATTATTGCACATTATGCAAAATTATCGGGAATTTTACTTATTTTAATCTATAGTTTAATTGTTTATAAGTGGTATACTAATTAAATTTCTTTATGTGTCAAAGTACCAAACAACACTAACAAACTAATACATTGATCAATAAGTTGAACTTAGTAATAATAATTAAAATCAAATCAAAATATATAGAGTAGAAACTCATTAAAGCTTGACCCCAATATTGGTTGGTTTGGAGAAGACCCAAAATTGGCCCCACATGCGCTAGTACTTGTATAAGCTTTAATAGTTTTTTCAAAAAAATAAAAACTATTGGCATCTTTTCATGTATTTATTAAGGAGTTCATCATGACTAGTCATATTTTTGGTCAATATATCTCTTCTATATAATAAGTGTGTAGATAACGAAAATATTTGGTTTTAATAGTTTTTTATTTTTTTAATATTAATTTTAACGAAATATTATTATATTTAACATAATATTTTTATATTTAACAATAATTTGTAAATACTTAAACTTAAATAAAATAAATTAAATAATTAAAAAAAATTAAATAAGATATTTTTGAGATATTTTAACATGATAATTATTTAAAAATAATAAATAATTAAAAAATTAAAATATTATATTTTTAAGATATTTTACAATGGTAATTATTTTAAAATAATAAATAATTAAACAAATTAAAATATGATATTTTTGAAATACTTTACAATGATAATTATTTAAAAATAATAAAATCATATATTTTATAACTTAAATAAAATTTAATTAAACTTAAATTCACTTATTAGAATAATATCATATTAAACATGTACGCCCTAAATATCCACGGGTTATGGGCGAGCTGAGAAATGACATGATTATATCAGCCACGTGGAAGACACCTACCCGGAGCTGATGTTACAAGGTCCTACCTCTTTCAGCTCGAGGTAACCAAAGGTTTATTATGATTGTCAAGGCATCGAGTCAACAGAGTGGACACCACGGACTGTGACTACATCAAAGCTCGGGACACGAGCTTGAGTTGGCACTTCTGACATTTTATAAAGTCAACCACACAATGTAAACATGCATATATCAGACATCACGTGTTTGCTCCATTCCTGAATTCTCGGACACGCAGCATAAACGTGCGTGTTCAGGCGTCCCACGACTAGTTTGGGCCATGCGGCCCATTATCCCCCTTACCTATTGATTAGACCACATTTCGGTGTCAGGTTTTAGGAATTTATCATGAATATCTCAGAAGTGATATGATGGGTAAGATGGTCACGGGATGACTTCCCTTGCCAACACCCAGGTGCCCTCTCCCTATAAATATGGAGACCCTAGGAGTTGCAAGGGGTTAGCTTCTAATTTGTAAAGAAACACCCTGTAAAGAATATCAGAGAGATATCAATAATATCGACTGGTGGACTAGAAAGATTTTAACATTTGAACCACCTAAAAAAAGTATTCGTGTTACAATTTTCCTTTGAGATCATTCATCTATTACAGTTCATTATTTAGCACTAATCCATCTCCTTATTCGTATAATTATCTGTTGCATTTTATAACTTAAATAAAGTTTAATTAAACTTAAATTCACGTATTAGAATAATATCATATTAAACATATAATATAATTTACTGTGAATTAGAAACAAATTACTTTTTTTTAAAAAAATAAAAATCTAGCAATAAACTTAAATTTAGAATTCACGTATAATATTTAATATTACATTAAACATATAATATATAATCTCTTGTTGTAAATCTCAAATTCAAAAACTAGAACAAACATAAACTTAAACAAAAATAAATAAATTATTTAATTAAAATAGAATATTCATTTCAAAATTTATATGATATTAATATAAAATTAATTAAAAAAATTTACAAATAAAACTAAACAAACGTGCAAATTACGTTACTTATATTTAGTATATATATATATTACTGGTGGTTTTTTCTTCTAAAAAGATTACATTTTAAAATATATATTGTAAAAAAATGTAAAGTCGTGAATGGAATATATGAGTCACCATAATCTTTTTTTTTTATGAGTATATGGACACATAATTGAAGTTTCAACCTGTCATAGACTTAGAGGATGGCTCGCCAAAACTGCCTAAATACCTAATAAAACTCTTCAATTAATTATACAAATGTTAGAAAATAAAAAAGGAACAACTACACAATAAGGAGGAATATTGTTCCCAACTCAAATTTAAATTTTATATATGTTAGCATAAAAAAATAGGGAAGATTCACTTGAAAATTGTAGCAAACAGTTAAAAGTTCCTTCCACCAATGGCCCACTTATTTTTTATTATCACAAATCGAATATATTATATTTTTCTTTATTTATAAAATACCAAGTTGATTTATGAACTTTTAAAGTGGGATCTTGCACATGGTATTTGACACCTAATTTTTCATGACCTTGTGTTTGTAAATTAATGAACGACAAAATTGTTTGTTTTGTTTCCATATTAGAGCATTCTTAATCAATTTTCTACTCGATTTTTAAAAATATATAATCATTTTTTTATTAAATTTTTTATCTAATTTTACACCATACAATAGCTTTTTTTTTATTACATCATTTAACTATTATATATTTTTGTTGATTTTAAATATAAAGTAATGAGGAGAGAAAAAGAGATAAAAAAATGAAAGAGAGGAGAGATATTATTAAAAACTATATTTAGAAAATGAATAATATTACAATATATAAATATGGAGAAGATACTCTAGCATCGTGTCAAAAAAAATTGTTTTAATTCATGTATAAGAGGAAGTAGCCCTGTTTTTGGGTCAACCCTATAAATCTTGTATTTGTTTCTCTTCTCCTTCTCAATCTTTATCTGATTTTTTGATCTTTCATTGTTTGTGATTTTGGAACCCTTATTTTTCTTATGAAGTTGTGCTGTTTATCGAAAGTTGTTCATCACTGCAAGGAAAGAAAATTAAGGGTGTTTATTTTGAGTAATTGAGTCATTTTACCCTTAAAATATATGTAGGACCCACAAAAATTATTAACTTTACCCCTAAAAAATTAAATCAAACATAAAAAGTATTTTAGATTATCATGGGAAATTTGAGTTTTAATGTAATAAGTGATACTACATTTAAAAAAATACCATATCCCTATATGACTCGTTTTGGTGCTACTAATGACGTTACTACCCAAAATACCCCTGGCATAATTTTCTCAAACTCTCCGTATTCTCTCCCAAATTTCCGAACCAAGCAAAACTTTGAAATCGATAGGCCTCGATTGAATCCGTAGAACCCAACATTCATTGTCTTCCACGACCACGAACAAGGGCTCCCAAAGGGTCGGAGTTGACGATCAGAGAAGGGGAAGGAGAAAACGTCGAGCAAGCCGACCAAACTTTTAGGAAACAACCCCAAAGAAAGCGAAGGTGAGGGATTTCGTTTTTAATCTGCAATATGTGTAGCCTAGTTTATTTTTGTTGATTTTTGTTCATAGGATAGATCGGAGCTGGGGAATGAAGAAATCTGGGTTTTTTTCGAGATTTTTTATGCACCTCGATAGAAATCGATAGGACTCGATGATACGGGGCTTTGGGATTTTTAGGACCTACCTTGATAGTCCTCGATAAGACATACGTGGCTTTGGGATTTTTAGGACCTACCTCGATAGTCCTCGATAGGACTCGATGATACGAGGCTTTGGGATTTTTAGGACCTACCTCGATAAGACTGGATGATACGGGGCTTTGGGATTCTTAGGACCTACCTCGATAGGAATCGATAGGCCTCGATAGGACTCGATGATACGCGGCTTTGGGATTTTTAGCACCTACCTCGATAGGCCTCGATAGTAACCAGATGATATATTGCTTTGGGATTTTTAGGACCTACCTCGATAGGCCTCGATGGGACTCAATAGGCCTCGATAGTTTCTGCCTCGATGGGACTCGATAGGCCTCAATAGTAACTGCCTCGATAGTTACCATATTTTTTTACATTTTTTTCTGTTTTTTTTTTCAGATACCTGACCTTATTGTGCCATTGGAGAAGCACTTTCTTGCCATGTCACTTATAGGGGTAATGCCTACTTGGATACCCTTATACAACAGTTTAAGAGGCATGGTCTTATGGAAAGGGCACAGGCATGCCCGTTGGGACAGTTCTTTAAGGCGAAGCCGTTTAGTTTTTCTGGGGTTCTGCTGCATCAGCTAATGTTGCATAAGGTAGAAAGCAAGAAGCCTGAAGAGGGTCAGTTCTACATGGGCAACACTCTGTGTAGATTTGGTATTGCAGAGTTTCCCCTAGTTACTGGGCTAAATTTTGGGAAATCACCGTCCCCAGATAAGTTGAAAGAGCATCTTTCAAGTGATCGAATCATTCAGGAATATTTTAATAGTGATTCGAAGGTTAGTTTTGGTTAGTTGGAAGATGCTTTAAAGGCCTCGACAAACCCAGAAGATGCATTTAAGCTGGGTTTGTGCTATTTGATAGAGGGGGTACTGAATGCCCCAGAGAAGACAACGACGATATGGGGTGATTCCCTGAGGATGGTTGAGGATCTTGATTACTTTTTCAAGCATCCATGGGGGAAGTTGTCATTTAAAAAGGTTAACAAAGGAGTTCAGAAGGACATGAAGAAGCAATTGAAACACTACAAGGAGAAAAAGAAAGAGGGGTCAAGCAAAAAACAGAAGGAGGCGGAGTATAGTTTCTATAGCTATGCACCCGCGTTTCTTTACTGGGCTTTTGAGGCCATGCCATCTCTCGGGAGTAAGTTTGGTGAGAACAGTGGGAACCAGATACCGAGGATGCTTAGCTGGGCTACGAAGACTGATATCACTATTTCGACAGCTCAGTTAGTTCCTATATTCGCCAACCGCCGAGTAAGTTCCATTTTATCTTGTTAAATGTCACAAATTAATTGATTAACGATTTATTTTATTAAAGTTTTCCTGACACATGTCATTCAACCATGCAATTAGTGGTATTTTCCATGCTGAAGCCACATCTCGGTGAGGTAGTCTACTACAATAGCCTCCCAGAAGTTGATTCCAGGTTATTCCTTGAGTTAGAATCAACTGTGGGGGAGGCTGGGACTACAGCGGAGGAAGTAGTAGTACCTGAGAAGGAGACAGAGAAGCTGGAAAAATTTGCAAATGAGGCCTCCATTTTTTACGAGGATGTCCCGAGGGTAGAGGAGGGCACTTCACAGGCCTGTGCAGCTTCCTCTAGTCAGGTTGCCCAGCCTGAGTATGAGCAATTGATGCAGAGGCTCAGGAGGGTTGAGGAGGGCCAGGCAACCTTACTTCAGAATCAGGCTACGATCATGGCTCAGTTGGCACAGCTGCTTTCGCTGGTCTCAGGTCGATCCACTGACGTAAAATCAGATACAGAGTCTGATATCTTGCCTGCAGATTACGAGCCCGGTGATCAACCCTCCACTCCACAGGCCCAGACATCTGTAGTTGCCAGTGATGCTGACAGTCCCAGTGTATGAGCACTACAGCCTGAGGAGGCAGCTGGCCTTGAAGTTGTCAGGAAGAAACGTAAGCCCAAGCGTTTTGATGACTTCACTGACCCAACGACGAGGATGAGACAAGATAAACAAGGGCTAGTTGCAGAACCTTTGAGGAAGTGCGACCCGCAGCAGGAGAAGAGCTTCCATAAATGGATAATCAGGAAGATCGACAACAAGAAAGATCGGAACGTCCATACTGGGAAGCACGGTGTCGCATGGTTCTTGCAGTTGCACATAGTCCAGACTTGGCTTTGGGATTCGGTATGTTAATTACATTTATGTTTTCAATTCAATCTTAAAATATATTGATGGTACTAATGAATTTTCATGTTTTTTCAGCATATTGATGTCGCTTTGCACATGCTACGTCGCCGACGCCACTTTTATCATGCTACATCTCAGCAGGATGCTGCGATCATGAACACCACATTCCCCCAAGTGTGCCTAGGTCGTTGGAATCATTTCAGAGAGACCGGCACTAAGTATACATGGGACGACGATGTGCCGAAAATGTTGAAGGGCGATGATAATCAATTCCTCGTATCATGGAAAAATATGAATTAAGTATATTTTGCCTTGCATGTCGAGAAAGCCGCACATTGGATCGCCATTGAAGTCTCCATTCCAACATGGTGCATCAACATTTATGATTCCAACCATAGCGTGCTTAGTCTGACTCTGTTGGAGGAAGTGATCAAGCCTTGGTGCTTATTGTTTCCTTCGTTGTTATGGTGTTCAGGCATGTTTGATGACCATGAGGACCTCCAGGTATCTCCTGAGCATAACACAAAACTTTTTTCATATGCTCGTATTCCTCCGGAGGAGTGTCCTCAGACTAAGACAAGGTATTCCCCTATTTAATTAGTGTATTTTGAAAACTGAATATCAAAGTTATTTTTATCTTGTATTGACACAAAATCGATTATATGCAGTGGGGATTGTGGTATGTTTGCTGTAACGCCCTGGTTACCCCATAACAGTTATGGTAAACCGGAAATTTGACCCGCTACCCGAGTCCTTTGGTTAAAGACGTGTTCTAAGTGTTATTAACAGGTTAAGGTGAAAAATCAATAAGAAGGAAAGTATATATTTTATTGAATACATAAAACTGTACATGGGCCCATAAAAACATTTACAAGTTATTTACAACTCAAAATGGTCATTACTGTTTCAAAATTACAAACTCACCGACCTAAGCCGCAAAAATAGGGTGGTCAAGCGGCCGCATATGTACACATCACCACCTAAGCTCTCCACTCAAGGCTGGGTGAGCTTTTCTTTCCCTTTACCTGCACCACATAGCACCCATGAGTCAAGGCCCAGCAAGAAAACACAATAAAGCATGATATAATATCAACAATGATCATAATAATCATTCAGGACTATCAGTCCAAACAAATAGGTGACAACCGCAAAAGTCACTAAGTTGGGTCCAGCTCCCTTTAGCCTTGTGACGATAGGGTCACCGGGGCTTAATAAATAAGTGAGCTTTTATTAGTTTGAACAGGATAGGTGCATGGTGACTAGTCACCGACATAACCTTCCTCATGACCTTAGAGTCATAACCCTGGAACAGCGTTCCCTAGCCATGTGACAAACAGTCACCGGGGCCTTAAGCCTTGGCTCTAGTAACTAGTCTTAGACTAGACAAGCGCTTACAAGTTTCATCGACCTTAGGGTCGGTCCAGCGTTAATTCCTTAGAGCCATTCAACGCTAATATCGATTAGATCTAATCTTCATTTGGCTCGGCGTTCATGACGCTATGCCATTTCTGACTCTTTAGGTCAGTGTCCCTGACTAGTCAGTACATATACAAGTAAACAACATTCGCTAGCATTTAATAGGCAATCCATATCCACATTTACCAATCAACATGCCTCAATAGCAATCATGCATGTCATATATACACAGGGTGCAGTTTTCTTACCTCCGGTTCGAGCGATAATTAATAATAAGAATGACCCCTGAGAACGATCAACCTTTTGATCCCTTAGCGGTTATCTGGTCATAACCAATTATGGGATTCCATCAATAAAATGAATAATAAAGGGTTCCCAAACCAAAACCTAGCCTCCGAGACATCAAATACTACTAAACCGGGTAGTAGGATCGATTCCGAGGCCTAAGGCTAGCATCCTCGAGCCAAAAACCCATTTCTAGCCAAAATGTCACTAAGGGCCGCGGGCCTCCTTGGCCATGCCGCGGCCCGCCCCTCAAACAGAGGCGGCCTCCTTCGGCACCCTTCAAGGGCCGCGGCCCTCCCTGGCCATGCCGCGGCCCAACCCCCAGTTCAGCCAATACCCTGGTTTTTTCTTCCCCTGCGATTTCCCTTGGAACCAACCTTTCAAACCAAGCTCAAACATCCAATACAACCCCTAAACTTGATCTATAACACTCCCTTATCAAAACCCAAGTTAAACCCCAACCAAGACTTCCATTAATTCCAACTATCCACAAAGAAATCACAAGTTGAAAACTAACACCAAAACAGAGCATACCAGAAAACTAATGGCTGGAAACTTACCTCAAACTCAGGTTGTGATGTGCTTCAATGGTGGAACACTCTCCCAAACTCCCAAGGTCTACTTCTCAAGCTTGATTCCTCAACAAGTGCTTCAAAAATCACAAAGGGAAAAGAGGAGAAGGAAGGTAAGGGTAGGCTCAAGAACTTGCTCTGTTTTTCCCTCTGTTTCACAGCCTAAAGGGTTTATATCTATCCTAGAGGTAAAAATACCATTATATCCCTAGGTCAATTAAGGGTTTCTAAAGCTCCCAAGGGCATATTTGTCCTTCCCAACCTATCTCGTTAATCATAATTAACGCTCTCCAATTCCTGCTATCATCGATAATCCCAAACACCAATAATTTATATCTCGCTACCATTTACTTCCCGGTAATGCTCTAATCATTAAAATCACCCCGAGACTCATTCCGAGCCCCGAACTTAAACCTATTATGACTAGACCGCTAATCAATATTCCAAGATCGTCTCATGCCGAATAGCTCGAACAAACCCACATTATAATGTGGTCTCAACAACATATCACTGACATGCATATAAATATACAAGTATGCCCTCAATAGGCCAAATTATCATCACACCCATGTAATTAAAATATGGACCCACATGCATGCATTTAACATCATATTATAATATAATCCACATATACATGCATTCTATCAATTAATGGCATAATTAAGCAAGTATGTCCCTCCCGGCCTACTAATCCCGCCATTAAACCATATCGGAGAATTCGGGGCATTACATTTGCCATCAAACATATCGAGCATTTGATTGCCAGGCTACCACTTGATACCATTATCGATGAGAACATACAACATTTCAGGGCCAAGTGGTGTGTGGACCTATTCTATCAGAATTTGTCCCTGTGATGCTCTTTACAATTTCCTGATACACATTTTGTATAGTATAGCATATAGTTAGTTTTGTATATTATTTTTTATGAAACAATATTTTTTGAAAAAGTTATTAAATAAAAAACTACTAAATTCACATAATGTGTCTGCCTCGAAAAATCGCAATGGGTCAAACCAAATCTGCCTCGATAGCTAAATAATAATAAATGCATATATTTAGATCAAAACCAACAAAGTATCAAAATCAATTGAATAATTACATAACACAAATTTTTAAATCCTAGCCTTACATGACTTCCTATTGTGCCCACTACCACCACATCTGCTACACTTACGTGGCTTGACGATCTTTTCCCCACGTGAAGCATAGCGGTTTGTCTTTCGCCTACCCACTTTCTGCTTCCTGGGCCTTTCTACAAGGGTTTTCTCAACGTGGACGCCGACATTCGTATCTCTGATGTGATCAGGGATTACCCATTCATCCTCGTTCCCAACATGGTAAATAGTATCTTTATAAGTGTCCCTCAATGCCTCGATTCTATAGTAAGGGGAACACAATGAGTAAATGTTTATGTTTCTTTTTCTGGTTGCAGCAAAAGCATGTACACAGGGTATTCCAATGGTTTGGAACGTGCCACAAGAGCATGATTTTGTTGCCAAGTTCACCTCACCATCACCATTACCATCGACCACAAGAAATTCGTGATGACCAAGGACTTGGACATCCAGGAAAATTGCTTTATTACCTATTTGCTTCAAATCCTTTTCCATCTCAGGTGATAACACGGTTGTTGCTTTTGCAGCTCTTTCACGTCTATCTGCAAACCAAGACTGAAGAGTGAATCTTATGAATTCAAGAACAGTGGCGACTGGAAAGCTCCTTGCCTCCTTGGTTTTATTGTTAAAACTTTCTGCATAGTTACTCGTCGTGATATTGTATCGGTACCAGGAAAATAAGCGCTACTCCACCTTTCAAAGCCAATTCCGTCTAGATATTGAGCAATGGGCGGATAAATTACCTTAATCTTTTCAAAGAACTTGTGAAATTATGTTCTTCGAAATGCGTACGCTGCACACCCCATGATGTCTTGCACGTGGTCAGTTTTGAATTTTGCCACCACATTCATACAGATGTAATGGTAACATGCACCGTGATAGGCATCTGGGAACACAAGCTCCAAAGCATGATTAATGCTTTTATGCCTGTCCGATACAAAAGCAAGGTTCTCAACGTCCCCTATGGCTTCCTTCAATTTTCTCATGAAATAAGTCCAAGAGTTATGGTTCTCACTGTCCACCAATGCAAACGCAATTGGAAACAACTGGTTGTTTGCATCCAACGCAACAGCACAGAGCATGTGGCCACCATACTTATTCTTCAAGAATGTGCCATCCACACAAATTACAGGACGACAGTACTGGAAACCACGCCTAGAAACACCGAGGGAAAAGAAGCAATACAAGAAACGACCATCTTCTGCTACAAAATCAGTAATTGTACCTGGTTCTTATGCTCCAAATGACACAGGTATCCAGGTAACTTGGAGTATGATTCCTCAGGTGTCCCTCTGACATACATAAGAGCCTTTTCTCTACATCTCCACGCCTTCTCATAGCTTATTTCGACCCCAAAATGGTGCTTCATGTCCTCCCTTATGTTGTTTGCCATGTACCGAGTACCATCGGTAGCAAATTTCCTCTTGATTAGGTGCCCAACAACCCACGGTGATGCTTGACGGTGGTCCTTATCTTGAATTTCTTGTGAGCAAGTGTGTAATTCGTTGTATACAGTAATCTCAAACATTTCAGATCGCATTTTTTTCTTACCCCTCAATCTCCAACCATAATCAGGATCCTTGCAGGTAATGTACCACACATCAGTCCCAAATTCTTCACCATAAAGTCAAAATTATTCTTCATCGCAAATATGGATGCTTTGGTTTTCAATTCAAGCTTGTTCTGAAAGAACTTCCCAAGGTGCAATTCTCCTGAAGCTTTGCTGGTTGAGGAATGATGTTGATGTGAGGCCTCTATATCCTCTTTGGTGAACATGGGAGCACTCCATGTTCTATGAACTTCACCTAAGTCCAATGGAGTACTCCATCTAAAACTATCATCGGTTCTACTTGGACCTGGACGACTACTGCTGGTCCCAGTTGTTTGCCGATCTTCTATTCTGCGCTCCTCATCTACCATAACATCTAAACTCTGTGTTGGAAAATCTGCCCTAACATCTGGCCCACCAAGATCTGTTGCATCAGCAACAGGATCGTCGTTGACATAAGGATCGTAGCCATAGGGATCGTACTCCGCCGTGTCATGCACATATGACGGATATCTAACCGGGATATCATCATAGACTATGAAATATGGATTTGTCTCGGGAACACATGTTCCAACGTCACCTTGAGTTCCTTTGAAACCATGACATGGAGGAGAAATGTTCTCTTCAAATCGAACTTCTTTATTAACGCTGGCGGAAGCCGATGCTGTAACGACCCAAATTTCCTAATAAGGTTTAGGACCTTGATTAGGAGGTCAAGAGGGCCATAATTGATTTATTGTGCCATTATATGATTATATGCATGGTTATGTGGATCATATTATTATATGATGATAAAGGCATGCATAGGGGTATATATTTTGTTATGAGGGTATTTTGGTAATTTGGCCCATTGAGGGCATAAATGTAAATATATGTGATAAATGTTGGGACGACATTATTATGTGGATATATTTGGAGCTTGTGATTCGAGGCGATCCTAACAAGCGGTTTAGCGGGATAGTCACAGCGGAGATTTATACCCGGCTCGGGGTGAGCCTAGGGATGTATTTGAGGATATATTGGAAATGATTTGATATTGAGAAATATAATTGGTGATTAGTTAGGTATCGGAAAGTAAGCGGTAAATATTAAAGACACTCGAGGAATTAGCGGGAATTGGGAGTAATGACCAAAATGCCCCTAGAGTGATTTAAAGGTTTAGTTATTATTGGGAGGGCAAGGTGGTCATTTGGCTTACTAAAGGATAAGTTATACTCTGCTTTATAATTTTTGTGGAAGTTGTAGATAGACACAGAAGCTTAAGGAAAAGAAAAGAAGAAGGAAGGAAAGAAAAACAGAACACTTAGAGGTATTACTTTTTCTCTTTTGGCTGGGTCATCTCTTCACCATTCTTAGTGAGTTTTGGAGTTGGAATTCCAGAGTAAGCTCAGGATGGAGCTTGGGGCTAAAGAGCTTGGTGAAGATAGAAGAGCTAGCAGGGATTAGCCAGTCAATTGAGGTAAGTTTCAAGGTTTCCTGATGTGTTTTTCTGAGTTTTATCGAGATGGTTTCTAAGCTTGAGTTTTGGATGGAATAAAGGGATATAAGTTCGAGGAGTTGAAGGGCTTGAGGCTGGTTGGATGCTAGGGATAACTTAAGGTCAAACTTCTCCATAGAAGGTAACAAATTCTGGCTTTGAAGTTCTAAGTTTCTAAGTTTCTGGTTGAATCTTTTAGTTCTTGGGTTCAATGTTTGTTTTCATAGTTTGATGCTGCATGTGGTTAAGTCTTGTGTTATTGGGCCATTTGGGATGAGATATAGGTGATGGTAGACTCAATTTGGTGTGTAGTTGAGGTTTGGAAGGGTTCCAAGGGGTTTTGGTTCGAGAAAATCGAAGAAGGGAAAAACAGGGTGTTGCTGGTCTGTGACTAGTGTTGTAGCGCTAGCCTTTGAGCGCTACAGTGCTAGGCTTGGGCTTTCTGGGCATTTTTGGCTCTGCTAGTAGCGTTGTAGCGCCCTCCTTAGAGCGCTATAGCGCTACCCTGTTTCCAGAAAGGGGTTTTTGGATTATTTCTTAGGTTTTTTGCCCGAGGGCTCAGGGTTTGATTCCACCACCCCGTTTGGTGGAATTAGGGCTTCCCGGGGACTTGGGATTGGTCCTGAGGCTAGGTTTTGGATTTGAGATTTGGTGATGATTCTGATCTGTGGCTGTGACTAGGTGCACGCTAAGGTTCAAACGGGATCGTGCTTGAGGATCAATTGAACGAGCTAGCGAAACCTAAAGGTAAGAAAACTGCACCCGATTATGTGGTTAGGTTGGGACTAAGTGTTCCCTACACTTGTATGCATTATTATGTGGTTGTGATGGGACTAAGGGCTCCCTATATTTGTATGATGCCATAGATGGTATTATGCCATGGGACATAAGATAAACGGCCTAAGGGTGCCGTAAATAATATTTGCACACATGGCGCGACTCGGACATTGGTAGCCGAGGACAGCTTATTAATCACTGAGCTCGGTTAAGCTGGTCGGAGTCAGTGGGTATTACATTGGGGGCGGCCTAAGTGAGCCGAAGACAGTGGGTTAAACAGAGGGAGCGGCCTAAGGGTGCCGACCCTAAATATTGTGTAGTGATTGAGATAAACTGTTGACTATAAATGTGATTGTTGTTGCAATTCTGATAGATATGATATGTTGATTATCTGGATGACAGATTGTTAGTTTGTCAATTGTTATCATTGAATAGGTGAATGTTATGAATTGCTGAATTCTTGATTATGTGTTGTGGAATATCTGGTTGTTGATATTGATCATGCTATGTTATTGCGTTTTCTTGCTGGGCCTCGGCTCACGGGTGCTACGTGGTGCAGGTAAAGGCAAGGATGTGTAGGTTCAACCATGAGTTGGAGAGCTCTGGGGGTGAGGTGTACATTGTCAGCTGCTCGGCCACCACGGTCGAGGGATTGTACAGGGACGGAAACCTAAAATGTGTATTTTGCCATTAGAGTGGCCTGAGTTGTTTATAACTTCTGGAATTTTGTAAATATGTCATCCAAACCCTGTTTTGAGAGTCTATGTATTAAACTTTCATTTTTAACGAAAATAACTTATTTATGACCAAAATCTTTTATTTTTGATCAGTTGATGACTTTAGATTCACAGTTTGTTTAAATGACTTGATTAGCAAGTCTTGCACTATTCTAAACACACAGTGTAACGGTCTTGGTTACCCAAGGCGTTACAGATGCATTTCTTACACCTCCCTTCTTAATCAATGTCACACATAGAGAATGAGCTTCTCTACAGATTTCGATGCTAACCCAATGAATGCACGCACATACCTATCATTTTTTATAACGATAGGTTTGACGGATTGTGATAGGCATGTGTACGGGACCTCAATTTTCAAGTTATGCACACATTTATCCACTTCAAGCTCATCGTACAGAATGTCAAGCAGGTGCTCATACGTCACGCCCTTCTCCATGGGCAGAACTTTATTTTCAGCATCTCTAAAAATCCAATCCTTATTTTCGAGTTCCCAAACACCATTGAATGCAACAAATATGGAAACAGTCGAATCTACAACAAAAAAACAAAACAAAAAAGTCAAAAAGCTAAACTACAACATAAAACAGAAAATATCGATTTCTATCGATATATGTCGAGTCCTATCGAGGTCACACATATCGAGTTTTATCGAGTACAGTCAAGGACTATCGAGGCAAACAATCCAATAAAGTTCTTATACACCTATCGAGTTTTATCGAGTAGAATCGAGGACTATCGAGGCAAACAATCTAATTAAACTCTTATACACCTATCGAGTTTTATCAAGTACAATCGAGTTATTAAATCAAATTAAACTCTTATACACCTATCGAGCCTTATCGAGTACAATCGAGGACCATCAAGGTATTAACATCCTAACACTATCGAGGCACGTCGAGGTCCATCGATGACCATCGAGCCAGCATGCATGCAACACATCAAAACCTATCGAGTTTCATCGAAACTCATCGAGGCAGGAAAAAAATCCAGAAAAAAACGCACGAAGTATCCAAAATTCATTCTGACAGTGAAAAATTGCAATAAAACATGAAGGCATACACAGATCTGTTCGAAATAAAACAAGTAATGTAACCAGACAAGTTTCCTCATTACATATAACAAATATATACTTACCCATACGATTTTTTCATCTAGATCCGAAATCCAAAATGAAGTTTCTTGACTTGAAAGGACTCACAACTTGCCCCTAGATCCGAAATACAAATTAATGGTGGCTGGCTTTTTTTTTTTTTTGTGTACGAGAGTTTGAGAGATAGAGAGGGAAAACATAAGAGATAGAGAGTGAAGACTATGAGAAAAAGAGAGGGAAAATTATGCCAGAGGTATTTTGGGTAGTAACATCATTAGTAGCACCAAAATAAGACTTATATAAAGATAGGGTATTTTTTAAATATAGTGTCACTTATTGCATTAAAACTCAAATTTCTCATTATCATTCTCATCTTCATTTTACTTGGTCATACACGGAGAGATCTACACATAGATTAAAAGGTCATAAATGACCTTGTGAATCTAACAAATCTGATTGTTGGTGTAGGGGCAGATAAGTAATATCACTACAGTTTTAATTAATGTACTAAAGAGACGACTTTTTATATAGTTATGAATGCATTTTATACAAAACCATTGAGAGTGGTCAACTTTTCATGGAGAAAGCTATCTATAGACTATAGTTAGGTGTAAATAGTGTGAATTGCATAAATAAATAAAGTGACAGGCTTTTAAGGTAGAATAATGAAATATGTATCTAAAATATATACGTATTATTGTGGTAGATTAACTTAGTCAATTACATTTATTAAAATATGTATCTAAAATATATACGTATTATTGTGGTTGATTTACACATCGCTATATGTAATATTTTGTTGCATATTTGAAGTGCAAATATCATTAATAATAACACTCTATCTCTAATATTACTATTGAAATAAAATAAAAATCAAATAAGAGTAACATCACAAATATATTTTTGCTATATTTGACCAGCAAAAAAATCTCATGTTGTGTTGTGTTTAAATAAGTTAACTTATTTTAATACCCAACTCCAAAACATGTTTATTTGGCATTATAAATTGTCAAAGGAAATAAAATAAAAAAGGCTAAAAGCCAAGTCTTGTTTATGATTGGGTAGATATTAAAGAAGGTTCTCTAAGCAATATCTGTGTTAGTTTTGTAAGCATTGCAGATTATATCAAAAATCTAGAAGAGAGAACAAAATGGAAGAAGAGCAAAGCAACTTGATCAAAGTATGAATCACAGTTTTCATTTCTCTTTGTTACTGCTATACAACTGGTAAAGTTGTATCTAAAGGTCCTGTAAGACTGGTTTTTCTTCTCCCAGTAATATGTCTCTTTCTGTATCTTCCTCTCAAGCTTTCGTCTGTGACTTTTACTGGTTTGACTTCATTTTTCATTGCTTGGCTTGCCAACTTCAAGCTCTTACTTTTGGCTTTTGGTAAGGGCCCTTTGGCAACTGATCACTCACCATCCATCTCTCTTGGGCTTTTTGTGGCCGTTGCTTGCCTTCCTATCAAGATTCAACAGCACCAACCTCCGTTGAAAAAACCAGAAGAATCCCACTACAGAGAAAGCCGATCACTGTCGAAATCTTATGGAACTGACCAAAACAAGGAAAACCCATCTGTCAAAACGCCTGATAAGGGCCGAGTGTCTCTTCTAAACTACGCCATAAAAGCACTGTTATTGGCTGTGATTCTTAAGGTCTATGACTACGTTGACTCCATCCATCCAAAGGTCTTGTGGCTTCTTTATTGCTTTCACATATACTTCTTCCTTGAGCTGACTCAAGCCGTAATGGCTGGCCTGGCTCGAGCCCTGTTGGGACTTGAGCTCGAGCCACAGTTCAATGAGCCATATCTTTCCTCCTCACTACAAGACTTTTGGGGTAAGAGATGGAACCTTATGGTGACCAGCATCCTACGCCCCAGTGTGTACGAACCAACACTCGACACCTTCGAAAACTCCCTCGGCCGAAAGTGGGCATCGATCCCTGCTGTCATGGCAACCTTCATGGTGTCTGCTATCATGCATGAGCTGGTGTTTTACCACTTAGGCCGGTTGAAGCCGAATTGGAAGATCACAAGGTTCTTCGTTCTCCATGGACTGTGTTTGACGGTTGAGATTGTTTTGAAGAAGGCTGTGGCAGGGAGGTGGCGGCTGCCGAGGCTTGTCTCAGGGTCATTCACAGTTGTGTTCGTTTTCAGTACCTGTTTTTGGCTGTTTTTGCCTGAGCTTCTTCGGTTTCATGCTGATGTTAAGATGTTTGAAGAGTATGCAGCAGTGAGTGCCTTGTTGAGGAATATCATTCGATCATTTACTCAGTGAATCTTTCGAACAAATCAATCTGTTATTAGTTGTCTGTCTTTTTTCCGATCAGAAATGCCTAATTTTTTAGAGGTTCATCTTTGAGTTTCTGTTTCTTCTTTGCATTAGTGATACCTAATTTAATGAGAAATTTTAGAAATTATTGTTACATACATAACTATACATATTATGTTGTAAGTTAACTTGTTTATTTTCATATATAATTCATCTTATACACTAATTATGAAAAAAGGACCTTATTACATTTATTTCTACTATTAGTATTTATAAAATATTAAATATTATTTAATGTATTAATATTTATATTTTAATATTATTTAAATAATTAACGTGGACTATTATTTATTTATAGCAAATGGAAAAATCTAAAAATAATAATACACAATTAATAATGTGGGACACACAAAACTTCAAAACTAATAAAATATTAAGTGCACAATAGCTAGTTATATTATTTCTAGTAAGTAATATTAATACATATATGTAGGATAATTTTTTTATTGGAGAATTCTCCAATATATATATATTGGACAATTTTTTTTATATAGCTTCACTTTAAGTCCTATCGGTGTGGTTTTTAGTGTTCTCGACCCGTGAATAGTTTTCGGCACGATTTTTTTTATGACCGTATATATTATAGCTATTTAGAGCATCCTGTAAATTTTCAGAAAATTTCGAATAGTTTACAGTACCGAAAACTAGGTTCAAACATGTTTCTTTCCACGCGCATAAAAAAAAAAATTAGTCACGCGTGTAACAACATGTTTGAACTTAGTTTTCGGTACTGTAAACTATTCAGAATTTTCTGAAAATTTGCAGGATGCTCTAAATAGCTACAATATACACGGTCATAAAAAAAAATCGTACCAAAAACGGTTCACGGGTCAAGAATACTGAGAGCCCCACCAATAAAGCTCGAAGTGAAACCCTTATAAAAAAAAAAATTCCTATATATATCCATAAACTTAGGAGGTGGAGCTGCTTTTATCATTTCTTGGCTTGCCAACTTCTAGCTTTTGAAAAAAGGTCATTTAGCTTCAAACTCATATTCACTAGGACTTTTCATGGTCCTATTGCAATTTAAGACAACAAAACGACAAACAAACCACAAAACGACATCTAATCAACTTTCCCACAAAGGCTCTTCTTTTGACTTTTCTACTACGAGTTCTTGAAAATTGGCTTTGTGATGTTGACCAGCTTTTCGTTGTTTTTTCCTCAACTCCTTCGGTGCAAGGCTGATGTTAGAACATTTGAAGCTTATATGCAAATTTGGGAAAGATGGTCAGTCAAAGTTACCATTTTTTTACCAAGTTTGAGTCTCAAATCTAGATCTACTACCTAAATGATTCTTCTCTGTAACACTTGGATTTTTTTTTGTAAACCATGATTAGTCAGAACAGTTTGGCTCATATATATAATTATAAATATATTTATATAATATTGAAAATGTTGCATATCTGTGGGGTTCAATTAATTGCAACTTAAATAAAATAATAGCCCCAACAATATATATCTTTTTAGCATGGGTGTCTTCAGATAAAAATAGTTTTCGAAAACTTTTTTTTTCCCATCTTGGAATTTAATTATAAATTATAGCAAATAATTAACTTGGTATAGTCAAACTTGTAATAAATTTTTTATACAAAAAATTTGAGGCAACACGACACCCAAATAGAAACAGTTTTGCCTTGGACTTGGCCAAAACTACCTTAAATGCCCAAAACTGAAACCCTCTCTCTTCTTTGTTTACTTTTGTTTTAATCTTGTTTATGTTAGAAAAAATATATGAATAATAAAGAACCACCAATGGACCACCACCTATTATTTATCAAGGTGGGGCCATGCATTATTAAGAGACTATGCATATGGTCCTTTCAACCTTATTTTTTATTACTTTGTGTTTGAATCTTAATTTCTTTACATAGATACATCTAGTTGGTTGTATAGTATAAAATAAATCAAAAAATATACATCTAGTTGGTTGTTTGATCAAGTTTTGCTTTTCATGTTCAAGAAGATCAAATGGAAGAGCTTAGCAACTTGATCAAAGTATGGCTCACAGCTTTCATCTCTCTTTGTTACTGCTACACAATCGGTAAAGTTGTATCCAAAGGTCCTCCGAGATTGGTTTTGCTACTCCCAATAGTATGTCTCTTTCTCTATCTTCCTCTCAAGCTTTCTTCTGTGACTTTCATTGGTTTTACTGCATTTTTCATTGCTTGGCTTGCAAACTTCAAGCTCTTACTTTTCGCTTTTGGTAAAGGCCCTTTGGCATCTGATCACTCACCATCCATCTCTCTTGGGCTTTTTGTGGCCGTTGCTTGCCTTCCTATCAAGATTCAACAGCACCAACCTCCATTGAAAAAATCAGAAGAACCCCACTACAGAGAAAGCCGATCACTGTCGAAATCTTATGGAACTGACCAAAACAAGGAAAACCCATCTGTCAAAACGCCTGATAAAGGTCGAGTGTCTCTTCTAAATTATGCCATAAAAGCACTGTTATTGGCTTTGGTTGTAAAGGCCTATGACTACATTGACTTCATCCATCCAAAGGTCTTGTTCTTTCTTTATTGCTTTTACATATACTTCTTCCTTGAGCTGATCCTAGCTGTAATGGCTGCCCTGGCTCGAGCTTTGTTGGGACTTGAGCTCGAGCCACAATTCAACGAGCCATACCTTTCCTCCTCATTGCAAGACTTTTGGGGTAAGAGATGGAACCTTATGGTCACCAGCATCCTACGCCCCAGTGTGTACGAGCCAACTCTCAACATCTTCAAAAACTCCCTTGGCCGAAAGTGGGCATCGATCCCAGCTGTTATGGCAACCTTCATGGTGTCTGCTATCATGCATGAGCTAGTGTTTTACTACTTAGGCCGGCTGATGCCGACTTGGAAGATCACCGGGTTCTTTGTCCTCCATGGACTCTGTTTGACGATTGAGATTGTTCTGAAGAAGGCTGTGGCAGGGAGGTGGCGGCTGCCGAGGCTAATCTCAGGGGCATTAACAGTTGTATTCGTTTTCAGTACCTGTTTTTGGCTGTTTATTCCCCAGCTCCTTCGGTTTCATGCCGATGTTAAAATGTTTGAAGAGTGTGCAGCAGTGAGTGCCTTCTTGAGGAATATCTTCCAATCATTTACTCATTGAATCTTTCTAACACATCTCAACCTGTTATCAGGAAGCCATAGAGGTTCTTTCTTGAGTTTCTGTTTCACTTTTGCATCAGTGGCATCTGTTGATCAAACTAGAGCGATCTTATTAACCATTGTTATACATACACAATCAATACAAACATCAGGGTGTTCAAATACATTAGTTATGGAAGTACAGTTTAGTGTCGACCTATGCATGCACACACACGTAGGCAGTTGTTTTTCCTATTTAAAGCCTCTTGTCCCCTTCATTTCGTATGACTTGCTTATATTTTCATAAAGATAACTACCATTGTACATGTTTTGAGAGATCAATGTTCTTAGTTTTCTTTGTGAGATAGAGAGTAGTATTGGTATGGGTTTGTACAAGAGAGTTTGAGAGGTTCTTTGTAGTTTGTATTTCTGTAATCATCTTCTTCATAGTGGAAAATAATTCTTGGGAGAACTGACCACATTGACCTAATCAGTATAGATAAATTGTTGTGTATTCTTGGTGCATTTGTGTTTTGCTTTCTGTTTTGGATCTTTGCTACATTGTTTGAATCATATACTACAATCCATTGTGCACCTCCACATTCACTACTGATAAATCAAGTTACTAATTTCATCAGAATTTTGTTTCATGAATGTTAAGAACACAGTCTTAACTTATTAATCAAGGCTGGTTCTTCACCTCTAATTTCACAATACAAGTGTTAGACTTGTTGTTTCTTGAAATCTATCTACATTTGAGTTTCGTGTAACTATTATCATGACCCAGAATTGGAAAAAAGAAGCTATTGCTTGTCTTCTTTGGTATGTTTAAATCAATCAATTACCTTCTCTTTGGTCCTTGAAACCTTCAATCAAGCATGCAGAAATCCATGGCCTTCCTGAGCTGGTTGCCTTTGCACCACCTTTAAGTTCACCATTATGTTGTTTCAATCTGTTTCAAATGCCAGAGAGTTTGAGTAAAACTAACAATTTTCAGAAGCTTCATCAACAAATGAGAATTTGCAGCTCAAAACCTTCAACATATAAAATTTTGCAAATCCACCAAAAAGAAAGGAAAAACAAAAGAAAAAACTATCTTGCTGATCAAAATTAATGTTTCAGTAACAAAATCAAAAGAACCCATGTGAGCATTTTTCCACATGATGCCCCTCACTTGGAATTTTTTGTGAACCATGATTAGTCAAAAGAGTTTGGCTCATTGCACAATCATAAAAATATTTGTAGAATTTTGAAAATGTTGCATATCTGTGGGTTCAATTAAAAATATTTCTTCTTAACTACAAATTCAATTATAAATTATAACAATTATAATTAACTTACACAGTAATTTCATGAATAAACTATATATAACTCTATCAAATTGGCTCATTATTTATAATAACTCATCTTCTACTAATTTCAATTTTCTATTCATACCCACACAAAGAAATCATAATTAATATAGAATGTCTCAAGATGCCAAATTTAATTTATATATATATGATAATTCTTATAAAGGGGCGTCACTTTAAGCTCTACCGGTGGGGCTATTCATTGTTGTCGACCTGTAAATAGTTTTCGGCACAATTTTTTTATGACCGTATATATTGTAGTTGTTTAGAGCATCCTGTAAATTTTCAGAAAATTTTGAATAGCTTACAGTACCAAAAACTACATCCGAACATGTTTTTTATGCGCATAAAAAAAATTAGTCATGCGTGCAACAAAGTGAAGCCCCACTGATAGAGAACACTGAGAGTCTATCAGTAAGGCGTAAAGTGAAGCTTGAAGAATTGATATCTCTTCTATATAATAAATGTGTAGATAACGAAAATTCTTGTTAACGGATTTTTATTTTTTTAATATTAACTTTAACGGAATATTCTTATATTTAACAGAATACTCTTATATTTAACGGTAGTTTATAAACCCTTAAACTTAAACAAAATAAAATAAATAATTAAAAAAAATTAAAATAGAATATTTTTGAGATATTTTACAATAATAATTTTTTTTAAAATAATAAATAATTAAAAAATTAAAATAGGATATTAGTGAGATATTTTACAATGATAATTATTTAAAAATAATAAATAATTAAAAAAATTCAAATATGATATTTTTGAGATATTTTACAATAATAATTATTTAAAAATAATAAAATCATATATTTTATAACTTAAATAAAATTTAATTAAACTTAAACTCACTTATTAGAATAATATTATATTAAATATATAATATAATCTACTGTCAATTAGTAACAAATTATTTTAAAAAATAAAACTAACAAGAAATTTAAATTTAAAATTCACGTATAATATTTAATATTATATTAATCATATAATATATAATCTCTTGTTGTTACTCTCAAATTCAAAAATTAGAACAAACATAAACTTAAACAAAAATAAATAAATTATTTAATTAAAATAAAATATTTATTTGAAATTTATATAACATTAATAAATTATAAATAAAACTAAACAAACGTGCATATTGCACATTGGTTGTATCTAATATATATATAGGACAATTCTTCTATAGGGGCTTCACTTTAAACCCTACTGGTACCAGTAGGACTCTCAGTGTTTCTCGACCCGTGAATAGTTTTCCACAGGACTTTTTTTTATAACCGTGTATATTGTAGCTATTTAGAGTATCCTGCAAATTTTCAAAAAATTCTAAATAGTTTATAATACCGAAAAGTAGGTTCAAACATCTTTTCCACGCTCATAAAAAAACAACAACATGTTTGAACCTAGTTTTCGGTACTGTAAACTATTCAGAATTTTCTGAAAATTTGCAGGATGCTCTAAATAGCTACAATATACACAGTCATAAAAAAAAGATCACGCCGAAAACTGTTCGTGGGTTGTAAACACCAAAAACCCTACCGATAAGGCTTACAATAAAGCTCCTATAAAAAAATTCTCCCATATATATACATACGAAGCAAAATAATATATATAAATATATAGTATATACTTTATATAAATATACAACAAACCACCACATGTGAGTGAATTAAATGAAATAAAAAAGTTCTCCTCTCCACCGCCCGATCTCATATTATATCTAAGTATTTCCTAAAAGCTTTGGTTCTATCGACCCCATTTCTACAAAAATAAATAAATAAGAGGTGGATCGATCAAGGTAAAATCTCTTCTCTTCATCAATTAATTAATAATGTTTCATGAGTTTGACTCTTTATCTTTTAATAATGATTTTGACCATTAAATTATCAAATCAGACAAAAGGGGAATAAAAAATGGAGGGTGAAATGAACAACTTCATCAAGGTATGGTTTTCAGTCTTGGTTTCTTTATCTTATTGCTATGTTATGGCTAAACTAGTCTCAAATGGTATCAAAAGACTCATCTTTTTTCTCCCAATAATATTCATCTTTTTCTTTCTCCCTCTCAAACTCAATTCTGTTAATCTAGTTGGTGGCACTAGCTTCTGCATTTCATGGCTTGCAAACTTCAAACTCTTACTCTTAGCTTTTAACAAAGGCCCTTTAGCTTCAAACCCATCATCATCATCATCACTCTCTTTTGGGCGTTTCATTGTTATAGCTTCATTCCCTATTGAAATCAAAGAAAGCAACACAAACCCATCTTCACAAAACTCACATTTTCCAACAAAAACTCACAAAAACAAACAAAACCCATCTCAGAAAAACCCTAAACCAGTCATCAACTTCACAATAAAGACTCTTCTTTTAGCCATTCTAATTCGAGTGTGTAATAATAACCAAGACCATAATTTTCACCCCAATGTCGTTTTAATTCTCTACTTCTTCTTAACATACCTTGTACTCGAGACCATTTTGGTCACGGTGGCCACCTTGGTTCGAGTCATGGCCGGAGTCGAGCTCGAGCCACAGTTCAACGAGCCATACCTCTCGACCTCGCTACAGGACTTCTGGGGAAGAAGGTGGAACCTCATGGTAACGCGTATACTACGCCCCACCGTATTCGTACCCATCTTCAGATTCTCTTCGACTCTCATAGGTCACAAGTGGGCTGGGCTCCCTGCTGTGATAGTAACTTTCGTCGTGTCTGGTTTGGTTCACGAGCTTATGTACTTCTACATGGTTCGAACGCCTCCCACGTGGGAAGTGACCTCGTTCTTCGTCTTGCATGGGCTGTGTTTGACGGTCGAGATCGTTTTGAAGAAGGGTTTGAGTGACACGTGGCGGTTGCCCGGGTTGGTGTCTGGAGCGTTGACTATTGGGTTTGTGATGTTGACTAGCTTTTGGTTGTATTTTCCACAACTCATTCGGTGCAAGGCTGATGTTAGAGCTCTTGAAGAGTATGCAAAATTTGGAAACCTTTTGGGGAAGATGGGCAGTCAAAGTTACCATCTTTGGACTAAGTTTCGGTCTCAATTCTAGATCTTTTAATTACTTGTATATGACACTTGCTATATTTTTGTAAAGGAAAATATACTATATTTTTTAAGAATTTGAGTCATAAAATTTGTATGTTATACCTTTTTGGAATTTGTGTTTTTTCTCATTACTTGTTTGGACTTTGTATTTTGACAAATTATTTTTTGAACCTTATATTTTGTAAAATAGTTAAAATAGAACCCTAAATCCGATTTTGGTCAATATTTTCTCAACTAAAATTACAAATAATTTACCAAACTAACAATTTAGAACAAAAATAAAATTATTCTGCTTAAAAACTGTATTGTTATATTTAATTTTTTTTTTATTAAAATTGAGTTTATGGTTCTATTTTAACTATTTTATAAAATATAAGATTTAAAAAGTAATTTGTCAAAATACAAAATCCAAATAAATAATTTAACAAAAATCAGGTTCAAAAATATATATACCCTTAATTAATTGACATCACTTGTAGCACTACCTTTTTGTAAATCATGATAATGATTTGAATAGAGTTTGGCTTTTTAGATATTAATATATATAATTAATTTTGAAAATTATATTTGTGGCCTTCAATTACAACTTAAAAAAGTCTAAGAAAACTATCCCAATATTTGAACAAGAAATCTCCTGACTAATCAACAAAAAATACTAGAAAGTGATCATTTTAACATATTTAGCTCACATAATGTGTCAACTGAAACAAACAGAATAATTTATAAAAGTACAAATTACTCCATTCATTATTAATTAATTTTGAGATATAATTCCATATTAATTAATATAGAGTGTTGTTATTTGGCATCTTAAGATGTCTAACACCATATGAGTTGGCACGACATAATTGGTTAGCGATATTTCATAATACTTATTAAATTCAAATAAATGGGATAATCAATAATAATATGTCACCTACTTATGATGTTAGGTAGTAATAGTGGCCTTAACAATTCTCAATAATATACCTTTTTTTTAGTCTTACATTAATCAATAACTTGGTCATTAATAATTAAAATAATCAAAATAGATATTAGAGTCTGAATACAGACTCATAAAAGCTTCACCCCATTGGTTTGTTTGGAGAAGATCCGAAAATGGCCCCACATGCCCCCAAGTATTTGTATAAGCTGAAATATATATATTTTTAATATATTATTGGCATACTTTTTTTTTGTTGTTGGTGGAATATTATTGGCTTACTTTATTTTGTTGTTGGAATATTATTGGCATACTTGTATAAACATGTCTACCATTTTTATTTTTAATTTGCTTTTATTAAGGAGATCAAGACTATAGATTTGTAAAGGCTTTGGTCAATATATGCCACTCATGGTTTTACATTGGAAAGATCACATTTTTATTTTAAGTGTTGTAATAGGTTGTAAAGTCTTGAATGGAATACATGAGTCATCAAAATCATTTTTTTATGAGTACATGGATGGCACGCCAAAACAACCTAAATATGCCTTGAACTTTTTTCTTCATTTATTTTCAAAAATTATTTTAAAGTTTCAACAAAATGGAAAAAGTTTAAAATTTATTTTTTTAAATAATTATACATAAAAAATAAAATCAAACAAGATAAATTTAAAATCTTATTATATTTATTATCAATAATATCTTAGATTTTTTCTTTGTTTATAAAATACCAATTTGTTTAATGAGCTCTTAAAATGGGACCTTGCAACTTTCCAAAAAAAAACCTTGCATATGGCTTGGCAGGGTTTTAAAGTAATAACACACTATCTCTAGAAATGTCTAAAAAATAAATCTCCACAAAAAGAAAGAAAAAAAATCCCAAATAAGTGGCATCACTAAGTAATCTTTTCTAGATTTGACCAGCAAAAAAATATAAAGTTGTGTTTAAATAAGTTTACTTTTATATTAATATCCAACTCCAAAACACGTTTATTTGGTATAGAAAATTAAAAGAATATCATCTTGGATAGCTGTCAAAGGAAATAAATTCAAAAAGGCTAAAAGCCAAGTGTGTTTGTGGTTTGGGTAGATGTGTGTGTTTATAAAAAAAGGTTTCTATAAGCAATACCTGTGTGTTGGTTTGTAAGCATTGCAGAGAGAGAGAGAGAGACCAAATGGAAGAAGAGCTGAGCAACTTAATCAAAGTATGGCTCACAGCTTTCATTTCTCTTTGTTACTGCTACACAACTGGTAAAGTTTTATCCAAAGGTCCTCTAAGACTGGTTTTGCTACTCCCAGTATTATGTCTCTTTCTCTACCTTCCTCTCAAGCTTTCTTCCCTGACTTTTACTGGTTTGACTGCATTTTTCATTGCTTGGCTTGCCAACTTCAAGCTCTTACTTTTCGCTTTTGGTAAAGGCCCTTTGGCATCTGATCACTCACCATCCATCTCTCTTGGTCTTTTTGTGGCCGTTGCTTGCCTTCCTATCAAGATTCAACAGTACCAACCTCCATTGAAAAAACCAGAAGAATCCCACCACAGAGAAAGCCGATCACTGTCAAAATCTTATGTAAATGGCCAAAACAAGGAAAACCCATCTGTCAAAACGCCTGATAATAGCCGAGTGTCTCTTCTAAACTATGCCATAAAAGCACTATTATTGGCTTTGGTTGTAAAGGTCTATGACTACAATGACTTCATCCATCCAAAGGTCTTGTTGCTTCTTTATTGCTTTCACATATACTTCTTCCTTGAGCTGATCCTAGCTGTAATGGCTGGCCTGGCTCGAGTCCTGTTGGGACTTGAGCTCGAGCCACAGTTCAATGAGCCATATCTTTCCTCCTCACTACAAGACTTTTGGGGTAAGAGATGGAATCTTATGGTCACCAGCATCCTACGTCCCACTGTGTACGAACCAACTCTCAACATCTTCAAAAACTCCCTTGGCCGAAAGTGGGCATCAATCCCAGCTGTTATGGCAACCTTCATGGTGTCTGCTATCATGCATGAGTTAGTGTTTTACTACTTAGGCCGGCTGATGCCGAATTGGAAGATCACTGGGTTCTTTGTCCTCCATGGACTCTGTTTGACGATTGAGATTGTTCTGAAGAAGGCTGTGGCAGGGAGGTGGCGGCTGCCGAGGCTAATCTCAGGAGCATTAACAGTTGTATTCGTTTTCAGTACCTGTTTTTGGCTGTTTATGCCTCAGCTCCTTCGGTTTCATGCTGATGTCAGAATGTTTGAAGAGTGCGCAGCAGTGAGTGCCTTCTTGAGGAATATCCTTCAATCATTAACTCGTTGAATCCTTCTAACACATCAATCTGTTATCAGTTGATTGTCCTCCTTTTGATCAAGAAGGCGTAAAGGTTCTTTCTTGAGTTTCTGTTTCACTTTTGCTTTAGTAGAATCTGTTGATCAAACCACAGCAATTCTATGAATTATTTTTAAATATACACAATCAATACAAACACCAGGGTGTTCAAAAACATTAGTTATGGGAATACAGTTTAGTGTTGGAGGTTAATTTTTTCAATTCTGAATTATGCAGTCTAGTACACATTGGTTGACCGATGCATGCACAGACAGTTAGGCAATTTTTTTTTTTCTATTTAAAGCCTTTTGTCCCCTTCATTTCATATCACTTGCTTAGATTTTCAGAGAGATAATTAACATTGTACATGTTTTGAGAGAACATTATTCTTAGTTTTCTCTGTGATAGAGTATTGGTTTGGGTTTGTACAAGAAAGTTTGAGAGGTTCTTTGTATCTCTATTTCTGAGTTTGTATTTCTGTAATCATCTTCTTTACAGTGGAAAAGTATTCTTGGGACAACTCTAACTGGATGTAGATCACATTGACATAATCAGTATAAATATATTGTTGTCTGTTCTTGGAGCATTTGTGTTTTACTTTCTGTTTTTGATGTTTGCTACATTGTTTGATCTTGATCTTGCTGAGTTTGATGTTGTAAGTGTGAATTTATTTATTATAGTGCCAGTAAAAGAGACCAGAATTAACAACAACATAAGCAGAACTGCATTAGAAAAATTCAGAATGACAAGGTGGAAAAAATAAAGATAATCTAATGAGTAGAAAAAATTTAGTATAGACGACACTGCCAGAGTAGAAATAATGGTACAAATACAATCAATAGCCTTGATTGAGATTTGAGCATTGCATGTCAAACTGACATTGCTCTTTAAGTTATACCCTATGCTAATAATACAATGTGGACAATTAAACATACAACAATTTATGACAACATATCTTTTATGTCTGAATCAATTAATCATAACAACCATCATGCAATCTTCAAATCAGACAGGGTTCAAATGCCAGTTAATTTCTAAGTTACTGCAATCAAATGAACCTTCAACTCTATTCAAAGCTGCTAGCCTGTGTTGTAACAAACGAAGTGAACTGCCTGTTAATTGCTTTTCCCCGTCATTTCTCTCCTCGCTCTCCTTTTTGCGAGGCAACTTTCTAGAGAAAGTTTTCCATTTGGATTCAAACTCTGAAGCTACAAATACACAAAAGACAGTTCAAAAAAGGAACAACTAAACAAATGGCATGAATATTAAATCACATACTACAATCCAATGTGCACCTCCATATTCACTATTGATAAATCAAATTACTAATTTCATCAGAATTTTGTTTCGTGAATGTTAAGAACAGAACACGCAGGCTTATCTTATTAATCAAGGCTGGGTTTTCACCTCTAATTTCACAATAACATATATTTAGAAAAGTCATGTTCTAGACCCTAGAGGATTAGCTCAAATGGTCAGTAATGTGTTTTGCTCCTACATATATTTGATTCAAACTCTGAAGCTACAAATACATAAAAGGCACAGTTTAGAAAAGGAACAACTAAACAAATGACATGAATAACAAATCCCATACTACAACCCAACGTGCTCCTACATAGTCACTACTGATAAATCAAATTACTAGTTTGCTCAGAAAGTTGTTTCATGAATGTTAAGACTATACAAGCTTATCTTATTAATCAAGGCTGGTTTTTCACCTCTCATTTCACAATAACATATATTTAGAAAAGACATGTTCTTGATCAATCATGTGAATTGCTTCGAGCCCTTCCAGCGCACTTTATAGCAATTGTTATAGTTTTCTCTGGTCCCTAAATATTACAGTGTTAGTCATTGTCTTTCTCGAAATTTGTCTTAATTTGAGTTTCATGAAACTAGAGTTGTCTTCTTTAGTATGTTTAAATCAATCAATTACCTTCACTTTGGTCCTTGAAACCTTCAATCAAGCATGCAGAAATCCATGGCCTTCCAGAGCGGGTTGCTTTTGCACCACCTTTAAGCTCACCGTTATGTTGTTTCAATCTGCTTCAAATGTCAGAGAGTTTCAGTAAATTTAACAAAATTTTCAGAAAAAAATAGCCAAGATTTATCATTTAATAGAAGCTTCATCAACAAATGAGAATTTGCAGTCAAACGCATCAACGTATCAATTTTTGAACAAATCCATCAAAAAGAAAGAAAGAGAAAAGAAAAAAAAAAAAAACTATCTTGCTGATCAAAATTAATGCTTTAGTAACAAAATAAAAAGAACCCATGTGAGCATTTGAAGGAAATTCCACAGAAAGCTCATTTAACTGACAAATTCATAAGAACCCAGATGGAATTACCGGCGAGAGAAGCAGGTGGTGACACCGACGTAGGTCTTGATCGGGGCGTTTGTGGAAATAATGAGATACACAGACCATGGTTTTGCTTCTGATTTGATCGATGTTGATGGTGGTGGTGTGGACGACGATGACGATGGCTTTGTGGAAATTGGTTTTGCTTTTGAAGGCTTGACAGAAGGGAATAAGGCTGAGAGCCGTGTCGTCATGATTTCTGGTAGGTTTATCGATTTGGATCCATTTTTTGGTATCAAGGATTCATGGTTTCAAATTTCTGGGTTTATATATCCCTAAAAAATAATTTATTTTCAAAAAAAAAATCTTGTAATAAGAAATTCTTAGCAATAAAAGGTTTCGGGAAATTCTACCATACATACACTTACGTCCTAAAAGTTAGTTTTGTATAAGATATGTTTCAATCTTTTCAAATATTCTTTCAAAATATATAAAAAATAATAAATTAATCTTAAAAAAAAAATTTGACCACTTAATTTATAATAACACTAAACATGATATTAAAAAAATATATATTTTCATGGCATTTTAAAAATATTTAATGGTTTTATAAATTAAATTAGTTTTTCATTCAAAAATATTCTCACTTGTAAATTTTTAATATTAATAACTAAACTATCACGATATTATAAATATTTATAATGCACATATTTATTTTTTATTTTATAAATTTTTTCTATAATGCAACTTATAACTAATCATATATATAAATAGATATGCACATAAATAACTTTAGATACACTATTATTAAGTTTTGAAAAGAATATATGAAATAAAAAATCATAAACATAATAAAAATTGATAATATCAAGATAATCGAGATAACATAATTATTAATATTAATTATAAAACAACAATATAGGTAAGAATATTTTTTAAAATAAAACATTAATTTAATTTATAAAAATATTAAATATTTTTAAAAAAGCCATGAAAATATTTTTTTCTCATGTCATGTTTGTTATTGTCATAAATTAAATATCCAAATATTTTAAGAATGATTTACTATCTATTTTATATTTTTTTATGTATTTTAAAAAAAAAATATATATCATTTAAGAACCTAAATAATACGATTTGAAAATGTTGGAGACCTAACTAATACAAAATCAACTGAAAATAACTCGTACATATTCTATTTTTTTTTATATAGGTAGTAGACTCCTTATTTTCTATTTCATACTTAATGATTTTTAGCTTTTTTTTTTAATATAAATATGTATATTGTAGTTATTTAAAATATTTTCTAAATTTTTCAGAAAATTTCTAATAATTTATAATGTAAAAAATAAAGTTCAAATAGTTTATTGCACATGTGATTGTTTTATTTTATGCACATAAGCTTTGTTTTTAGTACTATAAACCATTCAGAATGTTTTGAAAATTGCAGGACACTTTAAATAATTACAATATACAAGATCGTTAAAAAGATTGCACAAAAAATCATTCAAATACCGAAAATAAGAAGAGATGCACCGGTACATTAAAATATAGGGGGTGTGCCAGGGAAGCACCCAAAAGTTTTTTTTTTCTTCACATTGTTAAATTAGTAACAAAATTATAATACTGTTTTAGTAATTAATTCAATGGATTTAGAAAAAAAAAATGATCTTATTACAACTACTATTAACTATTAGGGTTTATACCTTTTTAGACCATGTGTTTTGCATTATTACCTGTTAAGACCCAGTATTTTGACAAATTATTTTTTAGACTCTGTGTTTTGTAAAATTGTTCAAATAAGCCCCTAAACCTAATTTTAATTAACAAAAAATTGAGTATAACAATACAATTTTTAAGCAGAATAACTATATTTTTATTTTGAGTTGTTAGTTTGATGAATCATTTGTGATTTTATTTTAAAAAATTTTAATCAAAATCGAATTTATAGGTTTATTTGAACTATTTTAAAAAATACAAAGTCCAAAAAATAATTTATTAAAATATAAAATCCAAACAAGTAATGAGTCAAAGCACAATATCCTAAAAAGACATAAACCCTAACCATTATTATTATTCTTAAAATGGTCTTTTAAAAATAATTTGCTTGCTTCTTAATTTACTTTACATTGTACATTAGTAAATGTTGGTTTCCTAACCATCCTAGTCTTTGTCAGTGTGAACCTTTTTTTTTTCTAGTTAGGGTGGTTGTTGACATTAATATTGGCAATTATAGTAATCTCCATTAATCTATTGTATGTCTCTATTTTGTTGTAGTTTTATCACTTGTGTCAAGGACGATCTTTATTAGAACAATTCTTTAAGCAACTATTGACATAAATATTGCTACTGAATGACTTAATCAATATAATAATGAATCAGAGAATATAATTACATCTAAGAATTTACCATATTGGTGCTACTGCTAAGATTTAAATTTCAAGTCTCCCAAGTGCGCTCTGATATAAGAACTTATCCAATTCCAAAGTGAGATATTGGAACCAAAGAACCGCACGTTCACTGCTTTCTTTGATCCATCTCTGGGGAATTCCAAGTCTCTGGCAATGTTAAAGTCGGTACTGTCGAGTTCTTCGAGCAGAGGTAGCACAACCGAGCCTTGTGACTCTACGTTCTTAATCCATCCACGCAACAATAAATTTACAACCTGTTTGGCAATGGAAGCTACTAAGTATCCACATAACAGTAATGCTTGTATAGCAGATTACAGAAAAATCAGTCTCATGAAAACATTTCAAGTTTTAAGACTGAAAGCTAATAAACCTTAATCGGATCAAAGGGTCTAACTTATTAGCTAACAAGTAGAAAATTAGTCTAGGAGTCGACTCGCTTCTTTCAAATTGTTTTTCATTATTAAGAAAAGGTAACGAAGATAAAATACGAGTTTGTTGTTTTAAGGTCAATCTATTCACCCGTCTAGATAATATATTTCCCTTGTTCACTACTAAATCGACTAATTAAACTCATGTTTCTAAAATCAATTCGATCCCCCGATTGTATCGAGAGCAAACACCTACGAAAAGATGGCTTCGATTTAAAAAAGAAGTTGCATACCTCAGGAACTTCATCATGGGGGCAGTGACCGGCGGGGCTAATCTCATAATATGGAGCTTCAGGTACATGGCGTTTCACCTCAAGGCCCCAAACTGGCCTCACCCAAGGATCTTCTTTCCCATACATGAGACAGATTGGTAGGTCGTTCATTCGACATCTGCAAATGAAAAATGAAAATATTTCCTTAAAATCGTACGAAAAAAGACAATATCTCAAGCAGACAAAGGTACTACACTCACTTAGATAAGGCATCTTGAAACGAGAGTTGTCCCTGAGGAGCAAACATAATCGAGGCCAACGATGCAGCAGCAGCTGGATGCTGTGTCGTTTCAAGTATGCACGAAAACACTTTATCTACATTTGTCGAATGGTCTGCATAGACTTGCTTGAGTATCTCTGCAATGCTACTAGGATCACTTATTTTCTGCCAACTGAAATCAATAGAACATAAATTCAGACCATATTTATTTGATGAACATAAACAACAAGAAAAGAACTTGCAAATGATTTAACAGAATAGGAAACTTACAGAAGTTCTGTGAGCTTTCTAACGCGTGATGGAATAGGAAATGTTCCAGCCCATGGGAAGAACTTAGCTACTCTTGGAGATCTCATTGGGTTTGGTAGAAAGCCCCAGAAAGGGGTAGCATTGAGTAATGTAACACCCTTAACCAGGTGAGGATAGCTAGCTGCAAAATATAAGGCCACATATCCTCCCAACGAGTTCCCAACAAGATAAACCGGTTCTCCAATGACCTAAAACAGATAATTCAATCAAATTCCTTCTTCATGTAGCCAAATAAAAACACTGCTACATGTGTTCATTCAATTATAACAAAGAGTTCTTTGCAACTAAAAACCACTATTAGTCAGATTTAACAATAAACTGGTTCTCCAATGACCTATAACAGACAATTCAATTAGATTCCTTCTTTAGAAAAACACACTGCTAAATATATTTCTTCAAATATATCAGAACATGAAAAGAATATAAAAAAAAGTCTTTCATGTTAAAAACCACTAATTAGTCAGACTAAGGAATCCCATAAAAAAATTCTACATAATTCAGAATAGTTTTTTTTAGCTCAATCTGGAATAGCATACACACCTGCTCTATGAAACAACGAACTTGGTCCTTCCACAAATCAATAGAGTAAACAAGCTCACTTGCCCAAGGTTCAGTTTCATCTCCAAAGCCCCAAGAAAGATCTGTCCCAACAAATTGATCTCCTTCCTTGGACAAAGGAGCAGGATCTTCAGATGGCAAGGACATGCCTTGACCTAAAAAATCGATTGCCCACACTCGATAATCGCGGCCCAAATCCTTTAACTGCTTCTCATAATGAAAGGAACCAACACCAAAACCAGGAAGAAACAATACTGGTGGTGAGCTCACATTCTCACTCCCTGCTTTATCATAGTGGACATTAAATTTTGGCTTCCATTCCCAGAAGCAGCTACTGATTTCGGCAGCGGATTCAGCATTGGATTCATCTGGTAAACCAGGAATCAGAACCTTTGTCACTGATTTCCCAGTTCCTGAAAGCCTTCTTGCTTCCTCTTCATCACCAATTACATAACCATCAGAGCCTCCACTCAAGACCTTAGTATCAACACGTTTGGGGCTCAAAAGGGCATTTTCTGACCCAAAATTTTCTTGGTTATTAGGGTTTCCCAAGAACTTATAAAATCCCAAAGACCCACTTCCAGAATCAACTTTAGCACAAAAAACTCTGGCTTTTTTTAAAGGAGAGATCTTGGGTTGAAAACTTGAGCTATTAACAACTAATTTCCAGTTCAAATTCACAACATGACAACATGGTGAAGAACTGTAAGAGAGAATTTCCATCACTAGAATCTTCAATCTGTTGAGATCAACAATCAATTAGCAACTACTTTCCCTCTCAATAATTGCCCAAGAAAAAGGTGATAAAAATAAAGTAAATTAAAAGCTCCAATTGCTCCAAGCCAAAAAACAAAATTTACAAAAGAAAGACTATTACTCTAACAATTTTGAGCCATCCCAAACTCAAAAATTATACGTTACAACAACTAAAGATCAAAACTTTACATAAAAGTTATGATTTTGAGCTTCTGTAAACGAATTAAACACATCCAAAACTATGGGGAAGATAATAAAAAATAGAAGATTTGTAAAAGTAATTATTACCTTTAATCTTGGGAGAGAAGTGTCATTAGATTCCAGTGCTTTATTGTATTCCAGTTCCTTCCGAGTATTAAGAAGAGATTTTCTTACAAAATATAGAGTATGATAGAAAGTGAAAGGTCTTCAGTTGCTTAAAAGTTTCGTCTTCCTTCTAAAGCCAAGAATTTTATTTTATATAATGTTGTTTTATTGAATATAGTTTTTTTCTTTTTGAAGTGTTATTAATGTAGTTTTACAATGAAAAATCTTTATTCTTTCGAGTACTTGTACACTGTGCAATAAAAGCTTGTACTTGGGACCTTAAATCTTAAGTTGATTCTTCTCTTGTCATCTTAAATATTAATTATTAGCCATAAAATAACATTATAATATGTTGGGTAGGTAATCATTCTAACGGGCTTTTTCTAAAGTATTATTTTGGTATTTTGTGTTTCTAATAATACGTATTTTGTATATTATATTTTAAAATCATATATATTTAGTACTCTGTATTTTGAAATCGTACTAAATTCAACTTTAATTAATAAAATTTTATTAATTTAATCATATTTTCAATTATATGAGTTTTAAATTCAAATTTAATTACTTAATTATATAACTGATGATAGTATATTTATATTGATAAAAATTTATCTAAAATATTAAATATGTATAATTTTAAAATATATAGTATATATAAGTATTATTTAAAAAAAAAAGTGATGTCTTATAAAAGCTCGAATAATTTCCTTAACATGTTTGATATTTTTGTTTGAAGGAGTTTTTCAAAAGAACAGGTGTGTACAACAATGATTGGTGAATCCCATTCCAAATAAGGTATGATTCTATCCAAACACGTGGTAGGGTGTAGAGAGTTAATGAAGATAGTTAGATTGAACACGTTTTATAGATGTGATAGGAAAACGAAAGAGAGATGTGTTACCAAGTTAAGTTGAGTTTTGTCTTTGTTAGACAAATTATTAGTGATCGTCTTTGGTTACCATCTGAAGACGCCAACTCTGGTTGGTGTACTTGTAGAAAAATAGAAGTGATATTTTTCTTTAAGTCTTGTATTTTTTTGGCACTACTCTACTTATTCAAATCAAAATCACTTTCCCAATAACATATTTTTAGGAGTTACACATTTTACAAAATCAATAACTATTTATAACTTACAAACGATCACCTAATAATGTGTAAAATGAGAGTTACATATTTCTAAATTAAATTTCATAAGTTATTATGTTATATGGTTGTTTGAGATATGATTTTGACTATTCTTAGGTGTATAGAGGTTACAAAATTAAAAAGAAAAGAGTTGGGATGTTTTTTTGTGGCAAAGTACAAAAATTGAGAGGTTACAAACTCTCCAGGCCGCGGCCTAGGGCGCTGACGGCCAAATCTCATTTTTACATTTTTCTACAATTTGAATGTTTGAAACACTTCAAATAACTTCCAAATCTTCATTTTTAATTCCATAAACATTAAATTTAATATTGGTAACATTCAAGGGGTTGGTGGAATTTGAAATTCAGAGAGTGTCTCAAAACTCTATAAATAAGAGTATAAGACACAATTTCTATCCAATAGAGCATTTGGCTAGAAATTCACCAAAAACTTGATAATTCCAGATAACTTTTTCCATTTGAGAGTTTACTTATTGCTTAAATAATAGGAGAAATAAGCTTTTGGACAAAAATCTTGACGCTTGTTCAAGTTAGTGATCCTCACTACTCTACATGTAAGAATGTGTGAGTGTAAGAGTTTCCATCTTTCCTTTTGGTTCTTATTTCCTTTTTGCAGTTTCTATTTACTTGTATTATCTCTTATTTTCTATTTACTTGTATCTTTTGTGTTAGAGCTGTAATACTTATTTTATCAATCTTCTAGTTCATTTGTATTTCTTGCTTAGAGTTGTATTTTGATTTCATATTTCTAATGGAATAAATATACTTGTCTAACAATTTTTAAAGATTAAGGTCTTTTGTTGCCAAAACCTAAATGGCCTAGAATTCATATATAAAGAATTTAACAAGTTGTGGACTGATTGTAGCATTGTAAATCATAGAACTATTGTGCACACTTCATAAACAAAACAAAGTGAGATGTCTCTTGATTATTAGTGCTCTTATGACAACATGTTATTTTTTTATAAATCCTAGTCTTAGAAGATCATAAGAAAATAAAGACACCTTATGAATATTGGTCTAATAAGGCAAAGAGTCTTAGGCACTTAAGAATCACTACACATAATGTACTATTTAGAGAAAACTTTTTAGTCACAACATATATTTTGTGTGACTAAATGCTACTTTTAGTCACAACAAAAAATTATATTTAACTAAAAAGTCATACTTAATCACAAGTTCTCACTAATGTAGTTTTAGTCACAACTTATTATTTTTAATAATAAAGTTTGTTGTGACTAAAAATACATTTAGTGACAACAAATTGTAATTTTTGTGACTAATATTTTTAGTCACGGACTTTTTAATGATGACACATGTAAGATGATTTTTCTTTAGTCATAAATATTTTATTTGTAGTCGCAAAATTTATTGTGGCTAAAACTAAGATTTTTTGTAGTGAATATTTCGTTGCACTAATTAATGTACACCAAAAGAAAGATAAGCTTGATGGTAGAGTTGTTAAGTGCATCTTTCTTGGCTGACTTTGTACTTTTGAAAATGACAAAACCATAATATATTTCTTATATCTAGAGATGTTATTTTCACTAAGCATGAATTTTCTCAATTGAAAGTTGAGAAATGTGGTGTTTCTATTTCTAATTAAGCATGTTCTAAAGAGCTTAATTAGATCATGTTTGGTATGCATGAATCAACTTTGGAATAGAATGATGACAAAAATCATTCCAATAATGTTTGGTTTGCAATTCAAATAACTTGAGAATACTGATTTCTATGGAACAAGAATTCTACAACTTAGTGGAAACAAGTTCCCACTCTAAAACAAATTCCATTCCCGAAGTGGCTTTAAAAATGAAGTAAAATTTCAACATTAAGTGAGTTTACTCGTTAGAGTTTTGGCTCATGATACTATGTTAGAATGTGGAAAGTGGTTTAGAAGTAGAATATGGTGCATGGTAAGAAGTATGAGATTTCATCTCAAAACCAATTAATGATAAGTGGAGTAACTCAGACTATTATTGAATATACCCATACACTTTCCATGTGAGATATTTTCACTAACATTAAGTAATGATGTTATCAAATAAAAACATATTTAAAAAATTTAATACCAAAATTAGGAGTCTTGTCATAAAATAGGTAGATAAGACCATAATAAGGAAAACAATCTAATGAAACCATCATCAATAATTTTGATAATCTTATCACCATTAATTAATATGACCACAACTGCTAGTTACTCAGATAATAGCTTTTAAGAACTAATTAAAAATAATAATTAAATATATTTTAATTTGAAAATACATAAAATATTATAAGAATAGGGATATTTTGGTTAATTTAATATTTCTTCTATTCCATTTCTGTTATTAACAAAACATAATAATTCTTATTCCATTTTATTATCATTTCCATTGTCATTAACAAAATTGTTACCTTAAATAAGATTGTGTTCAATTTAAATTTGACCCAAGATAAAATAAGATTATGAGCTATCACATTATAAACAACTTATGAAAAAGTTATTGCAAGTAAGTTTGTGAAATAAAAAGTTATTGCCTGAGTGATAGGAGTTTTATATAAAATTTGTTATTTTAAAATTTTTTATAATAAAATGATATTTTTAAAAGAGATCATATACATGAAACGACATTAGTTTATAAAATGAATGAGTAAACAAGTCTAATCTTATAGGTACTTGTGGGAATATAAATATATATATATATATATATATATCATGACATCGACTTTTAAAATTATACTTATAAATTTTATTTTTATATAATCATAAAAAATATTTGAAGATCATCCAAAATATGAGTTCAACTTAAAATGATCCATTTGTGCTGATAAATGAGACCAGAATAATTATGAGTTTGTTTTTTCCTCAAATGTTTATGACAATTTTTTTAGTTTTTATTTGATACAAAAATAGTAAAAATTTATTTTTTTGACAATTCTTTTATACAAAATGATTGTAATCTAAATTAATAATCCTATAGTTATAAGTGATTGTAATCTAAGTTTATAAGTTAACAATCCTAAAATATAATGACAAAATTAATCCTCACTCACTCATGCACTATTAAGATGCAATAAAATTGAATTAGCACATTCATAAGGATGTCAATTTAACCCGCGGGGGCGGGGAACATAATCCTCGTCCCGAACCCACTCCGTTTACATTGCGATTTATATTTTTAATATAAATATTATTAAAAATATATAATATGATAATTTATATGAAAAATATATATTTATTAATGGTATAATTTAATTATTTTATATTAAAAAGTATTAATTATTTTATCAATTTTAGAAAAAAAATTAAATATTTTTATTAAACGGGTACTCGATGGGGCCTCGACCCTAAGACGGGGCGGGAATGGGGAAGCCTTCCCCGACCCCGTCCTGCCCCATTTACATCCCTACACATTAATCTTGTATCTAGTTGATTTCATCAACCGAATGGTGCTTTACTTTTCAACTAAGAATTATTTAAAATAAAAAGTTAGAAATAATAGTAAAAATTATCATTGATACTGTAAATATAAGTAGAAAAATAAAATCTCATCTTTCAAATAGGCCGAGATTACAAAATCAAGTCCTTAGCATACTTGATAATATATACAAATAGAGTTACAGCACTTCACAGTGTAATATTTATGCAATTAGACATATAGTTTGTTATTTGTATATATTTATGATTATGTAATTAATGTACAATACTAATATGTATAATTTACACATTGATTGTTCTTTGATTTCCTGACAAAAATGTGAATTAAGTGGATTCAATTATCTTTTTTAAGATAAATGAATTAACATAATTTGTAGTTTTTCAAATTGTCCTTATAGTTTTCTTTATATGATCACCAAACAAATTTGAAGATCATGCAAAAGATATTCATTTTAGGCAGATAAATGTCTACTAAAATAAGTATATTTAATTTTTTTTTTGAATAATTATAATTATAGATAATTATTTATAGAATTATTATTTAAAAAATAAGTATAATTATTTAATAGTATAGATAATAAAAATTAAAACTCATAATTATAGAGTTAGTTATAGCATAAATAATTGAAATCAAATCTCATAATTAGATCAAGAAAATAATCTTGATATGTATTAACTAGTCTTTTAATTTTTTGTTAATAAAAATAATTTTGTTAATATTTGTACAGAGTGGTTTTCTAGACAAAATTTGAAGAAATAGAATATTTTTTCATATATTGGATTTTTCTAAAAGGTACAAGCGTATTATTGTAACTAGTATGAAATATGATAATATGGACACAAAAAAATTCTTAAACATTTTGTGAGACACAATATATATTTATTTCTTAGCCTTGATTGTGACTATCCTGGATTTAATAAGTTTTTTTTTTTTTTTTACTAACATGTAAAACTTACCAATTGATTATTTTTTTGATTTCCTAATAAAATATGAATTAATTGTATCCAAATATTTATTCTTTTTAAAATAAATGAAATAATATAATCCAATTATTTGTAAGAATTTCTAAATTATCCTTATAGTTTTTTTCTATATGATCTTCAAATTTTTTGATGATCATGCAGAAGATAAATTATACTTAAAATGAGTAAAAATAGAGATTTTTACATAAAATATTAATTTTCGCTAAAAAATTACGTTTTTTCGATCAAACATTTTTTTCTTTTTAATTTTACGGTTTTGTCTTTCTTTTTTTTTCACATTGTTTTTATGTATTTTTTTTGTTGAAGTTTAGTTGTTATGATATATATATATATATTATTTTTGTTATTTTTTAATTATTTTTTTGTTGGTCAAGTGAGTTGTTTTCAAGTTGATTTCAAGTTATTTTTTCTAAAAGTCGTATTTTAGAAAGCTTAATTGCGTATTTTTGAAAGAAAAAAATAGGAATTGTAAAAAAGTAAAAAAAAAAAATGTATTTAAGAAAAAATCTCAAAAATTAATTAACAATATAGATAATTAAAATTAAACCTCAAAATTATAGAGTTAATTATAGCATATCTAATTGAAATTAAATATAATAGTTAGATGATAACTCTACAAAATAGAGTTATTTTACCACTATTTATAAGCTAATTAGTGTTTTGTTCTTAAGTTTTTTATTGATGTATTAAGTTTTTAAGTAATTTTGAATTTATTAGTCTTATCATGATTTTATAGATTTTTGTGTGTTTTTATAGTTATTGTGTTGTAATATGTTGTAGTTTAATTATTTGAAGGGATATTTGCGGCATAAGTACCCAATGTTTGGGTTTTGTACGCGGCATAGACCCAATGTTTATTTTTAGTGGCAAAAGTAGCCAAAGTCAGTAAAACTGTAATTCCGTCAGCCTCCTCCGTTAGGTTCCGTTTCGTGATGACTGGACTAACACATGTCACTTCGTGATTGGTCCAACTCAATAATATTTTAAAAATAATTATGATTTGGACCAATAAAAACGTGACACGTGTCTGCCTAACGGAGGAGACTGACGGAATTACAGTTTTACTGACTTTGGGTACTTTTGCCACTAAAAATAAACATTGGGTCTATGCCGCGTACAAAACCCAAATATTGGGTACTTATGCTGCAATTATCCCTTATTTGAATTATTGTTGTGTGTTTAGTGGTAAAAATAAATGCATATCTATTCAACTTAAGAGTCAAAACAAATTAAGTTTAAATTAATATTTTCTTTAAAGTAATGAAAATATTTTATTTGAAATTAATTTATATTATTTTATAGAAATTAATTTGCATTTTTTGTTTAAAGGAAATCAAAAGAAAGAAGTTGGCATTTTTGAAGAAAGAAACGAGAAAATTGAAGCTCCAAAGCCCACACTCCAGAGGCCCAAGCCCACCTTCCTCCTGCAGCCAGCCCAGCTACAGTGCGCGCTACAGGACCGTGGGGTACTATTCTCGCTACAGTACCGCAGCCCAAATTCCAGCAAGCCCATCTCGCCTAAAGCCTCTCCCAGCCACACTATGGGCCTGCCTGCCAGTTTAGGCCCATGCGCCTCCCACTAGCTGCAAGCCTAGTTTTCTTGAGCACACCAATGTTTCATTGTCTCCCTGTCCCATTATGTCCAAAAATGTCATATTTTTATCCAACTTTTTTATACATTTTACTACAAGATTCATCATTACATCCTAAAATTTACCCATACATGTCATATTGTTCTTCATTTAAAATTTAATTTAATCAATTTAAATTAATTATTTTAAACACTTTATTTTGGCTATAAATAATGGAAGTGAATACCATTTTTGGAGGAAATGTTACACTACACAATTGCTACACTTTTAAGATCACTCCATTCTCTTCATCTTTTTCTTCTTTTTGATCATTTTTCTATGAGTTTTTAGAAGAAAAATTTAGGGGCTCCTACTCTAAATTTTCCTATTTATGCTTGTAATTTTTGGTTTGTAATTTCTATTCTAGTTATGAGTTTCTAATCTTTTTAAGACTATTAAGGTGATGATGAAACAATATGTAACTAGATAGTATTTATTTTGTATGTTGATTTCTCATTTGTGCAACAAAGTTTATGGATTTTTCTTCTTCAAATATTTTATTTCATCTTAAATATCATGTATTTTTTATTATTAGCATATATTTACAGAGACCATCACAATGTCATCTTAAATATAATTAAATTAAAATTAATATTTTCCATCAAAGAAATATATCAAAATAATTTTAAGAAAATATTAATTTAAACTTTAAGCTTAGTAAAATGTCATTTTTAAGTACTAATCAAAATTTGACCCCAGGTTACCCTCTAAGCCTTTCCAGCCTTTAGCTCCTCAGTTCTTGATAACTCTACAAAACAGAGTTATTTTACCACTTTTATGTGCTAATTGTTGCTTAATTTTTGAGTTTTTAATTGATTTATTAAGTTTTAAAGTAATTTTGAATTTATTTGGTTTATTTTGATTTTATATATTTTTGTGTGTTTTTATAGTTATTTTGTTGTAAAATGTTGTAGTTAATTATTTGTATTATTGTTGTTTAATTTGAGGTAAAAAAATATTGTATTATTGAACTTAAATGTTAAATATAAATTAAGTTATAATTAATATTTTCAAATAATTAACTTGATTTATTTTATAGTTAAAAATATTTTATTATGATTTAATTTATATTTATTTTGTAGAGAATTTATTGCAATTTTGGGCTTTAAAAAGTAAGGAAAAGAAAGCAAAAAAATGGTATTTTTGAGAATTTAAAAAGAGAAGCTGCCTTGGACCTCCTGCCCAGCCAAGCCCACCAGCTGCTCCCAGCCTGGCCCACACCCGAAGCCACTCAGTAGCAAGCCTCCTGCCCAGCCAGCCACCACGCAGCCCAGCACCCCACAGGCATGTGCCTCCCTGCCACTCTACTCTAGCCAAGGCCCACCCGTGCCTTCCTTCAGCTCTTTCCACCACGCCAACAGCTCACCAAGGCCTAGCCAACCGAGCCCAAGCCCCCTCCTACCTTCAGCTCTTCCAGGGCCACGCCTGATGCTCCCAGCCAGCAGCACCTACACGGCCCAACTCTCCCCAGCACCAGCTGCCCACTTGGGCCTGCGCCAGCCACTCAGCCCAATTCGCCCCAAACCAGCCAGCCACCTGCAACCCACCTGCCACAGCCCCCTTGAGCCCGTCAAATTGCAATTTCGTCCCTTTGTCCCTAAAATACCAATTTTTTACCTAAATTTTTCTACACATTTTACCCCAAAATCATCATTACACCTAAAATTTACCCCTATATGCCATATTATTCTTCATTTTAAATTTAATTTAATCAATTTAATTAAAGATATTTGCGGTAAAAATACTTAAGTTTTTCACTTTATAACACTTAAATACCTAAGTCTTTTTTTTGCGGCTAAAGTACCTTCCGTCAACATTTCTTGGCATCCGTAGGTACCTGACTGTTAAGTACCAGGTAAGTGCCTACGTGGCACTTTCTGATTGGTCTAAGTGGATATTTTTAATTAAAAATTCATTTATATATTTAAAAATTAAATAAAAATCTAATAAAAAATAAAAAATTATTTAAAATTCATATTTTAACTAAATTAAAATTAAATATTATTGATTAAAATCCCTAAAAATAAAAATCTAATTAAAAATAAAACAAAAATCTGATAAATAACTAATTAAAAATTAAAACATTATCAAAATTAAAATAAATTTAAAACAATTAAGAGCTAAAGAAAGAATCGTTTCCAGATTTACAAACCCAAGCTTGTTCATATTCACAAACCTAGATTTACAAGATTCAAGCTAACCCAAACTCAAGAACAATTATTGTAATGACCTTACTTTTTCTTATATAAAAACTATTCAAAATAAAATATATAAATAAACAGTAGATGTCGTCATATTTATTAAATGTAAAAGAAATTTCGACAAAATGGGATCCCAGTAAAAAAAAAAACAAATAGTCTTAAAATAATCATAGCAACAATCTTTATTGAAAATAAATAAATAAAGTTGGCTTGTCCGAGATCTCCCATTGATTATATGGTCCTCACAGGATACACACACACTTCTGGATCGAGTCTCAGCTTATTGCGTCTGCCCTAAAGTTTCACTTTTTATCTGCACAAAAGACAAAGAAAGGAATGAGCAACTAAAGCTCAGTAAGGAAGTGCTTCGCGCATACACAAACAAGAAGTCTATCTTCATAAAAATTAAAATCATAACACAAACTTTATAGCATACTAAGTTTCAAGCAATAATATATCAACAACAATATCACATATTTCTAACACAACAAGCAGTATATATAGATGAGTTGAGGAAGCAAGAAATCTTGATTTTGTTGGGAAAAATACCCTTGAAACCATACTTGGTCAAAACTGTGGACCTACACAGTCAAATACTGTGGACCTACATGGTCAAAAACTATGATCTCTGTACAAACTCAACAAGCAAGACTAAATTCACATAGAACAAAGACCAGTTCTATCTAACTTCCTTACCTCAAATAAGATCAAATACCGAGCGTGAGAGATTGCAAGCGAAAATTGTTGGTTTTTATTGATCAAATCAGAGATTATGAGCAGCGGAACAACAATCAAATTGTTAGTTTAATCCCATATGATTTCTAGATCTACTTCTTCACATGCATATATATATTGAATCAAAGACATGAATAGAAAAATTACCTCAGGTCATTTCCTTGCTGCTATCTTTTTGTATGGCTAAATCCTTGAGATCTCACACCAAGATCTTCCAAAATGTTCTCAGCACACAAAGAACGAGTGTGGGCTCGCTATACAAACAATAGGCAAAAAACTATTTATCAGATGTTCTCAACACATGAGATCTGATAAAGTTTGGACCTAGGTTTTGTGAAGAACAATGACTTTTGTTTGTGTCACTGTTCTCTTTTTCTGAGAGAGATTTCTAGATATTTTTCTGTCTTTCCAAAAGTTAAGTTCTGAAAACTGATATCCTATATTTAATATATCCAATATATTAAAATAAAATCTTAGTTATTTCAAACAATTTTGAAAATGACTAATCAGTTATCAGATTTTTGTTTAAATAATATTTTAATCAAATTACAATATCTCATTATTTATTTAATATTTAAATAACTAAAATTATGGAACCTAGAAACTGATCACAGTCTCTTATGCATGTAGCACAGTGACTGTGCACTGTGCTACATGTGTACCACATGCCAGTGATGGCATGTGATTTTTCCCAATTTTTATTATTATTTAAATACCAAAAATCCCAAAAATAAATTAATTCAAAATTAATTATATTTTTGTTAAATCAAATAAAGAATTAATTAATTACACATAATTAAACAATAATTATGTTTGATACATAGAAAAATATTTTACTTATCACATAAGTCATTTTTGCCCATTTTTGTATTTACCTTTGTCAGTGATTGTTTGAGCTATTTCGGGAACCATGGACCTATAACAATAAGCCCCAATAGATAAACTAAATAATTAGACTCTTTAATTATAATAGTTAATTTATTAATTCTGATATTACTCCACTATAAATTCAGAATTGTACTCTTTATGTTATAGATATACTTTTACTGAAATCTTTTCTTAAGTCGTCCATTGATATAACCATCTTACAATAGTTCAACCCTCTAATTAATCAGTTCATAAATTAGAATGGAAGAATTACCATTTTACCTTTCTAATTTACTTCTTATTCCTTAAGTACCATTAATTCACTAGTGAATAATTAATCTATAATCTAATTATAGATTTGAGCTCAAAATCATTCAGTTCCAGAATTAACCCTTAAGGGAACTAATATACGATCCGTTAGGAAAGATTAGATTCTGTAATGTTGATACATGTTCCCAACAATCCATGATATTAAATCTCCAAAACAAAAGTCATTAGCCTCATTCTTTGAAGAGACCTTAACAAATGAATCAAAAGATTTAATAAACATGAGCAGGAGTTCATGAACACTCAGGATTTAGGTTGATCTATAAATGATCATCAATTATGATATGAATTACAAGTCTTTATTGTTAAATGATTTTTTGGATAAAGACTTTAATTCATATCGGTCCATGTCATATATAATCATATTATATAAAGCACATTTACCGAGATGTCTTTCCACATCAATAATCCGAATCTAGATTATTTGTATCATTATGATGCTCAGTAAACCGTACTTACAACTCCAATTAAAGAATTCCATAACTTTAATTTGTTGTTGTTGACTATTTTTATTCATTCATGTGATCTTAATTCTTTCGTACTAATACAAGATCACATCCTCAATAATGAATATGGAATTTTTCTGATATTTACAAAATTATTCAAACAATAATTTAACAATCTAAATATAACAATAATAATAAACCATTGTATTTATTTATTCACAGAAAAACAAATGTCTTTACATGCTTTTAGGACACACACTCCTAACAATCTCCCACTTGTACTTAAAGCAAGTGAGGCATTTCTCTCAATCCCATATTACGTACATGACCCTCGAATTACTTTGCTGGAAGCGTCTTCGTGAACGGGTCTGCCAGGTTATGTTCTGATACGATTTTCAGAATGGTCACATCTCCTCTATGTACGATTTCTCTGACTAAGTGGTATTTGTGCTCTATATGCTTTCCCCTCTTGTGGCTTCTTGGTTCTTTAGAATTGGCCACTGCTCCACTGTTGTCACAGTAAAGAACAAGTGGTTTCTCCACTTCTGGAACTACTTCCAAATCTGTGTAGAACTTTTTCAGCCATACTGCTTCCTTAGCTGCTTCACAAGCTGCTATGCATTCAACTTCCATGGTTGAATCAGCTATACTGGATTGCTTAATGCTTCTCCAAACAACTGCTCCACCACCAAGAGTGAATACTAACCCAGAAGTAGACTTTCTACTATCCTTGTCAGATTGAAAATCTGAGTCAGTGTATCCAGTAGGTTCGAGGTCACTACCCGAATATACTAGCATATAGTCTTTCGTTCTCCTGAGATACTTGAGAATATGTTTCACCGCAATCAAGTGTTCCAAACTTGGATTTGATTGATAACGACTGACAATCCATACTGCATAACATATGTCAGGTCTAGTACATAACATTGCATACATTAAGCTCCCTACAGCTGATGCATAGGGATACTTTCTCATGTCCTCTTGCTCTTGTGGTGTCTTTAAACACTGATCTTTGCAAAGAGTAATTCCATGTCTGGTCGGCAATTTACCCTTTTTGGAATTCTCCATAGAGAATCTTTCAAGCACTTTATCAATATAATTTGCTTGTGAAAGTGCTAGGAGCTTGTTCTTTATATCTCTTAGAATTTTAATGCCTAGAACATAGCTCGCTTCTCCCAAATCTTTCATTTGGAATTTGTCAGCCAACCATTTCCTTACATTTGATAATGTCTCTACATCATTCCCAATGAGTAGGATATCATCAACATAAAGAACTAAGAAAACCACAATCTTTCCTTTGATGTATTTATAAACACATGCTTCGTCAACATTTTGTTCGAAACCATATGTTTTAATAGTTTCATCAAATGTTAAGTTCCAAGATCTCGATGCTTGTTTCAATCCATATATGGATTTCAACAACTTGCATACCTTTTGATCTTGATCCTTCTTTATAAACCCTTATGGTTGTTCCATATAAATGGTTTCATCAAGGTGGCCATTCAAAAAGGCTGTCTTGACGTCCATTTGCCATATCTCATAATCATAGATGGCAGCTATGAATAAAAGTATGTGAATGGATTTAAGCATGGCCACAGGAGAAAATGTTTCTTCATAGTCCACACCCTCTCTGTGTGTGTAGCCTTTGGCCACAAGCCTTGCTTTATAGGTCTCTACCTTTCCATCTGCACCCCTTTTCTTCTTGTAGATCCATTTGCATCCAATGACATTAACATTGTCAGGCAGATCTACAAGTTCCCAGACTGAATTGGAATACATTGATTCCATTTCTTGATTCATGGCATCTTGCCACTTATCAACATCAGGGTCTTCCATTGCTTCTTTAAAAGTCAATGGATTGTCCTTTTCAGTATCTGATACAAGAACGTGTGCCTCATGTTCGTAGCGAATAGGTTGTCTCACAATCCTCCCACTACGACGTTGCACTGATTTTTCCTTTTAAGGAATTGTGGTTTCTTCGGTTGTTTCATCATTAACTGATGAAGAAGATGGAGATGAAATTTTATCTGTCATTAGTTCCTCTAAAACTACTTTGCTCCGAGGTTTAAAATCATTCATATAGTCGTGTTCTAAAAATGTTGCATTTGTCGAAACAAATACCTTTTGATCACTTGGGCTATAGAAATATCCACCTCTTGTTTCTGGAGCATAGCCCACAAATATACACACTTTAGACCTAGAATCCAGTTTTCCAGATTTAGGTCTTAGCACATGAGCAGGACAACCCCAAATATGAAAATGTTGTAAACTAGGTTTATTTCCATTCCATAGTTCCAGAGGTGTCTTTGTCACAGCTTTGGACGGAACTAAATTCAAAATGTAGTTAGCCGTTTGAAGTGCATACCCCAAAACGATAAGGTAAGTGAAGAGTAGCTTAACATAGACCTGACCATGTCCAACAGGGTCCGGTTTCTTCTCTCTGAAACTCCGTTTTGTTGTGGCGTTCTAGGTGCTGTGAGTTGGGATAGAATTCCATGCTCCAGCAAGAAATCTTTGAATTCAGAATCCAAATATTCACCACCACGATCAGATCGGAGTGTTTTTAAAGATTTACCTAATTGCTTCTCAGTTAAAGCTTTGAAGTCTTTAAACCTATCAAAAGTTTCTGACTTCTTAAGCATTAGGTAAACATGACCGTATCTAGAATAGTCGTCAGTAAATGTGACAAAATATTCATAACCACCTCGAGCTTGAATGTTAATTAGACCACATACATCACTATGTATTAGCTCTAGTGGTTCTTTGGCTTTAGTTCCCTTCGAAGTGAAAGGTCGTTTAGTCAATTTTCCTTCTAAACAGGATTCACAAACCGGTAGGGTCCCAACTGTTAGTTCCCTTAGAGGTCCATCTTTAGTTAATCTAGACTAATATGACCTAATCTTAAGTGCCATAGATACGTGTCATTTTCTTTAGAAACCTTTTGTCTTTTGTTACTTTGTGGAAGAGCTACTTTAAACAATTCAGAATTATTGAGTGATTTTTCTATTGGATTAAGCATGTACAGTCCGTCCTTTTATTTTGCGTGACAAATATTGTTCCCCTTCCTTGAAATAAAAACCATATTATTATTAAAAGAAATGCCAAATTTTTGTTCATGTAACAAAGATAAAGAAATAATGTTTCTAGTAATTTCAGGAATAAATAGCACATTATTCAAAACTAGAAAATTGTTCTTAAAATTCAAACGGACTGTTCCACATGCTTTAGCTGAAACAAGCGCTCCACTTCCCACTCTCATAGTCATCTCTCCTTGCTCCAACTGCTTTGCGGACTCAAGCATCTGCAAACAAGAACAAACATGATTAGTGGAACCAGAATCAACTATCCATGATAATTTATCTTGTTCCACCATACAAGCTTCGAGTACAAGTAAATCTGATTTACCTTTCTTTTTCTCTTTTAACTCGGCGAGATACTTTGGACAGTTTCTCTTCCAATGACCATTGACATTACAATGGAAACACTTTCCTTTGGGTGCCTTTTGTTTGGGGTCATTGTTTTTTTTGTTCTCGGGTGCCTTGGATGACTTCTTTGCCTTTTTCGGATTGTCCTTTTTAGGTTTGCTGCCATTGTTATTGCCTTTTCTTTTCTTCTTAGAAGAAGATGGTTTTGCTTCAGCCTGACTTGAGATGGTCTTATTCAAAGACTCAAAAGTTTGTAATTCATTCAGCAATTGTGTCATATTAAAATCCAATTTGTTCATGACATAATTTGTTGTGAATGCAGAAAAAGCAGGAGTTAAAGACTCGAGTATAATGCTTACTTGTGTCTTTTCATCCATGACTGCTCCATGCGTCTCAGCTTCATGAAGTACACTGATCATGTTCAAAACATGCTCACGCACAGATTGACCTTTCTTCATCTTAGCATTCATGTAGGTTCTAGTAGCCTTATGACGGCTTTGATCAGATGGGCGCCCAAACATTTCCTTAAGAGATTCTAGTATCTCAAAAGCAGTTTCCATGGATTCATGCTTTGTTCGTAAGACATCACTCATGCTTACAAGCATATAACACTTAGCTTTGTTATTGGATTGAATCCATGCATCAAATTTGTCCCGAACATGTTTCGGGGCATTGACGCCAGGTTCTTCAGGACATTCCTCATTTAGGACAAACTTGTGGTTTTCGCTAACCAACAACAAATTCATATTTGATTTCCATTTTATGAAGTTATCACCAGTTAATTTTTCTTGTGCAATCAAAGCAGTGATGGGATTTCCAGAGATAGACATATTCTGAATAAAATAAAAAAATACAAATATTATTATTATATTTAGAAAAATAAATATCAAAGTTTTAGAAATTAAACGTGTTGCCTGCTAAAGTGTGTTTAAAATCTTAACATTGTTTTTGTTATTTTAATTTAATTTAATTTTTCTTTTTACCTTAATTGTCATTTAAAAAATATATATCATTTAGTTTTTACAATATGAATAATTTTAATTATAGTTCGAATTCTGAGTACAACTATTATGAGCACTCAAATCTAAATTATGAAGAAACCAATGATATGCATGATTATGGTGAATCTTTTGATATCCCATTTGCCCCCACCTATAATCCAAAATTTTCATGGAGCCATACCCAATCTCCAATGAATCAAGAGCATGAATTCAACATGCCTAATCCAAGTCATGCCCAATCCGACCTATCATATCCCATTCAACAAGAAACGAGCTCATCTTTAGAGGATACCCTACAACAGTTCATGCAATCAACCTACCAAATCTTACTAGCCAGTCTCAGTTAATCTCAAAAATTGAGACAGTAGTAGGACAACTTGCAACTGTTATAGAGTCGGAAAAATAAGTTTATCACAATCAACTCATTCCCAATCCAAATAGTCAAATTCAAAGTGAAAAAGAGAATGAAGTAGTTGAAGAACTAGTAATATGCATTCAACCCCCTAATGAAACAAAAGAGTTGAATGAAATAATTCTCGAGGCTCATGAGGAAAATGAAAAAGATATAATTATATCTCAAGAGCCCATAAATGAACAAATTTGTATATTTACTCAAAATGAAAAATGAGTCTAATATGCAATTTTCTTATTTTGTTGATATTCCATTAAAATTGCATATTTCTAATTTTCTTGTAGGTGTGATGTTATCATTTTTTATTTATGGCATTTGCATTAAAATCTTAACTCACCCTACTAATGAAATTTTACACCATCGATTGAGTGTAGGTTGAAAGAAAAAAAATTATAGTCGAGCTAAAGACTATAAACTAAAGCGCTTTGTGGGAGGTAACCCATACTTTTTATGTTTCATTTATATTTCACTTTTGTTGTAACGGCCCGAATTTTCTTAACTAGACCCACTGAAACGCGACTATGACTATCCGGGGTTAACTAGACCCTTACAGTCAACTTTGGTAAAAATCGGACGTTAAAAACTAAATAAACTTTAAAGTAAACTTTAGAAAATTTTATATTGGAGTACTTTGAAATAAAATAGTATTTGGATGGGATCCCATAGTTTTAAAAACAAAATGTAGTTTTAACGTAACTTAAGAAATAGTCTGTAGCGACATGGCTTTCTTTAGATAAACTAATAAACATGAAATTGATAAAACTGTTACTGGACTCAGCGGAAAACTTAAGAGAATAAATCTAAAACACATCGCAATGTTGTAGTTTTCTTTTTGCGCGGGAAATTCTCTCTCAGCGTGAAGCTGGTGCCATGGCAAAGATGAGGGTTCAGGCGCAGGGGAAGACTCGAGCCTCTGCGAAGAAACGTAAGAAAAGAGGTCCTACGTCTACGGCGGATGTTCAGAAGACCAAATCGATGGCTGCTGTACTTGGTATCGCGTCTCTAGACATTCCAGATGAAATCAAAGTTCCTTTGGAATCTGGTTCTATCCACGATTCAGCAGTTGGATTAGGAGATGGAGATGAGGAAGCTATGGAGGGTTGTTCTGCAGTTTATTCCCCTAAATCTTCCTTGAAGATTTTGCAACAACAAGAAGAAATTAGGAAAGATTTTTCGAACTTTCTCGTGGCTACTCAGAGATGTTCTAAGGAGTTAGCTAGAGGTATGTCACCTTCCCCGCCTATCTTAGGTTCTAGAAATATTGCTCAAAATCTGAAGGCTAAATTTGATGCTTCTGGAGCTGCGGATGAGCAAATTAGAAAGGGTGTTAAAATCAGTATGGAGGATATCGAGGATGAGGTTTCTTTTTGGAATTCCTCTATTGTTTGCTATGTGTTGGGAGCGAATCCTCCAATTTCAGTTATGGATGGTTTTGCCCGTCGGATTTGGAAATCAAAGGGAATCGATAAAATTGGAACCATTTCTCATGGAGTCTTTATTATTCGATTTAAATCTGTTGAGGATAGAGATGCAGTGTTGAATGGAGGTTATGTTTTCTTTGATAAGAAACCCCTCATTATGAAGCCATGGGATGCAATGACTGATTTCAAGAAGGAGGATGTTAGGGTGGTTCCAACTTGGATTCATTTAGACAATTTGGAGCTTAAATACTGGGGGAAAAAATCTCTATTCAAGATCATTGGACAGGTGGGGAAGCCATTAATGGTTGATCAAGTGACCAAATATAGAGAGAAATTGAATTTCCCTTGGGTTCTTGTTGAAGTCTCTTTGGCACAAGATTTTCCTGAGGTTATCTCTTTTGTGAACGAGTTGGATCAGGAGGTTTCAGTTATGGTTTCTTATGAGTGGAAGCCGGTGTATTGTGGCACTTGTAAGGGATTGGGGCATCTGTCAAAAGATTGCAAAAAGTAGAGTTTTCAGAGGAAGACATGGGTGGTTAAAGCAGTTGATTCAAGGCAAGGTTTGAGTCCCAAATAGAAACAAGGTCCTGATGGAGAAGGTTTTTTGACAGTTACCAAAGGGTGGAAACCGAAAGAAAAAGGCAAAGGCAGTCTTGGGAGCACTGTTATTGCTAATACTTTTCAGCCTTTAGGTGATGAAATAGAGGAGATATTGAAGGATGCGCCTGAACAAGAAAATACAGGGGGAGGGGGAGAGCCTCCTATTCCTAATGGATAAAATTCTGAGCTGGAATGTCAGGGGGATCAACAGCCAAAATAAACAGCATGAGGTTAAGAATTTGATCTCAACTCAGAAGGTTGGTTTAGTTGGTCTCCTTGAAACTCGGGTTAAGACTCCGAAGTTGGGAGTCTTATATAATAGTATATTCTCTGGTTGGTGTTTTACTTCGAACAATGCGTGGCATGAGGGTGGGCGCATTGTGATAAGTTGGAATCCTTTGATGTTCAATGTGAATATCCTAAAGTGTACTAATCAATTGATTCACTTGTTTGTCAGTACTGTTAATAATAAGGAGCAGTTTTATACTACCTTTGTATATGGTTTTAATGATGATAATGGTAGAATCAGTTTATGGAGGGATTTACAGGAGTAGATGGTAATTCAGCCTTGGTTAGTTTTGGGTGATTTTAATGATATTTTGGCTAAGGAGGATAGAATTGGCAAGTGGGTTAAGCACAATAATTCTCAGCTGTTTCAGCATTGTGTTGCAACCTGTCATTTGGAGGATGTCAGATTTAGAGGTAATTACTATACCTGGACTAATAAACAGCAAGGAGATGATAGGATTTATTCCAAAATTGATAGAGTCTTGGCTAATCAATCTTGGATAGATCATTTTACAACTGCTGAAGTGAGCTTTCTTAATGCGGGATTATTTGATCATTCCCCTGCCTTACTTTCGGTTTATCCTGATTATACAAGTGGCAAAAAACCTTTCAAATATTTTCGAATGTGGAATTTGTATCCAAATTTTCATGATCAGATTTGTATGGATTGGAGTAGGCCTATTAGTGGAACTATGATGTATATAGTTGTTCAGAAGCTTCGAAGACTTAAAGGCCTTTTGAAAGAGATTAATAAGGGGGGTTTTAATGATATTCATGCAGCTGACCTGAATGCTTCTAGAGTTCTATCCGATTGCCAGGAGAGATTGTTGAGAGAACCTCTTAATGCTGAGGTGATTAAGTTGGAAGGGGTCGCTAGAGAAAATTATGCTGCTGTCCATAAGGCTTACTGCTCTTTTTTGCACCAAAAAGCTAAAGTTCATTGGCTCAAAGAAGGGGATGAAAATACTGGTTTTTTTCATGCTAGCATCAAAGATAGAAGAAGTCAAAATAAAATTTATTCTATTACAACAGATTCTGGTGAATGGATTGATCAACCAGGAAAAGTAGCTGATGCTTTTATTAGTTACTATAAGAAATTGTTGGGTAGCTGCATGACAGGTAGGAAGAGGGTTATTACAAGGTTAGTTACTCAAGGTCCAACTCTTTCTAAAGAACAATCCGACTCTCTGTTGCTGCCTTTCACCAGAGAGGACGTTAAGTGTGCTATTTTTGATATTCCTGGTAACAAAGCGCCTGGTCCCGATGGGTTCAGCAGCCATTTTTTTCAAGATCACTGGGATATTGTTGGGAATGAAGTGAGTGATGCAATTCTTTCTTTTTTGCATACAGGTCAGATTTTGAAAGAGATTAATGCCACTGTTTTAACTCTTATTCCGAAATGCAAGTGCCCTGCTAGTGTTATTGATTACCGTCCCATTGCTTGTTGTAATGTGCTTTACAAGACTGCCACTAAGCTTATTTGCACTAGATTACAGTCTATCTTATCTGAGATAATAGCTCCTAATCAAGGCGGGTTTGTTAAGGGGAGATCTATTGCCCACAATATCATGATTTGTCAGGATCTTGTTCGGCATTATGGGAGGAAATCTGGCAAAGCTAAATGTCTCATTAAATTGGATTTGAGGAAAGCTTATGATACTCTTGAATGGGATTTTATTGAAGAAATGCTTGAAGCCTTTAATTTCCCTGCCAAATTCATTTCTCTGGTAATGCAGTGTGTGAGAACTCCTAGATTCTCTTTAATGTTTAATGGATCTTTGCATGGCTTTTTTGAGTCTAAACGCGGGTTAAGGCAGGGAGATCCTATGTCTCCTCTCCTTTTTGTTCTGAGTATGGAATACTTAACTAGAATCATGCAAATGATTGGGCAGAAAGATGACTTCAAGTTTCATGAGAGATGTGAGAGACTTCAACTTAATCACCTTATTTTTGCGGATGATGTATTGCTCTTCTGTCGAGGTGAGTACAAATCCATCTATTATATGTTGCAAGGTCTTAAGTTGTTCTCTGATTCTTCTGGTCTCATTCCGAATGATTCAAAGTCTGCCATCTATTGTTGTGGTATGACTGACGATGAGACTCAGCAAGTCTTGGATGCTTCGGGGTTCTGTAGGAGTTTTTTGCCTTTTAAATATTTGGGAATGCCCATCTGTTCCAAGCGAATATCAGTGAAAGAGTGTGATATTTTAATAGATAAAATGGCTGCTCGGATTAAGTGCTGGAGTTCCAGAAATATTTCTTTTGCTGGGCGTGTGACCTTAATTAATTCTGTTCTTCTGTCAATTCACTCTTACTGGAATCAACTAATGATTTTCCCTAAGAGAGTCTTGGCTAAAATTTCAGCCATCTGCAGAGCTTTTCTCTGGAAAGGTCAAGTTTTTTCTATGAATTCTGGTAATATTGCCTGGGACCAGATTTGCAAACCAAAAAAAGCAGGAGGCCTTGGTTTCAAGGATTGTTATACTTGGAATATTGCTACCATTGGCAAGTATATTTGGGCTGTTGCAGAAAAGAAAGACAATTTATGGGTTAAGTGGGTGCATGGTGTTTATATCAGAGATAAGGATTGGTGGGATTATGTTGCCCCTGTTCAGAGCAGTTGGTATTGGAGAAAAATCGTTCAAGTCAAGGACCAGTTTAAAAATTTGAGATCTCTTCAGCAGTTAAGCACTACTGGTTATCAAATTCGAAAGGGTTATCAATTACTTAGCCCTATAATTGAGACTGTCCATTGGTGCAAGGAAGTGTGGGGGAGATTAAATATCCCCAAGCATAGCTTCTTTGATAACTCTACAAAATAGAGTTATTTTACCACTTTTTATGTGCTAATTGTTGCTTAATTCTTGAGTTTTTAATTGATTTATTAAGTTTTTAAGTAATTTTGAATTTATGGGGTTTATTTTGATTTTATATATTTTTATGTGTTTTTATAGTTATTTTGTTGTAAAATGTTATAGTTTAATTATTTAAAATTAATATTGTTAAGTTATGAGTAAAAATATGCAATTTTGAGCTTAAATGTTTAAGTAAATTAAATTTTAATTAATATTTTCATGGAACTTTTGTTGTGTATTTTATTATTGAAAATATTTAGTTTTAATTTAATTTATGTTGATTTTTGTAGAGGAGTTGTTGCAATTTTTGCTCTTGAAAAAGCAAGAAAAATAAGAGAAAAGTAGTATTTTTGGGAGAAAGCTAAGGAAATTGGCATTTATGAAATTAAAAGCTCATTTGGGCCCAAGCCCAAGCTTCACCTCCTGGGCCTGCCAGCCTCCAAAGTCCAACCCAGCAGCTGCCTTCATCACTCCTGAAGCTGCCTTCCACTTCATATATCAACAAAGCCAGCCTCACGCCTGCCTTCCTCCCTTGCTTCACGCCACATTTGACCAGCCCTCTCCATGGTTCAGCAGCAACAATTCTGCCATCAGCCAGCCAACTTTTGGCCTGTACACAACCAGCTGCCCCTAAGCAAAGTAGCCACAAAGCAATTTTCTTGAGCCCATAAAAATACCACAAAGTACCATTGTCCCCTATTGTCAAAAATGCCAACATTTTTACCTCACTTTCTACACATTTTACCTCAAAATATCATTATTACACCCTATAATTTACCCATATTTGCCATATTATAATTAATTATATTAATTTAATCAATTTAATTAATTTAAATTGATTATTTTAATAATCCTATTTTGGCTATAAATATGGTATTTCAAGACCATTTAGGGTGTCCATTTTGAGAGAGAGGTTACTATACCAAAAACTCTACACATTTCAAAACCTCTCTATTCTCTTCATCTTCTTCTTCTTTTTATTTTTTTTTTCTATGTATTTTTAGAGGAAAAATTTGGGGGTTTCTCCAAATTTTCCTATTTATGTTTGTAATTTTTAGTGTGTATTTGGTATTCTAGTTATGAGTTTCTAATCTTTTTTAAGATTATTAAGGTGATGATGAAACAATTTGTAACTAGATAGTGTTTATTTTGTATGTTGATTTCCCATTTTGTGCAACAAAGTTTATGGAATTTTCTTCTTCAAATATCTTCTTTCATCTTAAATATCATGTATTTTGGATTGTTAGCACATATTTACACTTTGTTCTTCATTAGTGCTAAAACATAATATTCTTTGTGTAAGATGTGTCATTAAATTGTACACATCCATGCTTAGAACAAAAATATTATGTTTTGCCTTATAAATAATGTTCATTGATTTATTTGTTATTTCATTAGATTGATTTACACTAAATACTTTGAAATTATAATTTTGAAAAGTGAAGAAAAATCTTATCTTTTTGGAAGAAATTTGTGCTTAAAATTATAAATCTATTTAGAAAATGATAGTTTGATTTATTTTAACTATCACTAAAACTTGGGAATCAATATACTTATAGATATTATTAAACTTATATTTTGTGGATTCTAATCCTTAATAATCTTATTTACAATTATTACTTTAGTAATATATATTATCTTTAATTTCTATATTATTGTCTTTTATTTTATTTTCATTATTTCAAAAATCCCATCAATATTTGGAACTATGTTAGAATTTATTAATTTTGGTTTAAAATAGTTTTCTTTTCGATTTTAGACAACTCATTTGGGTTCGACATCCTTGCTTACACGATCACTATTCTATATGAACGATTCGTGCGCTTGCGAGTATAAATATTTAAAACATACCCGTTTTGGGTCCATCATTCATACTTTGGCTTGCTGTTCAGAATCGGTTAAAGACTATAGAGAGGCTTCAGAGATTTAATATTCTTAATGACTCTACATGCTTGCTCTGTAATAGTCAACCTGAAAGTGCTACTCATTTATTTTTTGGTTGTAGCATAAGTTTGATTTGCCTTCGGCAGGTTCAACTTTGGCTGGGTTGGAATGCAAATGCATCTTCTTTGGTGGCTGTTTTGCGTTGGATTGAGAGAGCTAAGCTTAGTAAGTTTAGGAAGCTCTTGTACTCTGCTGTAGTTGCAGCCGTGACTTACCAGATTTGGAAAGGGCGTAATGAGGTTTTGTGGTCTCAAAAACAATTTCATATTGATGTAGTTGTACAGTTGGTTAAAGATAATGTAAAAAATAGAGTCTACTATAGAAGACCTAAGAAAATGAGTCACACTGACTTAGATTGGTTTGAGGGTTTATAATGGTTTTGTTGTACAGATAGTCTCTTAGGCCTTGTTTAAGAAGGCCTTATTTTGTATTTTTTTGTTGGAGTAATGAAATCTTACTGATTTACCAAAAAAAAAAAAAAAACTTAAGAGAACCCTGACAACCCTGCAGGTCGGTTGTTTCACAGTATGCATACTTCAGACAGAATTCCCTCCAGCTCATTGCACTGCTCCTTAAGCTTTGCCCTTACCTACACACACAGAGTAACTGATGAGCTATAACGCTAGCTACAACTTATGACTCTACTATCCAAAACAAACTTTGCGTAACAGAAATGCATATCTAGAAACTGCAAATTGAGCAACACGTCTAGCATATTCACATAAGTCAAAGTGTTGCGTAACATACTGAAAACATATAACTGAGCCATCGTGTTATCTGTGGGGTTTTAATCCCAGTGTGGCCTCCACGGCCCAGAGAATACTCACCTCCCGTACCAAAGGGGTACACTCTGCTAAAACATGATGACTTTACTGACTTGGCGGATAACCCCACTGTACGGCTGCATGGGGAATCCGCCTTCACAAGGCCTTGTACTGAGCCATCGAATTATCTGTGGGGTCATGATCCCCGGGCGGCCTCCGCGGCCCAGAGAATACTCACCTCCCTGCCAAAGGGGTATACTCCGCTAAAACCCGATGACTTTACTGACTAGACGGCAAACCCAACTACACGGCTGCATGGGGTCCACCCTCACAAGGTTTCCCTTAACAGTCACAAACATTGCACATGCATTCATGATAACTTTACTGCACTAAGCACATTCAAACCCAATAAATGGGTACTATCATGCGCATCCAGCCATATAATCACACATATACATAGCATCTAGAATTTAACCGGCAGTATACAAACATGCAAACAATTCACTAAGATCACAACAAGCTAAGTTACTCTTGTTGTATACTTCCTTACCTCTTGTCCTTAGCTTTCGGGAATTATGTCTTTGTGAGTATTTCCGATCGCGTTTAGACCCTATAATAATATTGGGACAATATGTCTTAGTTTATGCTTACTGTAATGCCCCAAATTTCCTAATAAGGTTTAGGACCTTGATTAGGAGGCCAGGAGGGCCATAATTGCTTTATTATGCTATTTAATGATAATATGCATGTTTAGGTGTATTAAATATGCATGTGAACCCATTTGTGATTAATTGGGTGATTTTCATATTTTGGCCATTTCGGGCATTTTTGGCATATATGTGAAATGGGCGTGGTGCTTTGTTATTATTTGATTATGCCAGGGTTACCCAGCACAAGACGATCCTAGGAGGTAAGCTAGTGGGAAGTCACAACGGGATTTAATCTTGACTTGGAGTAAGTCAAGGGGTATTTAGAGCATTACCGGGTTATTGGGTAATGGGAATTAATATTTGGTGATAAGTTGGGAGTTAGTAAGACCAGGGGAAATTCAGGAAGTTTTGACTATAATGTCCCCGGGGGTGTTTTCAGGACCCCGAGCATTAGGTTTTATTGGAAGCTACTTAAGCTTGAAGTAACCTTTTAAGAAATAAAAAGAACGTTCTGTACGTTCTCTCTCCCTAAAGTTCCATTTTCGTTCCCGATTGCATTTTTGAAGATAACTTGAGTTCTAGGACTCGGAATCAAGCGAGGATCAAGGCATAGCAATCCTAAGGAATATTAGAAGCTTATTAGCTGGAGGATTTAGTTGGAAACAACTCAATCGGAGGTAATTCAAGTTTAAGTTTTAAGTTTTTAAAAGTTTTTAAGCTTGAATTGGGCTTTGTGAATCGTTGAGTTTTTAGGTTGTTTGAACCTTGGGTTTTGGTGGTTTTGGACCATTGGGGAGTTTGGGAACTTTGATTTAATGATTTTGGAATGTTTAGACATGTTTTTGGGAGGTTTTAAAAGGTTAAAACGAAGGAAAAATGGCTGCCCCGAAGTTGGGCCGCGGCCCTGTTCTTGGGCGCCACGACCCTTGCTCGAAGAAGCAGGTGTCAGGGTTTGGCCTTGCTGGGCGCCGCGGCCCTTGATGGAGGGTGCCGCGACCCTAGCCTCTGAGAACCCTGGGGGCCGCGGCCCAAGGTGCTAGGGCCGCAGCCCTTGCCCTGTTTTCACCCCGTTTGCTCGTTTTGACCCCGATTACATGGTTTTAGGCCTCAGGATCATTCCTACTACCCGGATTAGTGAGGATTGATATCTTGGAGGCTAAGTTTTAGTTCAAGGGTTGGTTTTAGAACTTGAACTCATTGGATCACCATTTGTGGTTGTGACTAGGTTAACACTAGAGGCTTGGAATCAGGATCGTTCTTGTGGCTCGTTTGTTGGTAACCTGTGCTTGGACCCAAGGTAAGAAAACTGCACCCCATATGTGACATGCATGGTTATGATTGATGCATGTTGAATGTTTAAATGTAAACATTGATAGCATAATGAATGCTTGGCAATCTTGCCCATTTGCATATGATTATTGTTGAGGCATGATGGATGATTAAGTGTGATGCATATGATGCACGAGAAACATGTGATTAGGGCATCCCATGAATGATGAATATGAGATTGGTCAGAGCTTGAGTCTCTGCGTTTGTGCATGATCATAAATATGCTAGCAACTGTTTAGTAAGCATGCTAAATGCCCTATTATTGGATAATTGGCATATGATACTCATTGATAGCATTGCTTACCCATGCATGGCTCTGACTAATTAGTCAGAGTTGGCAAAGGTGCTAGTATCAACTGTGAAGCTGTGACTTATTAGTCAGGCTCGGCAGTGGTACTGGGCACTGGTCACATTGCGCTAACTCACTAGTCATGACAACCCTAGTGAGTAGTGCAAGCTATGTTGATTGGACCTAATCGACCCTCTGCATTGAATGACTCAAAGAGCATTAATGCAGGACCGACCTCAAGTTCGATGAATATAAACAAGCATTTATCTAGCCAAAGGCTAGTCATGTGGAGCCATTGCAGGAAATGGGCACTGGGCCCCTAGTGACTTGGTTGTCAGTCACTCAGCATGGTTTACCAGGACCTCAAAGTGATATTCACTCATCCGATCAAAGCTATGAGCTCTGCATGATCATTTTGATCATCATATGCATGGCTTGGGCACTGAGGCCCCAGTGACTTGCTTGTTGGTCACTCAGCATGGTTTACCAGAACCTGTTGAAGGTTAGAGGCTTACCCAACAGCCAGCCTTCCACTTGAATTAGTGACTCGCTTGTCGGTCACTCAGTATGGCTTACCAAAACCTCAAGTGTTGCGACACTCATCTGATTAGGATTGACTTGATAGTCCTCCAATCAGAAGGCCAGGACTTCTTGTCCTGGATACCCCAGCATTTGTTTGAATTCATTTGCATGCTGAATAGAGCTATGAGTGCTAGGCATGCCAGATATGATTTGATATCATGATATGACTGTTTATGAGCATGTGAGTTTTCTTGCTGGGCTTCGGCTCACGGGTGCTTTGTGGTGCAGGTAAGGGCAAAAGGAAGTTGGACCATCCTTGAGTTGGAGAGCTTAGGTGATGACGTGTACATATGCAGCTGCTCGACCAATACTTGGGCGAGGTTTGAAAGTGGAACTAGGGCTGAACCCTGTTTTTCCGCTTAGAACGGCCTGTTGTAAATATTCTTTTGTAATAGACTTTAAAATTATATTTTTTGGATCCCAATGTATATATTAAACGTTCTAGTGAAACGTTACATCTTAACCGAGATTTTTAATCCCTAAATCGCTAATCACACTTAGTTACACGTTTATGGCCAAACGACTCGATTAGCGAGTTTAGCACTGTTTACAATGTACACTGTAGCGGTCCCTAGAGTTGGGGCGTTACACTTACTAAGATTCTAAAATATAAATAAGGGAATTTAAAATCAAAACTGAAATTCTCGACCCTGGCCCAACCCGAGCCCTTGGGGTAAAATGACCATAATACCCCTCTCAATATCCCGAACTCAACTTAGAAAATTATTATTTCCGATAATAATTTTATCATAAACTATGTCCAAAATTTCAAGTCAAAACTCCAATTATTTCTTAAAATTCCATTTTCTGATGCTCAAGTCCAATTCACGAGCCCCGAGCCCACTTCTTGATCTTGAGACTTAAAATTGGTAATATTGTACTTCCTAAAATATTCTCTAAGTCCTTGAAAATATTTCATAGGTTCTAAGTCATCAAATCTAAACTTTGAAACTAACTCCCAAACTTAGAATTTTTCTTGAAGCTTACATAATAATTCCCGAGCCTAGCTTGTAAATTATTATACTTGGACAATTACCTAGAGAATTTTTATCCTTAATTCTCAATAATCAGATTTTGATCTTAGAATACCTAATCTCAAGCCTTGCAATAACTTCCTAAATTTTCGGGACCAAATACTGCTTTTTGTCCTTTTGGTTACATATTTGTAACTATTTGTAACCAGCTAGGTCATATGCACGCATGCATGCACGTGACCCCATTCTCATCAACCTCATCACATATTCAGCCATTGCCATCCGAACCAAGGTTTCTCACCATGGCAGCCACAATCTCACTCCCTAGATGTAACGACCCACTAATCTAGACTCTTGGACCATTATCGAACTATACATACAAATTCTTACTAAAACATACATTTGCGAAAATACCACAATTTATTATAAACTTGTAGAAAAAAAGGTTACTTTCACAAAATAAGTAGGATATGGGTACCCATTGTCTTTAAAACAATGATAACTTAAAGTAAAAAGAGTTACATAGAAAATGCGGAAAATACATTTAAAACCATAAAAAAACATAAACAAGACTACATCCTCGAATCGAATAACGCTCGGCCCCTTGACTCCATTCATCATCGATACACATCCTCTAAGCGTCACGAATCTTACCGCCTCTAAAGCTTATTTTCCTGCACATAAAACAGAAAGGAATGAGCCTAATGCCCATCAAGGAAAATCTAACACATAGTCATAAACATAAACTTCATAATAAACGTAAAGACATATCACAACACATAATTCATACACTTATTATAATGGCCATTATTACTTGGGGTCCCATAGACTAAACAAGCTTATGCCCATGAGATTAGTGGGGTCCTACTAGCTAAGTAGGCATATGCCCATAATCTTTTTGGGGTCTTGTTAGCCAAATAGGGCATAAGCCCAAGCCTACAAACATACACATTCATAACATATTCATAGCATGTTTTATAACATAACACATAAGATAACATAAACATAAACATATAGATTCTAGCCTATTTTCCTTACCAAAGTTACCGGGATATGTGGACTGAGTTGGGACTTTTTGGAACACTCCTAAAACCATAAGAAAGAGTGAGTCTAAAGAAGAAAGGAGATGAAATGAAAGGGATGGAAAGACTAAACCATTTGAGAAACATGCTTACCGAAACTTATGTGCTCAAGAACTTAGATTCCCTAACCAAAATGAAGATTAAGGTTAGAGGTTGAGTAGAAGACTATGAGAAAGAAAATAACATAATACAAAAATGAACTAGAGTTTTGGTTACCTCAAAGACTTGAAAGACCAATCTACACCTCAACCGAAATACTATAGAACCTCACTTCCCAAAGTGTTTGATAAGCTTATGATTTTTCCCAAACCAGGTGTTTACACTCTCACACTCACTTAACACTAGCAGCTTCTGAACTTAGAGCAAAAGGTGAATAATGGCTGGGTACTAGGTCCTATTTATAGAGTTTGGAGATGAAAGGATCTTGATTTTACTTGAATAAAAATAATGGCTTTTTAGGTGAAAATCATTTGAATAATCGTTCAGCAGAGGCTGAAGACTCGTTCAAAAGATGCTGGACTGTTGAAGGAGTTTGAATGGCTGAAAGGAAATGAATTCAAAAATGTTTGAAAACATACTGGAGGAGGCGATATATCGCCCCCTATCGGCGATATATCGCCTGGACCACTGTTCCCGAGGCGACCGTGCATCGATTCGTGTTTTCCGTATCTAAGTGCTGCGATATATCGCTCCCTATAGCTGCGATATATCGGCATACGCTGAATATTTAAACACGAAATTACACAATTTTAGCTAAGTTTGAATGGGGTAAACAGCCTTGACTAAGCCCTCAACGTATTCAAAGCTGCTGACTGACCCTATATCATTCAAACTTTACTCTTTATTAATTTAATCCTCAAAAATACTAAATCCTTGATTACCATTCATAACATGTGCTTAAAATCCTATTGGTTGATGTCTAAACCTTATAATATAATAAATATAATCCTTAATATCAGTCACATTAATCAAACCTTAGGTTATACTTAATATTCTTAAACTATAGATTAAACTTAGAAAATCTATAAGTACTACTATGAGTGTCCAAATAATTCCCGGTCTGAACCAAAAATCCACAGTAACAAAGATAATACTAAACATACTATAATACTACTAAACAATTTGCTAAGTAAAGTTCTTGGACTCTACACTAGACCACCATTCTCATCACTTCGGCCACCACTAGCACCACCATCACCACCACCGGCCTCCACGCGTGACCACCCAAAGTGGTATCCCCTACGCACGGCCAGCCATCACCACCCATCTTCAACCACCACCAAATCATCTCAAACTCCATCAGTTCCCAAAGCTTAATTCCCTTAACTTCCATCCAAAACCCAAGTTCAGAAATCAACTCTAACAAAACTCATAAAACTCATCAAAACCTTTAAACCTTACCTCAATTGAGTAGCTAATTCCTACTAAATCCTCTAGCTTCACCAAGGACCCTAGTCCCAAGCTCCAGCCTAAGCTTCCTCTGAGTTACAACTTCAAAAATCTTCAAGGAGAGTGAGAGAGAATGTGATCGATGGGGAGAGGGAAAATGAGTCTCTGTTTTTCTTCTTTCTTTCTTTCTGTTTCTAACACATTCTACAAATCCCACTAAGTGTAAGAAGCAGAAAACACCCTTATCTCCTTTTACCAACAAATGACCATTTTTCCCTCCCACTTAAATCCTAAGCCTTTAAACATTCTAAGGGCATATTGGTCATTTGTTCTCAATTCCCGCTAATTCCTCGAGTGTCCCTAATAATTACCGCTTACATCCCGACACCCAACTAATCACCAATTATTTTCCTCAATGTCAAATAGTCTCCAATATATTTCCCAAATTCCCAGTAATACCCCCAGGCTCCCCCGAGCCGGGTATAAATCCCTACCTTGACTTTTTCTCTAAATCGCTCACTAGGATCGCCTCGAGTCACAAGCTGCAAATATATCCACATAATAATGTGGTATCAACAATTTAACACAATTAATTACATTTATGCCCTCAACGGGCCAAAATTACGAATATGCCATTTTAATCTAATCAGGGCCTACATGCGTACTAATACTCATGCATCTCATATATCTAAATAATCATATAAGCATGCTTATCACATAATCATGCATTTAATCATTTAAATCACACATAATCCAGTTATGCCCTCCCGACACACTAATCAAGGCCCTTAAGCCTTATTAGTAATTTGGGTCATTACAACTTATAATATAAAAATAAATATACATATATCAAACTATAAAATGATAAATAATATTTGTTTATTTAAAGAAATTGATATGTACAACATTTATATCATTACTTTAGTTTAAAATAACAAATGAAATATTATTAAAAATAAAATAAGGGTGTTTTATATTTTAAAAAATTATACTTGATTCTAGTATTTAATAATTTTTTAAAATTCTGTTAAAAAAATATTTCATGAGTAAAATTGTTTATAAATTATAATCTAAGTAAAAATTTGGTAATTTTTTAAAATGTCATTTGTTATTTATGATTATATTATTTATTATTTTGATGAAATATATTATTATATTAATTTTATGAAAATATGAAAACTTAACAAATTCCTATGCACAACCAAACACAAAAGTGATATTCCCGGGAATCATAGATAAGATTCCAGTGCACAAACAAACACTGTGATGTAAGTTTCCAGACTATCAGATTACCTTCTTCAACCTTCCCAGTAATATGAAAATTGTGAACTTCTCATACCAAACGACCCTAGAGAGCCATTTTATAGTGTAGGCACTGTCATTAAGTCCAACCAATAGGATTATAGCTTTTAAACACATTATTTGGAGCTTAAAGATGTGTCTGTACGGACACGTCAGGTGATGCGTCGCCTGCCTATAAGTGATGCTTCTCTTGCCAGGTGAAGCGTCACCTATAAGTAGGGCATCAACGCTACTAGAGTGACGACGCAACGCCACCTAAGTAGGTCAAACTCTCAAAATTGACCTTAAACACCTCCAAATGCTCCCAAACACCTCAAAACTTTTTTGACATCCTTAGATACCTTATTGTATCACTTTGGACCCAAACACACAATTTTTAAATGCCTACAATAGAAACTCAATTTTCACATCTTCACTATGTGAAATCATTAAGTGTTTTACACCTAACTTGTGTAAGAACACTTGGTTTTGTACTTTAACCAATCCTAACACATAACCCATCATTTTATGATCTTACCTTTTTTATTCATACTTTTGAGGATGTGGACTTGCTCCTAAATTATGAGATTATGGAGGATACTAGGGAACAATAGTCAGTCGACTACTATGATACTGTAACGCCCTAAATAGCCCAAGACCGTCACACTGTGTATTTTTTAATAGTGTTTAACTCGCTAAATGAGTCATTGGGTTATAAACGTGCATCTGGGTGTTATTAATAGGTCAGGGTGAAAATCTAAGTCAAAAGGAATGGATATATTTTATTTAAAATATTAAACTGTACATGGGCCCATAAAAGTGTTTACAAAGTTATTTACAATCCAAAATGGTCATTATAGTATAAAATTTACAACCCGCCGACCTAAGCGGCAAAAATAGGGTTAAACCTTAGTTCCCTTGAGAAACACCTTGGCCGTAGTGGTCAAGCGGCCGCATATGTACACATTGTCACCTAAGCCCTCCACTCAAGGTTGGGTGAACTTTTCTTTCCCTTTTCCTTCCCCACACAGCACTCGTGAGCTAAGGCTCAGCAAGAAAACTTATTACTGTATGTATACAATATAAAGAAATGATCATGTAATCATTCTGGGGCTTGCAGTCCTAATAAGATGGTGACTAATAAGTCTTTCTAGGTAGATGACTTATAAGTCTCAATGGATAGGTGACTAATGAGTCACTTTTTGGATAGATGACTAATAAGTCACTCTCTGGATATGTGACTAACGAGTCACTCTCTGGATAGGTGACTAATGAGTCACTCTCTAGATAGATGACTAATAAGTCTCTCTCTGGATAGATGACTAATAAGTCTCTCTCTGGGGCTCTATGCCCTAAGCCATGTGACGTTTCAGTCACCTGAGCCTTTTGACCCTGGTTCTGAGTAACTAGCCTTTAGACTAGACAATTGCTTTAGTTTTCTTTGACTAATAGGTCGGTCAAGCATTTAATGCTCATGTTGATTAGATCTAATCATTTCGGCTCTGTGTTAAACACACTAATGCCGCTCTTGACTCATAAGCCAATACCATAAGACTAGTGCTCAGTACTACTGCCGATCATGACTGATAAGTCACAACTTCACGACCAATACTAACATCATTGTCGTTTCTGACTAATAAGTCAGTGTCATTTGCAACTAGGCAAAGCTGCAAAGCATTTATAATGCAATCAATGTCCATATATAGAGCACTCAACATGCCTCAACAATAACCATGCATGTGCGTGAAATAATAAAAGAACGACCCTTGAGAACGACCGGTCCTTAAGCCCCTTAGCGGTCACCTAATCATAACTAAATATGAAGTCTCGTCAATAAAAATAGGTAATAAAAGGTCCATGGTCTAAAACCCCGCTGATAACTCTATATTTTAGAGTTATTAATTGAGCTTTTGAACTTAAAAATCTAAAGTAAAAATAGAGTGTTTGTATTATTGTTGTGTGGTTTTAGCCATTTTTTGTCCTTTAAATATGTTTGTGTATTTTGTTTTAATTAATGAAAACTCTTGTGGAAAATAATGAGATTATATTCTAAAAAAATGTGGTATCTATTTTGAAGGCAAAAAGAAAGGGTGCTTGGAAAACTTAGTGATGCATGTGCAAGGAAATCATATTGGAGCTGAAATTTTGGCACTTGTTGCAACATCAGTCAACTTTGCTGCAGCAAAGTGTGGGCAGCCATCAACATAAAGTCTACACACTTGGCATGTACATTAAATGAGGTGGAGAGACTTGATTAGTGGGAGGATGAGGTGGAAAGGAGCTGCAAAATTATGAAAAGGCAAAGGATGTGGTCCCCCACGTGTAGAGAGAGAAAGGGAGGGTTTATATCCTTTGTGAGCCCAAAAAAAGGAGATCATCTTCTTCTCCAAGAAAGAGACCAGCTGCCCAAGCTCCATTGAAGAGGTTTTTCTACATTTTTGAACTGAAATCATCAAGAAGAGAAGGGGAAAAACCTAGGAGAAGGAAGCTAGAAGAAGAAGAAGAGTTAGAAGACAAAGAATAAAATATCTCTATCAATTTGGCTTGTCTTTCTAAACTTTACTCTCTTATAATTTTATTCCCTTTTTGTTTATTTCTTTCTTGAACTCTTGAGACAATGTTGAGTATTTATTGTGGTGATGTTGGTATTTTGACTATGAACTTACTTGTTGTGTTAGGGATATTGATGAACCCTAATTTGTAATCAACCCCAAAGTGTTGAATGTTTTATGATAACTTTCTCTTGTTCAATTAAGCTATTTTTATTGTGTAAATTTCTTGCTTGAGAATGATCAACTTAGGTGAGATACAAGCTAGTTTAAATTCTGGAAGGGTTAAAATTAGTGGAAATGCTTGATTGATGCATGTTGATAATTTAGTTATTGATTAGTGAAAACTTAGAGATATTTTATTCACCTTGAAAACTTGAAGGATTGATGCTTGGACTTATGTTCTTGAAATTAAAATTAGCATAGGAATATGTGAATTTAATTGATGGAACTTTAACATGAGCATTTGGAAAATGGCATGTGCATTAAATTGGAAATCCTAGTTACAAGAGAACTTTGTTGCAACATCAAGGGAAAAATTACAAATTAGGGGATTTGATATGCCTAACTTTTATCATCATATTAATCACAAATTGTCATTTTCTAGCTTTATTGTTAAGGACCTGAGTTAATTCTCTTGTTTAGTTTTTTTTTCTCTCTCTAGTTCAATTGATTTAATTATATAAAATATAATAATTTAATTGTTCCCCAAATTGTTTGATGTTGATTTTTACAATATTTGTTTGGCAATCCTTGAGGAGATGATAAAAAATTACTATCATTATACTACTTGTTCAGCGATTGTGTACACTTTCACACACTTAGGAAAATCAGCAACACCCGCTCTTGGGACCTAGAATTATACTAAAACGATTAGTAGATTCGATCTCGAGCCTAGAGAAATGAAAACCCCCGCTTAAAAGTGGTTAAAACCTCATCCTGACACAAAAGAGACAAGCGAGCTGCGACCTGCCCCCAAGGGCTGCGGCACGCCCCCAAGATAGAGAGCCCCTGTCTGGGGTGCCAGGGGCGGTCCGCGACTTGACCCTGAGGGTCGCGGCGCGCCTGCTATACAAAGACCAGGGGAGGCTCTGGAATGGATTCAAGTCACGACTTGCATGAACTCGGTCTCGACTTGACCTCGCGAACCCAACTCCCTTCCATTTTTCCCAATACAAACACAACCAAACCTTCATCAAACCAATCCCAAAATCACCACCAACCATCACCACAACATTACCACCAGTTTAACAACAAAACCCAAGCCTTATACCACTTGAAACATCACCAAATTCACAATTCTATAACTAAGATTCTGTAATGACCCACTAATTTAGACTTTTGGACCATTAACGAAACTATACATACAATCCTTAATAGAACTTACAATTGCGAAAATACCATAATTTTATTAAGTAACTTATAAGTTATAAGAGTTACTTACAAAATAAATACCAAAAAGGATATGGGATCCCATTGTCTTTGAAATCAAAACATGATTTAAAATAAAAAGACATTACATAAATAGTGCGGAAAATACATGTAAAAAGACATAAAACAAAAACTACATCCTCGAATCGAATAACACTCGGCCCCTTGACTCCATTCTCCATCGATACACATTCTCTAAGCGTCCATGAATCTTACCGCCTCTAAGCTACTTTCCTGCACATAAAACAAAAAGGAATGAGCCTAATGCCCAGCAAGGAAAATGTAATGACCCACTAATCTAGACTATTTGGACCATTAACGAAACTATACATAATCTTACATTTTTACGAAAATACCACAACTTTATTTAGTAACTTGTAAAATAAGAGTTACTTACAACTGAATAGAATACTAAGAAGGATTATGGGATCCCATTGTCTTTAAAAACAAAAGATGATTTAAAATAAAAGACATTACATAATTGGTGCGGAAAATACACATAAAACCATAAAAAGTAAAATGAGACTACATCCTCGAATCGAATAACGCTCGGCCCCTTGACTCCATTCACCATCGATACACATCCTCTAAGCGGCACGAATCTTACCGCCTCTAAAGCTTATTTTCCTGCACATAAAACAGAAAGGAATGAGCCTAATGCCCAGCAAGGAAAATCTAACACATAGTCATATACATAATTTCATAAGAAACATAAAGACTTAACATAATACATATAACATACACTTATTATAATGGCCATTATTACTTGGGGTCCCATAGACTAAACAAGCATATGCCCATGGGATTAGTGGGGTCCTACTAGCTAAGTAGGTCATATGCCCATAACCCATTTGGGGTCTTGTTAGTCATATGGGTCATATGCCCAAGCCTACAACATACATACATATCATAACACATTTAATAACATAAAACATATAGATAACATAAGCACATAACATATTGATTCTAGCCTATTTTCCTTACCAAAGTTACCGGGATATGTGGACTGAGTTGGGACTTTTTGGAACACTCCTAAAACCATAAGAAAGAGTGAGTCTAAAGAAAGGGGATGAAATGAAAGAGATGGAAAGACTAAACCATTTGAGAAACATGCTTACCGAAACTTATGTGCTTAAGAGCTTAGATTCCCTAACCAAAATGAAGATTAAGGTTAGAGATTGAGTAGAAGACTATGAGAAAGAAAATAACATAATACAGAAAGGAACTAGAGTTTTGGTTACCTCAAAGACTTGAAAGACCAATCTACACCTCCACCGAAATACTATAGAACTCACTTCCCAAAGTGTTTGATAAGCTTATGATGTTTAAGCTTATAGTTTTCCCAAACCAGGTGTTTACACTCTCACACTCACTTAACACTAGCAGCTTCTGAACTTAGAGCAAAAGGTGAATAATGGCTGGGTACTAGGTCCTATTTATAGAGTTTGGGAATGAAAGTATCTTGATTTTACTTGAATAAAAATAATGGCTTTTTAGGAGAAAATCATTTGAATAATCGTTCAGCAGAGGCTGAAGACTCGTTCAAAAGATGCTGGCTATTGAAGGAGTTTGAATGGCTGAAAGGAAATGAATTCAAGAACGTTTGAAAACATACTGGAGGAGGCGATATATCGCCCCCTGTAGGCGATATATCGCCTGGGCCAGTATGCCCGAGGCGACCGTGCATCGTTTCGTGTTTTCCGTATTTACATGCTGCGATATATCGCCCCCTATAGCTACGATATATCGGCACACGCTGAATAATTAAACACGAAATTACACATTTTTAGCTAAGTTTGAATGGAGTAAACAGCCTTGACTAAGCCCTCAACATATTCAAAGCTGCTGACTGACCCTATAACATTCAAACTTTACTCCTTATTAAATTAAATCCTCAAAAATCTTTAATCCTTAATCACCATTCATAACATGTGCTTAAAATCCTATTGGTTGATGTCTAAACCTTATAATATAATAAATATAATCCTTAATATCAGTCACATTAATCAAACCTTAGGTTATACTTAATATTCTTAAACTATAGATTAAACTTAGAAAATCTATAAGTACTACTATGAGTGTCCAAATAATTCCCGGTCTGAACCAAAAATCCACAGTAACAAAGATAATACTATACATACTATAATACTACTAAACAATTAGCTAAGTAAAGTTCTTGGACTCTACAGAAAATCTAACACATAGTCATAAAAATAAATTTCATAATAAACGTAAAGACATATCATAACACTTAATACATACACTTATTATAATGGCCATTATTACTTGGGGTCCCATAGACTAAACAAGCTTATGCCCATGAGATTAGTGGGGTCCTACTAGCTAAGTAGGTCATATGCCCATAATTTATTTGGGGTCTTGTTAGTCAAATAGGGCATATGCCCAAGCCTACAAACATACACATTTCATAACATATTTCATAACATAACACATAAGATAACATAATCATAAACATATAGATTCTATCCTATTTTCCTTACCAAAGTTACCGGGATATGTTGGACTGAGTTGGGACTTTTGGAACACTCCTAAAACCATAATGAACAAGAGTGAGTCTAAAGAAGGAAAAGAGATGAAAAGGAATGGGAAGACTAAACCATTGAAAGTCACACTTACCAAACTTATGTGCTCAAGAACTTAGATTCCCTAACCAAAATAAGAATGAGGTTAGGAAACTGAGTAGAAGACTAAGAGAAGGGAAACATAACATAAATCAAATGAACTAGAGTTTTGGTTTACCTCAAAGACTTGCAAGACCAATCTACACCACAACCGAAATACTAAAGAATCTCACTTCCCAAAGTGTTTGATAAGCTTAAGATGATTAAGCTTATGATTTTCCCAAACTAGGTGTTTACACTCTCACACTCACTTAGCACTTGCAGCTTCTGAACTTAGAGCAAAAGGTGAATAATGGCTAGGTACTAGGTCCTATTTATAGAGTTTGGAAATGAAAGGATCTTGATTTTACTTGAATAAAAATAATAGCTTTTTAGGTGAAAATAATTTGAATAATCGTTCAGCAGAGGCTGAAGAATCGTTCAAAAAATGCTGGATTTATGAAGAAGTTTGAATGGCTGAAAGGAAAAGAATTCAAAAATGTTTGAAAATACACTGAAGGAGGCGATATATCGTCCCCTGTAGGCGATATATCGCCTGGGCCAGTATGCCCGAGGCGACCGTGCATCGTCTCGTGTTTTCCGTATCTACGTGCTGCGATATATCGCCCCCTATAGCTGCGATATATCGGCACACGCTAAATATTTAAACACGAAATTACACATTTTTAGCTAAGTTTGAATGGAGTAAACAGCCTTGACTAAGCCCTCAACGTATTCAAAGCTGCTGACTGACCTTAGGGGATTCAAACTTTACTCCTTATTAAATTTAATCCTCAAAATACTTAATCCTTAATCACCCATTCATAACATGTGCTTAAAATCCTATTGGTTGATATCTAAACCTTATAGTATAATAAATATAATCCTTAATATCAGTCACATTAATCAAACCTTAGGTTAACTTAATATTCTTAAACTATAGATTAAACTTAGAAAATCTATAAGTACTACTATGAGTGTCCAAATAATTCTCGGTCTGAACCAAAAATCCACAGTTACAAAGATAATACTAAACATACTATAATACTACTAAATAATTAGCTAAGTAAAGTTCTTGGACTCTACAGATTCTCAAGCCTATAAATAACTTCAAAACAGAGTAAAAACCATAAATTAAGGCTTAGAATTCCTTACCTCAAATTGAATTGAACCCTTCCAGCTACTGAACATAACCCTAAGCTCTCAAGCTTTAATCCTCAAGTTTAGCTTCAAACTTCCTAACCCGAGAGAGAGAGTGATGATTGAAAGAGAGATAGGAAAAAGGAACTCTATTTTTAGCCTTAACCTTCTACAACCCACTAATTTTAAACATATCTAATGGTCAAAATGACCATTTTGCCCCTAGGGCCAAGTTAATCCTTCAAAACTAACAAGGGAAAAACTGTCATTTCCCATCTATCTCGTTAATCATAATTAACGCCCTCCAATTCTCATTACTCTTAATATCCTCAAATATTTAATAAATAATAACCCACAGGCCCAGTAATTAACCACGTAATGATTAAACCGCTAATCTTGCATCCTAGGATTGTCTCATGCCAAATAACTCGAACATAACCACATAATAACGTGGTCTTACCCATAAATCACAAACACACACATAAATATACAAATATGCTCTTAACGAGCCAAAATTACGAAAATGCCCTTCTAATAAGAAGTGGGCCCACATGCCAACAATTATCATCATATAATAATATTACTCACATAAGCATGCATATAATCACATGATTGCATATTAAATCAATTATGGCCCTTCTGATCCCCTAATCCAGGCACTAAGCCACATTAGGGAATTTGGGTCGTTATAGATACATAAGTTGGTTAATGGCAATAAAAGTCACCTCATTATGAAAGTTGTTTCAATATAACTGAGAACTACGCGTCTTAGGTTTGAAAGTGTTGTAACTGAGAACTATTAGCATGTTTGGTAGACTTGAATGAGAATTGGAATGGAATCGTTATTCCTAACCATGTTTCTTTTTTTGCAGCACTCATTGAGTAACTTTGTGTGGTTGTCAGTGACAAACTAGATGTTTGTTGGTGGAACCAAAAATTGAAAGTTATTCCTATTTTATGAACTCTGTGATTATGCTAATCCATCTAGAGCTTAAAAAGAAAAACATGCATTAATTTGTATCTATGATCTTGCAAACTTTTACAGAATTTTGTGGATTTGTTTTAAGTAATTGAGTGACTTTGGAAAGTGTAGATGGGCTTAGGATGGATGTAATATTAAACTCAAGTGTATAAAATAATTCACTTTACCCTTAAAATACATTCGGGCCCACAAAAATTATTAACTTTACCCCCTAAAAATTTGAACCAAACTGGGAAGTGTTTTAGATTCTCATTCTCACCTTCACTTTACCCCACACCAAACACCCCTTAATGGTGTTGCTTTTGCTACTAGAAACCATGACAAAGCTTACATTGGGATATTAGTAAATCTGTTGAAGTCATTTTCATCCATTCCACTATTGGTGATTGTGATATGGTGGCAGCAAAGTCTTCTGACTCAGTCCACATTCATGATGAAATCTATTTGTTTGATGAGATAGCCGACATTTTTTCCAGTCTAGACATTGAATTGTTTTCCAGTGCATGGAGGATCCTTCTTCCACTAGTCTCCTCGAGTATGATTGATGTAGGAACTTGACTTCTTTGTGATTGTGGTTACAATTTCTCACCAAACAATTTTATTGAAATGTTGAAGATTAACAGGAAAACTAGTCTTATTACTAAGACATGACAAGCCAAAATGCATGAATGTGAACAGTGAGGCTTTGTCATTTATGGAACCACTATTGAACAAGTTGTTGGAGGAGACTAAGGTTACACCACCAATGTAATAAGAATCTACACACAATTTCACTTCACAAAGTCTAATAAAAAATTTGAGTGGAGAAATGGAAACCCTAGTTGTAGAACAAACTCTTTATACATGAGATGTATCATTGTCCAAATTATTTATATCCTAGCCATTCATAGATGTTTGTGGCTTTATCTAGTAGGAAACGAAATTGAGATTGAACAACCCTTTAAAATTTGCAAGACAAGTACTTTCTTGATGAATTTCTTGGAGAAAACTTATGATCTTTGAGAGCTAGAGAGAAATGTTAGAGAGAGTTGAAAATTGTGATAAAAACTTTACAACTCTAAATGATCCCTTTTATCGTGTAGGCACTGTGTAATGCCCCGACTCTTTCTAGACCTCGAACTATTAATAACTACTATTTTGGAATACATACATAAAATAATAGAACTTCATTAAAAATCTAAAATCGAGATCCCATTATTTAGTACATAAAAACATAAAGAAAACATAACCCTTTATTTAATTATTCAAAACTAATTGCGAAAAAACATAAATACATAAATTAAAAAGACTCAAAATATAACTTCATCCTCGATCTTCCAACAGTCCATTCAATCAGTCATCTCCCAATACACATGCCAAGCTGCCAAGAATCCAACCCGCCTTCCAAGCTCATTTTCCTACACCATCTAAAATAAAAAGAATGAGCCTAATGCCCAGCAAGGAAAATCTACTAAAACATATTATAAATCATTAGACTAAATCATAAAACATATGACGTAAATACATATATCATAAAAACATAAGACTACAATATTAATGGTCAATAACTCATTACCGTAGTATGTGATAAAACCATCTAGGTCTTCAGTCTACTAATCGAGGTAGGTTAGATCACAAAATAGTATGTGATAACCCATCTAGGTCCTCTGTCTACTAATTGAGGTAGGGTAAATTATAACTTTAATCTACGATGATGATAAAAATCTTGGGTTTTGATTTGCTATCTAAGCAACTATAATACCCAAGTGACTATAACATAAAACATATTCATATACATACATAACATAACATATCATAACACATATAGTCTAACCTATTTTCCTTACCTAAAATCAGGATATTGGAGACAAGAACAAGACTGTAAAACTCCTAAAACCAACAATAAGATTCATGAGATTCTAAAAAAAATGAGATGAAAAATAGATCTAAACCATCAAGATAGAAACTTACCGAAAAACCTTAAGTTTCAAGAAACTTAAACACCTAACCAAAAGCCATAATAACAAGTTAAGATCTGAAAGAAAACTAAAGAACTATAATGAACTAAACTCGACGTGCTTTCCGTATCAACCTTAGGCGATATATCGGCCCCTATAGCTGCGATATATCGGCATACGCTGATATATCAAACACATTTTTGCATTATTTCAGCATATTTTGAATTTGTTTAAACAACTTTGACTGAGTAAAACATAATCCTAACAGCTGAGAGAATGTTCTAGAGCTTCTAGATCTATCATTTATTAATTTATTCATCCAAAATGCTTAAATCATTAATAACACATGCATGTGACAAGCGTCACATTCTTCATTATTCTATCTAAATAATAAATATCATTTCTAGGACCAGCTATATTAATCAAACCTTATGTTATAATTAATATTTCTGAACTATAGATTAAACTTGTAAAATCCATAACTATTTCTATGAGCTTCCAACTAAATCTCGACTTGAACCAATAACCACGAAAACTAACATACTAAGCTACTACTACTACTAGGTAAAATTCAGAGACACTACACACTGTCATTAAGTCTGACCAATAAGATTAAAGCTTTTAAATACATCATTTTGGAGCAAAGAAATGTAACTTAAAACCCGTGATAAGCGACATGTCGCCTACCCACTACCTAGGGTGCCCAAAATCATCATTTATTACCTCCAAATGATTCCAAGCTATCAGGGTAAGCTTAGATACATCATTGTATCATTTTAGACCCATAAAAGTCAATTATTAATGTCTGCAACAAAAACTCATATTTTCACTTCAACTTAAGTGAAAATAGTTAATTGTTTTACACTATATTGATTAAACAACTTAACCATTACATTCTTAATCTCAACACAAGTTTGGGTTGTTGGTTAACAAGTATGAATTTTTATACAAAATACTTTATTTCGCTAAAAAAATTACATATTACAGTCTATTTTTTTCTTTCAATTTTACGATTTTAGGTAAATTTTTATATTTTTTATGGTTTTGCCTTTTTTCTTTCTTTGTATTGTTTTTAGGTTTATTTTGGCTTGATGTTTAATTGTTATGATGTATATTATTTATTTTTTTTAGTTTATTTTTGGTTGATCGAGTGAGTTGTATTCTAGTTGCTTTTCAGTTTTTGTAAACCATATTTTTGTAATTATGAAACTTTATTGATAATCATATTTTTAAAATATGAGGTCATATTATTTTTTAAAAAAAATTAGGAACACTAAAAATGTAAAAAAAGTACAAAACAATATATATATTTCAGAAAAATTCCCTAACAAATATTATAAAGTTTGTACATGTAGTTTATTTTGATATTCCTTTAATACAATGCTACTACTATATCAAAAATTCCAATGGAGATGTAAATATTATGCTATATTTGACACAAAAAGTCAATATGTGGTATATTTGGCATAATTTTTAGCACTATGCTCCAATGCACAATTGTAAAAGTAGATGCAAAAATCAATTTTTCATTAATGCTCATTTGATATTTATTGAAAATATCCAAAAAATAATAATTTTTCTTTATATTTTATTGTTGGTAGTTAGAGATAATAATAAAATAATAAAGAAAAAAGCCTAACACTTAATGGTGATTGTTGACTGCCTTTTTCGCTATCAACCTAATCCGAGAGTTTAAGTAAAATAATGGAAAAGAAAACTAGGATTTTACATGGTTCAGGCTATAAAAGAGCCTTAGTCCACGAGTCTCTGGTATTTAGTGAGCTTGAAACTTGTTTGAGCAAGCTTCAATGGTGGTTCTCAAGCAACGTATATATTGCGCTGAGTTACATAGTTTTTCTCTCTAAAATCTGAACCATTTACAAGGAGATACCCCAGCCCTATTTATAGAGGCTGATGTCATTAATGTTAATCATGTATCATTAATACAAATACTCTCATTAATGGGGTATTAATGTTGAATTAATACAAAAATGACTACACTAATAGAGACTATGACCTAGGCGGATTGGACGAGGCCCATTGCAGAAAGTTGTGTACCAACTTTATGGGGAACATGTCTCTGACTGTTAGGGTGTGACTCACGTTTGCTCATGTCTCTAAATGTCAAATATTACTGATTATTAGCCTACAATATCTAGCATTATATTATAACATAGCAGTTATTATAGCCTACTATATTTGACATTTGTAACTGTTGACCACGATTTTGGCCAACGACGAGTAGACGTCAAAACTACAATAAACCTTCAAGAGAAAAAACGACACTGATGATTTTTATAGTGGTTCAGCCCCAATATGTTGGTAATATCCTAATCCACTTAGAGTTATGATTTATGGATCTACACTCAAGATCAGATGAACCTGTGTCAACTGAGTTTCTTCAGTGTAGATGAAAACAATATTTCTCTCAGAATACAAATACTCTCTTAGGAAAATCAGCCTTTGAATCCTTTCAATGATGCCATGAGCTCTTTATTTATAAGTTCAGGATCATACAAATCAAAATCCCTCATAATCAGGATCCTTCAGTTGCTCTCCCAATATTTAATTAATAATAACGTTTAAAATACAACAATATGCGATTTTTTGGTATAATCTGAGAGATTCCCGCTGTGGGTATGACTAATTCTAGCTGAAGCCGTTACTGAAATTTTGTTGCATAATGATGATCTGTCTAGTCAGCCAACTTCACTCCTTGAAGAAAGACTGGTAGGCCAAAACACTTGACTGGTTGGCCAAGCACTTCACTGGTCGGCCAAACACCTCACTGGTCGGCCAAACACTTGACTGGTCAGTCAAAAATCTTTACCGGTCTGACAGAAATTCTACCAGGTTGGACAGATCACTCCCAAAACAGATAAGCAATTTCCATGTCAGTAATATCACCAGATTAATCTAAAACCTTTGACTCAGCCATTTCTTGCCATTTGTCACTTTTATTGCCACGTCATCGTTTTCAAATTTTGGGGATAACATTCGTCCCCCAAGTTTATTATATGCTATACTCACATAATAAACTTTCTTCTCCAACAGCGGACGACATAAAAAATAAAGTGACTGTACACATTTTCCCGCCTTTGCAACAAACCACTACGCCTTACCAGAGCACGACCATTGCAGTTAATTGCCCCCAATCGTGGGGGAGAGAATAACCAAGAGAATTCCAAGAGTCTAAGGATAAGTGACAATTTCCACTTTTCCCTTTAAATAGACCCATAAGTATGCTCACAGCCCATAAGCAAAAAAAAAAAAAAAAAAAAAGAAAAGCATTTTGGCCATGACCTCCAAGGCCTCTTCTCCTCTTGGCCGAAATCCTCAAAGAACTCCAAGAAGGCTCCATTTTTCTTCAAGCAAATCCAAGGGTTCCTCAAGAAATCAACACCTACTCAAGACATTTGGGTAAGCTTTTCTTCCTCATCTCCATTTGTAGGTTTTTTTTTTCTTAAAGCTTGAAAAATTCCTTGTATGCCGAAACCCTCTTTAGAAAATACCCTTGAATTTATGTTCGAATCTTTGGTAAATGATGCATATTGTGGCTGTTTTGATGTAGTTTAGGCTATGGGTAAATCAATTTTGTCTCCAATTTCATGAAAATTTGAAGAAAAACTAATTTTTCATCCCAAATTGCATATTTGGGTCTATGGGTATTTGATGAGCAAATAGGATCCCTAGAAACTTTATAAACCTTTCAAATCCCACATTTTGATCTTGTTGTAATGTACTATGAGTGAGAAAAATGTGTTTGTGTTAATGCCCATTGAGAATTAGGTTTTCTCGAAAATGGTCTTTAAATTCTTGCACGATTAGTGGTAAAGTCTAGCCCCTCTGAACTAGATTATTAAGGGCGCATGCGGCGTGGCCAATCGGCCATTCTCCACGAACTGTTCGGATGCCTGGCCTGGCCTCTCGGACACCATAGGAATCACTCGGAGGAACCACTACATCTGCTCGGACATCACCCAGCCGATCGGGTGACTTCACAACTGTTCGGAAGTTACGCCCAGCCGCCCGGGTGACTTCACACATCCGCTTGGATGATACGCCAGCTACCCAGACACACGCGCGCCATCCAATCGGCACCCACTCGGCGAGCTTCCCACATCTGCTCGAATGACACGCCCAGCCGATCGGGTGCACACATCCACTTGGATGATAGGCCAGCTGCCCAGACACGCGCGCACCATCCGATCGACACCCACACCGTCATGCCGCGCCATCCGCTTGGAAACCACGCGGACTACTCGGGCACCACGGCACCCGCTCGGCCATGCCACGCCATTCGCTCGAGCGCTACATAGACCCTTTGGAAGACTCACTCATCCACTCGGGCATCATGCGGATTGCTCGAAGGACACACCCATTCGCCTGGTCACTTACGCGTCCATCCGCTTAGACACGTGAATGCCCTCAAGCCTTTGGGCTTGTAAAAAATGACCCATACATTTTAGGCATCAAAATTTATTTTCCCTCGTTCATGTTTATTTTGAGGAATAAAATATATTTTTACTACCCAGAAAAATATTTTCAGAGCAGTAAATAAATATTTTTCCTGTGCACTGATTAATTTTTGTTTGTTTGGTTACTCACCTCCCCATACACTATTTTTTGTAGATGAATTGATTTGACTACAGGGGAGGTGACAACCATACAAACTCTGACACTTCAATTCCCCAATCAAGCGACACTCCTCAAAGTAGCGATTCTTCATCCAAGTCCCCGAGCAGTCGCACCCCCGAAGATCGCCTTCATCGCTTTAAAAAGATCCTTCCCCGGTCAGCCTTATCTTTTCTTCACGAAGAACAATTTCTCATCCAACAGGCTGAACATCCAGAAATGAGGGTGAAGAAATCCAATAGACTTCCTCAAGACCAAGACCCTCAGGTGGCTTGCAGAGCGGCACAGAAGGTAGTGGAACGTAGTGAAGTCCAAACTGTGGCTTCTTCAAGACCGCCTCGCCAGATACAAAAAACCAGCAAACCTCGGAGAAAAATCACCCAGAAATTTACAACCGAGATTCAACAATTAGCTGTTCAAAAACCAAGAAAAGACGAAGATGAAACACCTTATTGGTTCACAGCCAAACCTTCCAATCTTAACCCCAGCATGTTTGATAAACACATTCAAGCTTCGGGCCTGAAAGGGGTAAACGTGATATGCCCGCGTCCTCGTCAGAGAGCCAACAAGCCTGGTGGACCTTATTGTGCCTGGTCTAGATACCATGTATTTGCAGGAGCTACTATTCCGATGCACCCTTTCTTCCGGTCAGTAGCGGATTACTTCAATGTCTCCCCTTTCCAGATTGCTCCCAACGGGATTTAGGCATTATCTGCTTTATACATTCTATACTTCTTGCAAGGTTGAGATCCACCCACTCCTCATGAAGTGCACTACCTCTTCGACTTTAGGACCAACCCAAGCCACAAGAATACAGGTTTTTTCCACCTATTCCACATGCATAAAGGGATCAAATACCTCCATGGTATTGCTCATAAATCAAATCCCGGAAAATACTACACAGACTATTTTCTGACTTCAGATATTAAGGCCAACAACTTGGCCTTCACACATGCGGGTCCGTTTCACCAGCCTCTGCCAACCAAGGAAATGTGTTCCCGATCAGAAGAACTGGCCAACATGTCCACTGAGGAGAAAAATGTAAAAGAGTTGGTCAACGTGGATAATCTTCAGATGGTGGGGTTGTTACCAAGCAACCAAAACATCATAGGAGAAAACACTACTTAGGAAGCGAACGCAACTGACCAGTCCAACGCTGACACTGAAGTAGTGACCGATCAGTTCCCTTCTGAACCATCTCCCTACTCTCGTAGACCAGGCGACCTTATTATCAGGGAACCCCTTCCAGAAGTCCAGCGTAGACGTGTCATTCCTACACAACCTGGGAAAGGAAATACCATTGAGTTCCATAGGGACTTCAGCTCATCATCTGAAGAAGAGGACAACTTTCTTGATCAAATCCTAAACTCAGGTTCAGTAGCCATAGTTTGATGTTTGATTATAAGTAACTTTCCTCGAGAATGGTTGTACGGAATCTATAGAGTTGTCTGGTAGTAGTAAATTTTTTATTTATCTACATCTTGTTCTGATTTTTACTAACAAATTTTGTGCTTTACTCTTTTGCAGATTCAAATATGTTTAAGCAATTCAACACTACTTCTACTCATAAGAGGAAACCTGGGAAGGGAAGTGGCTCAAACCCTCCAAGCAAAGTTGCAAGGACGATATCGACCAGTCAGGGGAGACTACCTGACCAGCCCATCACCATCCCGCAGCTGACTCCCTCATCAATTCCTCCTACTGCTAGTTTAACCCCTACTCGTTCGCCTGGCTTAAGTGAGCCCCTTCGCACTGCTGGTGACATTGGGAAGGAATTGCTTGACCAAACTCTATACAATGCTTCAACAATTCAGATGTTTGAAGCTTTGCCTCGGCTCAGTGTTGAATTCGTCCTACAAAGGGGTCTTTCCTAACTGATGAATGTAAGTATTTTATCATAAGACATCCCATTTTTTTATTGATTGTTTTTACTTGTAGTAACTTTCTATTTTCCATTGCAGTCGCTTAATACTATCAGTCATGCTCAGCACCGAGCAGTAAACTATAAGGAGTTGATCAAGGTCTTAAATGATCAGCTGGTGGAAGCACAAGCCAAGATAAAAACTTTAACCTCATCCGAAAAAGATCTTCAGTACAAGGTCGAGAAGACCATTGCTGAGCAGAATGGATCTCTAAGAGAACTGGCCGATGAAAACAAGAAACAAATCCAAACCAACAAGACGTTGACTGATCAGCTGGAGAAAATGACTTGTGAGAACGAGGAGCTGAAGCGAGAGAAGGAAGCTGATCTTGCTCGCTACGAGGAGATTTGTTTCAACTGTTTCTACCAGGTATGGAAATTGAATAAACCCCTCAACCTTGACTTTCTCACAGAGGAGGCCAAGGCAGAAGAACTTGCCAAGTGCGAGGTAAAGGCTGCTGAGGAGGCAGCCAATCCTGCTGGTGTTACGCCCTTTTCTCCTGCATTGTCATTCCGACCAGAGGAAGTCACCGATGCCGAGGATGGTGTTGATCAACCTGTTAACAGTTTACCATACCAGTGACCATACTTTTAGCCGACCAGGGAGTCCCTTAGCTGACCAGTAGACACTTATCTTACTACCTTGTTATTATACTTTGCTCGTATAGCCGAGCTGTTGGCATGAACACTTTACTTTTTAGACTTGAGTCATTTGAAAGTTGTATTCTAATATATGCCTTACATTTTCATATGAGTACTTAGTTTTCTAACTTAGAAATTCTAAACATTTCATAAGTCACTACTTAGTATGCTTTCTCACATTCTTCTTGCTCTAACATTTTATGAGCATAGTATTTTGTTTACACACGAATAGTTGTTCTTAACTTAAAATTTTGAAAAATTCCAAGTTACTTAAGCTTTGTAAAACAAGTTAGCTTAATGACCTTTTTTTACTTCAAAAATTTACAAGTCAGCCTAAAAAAAAATATCCTTGCTCGTGTTCTTATTGCCTGTGTTGAATCACATACCAGTATACCATATGTGCCCCCAAGTGATTGAGGGTTGAAAAATCCTTGATCACTTGCTACTTGACCGAATTTGTTCGAGCAGTTATTACTCGTGAAACACAAAGAATATATTGAAAACATTCGAGCAGTTGAACACTACTTGAATGTATCGACCAGTTGAACACTGCCCGATTTTACCGACCAGTTGAACACTGTTCGGATAATTAACACACATGCACATGTGTAGCAAGAATCGACCACGCTGCGCATAATCTCTTTTATTACTCGTAAAAAAAATGACAAAACGTGTCTAATAACGAGTCTTAAACAATAAAAATTGTTCAAAAATAAAATGACTCGCAAACTTAAATAACAAGTTAAACACTTGAAATTAAGCTACTGCTCTGTAAGCAGTATTCATTGATAATACTTCCTCAAGTGCTCACCATTCCAATAGTTCCAAATCAACTCTCCATTTAATCGAGAAAATTTGTAAGTGTCGGGTGGCAGGACTTGCTCAATTTGATACGGTCCCTCCCAATTTGGTCATAGCACTCCAGCTGTTGGGTCTTTGATGAACACCTTTCTAAGGACCAAATCTCCGACCTGGAACTTTTGATCTCTAACTCTGGAATTAAAATAGCGAGCCACTTTTTGCTGATGGGTAGCAACCCTTAAGCTTGCTTTTTCTCGCTTTTCTTCAACAAAGTCCAAAGATTCAACTAACAACTGCTGATTCTCCTCCTGGTCAGACGTGGTTCTCAGATGAGATGGTGGGTCAACTTCGACAGGCAACATGGCTTCATATCCATATGCCAAGGAAAAAGGAGTATGACCAGTTGCTATCCGTGCAATAGTTCTGTATGACCAAAGGACCTCTGGCAATTCCTCCGCCCAAGCACCCTTAGCTTGTTCTAGACGCTTTTTTAGAGTATCCTTCAAAGTCTTATTGACGGCCTCAACCTGCTCATTGGCCATCGGATGAGCTACCGAAGAGAAGCTTTTTGCAATGCCATGCCTAGTGCAGAAATCAGTAAACAAGTCACTATCGAACTGAGTTCCGTTGTCAAAGACTATCTTCTTGGGCAGACCATAGCGACATATTATATTTGTAAACATAAAATCTAATACTTTCTTCGAGGTGATCATTGCTAGTGGCTCAGCTTCGGTCCACTTGGTGAAATAGTCCACAGCAACTACTGCGAACTGCACTCCTCCTTTTCCTTTGGGTGGTCTCCCGAATAGATCAATTCCCCATACTGCAAAAGGCCATGGACTCTGCATCTGCTTCAAGACATTCGGAGGTGCCCTGGGTACTTTAGAAAATCTCTGGCATTTATCACATTTCTTCACATACTCCATGGAATCCTCATTCATTGTGTGCCAGAAAAATTCTTGACGCAAAATCTTTTTGGAGAGACTTTTCCCCCCATCATGATCTCCGCAGAACCCCTCTTGTACTTCAGTCAGTAAGTCTTTCGACTGGTCGGGTGTTATGCATCTAAGCAGTGGCATAGAGTACCTTCTTCTATATAATACCTCATCCATCATAATATACCTAGCAGCTTACCTCATAATCTTCTTGGCTTCATTTCGATTATCTGGTAGGACTCCTTGCTCAAGGTAAGTAATGATGGGTGTCATCCAAGTGTCAGCTAATGTGATGGGCATGGCTTCCCATTCGTTAATACTGGGCTCTGCCAAGTACTCGACTTGTAGAGTCCAAGAACTTTACTTAGCTAATTGTTTAGTAGTATTATAGTATGTTTAGTGTTATCTTTGTTACTATGGATTTTTGGTTCAGACCGGGAATTATTTGGACACTCATAGTAGTACTTATAGATTTTCTAAGTTTAACCTATAGTTTAAGAATATTAAGTATAACCTAAGGTTTGATTATATGACTGATAATTAAGGGTTATATTTATTATATTATAAGGTTTAGACAATCAACCAATAGGATTTTAATCACATGTTATGAATGGTGATTAAGGATTAAAGATTTTTGAGGATTTAATTTAATAAGGAGTAAAGTTTGAATGTTATAGGGTCAGTCAGCAGCTTTGAGTACGTTGAGCGCTTAGTCAAGGCTGTTTACTCCATTCAAACTTAGCTAAAAATGTGTAATTTCGTGTTTAAATATTCAGCATGTGCCGATATATCGCAGCTATAGGGGGCGATATATCGCAGCACGTAGATACGGAAAACACGAATCGATGCACGGTCGCCTCGGGAACAATGGTCCAGGCGATATATCGCCTATAGGGGGGGATATATCGCCTCCTCCAACATGTTTTCAAATACTTTTGAATTCTTTTCCTTTCAGCCATTCAAACTCCTCCATAAGTCCAGCATCTTCTGAACGAGTCTTCAGCCTCTGCTGAACGATTATTCAAATGATTTTCACCTAAAAAGCCATTATTTTTATTCAAGTAAAATCAAGATACTTTCATTCCCAAACTCTATAAATAGGACCTAGTACCCAGCCATTATTCACCATTTGCTCTAAGTTCAGAAGCTGCTAGTGTTAAGTGAGTGTGAGAGTGTAAACACCTGGTTTGGGGAAAAACTATAAGCTTAAACATCATAAGCTTATCAAACACTTTGGGAAGTGAGTTCTATAGTATTTCGGTGGAGGTTAGATTGATCTTGCAAATCTTTGAGGTAACCAAAACTCTAGTTCCTTTCTGTATTATGTTTCCTTTCTCTTAGTCTTCTACTCAATTTCCTAACCTCATTCTTATTTTGGTTAGGGAATCCAAGTTCTTAAGCACTTAAGTTGTGGTAAGCATATTTTCTTTTAATGGTTTAGTCTTCCTATTCTCTTCCATTTCATCTCCTTTCTTTAAGGCTCACTCTTGTTCATTATGGTTTTAGGAGTGTTCCAAAAAGTCCCAACTCAGTCCATTTTTATCCCGGTAACTTTGGTAAGGAAAATAGGCTAGAATCTATATGTTTATGTTTATGCTATTTTATGTGTTATGTTTTCATATGTTATGAATATGTTATTGATGTGTATGTTGTAGGCTTGGGCATATGCCCTATTTGACTAACAAGACCCCAAAAAGATTGTGGGCATAAGCCTATTTAGCTGGTAGGACCCCACTAATCTCATGGGCATAAGCTTGTTTAGTCTATGGGACCCCAAGTAATAATGGCCATTATAATAAGTGAATTACGTGTTATGATATGTCTTTACGTTATTATGAAATTATGTTTATGTTTATGACTATGTGTTAGATTTTTCCTTGCTGGGCATTAGGCTCATTCCTTTCTGTTTATGTGCAGGAAATATGCTTTAGAGGTGGAAAGATTCGTGACGCTTGGAGGATGTGTATCGATGATGGATGGAGTCAATGGGCCGAGCGTTATTCGATTCGAGGATGTAGTCTCCTTTTAAATTTCTATGGTTTTATATGTATTTTTCCGCATTTTCTTATGTAATTCTTTTTATTTAAATCATGTTTTGTTTTTAAAAACAATGGGATCCCATAATCCTTCTTAGTATTCTGTTTGTTTGTAAATAACTCTCATTTTGCAAGTTACTCAATAAATTATGGTATTTTCGTAAAAATGTACGTTTTATGTATAGTTTCGTTAATGGTCCAAATAGTTTAGAGTAGTGGGTCATTACAGTTGGTATCAGAGAAACGATTCCTTCGCATGAAGTTCTCCTCGATACACATGCTCAAAGCTCCGAATTGGACCGCCAAGTAAGTGTTTAAGTTACAAGTTACAAGTTACAAGTTACTTTGTCTATGTGTATAGCTAACAACTTTAGTGTTTATGTTTCAGTTAAAAATGAATGGAGCTTTAACCTACCAAGATATCTGAGCCATTAAGGCCTTAAAAAGAATAAGGGAGCCAAGAAACACCGTAGGAGCCCTAGAAAGGATTACTCGAAGGTTGCTTTTGTTTCACCAAGCGATAGGTGGCCTTCAAGAGGATAAACAAATAATGCTAAGATCAACGGAACAATATGTATTAGTGATTAGGTTGTTTAAAGATTTCCATCCTGTAATAGCAGCCTTAGAAGAAATATGGGAAGAAATGCGTGAGGAGGATGAACTACCCTTAGCAATGAGATACTACTTCCTCTTAGTTAGGTTTACCGCAAAAATTGAATTTCAGTTCACCAATGAGCAAAAGAATAGGATTCTCACCAACCTACCTATAGGACGTTTCGATGCTCATGATAATGATGATTATGAGCAAATAGATGATGATATGCTAGATGACGGATCAGATGTAGAAGATCCCGATTTTTAGATTAGTAGTTTTTATTTGTTTTATTTACTTTTGATTGTAATAAGTGAAATTGTTTTTTTCCAAATGAATAAACATACTATTTGAATATCATGTGTGAGTTTGATTTTTTTTTTTCACAATCATAATAAATACTAAATAAAATGAATAATGACTGAGTTCGGTGAGGGTGGATACGAATCAATGAACCTGGTTTCCTTATTGAGAGTTAGGGGGCCTTAGTAGTGGGAACGATTTTACTGATCTCAGCCCTCCCTCAATATGGTTAACTTTGGAACAAAGATAAGTTTCGAGCCTGAGAATTAAGTCATATAGGATGATTAGAAACACACTTAGAAAATAAAGATGACTTGTTTTTCTAAGTATAGAAACCCACTCTAATAATAAATAAAGACCTATATAATTTTTCATAAGAAGTCATAATAAAGAGGTCCGAGATATGTTTGTTTTAGAATAAGTTTTTGCCTTAGAGCCTATTAGGAAAAGTTCTAACATGTTTCTTTCAACTGTTAGAACTCTGCTACGATGTCTCTCCGAAGATCCGCACGCACCAACGGAAACACCTCCAACGATGTTCCAGCGACCAATGCGGTCCCTACCGTTCGCCGAAGGAGAGTGCGTGTTACTGCTCGCCGCAACGCACCGGCACAGCCAGCTGACAACACTGCAGAGATTGCCAGACTGCGACAGCAAGTCGAGGAACTTCTGCAGCAACAACGCCAACAGGCTCAATCTCAGCCTCAGCCTCTGCCACAGCCACAGCCGCAGCCGCAGCCACAGCCAATGGCCCCAGCACCCCAACAAGTTGGTCCATATGGGGGATGGCCTATGACGAACTACGCTCCATATCCTGTACAGCACATGGAGCCAGTGTACGAGAGGTTCCGCAAGCAGCACGCTCCGAACTTCGAAGGGACTACGGACCCCTTTGAAGCAGAAGAATGGCTAAGGAATGTGGAGCCGATCCTAGCCCGCATGAACCTCAGTAATGCTGACCGCATATCCTGCGTCTCGTCTTTACTCAAGAAAGATGCCAGGATATGGTGGGATTTGGTCTAGCAATCCCATGATGCTGCCACTATGACGTGGACCCGATTTGTGGAGCTCTTCCACAAGAAGTACTACAATTCAGCGGTACTTGCTACGAGAGTTGAGGAGTTCACCAATTTGAAGCAAGGGAATTTAACAGTGGCGGAATATGCTCGTCAGTTTGATCGCTTAGCCAAGTTCGCAGCAGAGTTAGTTCCGACCGATTATCTGAGGGTGAACAAATTCGTGAGAGGACTCCGACCAAAGATCGAGATGGGGGTGAAGTTAGCAAACCCGGGAAACACTTCATATGCCGACGTTCTTGAGACGGCAATCGACGTAGAAAGGCTGCAGGCCAATATAAGCAAAGAAGAAGCCAGCAAGCCAGAACCTAGACAGCAGAGCCAACCTCAGGCCAGTCGGAACAACAATCAGTCCAGCAACAGTCAGTCCAACAACAACGGTAACGGACAGAAGAGAAGGCATCCTGACAACAAGCAAGCTGACAACAATAAAAGGGCACGACCAAATAATGGGGGAAACAAGTTGGGCTACGTGGAATACCCGCCATGTGCCAAATGTCAGAAGAAGCACCCCGGAGAATGCCGTGCCAACACCAAGGAGTGTTTCAATTGTGGTCAAGAGGGGCATCGCAAGAAAGATTGTCCTCAGCAAAAGCCGGAAGGAAAGAAGGACGAAAAGATGGTTCCTGCTCGGGTTTTTGCTTTAACCCAAGGAGAGGCGGATGCTAGCAACAAGGTGGTCACAGGTCAGGTTTCCATCCTCAATAATTTATGTCATGTATTATTTGATTCGGGAGCCACTCATTCGTATATTTCGTTAGGAATGATAGATAAACTAGACAAACCTAGTGAAACATTTAGAACTAGGTTTGTAACCGAGTTGCCTTCGGGCAAAGTAGTTCTATCATCACGAATTGTACGAGGCGTACCAATCAAGATTGAGGACAAGGAACTAGAAGGAGACCTGATAGAGCTGGTGATCAAAGATTTCGACGTAATCCTAGGCATGGATTGGCTAGCACGGCATGGCGCAACAATCGACTGCAAACGCAAGAAGGTGGTGTTCGAGACTCCTGACGGCCAGAAACTTTGCTTCATGGGACAAGCTTCAGGACTACGCACACCGTTAGTATCATCTCTCAAAGCTCAGAAAATTATGGAGAAAGGATGCCAAGCGTTCTTAGCCAGCATCACGAATATGGAGAAGGAGACATCACTTAAAGTTGGAGATGTTCGGATTATACAAGATTTTCCAGAAGTTTTCCCCGATGACTTGCCAGGATTGCCGCCAACTAGAGAAATAGACTTCACGATAGAATTAGTACCCGGCACCGAGCCTATCTCTAAGGCACCATACCGGATGGCACCTACGGAACTCAAGGAGTTAAAGACGCAGCTACAAGAACTCCTAGACTTGGGTTTCATTAGGCCAAGCCATTCACCATGGGGAGCTCCGGTACTATTCGTGAAGAAGAAGGACGGAAGCATGCGCATGTGCATAGACTACCGTGAGCTGAATAAAGTAACGATTAAGAACAAGTACCCGCTACCTCGGATTGACGATTTGTTCGATCAACTCCGAGGCGCGACTGTATTTTCTAAGATCGATCTACGGTCCGGGTATCATCAGCTCAAGGTAAAGGGAGAAGATATCCCTAAGATAACCTTTAGGACTCGTTATGGACATTACGAGTTCTTAGTTATGTATTTTGGTCTTACTAACGCGCCAGCCGCGTTTATGGACTTAATGAATAGGGTCTTCAAAGACTACTTGGATAAATTCGTCGTTGTGTTCATCGACGACATTTTAATTTACTCCAAGGATGAAGTGGAGCACGAGGAACACTTGAGGATGATTTTGACGCGATTGAAGGAGCACCAACTCTACGCGAAGTTCAAGAAATGCGAGTTTTGGCTCTCACAAGTGGCGTTCCTTGGGCACATCATATCGAAAGACGGAGTTGCAGTAGATCCATCGAAGGTAGAGGCCGTGAAGGATTGGCCTAGACCAAAGAACGCGTCAGAAGTAAGAAGCTTCTTAGGGCTAGCAGGTTACTATAGAAAGTTTGTAGAGGGCTTTTCTAAGATAGCCACTCCACTCACCAACCTGACCCGGAAGCAACAAAAGTTTAACTGGAATGATAAGTGTGAGGAAAGCTTCCAGTTGCTTAAGGATAAGCTTTGCTCAACACTAGTACTTAGTGTCCCAACACCCAACGACAAGTTCGTTGTCTACTGTGATGCATCAAAGTTAGGATTGGGATGTGTACTGATGCAAAATGACAAGGTGATAGCCTACGCCTCACGTCAGTTAAAGGAGTATGAACAACGCTATCCAACTCACGATATGGAGTTGGCAGCGGTGGTCTTTGCGTTAAAAATCTGGCGCCATTATCTTTATGGAGAACGGTGCGAGATTTACACGGACCACAAAAGTTTAAAATACTTCTTTACGCAGAAGGAGCTCAACATGAGGTAGCGCCGGTGGTTGGAATTAGTAAAGGATTACGACTGCGAAATCCTATACCACCCAGGAAAGGCAAATGTAGTTGCCGATGCACTCAGCCGGAAAAGCTATGGGAACTTAGCAGCCTTATCCAGAATAGAAAAGCCGCTACAGCGGGAGCTGATCAGTGCCGGAATAGAAGTGGTTGTAGGCAAGCTGGCTAACTTGTCTATCCAATCGAATCTGCTAGAGGACATACGGATTGGTCAGAAACATGATAGCACACTAGCAACACACATGGATGCAGTCAGAGAAGGCAAGACTACAGATTTCTCAATATCCAGTCAAGGTTTATTGAGATAAGGATCGGGTATGCGTGCCAGACGATCAAAGTATTAAGAAGACGATCCTAGAAGAAGCGCACAGCACCCCGTACTCAGTTCATCCAGGGTCTACCAAGATGACTCATGACATCAAGGCAGTCTATTGGTGGCCTGGGATGAAGAAAGACATAGCGGAGTATGTATCCAAGTGTCTGGTATGCCAGCAAGTGAAAGCAGAGCATCAGCGGCCTGCTGGATTACTGCAACCGCTTAGCATACCGGAATGGAAGTGGGACGATATAGCCATGGACTTCGTGACCGGTCTGCCAAAGACGAATAAGCAACATGATTCTTCTTGGATAGTCATAGATAGACTAACCAAGTCGGCTCATTTTCTGCCTGTTAAGACTTCTTATACGGCAGACCAATATGCAGACATCTACATCCAAGAGATTGTACGATTGCATGGAATCCCCAAGACGATAGTATCAGATAGAGGATCAGTGTTTACGTCAAGATTTTGGAGAAGCTTACAGCAAGCCATGGGTACTAAGTTAAGTCTTAGTACAGCTTTCCATCCTCAGACAGATAGGCAGTCCGAGCGTACGATTCAGATTTTAGAGGATATGCTACGCGCTTGTGTACTTGATTTCGGAGGATCGTGGAACAAGTACTTACCGCTGATCGAGTTCTCGTACAACAACAGCTACCAGTCGACGATCGAGATGGCACCTTATGAGTTGCTATATGGAAGAAGGTGCCGATCACCGTTGCACTGGGACGAGGTAGGAGAAAGGCAGCTTCTAGGGCCCGAAGCTGTTAGACAAGCTCAAGAAGCAGTAGCGCTTATTAGACAGCGTATGCTTGCTGCTCAAAGCCGTCAGAAAAGCTATGCGGATACCAAGCGACGTGATGTGGAGTTCCAATTTGGAGATCAAGTCTTCCTGAAGATATCTCCTATGAGGGGTGTCAAGCGGTTCGGGAAGAAAGGCAAGCTCAGTCCCCGATTCATAGGTCCTTTTGAGATATTGGACAAAGTGGGACCAGTTGCATATAGACTAGCCCTACCGCCAGCACTAGCCGATAGTCACAACGTCTTCCACATTTCGATGCTACGCAAATATGTGTCAGACCCATCTCACGTCCTCAAGTACGATACCATAGCGCTCCAGAAAGACTTAAGTTACGAGGAACGACCGGTTAGCATCCTAGATAGGGGGATGAAGCAGTTACGGTCCAAGAGCTTTCCTATAGTTAAAGTCCTATGGAGCAATAGTTCTGAACGCGAGGCAACGTGGGAGTTGGAAGAGGACATGCAAGGCCGGAATCCGGAGTTATTTGGTAAGTAAATTTCGAGGACGAAATTCTTTTTAGTAGGGGAGAATTGTAGAGTCCAAGAACTTTACTTAGCTAATTGTTTAGTAGTATTATAGTATGTTTAGTGTTATCTTTGTTACTATGGATTTTTGGTTCAGACCGGGAATTATTTGGACACTCATAGTAGTACTTATAGATTTTCTAAGTTTAACCTATAGTTTAAGAATATTAAGTATAATAGCCGTGCATGTCACATATACACAGGGTGCAGTTTTCTTACCTCAGATTCGAGCTAAAATGATTTAAAGAGCGACCCTTGAGAACGATCAACCTTCAGTCCTTTAGCGGTCACCTAGTCATAACCAAATATATAGGATACCATTAATAAAAAAAATGATCAATATAAATTCCCAAACCAATATTTAGCCTCCGGGACATAAATCCCCACTTAACCGGGTACTAGGTACAACCCCGAGGCCTAAGGCTTGAATCCCCAAGCTAAAAACATCAATCTGGCCAAAATTGACCTTAAGGGCCACGGCCCTCCCTAGCTGCGCCGCGGCGCGCCCTCCAGACAGAGAGGGCCTCCCTTGCCAGACGCCAAGGGCCGCGGCACACCACAGCTGCGCCGCGGCGCTCAGCCCAGACCAGGCAAAAACCAGCACGAACCAAATTTTTCCCCTGTGTCTTTCCCTCTCAAACCAGTCCTTCAACCATCTCTAATCCTCCTCCAAACATACAATTAAACCCCCAAATAACACCCATAGCTCACCCTCATCAAATCCCAATCAAACCAACACAAAAACTCACTTTGATTCCCACTTTCCACATCAAAGACCATGAACTGAAAATTAAAAGGAAAACAGAGCATCACCTTAAATTAATGGCTAAAACTCACCTTAAAACCAACTTTGAACCCTCCTCAATGGTTGAATCAAGTCCACTACCTTAACCCTTGAATTTCCTAGCTTGAAACCCCACCTTGAGCTCACAACTCCAAAGAAGAAAAATGGAGAAGATGGCGAACGGGAAAGAAAAGAATTTCCCCTGTTTTGATCTCTTTTTCTACAGCATTCCTATGTCATATATATCCACACCTCAAATGACCAAAATGCCCTTAAGCCACTTAAAGCCTCTAGCACCATTCCAAGAGTAAAATTGGTACTTTCCACCTATCCCGTTAATCATAATTAACGCTCTCCAATTCCCGCTATCCTCAATATTCTCAAATACCTATAAATCATATCCCATTACCCTTTTATTCTCGGTAATGCTCTAATCATCAAAATGACCCTGAGACTCACCCCGAGCCCCGAACTTAAACCTGTTATGACTAGACCGAACACTTACATCTCATGATCGTCTCATGCCGAATAGCTCGAACCAATCCACCTTATAAGGTGGCCATATTAATTAATCACAATCATGCACCCAAAATACATAAATACGCCCATAGTGGCCAAATTACCAAAATGCCCTCATAATTAAAATATGAACCCATATGCATGCATTCACCATCATATAATAATATAATTTACGTAAACATGCATATAATCATTAAATATTATAATAAATCAATTATGGCCCTCCCGGCCGCCTAATCAAGGTCTTAAACCTTATTAGGAACTTTGGGGCATTACATCAGGAATCCCAGTGCATTCAGCAATAAAATTCGCCAAAGCCTGCCCTTTAATGGCGAACCTTGGTTGATATTTGATTTCGAATTGGCCCAATTCAACCGCCCATTTAAGTAAACGACCAGATGACTCCGGCTTTTGTAAGACTCGGCGTAGGGGCTTGTCAAAAAGTACTTTAATGGGATGTGCCTGGAAGTACGCTCGCAATTTGCGAGATGCAAGTACCAAGCAATAGGCCAGCTTCTCAATCACAGGATACCTTGACTTCGCTCCTATCAACCGCTTACTAACATAGTATACTGGATGCTACATCTTATCCTCTTCTCGCACTAGAGCAGCACTGACAGCATGCTCTGTGACTGCCAAGTAAACAAAAAGGTCCTCCCTATCCACTGGCTTTGAAAGAACAGGAGGTTGAGCCAAGTGTTCTTTTATGGCTTGAAAGGCTTGCTCACACTCTTCCGTCCATTCAAATTTTTTGCTTCCTCTAAGCAAGTTAAAAAATGGGACACATTTGTCCATTGATTTGGAAATGAACCTACTTAGAGTAGCAATCCGTCCAGTCAAGCTTTGCACATCCTTACTCTTGGCTGGAGACTTCATTTTTGCGAGCGCCTTTATCTTCTCCGGATTCGCTTCTATTCCTCGTGAGTTAACAATAAACCCAATAAATTTTCCAGAACTTACTCCGAACGAGCATTTGAGGGGGTTCAACTTCATACTGTACTTTCTCAGTACTGCAAAGCATTCCTCCAAATATCGTACATGTCCTTCAGATTCCTTTGACTTTACCAGCATATCGTCTACGTACACCTCCATATTTTTGCCGATTAAGTCACGGAACATGCCATTCACTAAATGCTGGTAGGTGGCTCCCGCGTTTTCCAAGCCGAATGGCATGGCCTTATAAAAATACAATCCTATGTCTGTTCAGAAACTGGTATGCTCCTCATCGGGAGGGTGCATACTAATCTGATTATACCCCGAGTAAGCGTCCATAAAAGATAAAGTTTCATGACCAGAGGTCGCATCAACCAACTGGTCTATCCTTGGTAAAGGAAAATAGTCCTTAGGACATGCTTTGTTCAGATCGGTAAAGTCCACACAAGTCCTCCACTTTCCATTAGACTTGGGCACTAATACTGGGTTTGAAACCCTGGCGGGGTAATAAGCCTCTCTTATGAACCTGTTTTCCTTTAGTTGCTCCACCTCCTCTTTGAGAGCCTGTGCTCTATCCTTGTCAAGCAATCTTTTCTTCTGCTGCACTGCTGGGTATCTTTCATCCATGTTGGGCACGTGGCTGACCACAGTTGGTGAGATACCCACCATATCCTTGTGAGACCAGGCGAAGACATCTTGATTTCTTCGCAAAAATTCTACCAGCTGTACTTTTACTTCTAATTTCAACTTTTTTCCAACTTTGACCCCTCTGGTCAGGTCATTCTCATCTATTGAGACCTCCTCTAATTCTTCCATGGGTCCCACCTCACTATCATAATCCCCAAAGCGAGGATCAAAGTCCATTCCCTCGCTTTGGACAACGCCCTATTTGGTGACTTCATCACTGGATGGGGCTTATTGCTTATTAAAACCAAGAGTGCTTTCTTGGCCAACATCTTCTAACATTCTTTCCTGATCGGCTACAACCATAATGCTCTGTTGGTCAACATCCATCTCTTCTACTTCTTCTCTATCTACACACATAATCATATTGTTTTCCTTAGCTCCCTTTCGCGCTTTAGCTACCGAGGCATTGTAACACTCTCTAGCTTATCTTTGGTCTCCTCGGACACAACCTATTCCTGCACTGGTCGGGAACTTCATTGAAAGGTGCCATATAGAGACTACCGCATGCAAGTCCGTGAGTAGTGGTCGACCAATTACCACATTATAAGCTGACGAATAGTCGACTATCAGAAACTCTGTCATAACTATTTCGTGCTTCAGAGCATCTCCTGTTGTGACTGGTAACTTGATCGTTCCGGCCGGTGACAACCCTTCTCCAGTAAATCCATAAATGACTTGAGAGCATGACTTCAAGTCATTAATGGATAGTTTCATCCTTTCAAAAGATGACTTGTAAATGATGTTGACAGAGCTCCCCGTGTCAACCAGACATATCTTCACCTTCATGTTTGCTATTTGGACTGTAATGACGAGGGGGTCATTATGAGGATATTTCACATGCCGTGCATCATCTTCAGTAAAAGTGAGAGACTCACTTTCATACCGTGGGTTCTTTGGGGGTCGCTCCTCTACAATCATGACCTCAGACGTCGATACTGCGTCCAACTCATGTCGGAGCGTTCGAACATATCTCTCTCTTGCCTTATTGTTATCCCCAACCAGATGTGGACCCCCACATATAGTGTCTAGAGTGAAGTCCACAGGCTCGGGTTGCAAGGGTGGAGACCGCTGTCGCTTAAACCCAGGATTGTTGTTACTTCCTTCTCCTTGGGTATTTTCTGCTCGATACTTTTTTAATTTTCCCGATCGGAGGAGAAACTCTATCTCGTCTTTGAGATGATTGCATTCATTTGTGTCATGACCATAATCTCCATGGAAGCAATAGAACTTTTTCAAGTCTCTCTTACTCATCTCCTTCCTGATGGGTGGGGGTTTCCGGTAGGGAACCTTTTGATGATTCGCCAGATATATTTCTGCTCGGCTGGCCGAAAGAGTGGTGTAATTGGTGAATCGAGGTTCATACTTAGCATGCTTGTCGTTTGGTCCCGACTTAGCCTTTTTCTCCTCATGGCGGTCAGACCCGTTATTCTCACGTTTCTTCCCATCATTTTGTCCATTTCCACTATTCTTAGGAGGATCTGTTGATCCGCCCGGATTGTTTAGGCCTTTCTCTCCTTTTTCAATTGCATCATCCAATTTCATATATTTGTCCGCCCGGTCAAGAAATTGTTGTAGTGTTGAAATTGGATTGCGATGAATGTTGTCCCACAAAGGACTCTGATAGATTATACCAGAAGATATGGCAACCATCTTCCCTTCATCTCCAACCGCAGTTGCTCGGTTGGCTTCTCTCATGAACCTCTGTATGTAGTTCTTGAGAGATTCATCTTTCCCTTGTTTGATATCTGCCAAGTGATTGACATAAACCGAAGGGGTCCGAGCAACGCTGAACTGCCTACAAAATTCTTTCCTGAAACTTTCCCAAGAGGTTATGGAGTTTGGCTTGAATTTCCAATACCACTCTTGGGCAGTATCGGACAATGTAGTGGGGAAAACCTTGCAGCGATAGTCATCGCTCACTCCGAGCAGCTCCATTTGGTCTTCAAACTTCCCAACATGCCTTATTGGGTCTGCCTTTTCTGTATAAACTGGCAGTTTCGGTGCTTTATACTTTGCTGGCGGCTGGGCAGCTCTGATTGGAGCACAAAATGGGCTACCACTCCTTTGGTCTACCAGATCGATTGCAAAAGGTCGTTTCGACAAACCTTGAACTGCTGTCGTTAGCGCATCAAGCTGGGCCTAGATGCTTAGGGCGACCACTGGGGGCTCAAGGTCTTGTAACGACCCAACTATTCTAGACTTTGGACCATTAATGACTACTACTAATCTTAAGAAAATGTACATATGAAATAACCATAACTTTAGATGTGTATGTGGCTAACCGCTGAGTTTGTTTGCCTGTAGGTGTGTGTTGTAGGCTGGCTTGCTAGCTTGAAGAGTCTGCAAGTGCCGCACGTTCCGCCTAGTTGGAGTACCCAAATAGCCGGCCCGTGACAGTTGGTATCAGAGACAGGTTAGAAAGCGCTTGGCAAAAGCACACTATGGTGAGCAACACTCAGATGATCGAAGCTCTTGAGAAGCGAGTAGGGGAACTAGATGGCCTGGATGAGAGGGTCAGGGATATTTCCTCTGCAAGTCAGGACTCGGGATCGTCTGATGCAAACAATCGCATAGCTGCGTTGGAAAAGGAGAATGATGTTCTCCTATCCAGAATTATCGCGTTGGAGAAAAGAAACTCTTCAACAAGTACTTCTGTTTCCCCTCGGTGGGAAGAGCGCATCGCGGCAGTGGAGGGCATGCTGAAGGAACTAGAAGTCTCCATAAATGACACGACGGAAGACTGCAGAGAGGCAGTTGGCGTGCTCAGAGAAGAAATGGTTGAGCTATCCGCCAAGGTAAACCTGACCATGCGAGCGGTTGGGAATGCCCCTGCAACAGGGCCGATAGGTATGGAATATGGCCGAGCCAAAGTACCCGAGCCGAGGCCCTTTAATGGGGCCAGAGGTGCAAAGGATTTGGAGAATTTCCTCTTTGACATGGAACATTACTTTAGAGTCGTGCGGGCCGATTCGGAAGATGGAAAGGTCGCCATGGCAACCATGTACTTGTCTGGGGATGCCAAGGTGTGGTGGAGGACCAAGTATGATGACATAGAGAATGGCAGGTGTACCATCACATCTTGGGCGGACCTGAAGAGGGAATTAAAGACGCAATTTCTGCCAGAAAATGTAGCTTACATAGCTCGTCGCCAGTTAAGAGAGCTTAAACAAGTCGGGACAGTCCGAGATTATGTAAAGAGATTTTCGGGGCTGATGCTCGATATTAAAGACATGTCCAAAGTGGACAGGCTCTTCTGCTTCCTCGAGGGACTGAAACCTTGGGCCAAGCAAGAACTTCAAAGACAGCGGGTGTCTGATCTGGCCACCGCTCAAGCTGCTGCCGAACGCTTAACAGACTACACTCCGGAGAGCAGCCTGCCGAAAAGGGCTACTCCTCCAGCCAGCTCAAGTAGCGCCGGGAGTAAGAAGTCTGGGAAGTCATGGCAGGGTAAGAGTGGGGGAGAGAAGAGGACAGCTGAGTCCAATTCTTCCAGTGGGACAGATGCTGCTGCAGGGAAGAAGCCGCTAGCTTGTTGGATTTGCAAAGGCCCACACAAGTCGGCAGTTTGCCAATTCCGGGGCAAGCTGAATGCCCTCATCGGCCAAGAACAACAGGGCGAAGGAGAAGAGGAAGAAGAAGAGTACGCGCACATGGGCACTGTCCGCCTGTTGAACGCTCTCAAGAAGCATGGTGAGAAAGGGAATAAGACCCTGGGGAAGGGGCTAATGTTCGTGGATGCCGCTATCAATGGCAAGCCTGCCAAAAGCGTGATGATTGATACTGGCGCCACCCATAACTTCATCTTTGAACTCGAAGCAAAGCGACTGGGACTAAAGCTGGAGAAAGATGCAGGCCGCATGAAAGCGGTCAAATCCAAAGCCTTGGCCACAACTGGCGTGGCCAAAGGGGTAAAAGTGAAAATCGACACGTGGGAAGGGCAGACTGATTTGGTGGTCATCCATATGGATGACTTCGATGTAGTTTTGGGAATGGACTTTCTAACCGAGAAAGGTGCCATTCCAATTCCTGCCACTGGAAGCTTACTCATAATGGGAGAGACTCCTTCAATGGTATCTGCAAAGGTGAAACCACCCCCTGCTGTGAAGCTTTTATTAGCTTTACAGTTCAAGAAGGGTGTGAGGAAGCTGGAGCCCACTTATGTAGCTGTACCCACCGTGTTCGAAGAAGTAGTGGAAGAAATTGTTCCACTAGAAATTACGAGGGTCTTAAAGGTGTATGGGGATGTGATGTCAGATAAACTCCCCAAAGCCTTGCCACCAAAGAGGGGGATCGATCACCAGATAGAGCTGGTGCCTGGAGCGAAACCTCCAACAAAAGCACCATACAGAATGGCACCCCCTGAGCTAGAAGAATTGAGAAAGCAATTAAAAGAGCTATTGGAGGCAAGCTTCATCAGACTGTCGAAGGCGCCATATGGCGCACCGGTGCTATTCCAGAAGAAGCACGATGGGAGCTTGAGACTGTGCATCGACTATAGGGCTCTCAATAAGGTGACAGTTCGCAACACATACCCCATTCCTCTGATCGCTGATTTGTTCGACCAGCTAAGTGGAGCCAAATACTTCACAAAGTTGGACTTGAGATCGGGCTACTATCAGGTGAGGATTGCAGATGGGGATGAACCAAAGACTACGTGTGTTACTCGATACGGAGCATTTGAGTTTCGAGTAATGCTGTTTGGGTTGACAAATACGCCTGCTACCTTCTGTACACTAATGAACCAAGTATTCCACGAGTATCTAGATAAGTTCGTGGTGGTGTACTTGGATGACATCGTGGTTTATAGCGCCACGATTGAAGAGCATCAAGAACACTTGGCTCAAGTGTTTCAGAAGTTGAGAGAGAACCAGCTATATGTGAAGCGAGAGAAATGCTCGTTTGCACAGGAGAGCATCAAGTTCTTAGGCCACGTGGTGGAACGTGGCCGTATTCGTATGGATCTGGAGAAGGTGAGGGCAATCCAGGAATGGAAAGCCCCCACAAACGTGAAAGAACTCCGCTCCTTCTTGGGCCTAGCCAACTACTATAGACGATTTGTGGATGGCTACTCAAGAAGGGCGACACCCTTGACCGAGCTTCTGAAAAAGGGTGTGATTTGGGCGTGGACTGACAAGTGTGCTGAGGCGTTCAGGAGTTTGAAAGAAGCCATGATGAAGGATCCTGTCCTTGCCTTGCCAACCATTAGCAAGCCCTTCGAAGTGCAGACAGATGCATCAGATTATGCTCTGGGAGGGGTACTAGTACAAGAGGACCACCCGGTGGCGTACGAAAGTCGCAAGCTGTCTGAAGCTGAGAGGAGGTATACTGCCCAGGAGAAGGAGCTCCTCGCAGTTATAAACTGCTTGCGAGTGTGGAGGCATTACTTGCTGGGGTCAAAGTTCGTGGTGAGGACGGATAATGCAGCGGTGAGTCATTTTCTTACTCAGCCGAAGCTGACCCCTAAGCAGGCTCGATGGCAGGAATTTGTGGCGGAATTCGACTTCCGTTTTGAGCACAGGGCAGGACGCTTGAACCAGGCAGCTGACGCCTTGAGTCGCAAAGCGGAGTTGGCGACTCTAAAGATCGTGGCTAGCTTATCAGCTAGCATGGTGAACACTCCACTCAAGGAACGCATTAAAGAAAACCTGGAGAAAGACCCAGTTGTCAGGACCATCCTGAAGCTCGTAAAAGAAGGCAAGACTCGCCAGTTCTGGGTGGAGGATGATCTTCTGTGGGCTAAAGGAGGGCGCTTGTATGTTCCGAATGCTGGAGATTTGCGAAGGACATTACTAAGCGAGTGTCATGACACTTTGTGGGCAGGTCATCCAGGGTGGCAGAGAACCCATGCCCTCTTGAAGCAGGGATACTACTGGCCACAAATGCGAGACGATGTAGTAGAGTACACCAAGACATGTCTGGTCTGCCAACAAGACAAGGTCGATAGGAACAAGACACCTGGGTTGTTGGAGCCCTTGCGAGTCCCAAGCCGACCATGGGAGAGTGTGTCGCTTGACTTTATCACCAGTCTTTCGAAGACAGGAGATTTAAGTGCGATCTTGGTGGTCGTGGATAGATTCTCGAAGTATGCAACATTCATCCCAGTGTCGAAGTACTGTTCGGCAGAAGAGACAGCCAGACAGTTTTTCAAACATATTGTCAAATATTGGGGAGTGCCCCAGAATATTGTCAGTGACCGAGATGGAAGATTCACGGGGACGTTTTGGTCCGAACTATTCAATCTCTTAGGGTCACAATTGAATATTTCCTCGAGCTACCATCCGCAGACAGATGGGCAGACAGAAAGATTCAACGGGATGTTGGAGGAGTACTTGCGCCACTTTGTCAATGCCAATCAGAAAAATTGGCCGCAACTACTCGATGTAGCTCAATTTTGTTTCAACTCTCAAAAGAGTTCTTCGTCGAATAAGAGCCCTTTTGAAGTTGTTAACGGACAGCAACCACTGTTACCCCACACAGTGGACGAATATTGCGGTCGGAACCCGCGAGCCTTTCACTTCACGAAAGACTGGAAGAAAACAACAGAGATTGCCCGAGCTTATCTAGAGAAAGCCTCAAGAAGAATGAAGAAGTGGGCAGATCAGAAGCGCAGACCACTGGAGTTCAAAGCAGGTGACTTAGTGTTAATCAAGCTGAGGCCCGAACAGTTGAGATTCCGAGGGGACAAAGACATCAGACTCGTTCGCAAGTACGAGGGTCCAGTCTCAGTCATCTCAAAAATTGGCCTAACTTCATACAAAGTCGACCTACCCACTTGGATGAAGATACACCCGGTCCTTCACGTCAGCAACTTGAAGCCGTATCATGAAGATCCAGCCAATCCAGAGCGCAACCAGTCAACCAGAGGAGGAGTCAGTGTTCAGCCAAGGAGCAAGTGTCAACCTGAAGAAATCCTGGCGGAAAGAACGGTCACCACTAACCGTAAAAAGCATAAAGAATATCTGGTAAAATGGAAGGGGCTCGCTGATGACGAAATCAGCTGGGAAAGGGCGGAAGACTTGAAGAAGCTCACGCAGAAGATTGAAGATCTACAAGCTACTTCGTCGAGGGCGCCGAAAGATTAAGTGGGGGAGAGTGTGGCGTGTTGCCCCTTTGGCACACCCACATGGGGCCATTTTGTAATGAGCATGTCTTGGTGCTTGATCATTAGTCAAGTCTTGCACCAAGCAACCTCATGGGATAGGGCAGTGGCAGTTTTGTAATATTGCATATGTCTCCCAGACAAAAATCATATATGTTCCTGGGAAGACTTTATTTCCCTAGAAGGCTCCTTAGGGGGAGGTGACCTGGTGACTTAGGGAAGCACCATGGCCATCAGCAGATAGGGGCCAAAGCTGTGTACTCCCTTGCCCTATCAAGGCTATATATTAATGAAATAACATTTATCCATACTTGCCCCTGTGTGCTTCCTTGTTGCTTATGTGTTACTTATTTGTTACCTTCGTTGGCCCATTGTGTGCCACTTACCTTGTTGTGTGCTTTGTGTTGTGTGGACGTTCCTAGGAATGACTTGCTTTGTGCTTGCTCATACTTCGCTATTGCCCGTTGCATGTCCGAGATGTGTATGTGGCTAACCGCTGAGTTTGTTTGCCTGTAGGTGTGTGTTGTAGGCTGACTTGCTAGCTTGAAGAGTCTGCAAGTGCCGCACGTTCCGCCTAGTTGGAGTACCCAAATAGCCGGCCCGTGACACACAGCATGGCGCAACCATCGACTGCAAACGCAAGAAGGTGATGTTCGAGACTCCTGACGGCCAGAAACTATGCTTCATGGGACAAGCTTCAGGATTGCGCACCCCGTTAGTATCATCTCTCAAAGCTCAACAAATGATGGAGAAAGGATGTCAAGCGTTCTTAGCCAGCATCACAAATGTGGAAAGGGAGACACCACTTAAAATTGGAGATGTCCGGGTTATACAAGAATTTCCAGAGGTATTTCCCGATGACTTGCCAGGATTGCCGCCAACACGAGAAATGGACTTCACGATAGAATTAGTACCAAGCACCGAGCCTATCTCTAAGGCACCATACCGGATGGCACCTACGGAACTTAAGGAGTTAAAGACGCAGCTACAAGAACTCCTAGACTTGGGTTTTATTAGGCCAAGCCATTCACCATAGGGAGCTCCGGTACTATTCGTGAAGAAGAAGGACGGAAGTATGCGGATGTGCATAGACTATCGTGAGCTGAACAAAGTAACAATTAAGAACAAATACCCGCTACCTCGGATTGACGATTTGTTTGATCAACTCCGAGGCGCAACTGTATTTTCAAAGATCGATCTACGGTCCAGGTATCATCAGCTCAAGGTAAAGGGAGAAGATATTCCTAAGACAGCCTTTAGGACTCGTTATGGACATTACGAGTTCTTGGTTATGTCTATTGGTCTTACTAACGCACCAGCCGCGTTTATGGACTTAATGAATAGGGTCTTCAAGGATTACCTAGATAAGTTCGTCGTTGTGTTCATCGATGACATTTTGATATACTCCAAGGATGAAGTAGAGCACGAGGAACATTTGAGGTTGATTTTGACGCGATTGAAGGAGCATCAACTCTACGCAAAGTTCAAGAAATGCGAGTTTTGGCTTTCGCAAGTGGCGTTCCTCGGGCACATTATATCGAAAGATGGAGTTGCAGTAGACCCATCAAAGGTAGAGGCCGTGAAGGATGGGCCTAGACCAAAGAACGCATCAGAAGTAAGAAGCTTCTTAGGGCTAGCAGGTTATTATAGAAAGTTTGTAGAGGGCTTTTCTAAGATAGCCACTCCGCTCACCAACCTGACCCGGAAGCAACAGAAGTTTAACTGGAATGATAAGTGTGAAGAAAGCTTTCAGTTGCTTAAGGATAAGCTTTGCTCAACACCAGTACTTAGTGTACTGACACCCAACGATAAGTTCGTTGTCTACTGCGATGCATCGAAGCAAGGATTGGGTTGCGTACTAATGCAAAATGACAAGGTGATAGCCTATGCCTCACGACAGTTAAAGGAGTACGAACAACACTATCCAACTCACGATATGGAGTTGGCAGCGGTGGTCTTTGCGTTAAAAATCTGGCGCCATTATCTTTACGGAGAACGGTGCGAGATTTATACGGACCACAAGAGTTTAAAGTACTTCTTTACTCAGAAGGAGCTCAACATGAGGCAGCGCAGGTGGTTGGAGTTGGTAAAGGATTACGACTGCGAAATCTTATACCACCCGGGAAAGGCGAACGTAGTTGCCGATGCACTGAGCAGGAAAAGTTATGGGAATTTAGCAGCTTTAGCCGGAATAGAAAAGCCGCTACAGCAGGAGCTGATTAGTGCCGGAATAGAAGTAGTTATAGGCAAGCTGGCTAACTTGTCTATCTAATCGAATCTGCTAGAGGACATATAGATTGGTCAGAGACATGATGACTCGCTAGCAGCACATATGGATGCAGTCAGAGAAGGTAAGACTACATATTTCTCAATATCTAGCCAAGGCTTATTGAGATATAAGGATCGGGTATGCGTGCCAAATGATCAAAGTATTAAGGAGACGATCCTAGAAGAAGCGCACAGTACCCCGTACTCAGTTCATCCAGGGTCTACCAAGATGACTCATGACATCAAGGCAGTCTATTGGTGGCCAGGGATGAAGAAGGACATAGCGGAGTATGTATCTAAGTGTCTTGTATGCCAGCAAGTAAAAGCGGAGCATCAGCGGCCTGTAGGTTTATTGCAACCACTTAGCATACCAGAATGGAAGTGAGACGATATAGCCATGGACTTCGTGACGGGTCTGCCAAAGACAAATAAGCGGCATGATTCCGCTTGGATAGTAATAGATAGACTAACCAAGTCGGCTCATTTCCTGCCTGTTAGAACTTCATATACGGCAGACCAATACGCAGACATCTACATCCAAGAGATAGTACGGTTGCATGGAATACCCAAGATAATAATGTCAGATAGAGGATCGGTGTTTACATCGAGATTTTGGGGGAGTTTACAGCAGACTATGGGTACTAAGTTAAGCCTTAGTACAGCTTTTCATCCTCAGACAGATGGGCAGTCCGAGCGTACGATTCAGATTTTAGAGGATATGCTACGCGCGTGTATACTTGATTTCGGAGGATCATGGAATAAGTACCTGCCGCTGATCGAGATTTTAGAGGATATGCTACGCACGCACTCCCCTTCTGTGAACTGGAGGGGCCTCATTGGTCGCTGGAACATCATTGGAGGCGTTTCCGTTGGTGCGTGCAGATCTTCGGAGCGACATCGTAGCAGAGTTTTACCAGTTGAAAGAAACATGTTAGAACTTTACCTAATAGGCTCTAAGGAAAAAACTTATTCTAAAACAAACATATCTCGAACCTATTTATTATGACTTCTTATGAAAAATTATATAAGTCTTTATTATTATTATAGTGGGTTTCTATACTTAGAAAAACAAGTCATCTTTATTTTCTAAGTGTGTTTCTAATCATCCTATATGACTTAATTCTCAGGCTCGAAACTTATCTTTGTTCCAAAGTTAACCATATCGAGGGAGGGCTGGGATCAGTAAAATCGTTCCCACTACTATGGCCCCCTAACTCCCAATAAGGAAACTTGGTTCATTGATTTGTATCCACCCTCACCGAACTTAGTCATTATTCATTTTATTTAGTATTTATTATGATTGTGAAAATAAAATCAAACTCATACATGATAATAAAATAGCATGTTATTCATTTGGAAGAAAATAGTTTTCACTTATTACAATCATAACATAAGGAAAGCAATAAAACAAAACAATAAAAACTACTATTCTAAAAATCGGGATCTTCTACATCCGATCCTTCATCTAGCATATCGTCATCTATCTCCTCATAATCATCGTTGTCATGAGCATCAAAATGTCCTCTAGGAAGGTTTGTGAGAATCCTATGTTTTTGCTCATTTGTGAACTGAAACTCGAATTTTGCAGTGAACCTAACTAAGAGGAAATAATAACGCATTGCTAATGGCAGTTCATCCTCATCATTCATGGTTTCCCATATTTCTTCTAAGGCTGCTATTACAGGATGGAAATCTTTAAATAACCTAATTATTAATACATATTGTTTCGTTGATCTTAACATTATTTGCTTAGACTCTTGAAGGTGACCTATCTCTTGGTGGAACAAAAGCAGGCTTCGTGTGATTCTTTCTAGTGCTCCTACAGTGTTTCTTGGCTCCCTTATTCTTTTTAAAGCCTTAATGGCTCGGATATCTTGATAGGTTAAAGCTCCGTTCATTCTTAACTGAAAACATAAACACTAAAGTTGTTAGCTATACACATAAGTAAAATAACTATAACTTAAATACTTACTTGGCGGTCCGATTCGGAGCTTTTGAGGGTGTGTATCGAGGAGAACTTCATGAGAAGGAACCGTTTCTCTGATACCAACTATAATGACCCAACTACTCTAGACTTTTGGACCATTAACGAAACTATACATACAAATCCTTAGTAAAACTTACATTTGCGAAAATACCATAACTTTATTAAAAACTTGTAAAAACCAATGTTAAAACTTACATAACTCAAGGCAGGATATGAGATCCCATTGTTTTAAAAACAAAACATAACATAATTTAAAATAAAAAGGATTACATGACAAGTGCGAAAAAATTACACATAAACCATAAATAAAAGACTACATCCTCAAAATCAAACTCTCGACTCCTTGAATCCATTCATCACCGATACACAATCCCCAAGCATCCACGAACCTTACCGCCACTATAGCTATTTTCCTGCACATATAAACAAAAAGGAATGAACCTAATACCCAGCAAGGAAAATCTAACACATAGTTCATATACATAAATTTCATAAGAAACATAAAGACATAACATAACACTTTATCATACACATACTATAATGACCATTATTACTTGGGGTCCCATAGACTAAACAAGTCATATGCCCATTAGATTAGTGGGGTCCTACTAGCTAAGTAGGTCATATGCCCATAATCTATTTGGGGCTAGTTACTCAAATGGGTCATATGCCCAAGCCTACAAACATACATATCATAACACATATCATAACATAAGAAACATAAGATAACATATAAGACATATAACATATGCATTTCTATCCTATTTTCCTTACCAAAGTTACCGGGATATGAGGACAGAGTTGGGACTTTTGGAACACTCCTAAACCATATATAACAGGGTGAGTAGATTTGAAGAAAAAGAAATGAAAGGAATGGAATGACTAAACCTTTGAGAAACATACTTACCAAAACCTTTTTGCTCAAGAACTTAGATTTCCTAACCAAAATAAAGATTAAGGTTAGAGGCTGAGTAGAAGACTATGAGAACTTAAAAGAACAAGTACAGAAATGAACTAGAGTTTTGGGTTACCTTGAAGACTTGTAAGACCAATCTACACCTCAAACCGAAATACTATAAAACCTTACTTCCCCAAGTGTTTGATAAGCTTATGATGATCAAGCTTATGATTCTCCAACCCAGGTGTTTACACTCTCACACTCACCTAGCACTTGCAGCCTCTGAACTTAGAGCAAAAGATGAATAATGGCTGGGTACTAGGTCCTATTTATAAAGTTTAGGAATGAAAGGATCTTAATTTTACTTGAATAAAAATAATAGCTTTTTAGGTGAAAATAATTTGAATTATCGTTCAGCAGAGGCTGAAGACTCGTTCAAAAAGGTGCTGGACTTATCAAGAGGTTGAATGGCTGAATGGAAAACGATTTCAAAATGTTTCAAAATAAGCTGAAGGAGGCGATATATCGCCTGGGCCAGTATGCCCGAGGCTGTCGTGCATCGTCTCATGTTTTCCGTATCTACATGCTGCGATATATCGCCCCCTATAGCTACGATATATCGGCACACGCTGATTATTTAAACACGAAATTACACATTTTTAGCTAAATTTGAATGGGGTAAACAGCCTTGACTAAGCCCTCAACGTATTCAAAGCTGCTGACTGACCTTATAGCATTCAAACTTTACCTTTATTAAATTTGATCCTCAAAATACTTAATCCTTAATCACCCATACATAACATGTGCTTAAAATCCTATTGGTTCTTATCTAAACCTTATAGTATAATAAATATTATCCTTAATATCAGTCATATTAATCAAACCTTAGGTTAAACTTAATATTCTTAAACTATAGGTTAAACTTAGAAAATCTACAAGTACTACTATGAGTGTCCAAATAATTCCCGGTCTGAACCAAAAATCCACAGTTACAAAGATAATGCTATAAATACTATAATACTACTATCTATCTTAGCTAAGTAAAGTTCTTGGACTCTACAATCAGCTTCCTTCTCTTGCTTCAGCTCTTCATTCTCGCTAATTAGTCCATCGTTCTCGCGAGCTAATCCCTCGTTCTCACGAGTCTGTCTGTCTAGCCGATCAGTCAAGGACTTGTTGGCTTGGGTTAGCTGATCATTCCCATCAGCCAACCCCTTGAGAGACTCCTTTTGCTCAGTTACAGTCTTCTCCGCCTGTTCCAGCTTGGATTGAAGAGTGTCCGTTTTCGCTTGAGCCTCCACGAGTTGATCATTTAGGACCTTGATCAACTCCTTGTAGTCAACTGATCGCTGCTGGGCATGACAGAAGGTCATGAGCGTCTGCATGAAAAACAAAAAGTTACTACAAAGCATTAACGTAAGTAACAGTCTATCCTGTGGTAGAGCACTTACATTTGTCAGCTAAGCAATCCCTCTCTCTAAGACAACATCAACACTAAGTCGAGGAAAAGATTCAAAGCCTTGAATCGTTGAAGCATCATGGAGGGTCTGATCAGCTGCCCCCCTGAGTTTGGTGTTAGCAGCTCGGAGTGCCTCGCTCGGGCCGGACGGGCCTGGGGGAGTTAGGCTCGCTGATGGAGGAAGTGAGGAAGGGGTCAACTGCGGGATCGTAACTGACCCCTCAGGTTGTCTCCCCTGGCTTGGTGGCACTACCCTCAGGACCTTCCTTGGGGGGGTGAGACCACTTCCTTCACCAGACTTCCTCTTTGGAGCAGGAGGAACGATGCAGTGCCTGAACATCTCTGGGTCTGCAAAAGAGGAAAACATGAGATTCGTTAGAATATATATATATATAATAAAATGTAGATAAGTATATTACTACTACAATTTTATTAGTCCCGAATCACCAAGTTATTAAAAACATATTCCTATGACTACTAGACCTGAGTTGAGAATCTGATCGATGAAGTCATCCTCGTCGTCCGAAGATGAGCTAAGTTCTCTCTCAATCTGGATGGCCTTTCCTTTCCCGGACCGAGCGGGAATAGCAGATCTATGCTGAGGCTCAGACTGAGGCTCCCTAATGACAAGGTCGCCAGGTCTATGAGAAAGCGGAGATGGCCCAGGAGAAAACTGGTCAGTCACTACCTCCGTGCCCGCATTGGACTGATCAGTCGTGTTGTTCTCCCCAGTGGTACTTTCCACCGTCATATTTTGGTTACACGGTATCAGGCCCACCATCTGAAGGTAATCTACAGTGACCAAATTTTTCACGTCTTTCTCCTCGGTACTCATGTTAGCCATCGCCTCCGCTCGATTGAACATCCCTTGAGTAGGCAAGGGTTGCTGGAACGGACCCGCATGTGTAAAAGCCAAGTTGTTGGCCTTGATGTCTGATGTGAGGAAATATTCTCTGTAATATTTCCCGAGGTTCGACTTGTGTGCGATACCACTAAGGTATTTAATCCCCTTTTGCCTGTGATAGAGGTGAAAGAAGCCCGTGTTCTTGTGGCTGGGGTTAGTCCTGAAGTCGAACAAATAGTGTACCTCATGAGGAGTGGGATCGTCCCAACCTTGCAGAAAGTAGAGAATATACAGTGCGGACAGTGCCTGGACCCCATTCGGTGCGATCTGGAATGGGGAGACGTTCAAATAATCCGCTATAGACCGGAAATAGGAGTGTAGTGGGAGTGCGCTCCTGCCTGGATATGGTGCCTGGACCAGGCGCAGTATGCTCCGCCGGGCCTATTGGCTCTCTGATGAGGGCCCGGGCATGTCACGTTCACCCCACTCAAACCCAAAGCTTGGATGTGTTTGTGGAACGTCCCGGGATTGAGTTTTGAAGGCTGGGCAGTGAACCAGGAAGGTGCTTCTTCTCTCCCCTTCCGTGGCTTTTGAATGGCCAAGTGCTGGACCTCGGTGGCAAACTCCTGAGAGGGTGATCTTGAAGAAGTTGCAGTGCGGGCCTCACTGCGTTCCACCACCTTTTGCACCGCTCTGCGGACAACTTGTGGATCTTGGTCTTGGGGGAGTCTATTAGATTTCTTCACCCTCATCGTCGACTGTGCAGCTTGCTGAAGAAACTGTTCCTCGTGGAGGAAATACAGGGCTGAACGGGGAAGGATCCGCTTGAAGCGACGAAGGCGATCCTCGGGAGTACGACTGGTGGAAGATTTTGATGAGGAATCGATGTTTTGAGGAGTCTCGATTGACTACGGGATAGATGTATCAGAGTCCGTATGGTTGTCACCTCCCCTATAGTCAAAGTGATTCATCTACAAAAGTAAATAAAAAATGGGGAGGTGAGTAACCATACAGATAAAATTCAACAAGAACAAAATTTATTTTTATACTTAGAAAAATTTATCTAAGTGGTAAAAATGTTGCATGCGTGGAAAAAAAATAATTTTAGTGCTTGAAAGTGCCTAAAAATGTTTCAAATTTCCTAAATGTTCTAAGTGCATATGGCATGGAGTATACCATGATTGGCCTTAAAATTGTGCCTAGTGCCAAGGAAGGCTTGTGCATCCGATCAGGTGCCTAGGCATCCAAAGAAGAGCATCCGACGAGGCGCGTACGAGGGCTAGGGGTGTGTCCGGTCGGACACCATAGGCCCGAGGAGAAGCGTGCCCCATCCGTGTGCATCCAAGCAAGCCATCCGAGGAGAGGCGTCCGAGGAGGAGGATCGGGAGGTTGCGTGCCTTGTGTCCGAGAAGAAGCGTGAACATGGTCCGAGCGGACCATGCTTGGAACGATGCCAGGCTGAGCGTGTCCGGTCGGACACCCCGCATCCGAGTCGAATGCGCCCGAGGAGCCAGCGCCAACAACCCGAGGACTCCGATCGGACATCAAGTGTCCGAGGAGTTGGGTTCCACACGGTCCGAGGAGATGGGTTCCACACGGTCCGAGGAGTGCACATGTGGTCCGATCGGACCACATGTTTGCCCAGAAAAAAAAATTGACAATAGCCGATCGGCCTTACCCCCAAATCTCACTAAAAAACCCTTATTTTCCTTGAGCCGAAAATGAAGGCTTAAACTCCCTAACATAAACATGATATCTCATCCAAACACACAAACAAAAGATCAAAATAGAAAAATTGAAAAGTTTTCCATACTCTTGAAACCATCTATACCCTCAAAAACCCCAAAACCCATAATCATGGTTTATACTAAATTGACCTATTTTTCTTGAAATTCTTATGAAATTGAAGATAATGTTGGGTTACCCATAGCACAAACATCATCAAAGTAGCCACCCAACACATTATATCTATAAGATTCATGAACAAGTTCAAGGAAAAACTCCCAATAAGGTTTCGGCCATAGCATGTTATTTCATGAAATTTTTGAAGAAAATAACAACAATATGAGAGCATGAAGGAGGAGACTTACCCAACTTTGGAGAACCCTTGATTTGCTTGGAGATTGCTTGAAGAAATGAAGAGCTTCCCCTTGAAGTCCCTTGAAGATTCGGCCAAAGGAAGGAGAAGACAAGAAATTTCGGCCAAGAGAGAAAAAAGAAGAAGAAGGGTTTTAAAATTTGTTTTTCTTGTGTAAGGGAGAATGTGAGAGGGTAAGGATTATTTAAAGGAAAAAAGTGGGAGTTACCACTTATTTTTGGACCCTTGGCATTCCGGGGCTATTTTTTCTCCCCACGATCATAGTTTGTAAGTTGTGGTCTGCTGCATGGCGGGAAGATGAACAGTTATTTTTTATAATGCCGTCAACTGTGGAGAAAAAAGTTTATTATGTGAAGTATCATATAATAAACTTGGGGGGCAAATGTTATCCCCAAAATTTGAAAATGATGATGTGGCAATAGAAATGACAAGTGGCAAGGAATGGTTGGGTGATCTGGCTTAGAAGTAGCCCAGTACATCAATGAAGAGTTTTGACTGCTTGAGAGGTGTCATGTCCGACCGGGTAAGTTACGTCCGACCGGGTAAGTTACATCCGACCAGGAGTGACTTTGCTGTCCAGCACTGGCATGTCCGAGCCAAGTGCACCCGAGGAGCTCAACACCAACACCCTTGTATGTCTGGTCGAACATCTAGTGTCCGAGTAGTCTTGCGTCCGAGGAGCCAAGATGTGCCTAGCATCCGAGCGGTGTGTCTAGTGCCTACGGTGTACGGGTCCAAGCAGCTGCGTCCAAGTAGATGGCCCTTGCCCGAGGAGATGCGTGCCTTATGTCCGCAAAGAGGCGTGGGTTGGTCCGAGCGGACCATGATTGGCATGGTACCAGGTTGAGCGTGTCCGGTCGGACACCTTAGGCCCGAGGAGATGCATGGTCAGCCGCATGCATCCAGGTAGGCGTGTACTTGGGCTAGGGGTGTGTCCGGTCGGACACCATGTGTCCGGTCGGACACCATGTGTCCGGTCGGACACCATGTGTCCGAGGAGAGACAAAGGCCTGGTCCGTATGCATATGTCCAGCATGCATGTGTCCGACCAGCACTTGCATATGTCCAGCATGCATGTGTCCGACCAGCACTTGCATATGTCCAACATGCATGTGTCCGACCAGCACTTGCATGAATAGTCAGTAGGGGTATGGCCGACCAGAAGATGATATTCATCAACCAAGTAGAACAGACTACGTCAAATTCCCAGAAACGACTTCAACAAGAATCGGTCTGGGCATACGCGGGAATCTCTCATACTTCACACAAATTGGGGGTTCTGTTGCATTTTGAATATCTTTTGTAATTTAAATATAATACGAATAATAAAATATCCCGATCCTAGGGGATATCAATGTATGATCCTAAGCCTATAACTACATGGCTGATGGGATCAAAAAAGGACTTTTTGGCAATTTGAAGTTTTGGTCTGAGTTTTCTAGAGAGAGAAAGTGCTGTTTCTTGAGAGAGAACTCTTTTGTATTCTGAGAATTTACACTGAAGAAACTCAATTGGCGCAGGTTCATCTGATCTTGAGTGTAGATAAAATAATCAAATCTCTAAGTGGATTAGGTTATTACCAACATATTGGGGCTGAACCACTATAAAAATTGTGTGTTATTTATTTTCTTTATTAAACCGTCTGTGTCGTTTGAATTCTCTTGAAGGTTTGTCGTTTTTGACGTTCTCACGTCGTTGGCCAAAAATGCGGTCAACACTATGTATTTAAAAATTTTATCATGTCTAAATTTAATTATTTTTTGTTCAAATTTTATAGTACTTTTTTATATAATTAATTTTTTTTTCAATTTTATTTTTCTGTGCAGTATTTAAGTGAAGATAAATTACTTTTTGTGCATTCTAATATTCGAGCTCAATGCTATTAGAGTGATATTGGGTGCATTCAAAGTTTTCTTAGTAATGAAGAAGTACAAATGTTGAAACAATATTGCCTTGGGTTTATTTTGGATTTGGATGCATTGCTTGAACCATCCCATATGATCATGCATGCTCTTCTTCTTCATGAGGATGGTAGCTCTAATGGAAATGAGCTGCATCTAAATTTTGGAGGTAACAAAACCAAATTTGGCATTGAAGAGTTCGGTATTATAACAAATTTAAATTATAATGAAATGCATGCTGATATGGGTGTTAGCAATGATAATAATAGATTACTTGTTAAATACTTCTCTAGAAAATCATCAATATCAAGAAATGAGTTGAAAGATTTCATTAAATCTAGAAGAATTGATATTGATGCTGAAGATGTCATTAAGTTAGTAAAAGTATATATTGTTAAAAATATATTAGGGAGTAAAAGAGGTGATGGGTTGGTAGACACTTTTGTTATGAGTTTAGTTGATGATGAAGAAAAGTTTGAGGCATATCCTTGGGGTCGCCGATCTTTTAACGAAACTATAAAATACCTCACAAGCGCCCTAGATTCATCGAAGACAGGATATGAGCTATGTGGCTTCCCTATAGCCTTCCAAGTTTGGGGTTTTGAGGTTATTCCTTTGTTGGCCTCATCATTTGCCATTCACGTTAGTTAAAAAATCCCTAGAATTTTGAATTGAAAGATAGGGAAGAAGAATTGCGACTTATAGATAATTTTGAAAATAGTTTTCAGAAAATCAAAGGTAAAAATTTATTTTTATCTCTTAATTTTGTTATCTTACTCTCTTATTTAGAATTGTTGTATTAATATTTTTATTTTTTTTTATGTATAGGTTTATGTTCCTTTAACATTTACTAATGATGAAAAAATGCATTCCATCATTGGAAGATTGATATTGTTCAATCGTCAGATAATTTTTTAAAATTTGAAGAGACACAAAACATAACATGATAGAATGAATTTCTTTCATCATTAGTAAAAGTTAAAAGAACATAAACCTATACATAAAACAAAATAAAAATATTAATACAACAATTCTAAATAAGAGGGCACGATAAAAAAATTAAAAGATAAAAACAAATTTTTACCTTTAATCTTCTGAAAAAAAAAATCAAAATTATCTTTAAGTGACAATTCTTCTTCCCTAACTTCCAATTCAAATTCTAGAGGATTTTTTAACTAACGTGAATGACAAACAATGATGCCAACAAAGGAATAACTTTAAATCCCTAAACTTAGAAGGCAATAGGGAAGCCACGGAACTCATATCCTGTCTTTGATGAATCTAAAATGCTTGTGAGGTATTTTATTGTTTCATTAAAAGACCAGCGACCCCAAGGATATGCCTAAAACTTTTCTTCATCAACAACTAAATTCAAAACAAAGTTATCAACCAACCTATCACCTCTTTTACTTCCTATTATGTTTTCAACAATGTATACTTTGACTAACTTAATGGCATCTTCAGCATCAATATTAATTCTTCTAGAGTTAATGAAATCTTTCAACTCATTTCTTGAAATTGATGATTTTACAGAAAAGTATTTAACAAGTAATCTACTGTTATCATTGTTAACACCCACATCAGAATGAATTTCATAACAATTTAAACTTGTTATAATAACAAACTCTTCAATGCCAAACTTTGTTCTGTTACCTCCAAAATTTAGATGCAACTCATTTCCATTAAAGCTACCGTCCTCATGAAGAAGAAGAGCATGCATGATCATATGTGACGGTTCAAGCGATCATCCAAATCCAAAATAAACCCAACACAACATTGTTTCAACATTTGAAGTTCTTCATTACTAAGAAAACTTTGTATGCACCCAATATCACTCCAATAACATTGAGCTCAAATATTAAAATAGACAAAAACTAATTTATCTTCACTTAAATTCCGCACAGAAAAATAAAATTAAAAAAATTAATTATATAAAAAAGTAATATAAAATTTGAACAAAAAATAATTGAATTTAGACATGATAAAACTTTTATATACATAGAAAAGCATAAAAATTACTTACTTGAAACATATCTTTTGTTTTTATATTAACAATTGGTAATGACTTCTTATCTTTCTTAATGGAAGATTTGGGAGACATCTGAAATGGTAATAAACAATTAATCACAAAAGAAAATTAACAATAATCATAAAAATGTATCTAACATTACTGATTAAATAATGCTCAATTGAAACAACTGTCTTGAAACATAAACAGTAATAGAAACTTGTTAATAGAAAAATATCAAAATTAAACTACATGCACAAGTATTCATAGAAGCACATACAATGACTTGAACTACCCGATTATTCTTTATTTTGCATAATAAAACTACTTGTATACTAAGAAACAAGACATCAATCTAAAAAATGAAATATTTTTATATTTTAAACAAAAATTATATAATGATTTTGCAAATTGGATTTTGGAATCGTTAGTATAAGTTGGAAAACGAGGGAATTGCGCCGTGGCACAACAAATATAGCGCTGCAGCGCTCAGGAGACAGTAACATATGTGCTTCGGGTGCGCTGCGGCTCTCAGAACACAGGTGCATATCTGCTTCGGGCGCGCTGCGGCGCTCAGGAGATAACAACATATCTGTTGCAGGTGCGCTGCAGCACTACATGAATAGTGCCGCAACAATCAGGAGGCATCTACAAAATTGTTGAATCGATATCTGTTTTGCAAGCTAAAATAATAAAATTTAAGCTATCTAAGACTTGGGGTTTAAGTGTGATTTTGGATCAAATTTGATGCTAATTAAGCCTTGAGGTTCAAATTTTAAGCATTTAAGGCTCATGGTTTAAAGTTTAAGTTTAGTAATTTAAATTTAAAGCCTTGTGATTTAAATTTGTAAAGATTTTGGTTTACATTTTTTTTTAAATTATAGTTTAAAGATACTTGTTTTATAATTTAAGTCGAGGGGTTTAAAATCTCTTTCTCTTGGGCTAATATGAAAGTTGTATGTGGACGGATCATCCAACTAAAATAGTGCCGGAGTAAGACTAATCTTGGTATCACCCGAGGGGCACATGATTCACAATGCCCTAAGATTTGGGTTTGACGCCTCGAACAATGAGGTTGAATATGAGGCCCTCGTAGCTGGATTCTGAGTTTCTTGAGAGCTTAAAATTTAAACCACAACCTTTTAAAAGTTAAACATCAAGGCTTAAAATCTAAATCACAATTCTTCAAAATGTAAACTACAAAGCTTAAAATGTAAGTCACTTGGCTAAAAATCTAAAACCCGACTCTTAAACTTTAAAGCATAAGGTTTAAAATCTAAATCAAAACTCTTTAAAATTTATACCACAAGGCTTAAAATTTAAACCATTAATCTTTAAAACTTAAATCGCAAGACTTAAAATTTAAACAATGACTCTTTAAAATTTAAACCATATGGCTTAAAATTTAAACCACTAGGGTTAAAATATAAACCACGTCTCTTTAAACTATAAATTTAAATTATATAGCAAAATCTTTAAAATCGAAACAAAAATTCTTTAAAATTTAAACCACAAGATTTAAAATTTAAACCACTACGCTTAAAATCTAAACCACGTCTCTTTAAACTATAAAGCATAATGTTTAAAATCTAAACCAAAATAATTTAAAATTAAACACAAGACTTAAAATTTACACCACTAAGCTTAAAATCTAAACCACGTCTCTTTAAACTATAAATTTAAGCTATGAAGCATAATATAATATCATAGTTTTTATCTTTTATTTGGAATTCACTACATGGAAAGCCTTGTTAGTGGATCATTTATATAATAGTATGAGAATATAACACTTTACTCAAACCTAAGAGCAACAGAGGAATTTAACCCTTTGCTAAAAATATTTGATGAATCATTCATTAATGAGAATGCCATCAATGCAATCAAGTCCATATTTGGCATTTTCAATAAGAAATAAGAAAATTGGGTTCTTTTTTCATTTTTATTCATGGATGGACTTTGAGTTGTTATTGTGTTCGGCATATATATATGTGTAAACTTATGTAAAGCTAACAAAAGCGCTTAGGGTTTTGGTTTCGGGGAATCAATTTATTTTTAATTTGTTGATATAGTTTTACTTTTTGAACAAATATTGTGTAGTTCTGAAAAAAAAAATTCTTTCATTATTTCAAAATTTTCATCATCATATTACTCATTAGCAAAAGTGTTTTATGTAATTTTATTTGTCAAGACAATGTGCATCTTGTTTTCTCTTTTTTGTTTCAATGATTAAATGAGAATTATATTAAGAAATTCCAGATGTTACAATATGATAAATATAACATATATAGGAATATATACATGTAGAACAATACATATCAATGATGGAACTATTGTAGTTTATATTTTTCTATTATACTTCTTAATGTGAGTGTTGATTTTCATAAATTATCATTCTACTAATCCAATAAATAATTAATGTATTATCAAAAATCAATTTGGAAGTCATATTAATATGTTTTTATGTTCAATATTATGAACAAAAATGGTAAATACATAGTCATCTATTGCAACTAACTAGATTTATGTATTAAATCTTGGAACTCTGGTTTGATTCGTGCATTGTAAAATTAAGAAGCATGTTGTTTCTCATCACTGGTGTGTTGCATTATTCATTACTGATTGTTCAAGCTAATCTAGTGTTGTACCTAACACGGGAGTTTACATTGCATATTCATATCTAGAGGGAATATTGGACAAGTGTGATAGAATCATCAATTTATCTATTGGTATTTTTCTTTTCATCAAAGACACAATGAGTAGTACTACTCCTATACTTTCCATACACATATGTATATTCATAATACGAGATCATCAGACATTTAAAGAAAAAGAAAAAACATCAATGAAGACTTTCATCAAAACAAACACAAGCTATGAAAACGCTAGATAAGGGAAATTATTCATTTGATGTTTAATGAGGACTTTCATCAAATAAATGGAGTGCAATATATTAAACAAACTTCTTTTACATACCTCGCTACAAGATAAACTAGGTGATTGCAAAAACAAAACAAGCTTCCAAAATGGCTTGGAAATCGGTGCAAAAATAGAGGAGCTCGGCTCTGTCATGGAAGAAGAAAATGAAAGGGGAATCTAGTACAATTAAAGCGCTAGAGATTGTCAATGAAAGGAGTTGGTCGATCAAGGTGCTGGAGTGGTGGAGCACCGTCGAAATCCTTGCGTAGTTGTCGAAGAATTGCCTGCGCCGGAGAGTGGGGAAGCTTGAAGGAAGTTAGGGTCGGAATGCAGAAGGTGGTGGGGGGAATTCAAGTCTGATCTAGAGGAGGAGGAAGATGAAAGTTAGGGATATAACTAGAGTTTGTCTAGCTATGTAATGAATGCTACTAATGGTGGTCGGAGTGGTAGAGGATGGTCGGAGCCGTCGAACAACTGTGAGTTGTGAGTGTTTGAGGAGAGGAAGACAAGGGTGTTTAAATCGTAGGACTAGAGGGGTATAATAGGGATATTGATTGAAATAGTGGGTATTATACTAAGACTTAAAAATTGTAGATAAAAATGAAAGGGCTTACCTAAAAGTGGCTACTATATCTAATTTCTACCAACCTCAATGAACTAGACGTTCAAAACATTCTGTTTGACAAGATTTCCCAAGCCCTTAACCCAAGAGATTACCATCAAGAAATTCCCTTTGAGTTGAACCCTCTCAAACATTCTCACTTACTCACTAGGGTCGTTCCTGAGTATAGGTGGGCTAGACCCATACGCCCTAAAGGGCCCAAATTTTAGAAAAATATCAATTTTTACATACAAAAAAAAACCTCACGTGTAACGACCCAAACTCACTAAGAAGGCTTAAGGACCTTGATTAGTATGTCAGGAGGGCATTATTGGAATAATTGTGATCTAATGAATAATTATGTATTTAATATTGTTTATATGATTATAATATGTGGTAATATGATATGTGATATATGTGAGAACCGCATTATTATGTGGACAGGTTCGCTGAGCACGACTCAAGACGATTCTAGGGCCAGATAGCGGGAAAAGTCACAATGGAGTTTAAGATATGACTTTGGAGAAGTCAGGGATATTTTTAGATAACGGGTAGTGACTTGGGTTATCGGGACATGAAAATAAATATATGGAGATATATTTGGGGTTAGAATGTCTAGGCGGGAATAATGGGGGATTTGACCATTTTGGCCTCGGGGACGATTCCGGCACCCCGAGCCTCGGGATTAATTTAACAGATAAGTTAGACTTGAGGAAGCTTTTAGAAAACATAAATCGACTAACACTTAGGCTCTCTCTCTCTCTCACTCACGCTCAAGGAAACACAGAGAAAAACACAAAGGAAACCAAGGGAACTAGCTGGGATTTCTGTGATTTTAGATGAGGAATTGAAGGTCTAGCTCAGGGATTTATCAAGCATTAGAACAGGGATTAAGGTAAGTATTTAACTCTGTTTTCTGTGGTTGAATTATGAGATTTTGCTGGGTTTTAGTTAAGTGCTGAAACAAGTTTAGTTGTGATGTTTTAAGGCAGAATTAAAGAGGAGAATTTGGGGACTTGACTTGGCTATAGCTTGGTGAAGTGGTTCTACAGCAGAGGTGAGTTTTAACTTCTGGTTTGGAGGTTTTAGATTGAGTTTGGTGGCTGGTTTGTGTGTTTTAGCATTTGGGTTGCAGAAATTGAAAGGAAGAGATTGGAGTATGTTAGGCTATGTTTTCTTGGGAGTTATGCTATTTAGATCATGTTAAAAAGGTTGGGAATTGATTGGTTAGGAGTTGGGGAGTTTTTGGATGGTTTAAGGTAAGGTTTTGAGCTCTAGAATGGTGAAAAAACTGGGTTCGAAGGGGAGGGCCGCGACTCTGTTCTAGAGCGCTGCGGCCCTAGCATGCAAAGAAGGCAAGGAGGTTCGGCTAAGGGGGCGCGTCGCGGCGCCCAAGGCAAGGGCCGCAGCGCATGTGTGGTTCATTGAGGGAATAGGTTCTGTTTTGGGGAAGGGCCGCGGCTAGGCTTTGGGAGCCGCAACCCTTGGTTGCACACTTGGGATTTTGAGGGTTTTAAGCATGGGAGAGTGGTCTTGGGTGCTCGGGTTTGGTTTCACCACCGTGCTTGGTGGAATTAGGAGTCCCGAGAGTTAGTTTTGTAATTGGGAACCTATATTTGATTATTTATGAAACCCTATGATTTGGTTGTGGTTAGGTGATAAAAGCTTAGGCTCGAGAACGAATCGTGCTTAAGGGGCGTTGCTCGTAATTCGATAACCGTTCAGATTAAAGGTAAGAAAACTGCACCCGGTTGAATATATGTGACGGGACTAAGGGCTCCCTATTGTAGATGCTTGAAAATATGGTATTATGCCATGCAAGCCATTTAGTGAACCAACAACCTAAGGGTGCCATGGGTCTCACTAGCGCACAGGGTGCGGCTCGGACACTGGTATCCGAGGACAGCTTATTATGCACTGAGATTGGTTTAAGCGGGCCAGAGTCAGTGGGTTAAACAGAGGGTGCGGCCTAAGTCGTCGGCCTTGAATATTATGAGATATTAATGATATATGAGATAAAATGTGTCTTGGATTGAATTGTATATGCTGATTGTCTGTTGTGGAATATCTGATGAGTATACATGCTTACTAAGCTATTTGTTTGCCTGTTGTTATTGTTTGAGTTATCTGTGATGTTTTCTTGCTGGGCCTTGGCTCACGGGTGCTACGTGGTGCAGGTAAAGACAATGGCAAGTTAGATCAGCCTTGACTGGAGAGCTCAGCGAGCGGAATGTACATAGCCAGGTGCTCGGCCACCACGGTTGAGATCTAAGCAAGGACATGGAACCTGAAGACTGTCTGTTTTGGCCTTAGTATGGCTAGTGGTTCCTCATGTATTTTTGGAAGTCTTTAAACTTTCTTTAACTACGTTTTTAAATGGGATCCCATGCTACTACAGTTTGTACGTGTTGAATGAGTCTTTTGAGACTAAAACCTTTTTAACCCTAGCTCTTACATGTTTAGCAACACGATTTCAAATTAATGATTTGATTAGCAAGTCTTGCACCTTTATAAGTACACAGTGTAGCGGCATTGGCTATCCAGGGCGTTACATCACGCCCCGCCCCTGGCACTCACTCTCCTTTGCAGGTTCTCATCAATGCACATGTAACAAGTTTTTACTCACCAAAGAATCTTGATTTTCAATTACAAAAGATAAGCCTGCTCTTAGGCCTTGAAAATATCAACTTTTAAAATAACTATTTGGTACCTTAGCACTCCAAAGGTGATCTGATGCTATGTCTTGGATCTCATAAGCATCGAGGTGTATTCTGAAGCCATAATAATGCCTGCTGAAAATTTCTAGACTTGGACACAAGAAAACTGGGGCTGCAGCATGGACAAGGCACATTGCTGAGGCCATGGCACCAAGTACAGGTGCTGCCATGGAGAAATCAATTCTCAACTGGTTCAAGTAGTGAAAGAGCCGTACCAAAACAAAGAAAAGTGTTATTAATTCAGTAAAGAAAAATTGAGCAAACTGCATAATACTTCTATTATATATTATGTACATATAGAACTGAAATTACATGACTAAATTGCCAATCAAATTGGATGGATATTAAAGAACTGAGATAAGCTACGCACCTGATGCTTCTACTTGCACCAATTGATCCAAATTCTTTCATTTCTTTATCCTTAAACTGAGAAGAATGATACATATTAAGTATTTCTGTGATTGGAAACCCCATTAGATAAACTGAGACATCAATTGAGAGTCGAAACAGAATTCTATTCCAATCCAATACATCACAGGCTCAACAACTCAAGTACATTTTATACAACTGTAATACCCAACACTTGCAACACATAACAATCAGTTTCAAGTTACAAGGCAAAAGATTGTTCAGTTTTTGGGTTTAAGTAAATCTAAGTTGCAAGTGATTAGGATATTACAGTAACATACCTTTCATATAATGGTTTAATCAACTTTGCTCTTCTTTGGGATTGGCCCTAAGATATTGTTTTTTTTAGTTTTATTACTTCACAGCCGCCCTTTTCATTCCAGGTTGGTCTTCCTGCTCAGAGAACTGTGTGCCTAAACCCAAATGATTCATCAACAACCAAGTGAAAGTCAAAAGTTCTCCACCCCTGCTTGGTTGCTGTGCATGAATAATCGGTCTACAATTAATGGCTGCATAAGACATGAACTCCACCCACACTCGATCCATTATTGTCCACCGCTCATTTTCAAAATTTAACAGTTGTTGTGCGAGCATGCATGCATCAAAGAACACAGATTTACTTTTAGTTCCCTTCACAGCAGCTGATCTGAATTTTGATTTTGTAGATTTCATCTTATCCAAAGCCATTGAATGATCTAATATTGAATACTTTTTGAAAAATCTCTTGCCCTCAGCACAAGTATCCTGGAATGCCACATGCCAATCACCCAGAACTGTGGACAACATAGTAGGTTGTGCAATCAGTAAATAAAACATATAATCTGAAAGAATCTTACAGTACCTCTTCCTTTTATTTTCCCATCTACTGCTTGTGGTTTCGTCTAGGCAACATATTTCAGTAGCTATGTGCCACAATAGAACACTTTCTGCATATTTGAAGTCTCCAACGCTCCATTTTAGCTTGAGATAGCCAGCAACATTGTTCTTAATGGTACTTTCCAACAAAGCTGAATCCCCTCTTTGTAGGCATGCTTCCCTTGCATCTCTCAAACTGAATGCCTCCTCGGATTTCTTTTGCAGAACCACAAAAATAAATTCTTGAAGATCTTCAGGAACCTTATGCGAAGATGAGTACCACCTGATTTTCATGTTGTCTAGAATTTCATCAACGTGAACAAACTTGGCAAATCGGTAGAACCACATAGGAGGCTCGTCTAAACAATAGCTTATCATATTATACTGAGAGATCAACCTCGACCACCTTTGTCGTCTTAAGATAAATGAAGGAACATAATCTGTCCAGTTATCTTTAACGAGTACCAGAGTCCAATCAGAGCATATAAGCACAGTAATCGATATGATCTCGAGGGCAATGGCTGCAATGAGCAAGGCATAAGTAAGAAAAATTTCAAGCCTTCCAAAATGGTGCTTTTCAACTAATAGAAAATATACTGCGGCACTCAATATGGTAAGGAAGCTAATGAACCGAAAGATGTAGCCTATTCTTTGATTCACCACGACCGTCTTGGTGTGAAGAACCTGGAACATGAAGCTGAGCTCGTACTCTAATACTCTAAAAGCAGATTTGTAATCAGCTTTCAGAAAATACTCTCTGCTGGATTTTCTGTCGTCGAAGTTGAGAAAGAAGCCAACAATGAGCCCTTTGAACCTCTCAAAGAGAAGACGAGCGACCCTCAGTTGCCTTATCTCAATCGAAACACTTGAAGTGATTCTATCAAGTTCAAAATAAGGGTTCCCCATAGTACTACCTCTTGGCCTCCCTGAAGTGATTTCTCCCTGTAATGGAGCCTTGACCAAATTCGAGGAATAGATAGACGAAGCCTGTTCGTAGTCAATCCCAGGTTCCGGCTTCGGCAAAGCGGTCCTTCCAAAATAGTCCAAGCTCGCAAGATACAACGCCCGAGTCCTCTCCACATACTTGACAATTCCGGCAAAGAAAACAAGGACCGTACATGGCCAGAGCTTGTTGCCGGAAGGGGTGAGATAGAAGCTGTAAGCAGCTGCTATGGCTTGTATGATGAGCCCAAAAAGGTGCCGAATCCAGAACTCGTTATCCTCGAGAGCAAAAGAAGTAATGGAGTCAGGACCACCGAGATGGACCAAGAGAAAAGCAGCCCAGAATGCGTAAATTTCTTGGTTAAGCACTGTTTTGGTGTCGTTGTCTTCGATTTGTGTGATTAAACCAATGGCGAAAGCTGCAACCCAGTCGGCGAGCAAGTAGGCCGCCCAAATCAGGGAGATGAAAAATGAGTTTTTAGATCGTTGTCTGGATGATGCAAAGAGGACTAGGAAAATCTGTAGAGAGAGACTCAGCGTAATGAAACCACGAAGATTCCATACATCCCAGAGCTTCTTCAACTTACTGATAATGAATGGTGGCGGTGGTGGTGGCGGTGGTGCCATGTGTGTGGACGTACTAACCTTTTTCTCCCTCTCTATGTTCAGTATCTCCTACTTCACTCAAAGCTCACAGCACAGCAGCCGCTCACTTCACACTCTAAGGCAACTCCACCCATGAATACCAAAAAAATGGTGTTCAACCACCGTGAAAATTGGGTCATTTTAACTCCATATTTTTTTTTTTAATCCAATTGTAACACTCTAAATTATAAAAAAAAAAAAACTCCACAAAGTGATATTATTTTATCTTATGAATTAAATAATATACGTATAATTATAAGTATAAAATACTAATATAAAACACAAAAATAAAAAGAAAAGTTTATCGTAATGATCAATCCCAAGTCAATAATGTCGTAGCACTATTTATGTTCCCCATTTTACAGTATCATTTATCATTTGATTGGAGTAATATAGGGTGTAAAATCAACACTAAATTAGTATTTTGCAATCTCGTTGGACTTAGCCTTAAAGAAAAAAATAAGTCAAAAATAAGCATGAATAATATCACACTATTTGACTAACTAAATATTGTTGGAATATTTTATAATAATATATATTAAAAATTAATTTGCTACAACTAATTAATTTTTTATTCATTTAATATATTAAAATTAATGGTCAACATTTATTGTTAATTTGAATTTCCTAACTAAATAGAGGGAATATATCAATTAAGTTAAGAGAATATTTCAACATCTGTAACTATGGCAGAAACTCTGATGGTAGGTCTCACTCTATAAATATAGATTATATAGAGTACTGGTCCCCAAGCTCACTACTCATTCTGATTTTCAGTAACTCCGTCTAAAGAGTTAGTGAGAGCTTGGAAGTCCGTATACTCATTCTAATTTCTTTTCTTTTGTAGATCTAAAGTTTATAGATCGAGATTATCAATAGCAATGACTGGAGATACATATATTCGATCCTCTCTTTATATATGTTCAATCTATATATTAATTTCGCCTACATGTATAGAATTGTTCATATACCTATATATCATTTTTAATCTAATATTTGATATCAGTCGCCATTCTTATCTTTGCCTTGTTAATTTTATCTGCATATATATATTTATTTATTTTATATATACATTTATATTCATATATACATATATATATATATATATATATATTCAACTAGTGTATGTTTCATATTTTCGAATGGTAATTCCAATTTGTTTCTTAATTCAGTTATATTAGAAATATTTGGCACATTTTTCCAATGACTTGTTTCTTCGTGAACCTAATTTACATATAATGGAAACAACTTTATTTATTTATTTATGTTTAATTCTCACTCGTTAATACCCATAATAATCATCCTCACATATATACATATATATGTGTATATTTTTATTTTCATTGCCCATTCATTTATTATTTTGGTGTATGTTTTTCCTTTGTTTTTTATCTTAATTCCATTATTAATATATTAAAATTCGTATTTTTTTTTGGTTTTGTGTATTAAAAACGAGTTTTCTAACCATTGAAACTTATCTTTTGGTCCATTCATACACATTCATGGCCGATTTTTTATTTTTATTTTTATTTTTATTTTTTTATATTAATCTTTGATTTTAAGTTTTTTTTTTTTAAATATATATATTGAAGAAAAATTTATAAAAATTCTGAAAATTACATTTTTAATTTATTTTTGGAATTTCATTATTTTCTTGATTTTAATGCTTGTTTGGACAATAAATTTCATTTTTTTTAATTTTTTTTGCCAATTTAATTAAACAATATAATTTTGGTATATTATATATTTGGAAATTAATTAAAATGTGCAATTACTTGATTTTGGTATATTTATTGTATGATTACTTTCTTTTAATCATGCAATATTAAATAATTGTGTTTTTTTAAGAAGGGTTTATACCTTTTTGGACCCTGTATTTTTTTCCATTACATGTTTGGACTCTGTGTTTTGACAAATTACTTTTTGGACCCTATGTTTTGTAAAATGGTTAAAATAGAACCCAAAACTCAATTTTGATGAAGAAAAAATTGAATGTAACAATATAGTTTTTAAGCAGAATAATTTTATTTTTGTTCTGAATTGTTAGTTTGGTAAATTATTTGTGATTTTAGTTGAGAAAACATTGACCAAAATCGAGTTTAGGATTCTATTTTAACCATTTTACAAAACATAAGGTCCAAAAAGTAATTTGTCAAAACACAGGGTCCAAACAGATAATGAAAAAAAACACAGGGTCCAAAAAGGTATAAACCCTTTTAAGAATGTAATTACATTTTTACTTTACAATTATTTTATTAATTCACCAAATCAATAAATGATTTTATTGTCTTATTTAGCATGAATTTTTCTGCCAAGCGTATATATGGAATTATTGTATTTATTTTCCTACATATGAATAATTATGCTAATTTGTATGATTATTTTGTTATTATTCATCAAAATTAATTTTTAGTATAATTATATGCATGACTTTATGATTATAAATACGTTGTAACATTCCATTATTGTGCTACATATATTTAGATTATATGCAAACATTAAGATATGTTGAATAATATTTAGCACATTAATATTCATAATTTATTCATAAACTATTTAGAGTGAATAAAATTATGAATAATTCATAAACAATTTTGTGGTTGACATAAGAACGCATGAAACTGAGACAAATGCTCAATCTATGTAACGACCCAACTATTCTAGACTTTGGACCATTAATGACTACTATACTAATCTTAAGAAAACGTACATATGAAATAACCATAACTTTATTTAAAAACTGTAAAGTAAAGGTTAAATACATAAAAATTCATTTAGGATATGGGATCTCATTGTTTTGAAAACAAAACATAACTTAAATAAATTGGTTACAAAATTAAGTGCGGAAAAATAATGCATAGAAATCATAACTAAAAGACTTAAAAACTTCATCCTCGAATCGAACGCGCAATCCACCGATTCCATCCTGCCTCAATAAACATCCTCAAACTGCCAAGAATCTTTCCTTCGCCATAACTATTTCCTGCACATATAAACATAAAGGAATGAGCCTAATGCCCAGCAAGGAAAAACTACTACCCACATAAACATACACATAAAATCATATCATAACATATGCTAAAAACATATCATAACATATACTATATAAGACTATACTAATAATGGCTATTATGACATGTGATAAACCATCTACGTCCCCTGTCTAATATTTGAGGTAGGTTAGATCACATGTAGTGTATGATAACCCATCTACGTCCCCTGTCTAATATTTGAGATAAGGTAAATCATAACATAACATATAAAAACATAAACTTATCATAACATATTAAACATAACATAACATAAAAACATAACATATCATACAAACATACAAGATCTAGCCTATTTTCCTTACCAAAATATCGGGATATGAGAACAGTTTTGGGACTTTGGAACACTCCTAAAAACCATAAATGGAAGGGTGAGTATACTAAAGAGAATGAGATGAAAAGAATGGAAGAACTATACCATTAAGAATATACTTACCAAAAACCTTATGTTCAAGAACTTAGATTTCCTATCCAAGAATTAGGGCTGAGCATAAAATCCGAAAAACTGAAAAAACCAGATAAACCGACCATCCGAACACCGAAAAAACCGAAACCGAAAAAACCGAAACCGAAAAAACCGACAACGGTGCAAACCGCCACTGTTCGGTCGGTTTGGAAATATTGTCCAGACCGACCGAACGGAACCGAAACCGACCGAGCACTATTATATATAATAATATAATATTATATAATTATTAATTAAAAAATAAATAAAATCTATTTTTTTATTTTTACTAGGGCATCAGAGAAGAGTCTCTCTATCTCTTCCTTCTCTACGCACGGCGCAAGCGCACGTATCAGGTCTCAGCCCTGTACTCATCCTTCCTCTCTGTCTCTCCTCCCTCCGGCGACTGCCCAAACGAACGAAACAGCCCAGCCCAGCCCAGGCTCTTCCTCATCTCCTCCTCTGCTCTTCCTCTCTGTTTCGCGAACGGAACGGACCGAGCAAACACGTCTCAGCGGCGGCAACACTGCCCAGCCCACTCCGGCGACTGCTTCACGGACACAGTGCCTTCCCTTCCCACTCCGGCGACCACTTCACGGAGGTATGCCATTATTGTATTATTATATATATATCATTATAGATTCGTGAAAACAGATTGACATATATATATATAGATGAGCATAATCTTGAAGTTGTTAAACTTAAATATACTGCTTTAGCTGAGCATAATTTAGAGAAGAAGAAGAAGAAAAAATAAGTAATTGTTTAGTTGAAATGAAAGAGTGAAAAATTTGTCTGTATGTGTACCCTTGTTTCGCCAGATTGCTCGTTGCTTGAGCAGTTCACACTTTCAGGTGGGTAAATTTACTAGTTGCTTGCTAAGTTTCTCCTATCTTTTGTTTCTGTGATGATTTCTGAACTTCAGTTGAAATTGTTGCAACCTCAATAATTTATTTTAATATGAGGTTCTGTTATTCATTTAGTTTTGCTTGTCAACCATAAAATAAAATTAGACAACTTTTGAATTCGAAGTATGTTGAAAATATTTTATACTGGGCATGACTATATCATATAATTCAGTAAATAAACATTCTGCTGACAAAATAAAGTATGTGTGTTTATCTATAAAATGACTGCTTTGTAGGAGTTTCCATTAACAGTTTGGCACCAAAAGTTCAAAGAAAAGAATATATTTCATTGGGTCATTTCTGTGTGTTTGTCTGCGTATGCAACTTCCTCAAATTTTAAGTTGGGCTAGAGTTTGCCCCAAGAGTAAAATCAGATTCCATGGATTAATTAGATTCAGGTGTTTGTTCTAAGCTCTTTGGAAGCTTATTTCTGTTCTTTCTCAAATGCTGAGTTTGTTTGAATGAAATTGTGCAATATTCCTTAATTTTACTTCGGTGAAAAATTGCCTTTTAATTTTCTTATCTTATAGTTGTCAACATTGTATATGCTAGCTAGTTTTGTTGAATATATTGAGATCAATATAAGGGTAGTGTAGCTATAGCCGGTAGTATTATTATATATATAGAGCTATAGCTATATAGCTAGCTAAGAGTAACTTTCAATTAGCTTGTAGTGAGTGAGAGATGAGTCTTTTCTTTGCACTTTCTTTATGGCTTTGGTTTGGTTTGTTGTCAACATTTTAGAACAGAATAAAGAATTAAGGAATATTAGAACACTTAATGAAAGAGTGAAAACTTGAAAGTGAGGATCTTGTAAAATTTGCAGACATTTTTATTGCTTGATGATGGCCACACGTTTGAGGTATTGATGATGATGATGATGATGATCACCATCATTCATTATATATATATATATTATAGCTTATTTGTAGTAATTGAATATTTGTCAGGTGATGGCTCGTGTGTTACCTATGTACCTGAGAATCTTGGCAGTGGGTCTGGGAGTGGGACCGATAAGAACAATTGAAATCTCAAGGTAACTAGTTGAATTCTAAGATTGTAGTTTAGTAGCTTTATTTCTCTAAAAAGTACCATGTAGCATGTGTTATATATACATTATAATTTTATTCTTTCTTTTGTCTTAGGACCAGGTGGTCATGGTTGCTTGATGCAGGCCATGAAATGAATGAATGCTGGATTTTGGATTGGACTTTGTTTTCTATCTATTCTTTTGAAATTTGAACTTGATTTGTGTTGTTGTAGTTGATTAGACTTAGATTTAATTTGTGTTGTAATGGACTATGGACTATGGACTTTAAGTTTAAACTTTAATCATGTGTTGAGATTTGTGGTTGTAGTCTTTTGGTTTTAAATTTTAATTGGGTTGTGTCTTGGATTGAACTAATATATATTGGAGTATTAGACTTTTGATGATGTGTTGTGATTTGAGATTATGTTATGCTCTTATGGACTTTTAATTATGTTTCAAACTTTAAAATTTGTAAATGTAATTATGTTCTATATATTTATGTTTTAAAAACGCACAAAAATGGATTCTAACAATCCAAAATTTTTAATTTTTTTAACTAAAACTAAAAAAAAAAAAAAAATCAGTTTGGTCAGTTTAACCGACCAAACCGCAGTCCAAAACGATCGGTTTTTTTTTAAACTGGTTTGGTTCGGTCGGTTTTTGGATTGCACCAATCCGGACCGAAAACCGAATTCTGGATTTTTTGTTGTGAAAAAACCGCCCAAACCGACCGTTGCTCACCCCTACCAAGAATAAAGAATAAAGTTGGGGGCTGAGTAGAAAACTATAAGAACTTGAAAAAAATAATACCAAATGAACTAGAGTTTTGGAATACCTTGAATGTTTTATGACCAATCTAAACCTTGAACCGAAATGTGTTATAAACCTTACTTCCCAAGTGTTTGGTAAGCTTAAAAATGATTAAGCTTATAATCCCCAACCCAAGTGTTTACACTCTCACAATAACCTAGCAACTTGCAGCCTCTGAACTTAGCTTGATAAATGAATGAAAAATGTTTGGTGCTAGGTCCTATTTATAGAGTTCTATGAATAAAAATCTTCAAATTATAATCCAAATTTAAATTTAAATTTAAAATAGAATCCTAAGGAATAAAAATCTTCTAACTTTCTAAATCCCGTAACTCTAAACTAACCTAGAGTAAAATCAACATATCTGGAGCTGTAGGACTCCAATTTAGAATATCTTTATACCGTTAGAAAGCTAATTAAATTATCTACAACTTTTTAGAAATAATATTTTTCGAAATTCATAACATAACTGGGTCAAAAATAGGTCAGAAATTACAGTAACCTAAAGTCACGAAAAATCTATTTAATTATCTAAATCACAAAAATCTAATAAAATATCTAAATCACAAATAAATAAAATTGTGAGTCTAAATATCTAAATAAATATCATGCTCCTAACAGATTCTGGTGAAAACTAAGTCTTATAATTCCCTTATTAAAATAATGACTCCTTAATAATCATGCATATGACAAGTGTCATAATCCTATAGGCTCTATCTAAACCTTAGGTTATAATAATCATCATATTAATAACCAGCAATATTAATCAAACCTTATGTTATAATTAATATTCTTAAACTATAGGTTAAACTTATAAAATCCATAACTATTGCTAGGAGTTTCCAACTAAGTCCCGGCTTGAACCAAAATCCACAGTAATGAACATACTATAACTAATACTAGCTATTACTACTACTACTACTATCTAACTAGCTAAGTAAATTCTGGGACTCTACAATTCTCCCCTACTACAAAGAATTTCGTCCCCAAAGTTTACTTATCAAACAATTCCGGATACCAGACTAACATTGTAGAGTCCAAGAACTTTACTTAGCTAATTGTTTAGTAGTATTATAGTATGTTTAGTGTTATCTTTGTTACTATGGATTTTTGGTTCAGACCGGGAATTATTTGGACACTCATAGTAGTACTTATTGATTTTCTAAGTTTAATCTATAGTTTAAGAATATTAAGTATAACCTAAGGTTTGATTAATGTGACTGATATTAAGGATTATATTTATTATATTATAAGGTTTAGACATCAACCAATAGGATTTTAAGCACATGTTATGAATGGTGATTAAGGATTAAGTATTTTGAGGATTAAATTTAAAAAGGAGTAAAGTTTGAATGTTATAGGGTCAGTCAGCAGCTTTGAGTACGTTGAGGGCTTAGTCAAGGCTGTTTACTCCATTCAAACTTAGCTAAAAATGTGTAATTTCGTGTTTAATTATTCAGCGTGTGCCGATATATCGCAGCTATAGGGGCGATATATCGCAGCACGTAGATACAGAAAACACGAGACGATGCACGGTCGCCTCGGGCATACCAGCCCAGGCGATATATCGCCTACAGGGGGCGATATATCGCCGCCTCCAGCATAAATTCAAACTCTTTTGAATTCATTTCCTTTCAGCCATTCAAACTCCTTCAACAGTCCAGCATCTTTTGAACGAGTCTTCAGCCTCTGCTGAACGATTATTCAAATGATTTTCACCTAAAAAGCCATTATTTTTATTCAAGTAAAATCAAGATATTTTCATTCCCAAACTCTATAAATAGGACCTAGTACCCAGCCATTTCTTCACCTTTTACTCTAAGTTCAGAAGCTGCTAGTGCTAAGTAAGTGTGAGAGTGTAAACACCTGGTTTGGGGAAAAATCATAAGCTTAAACATCATAAGCTTATCAAACACTTTGGGAAGTGAGATTCGTTAGTATTTCGGTTGTGGTTAGATTGATCTTGCAAGTCTTTGAGGTAAACCCGAAAATCTAGTTCATTTGATTTATGTTATGTTTCCCTTCTCTTAGTCTTCTACTCAGTTTCCTAACCTCATTCTTATTTTGGTTAGGGAATCCAAGTTCTTAAGCACATAAGTTGTGGTAAGCATATGTTCGTTTAATGGTTTAGTCTTCCTATTCATTTTCATTTCTTCTTCTTCTTAAGACTCACTCTTTCTCATATGGTTTTAGGAGTGTTCCAAAAGTCCTAACTCAGTCCATTATATCCCGGTAACTTTGGTAAGGAAAATAGGCTAGAATCAATATGTTATGTGCTTATGTTATCTATATGTTTTATGTTATTAAATGTGTTATGATATGTATGTATGTTTTTAGGCTTGGGCATATGACCCATATGACTAACAAGACCCCAAATGGGTTATGGACATATGACCTACTTAGCTAGTAGGACCCCACTAATTCCATGGGCATATGCTTAATTAGTCTATGGGACCCCAAGTAATAATGGCCATTATAATAAGTGTATGTTATATGTATGGTGTTAAGTCTTTATGTTTCTTATGAAATTATGTATATAACTATGTGTTAGATTTTCCTTGCTGGGCATTAGGCTCATTCCTTTCTGTTTTATGTGCAGGAAAATAAACTTTAGAGGCGGTAAGATTCGTGACGCTTAGAGGATGTGTATCGATGGTGAATGGACTCAAGGGGCCGAGCGTTATTCGATTCGAGGATGTAGTCTCATTTTATGTTTTTTTATGGTTTTATGTGTATTTTCCGCACCAATTATGTAATGTCTTTTATTTTAAATCATCTTTTGTTTTTAAAGACAATGGGATCCCATAATCCTTCTTAGTATTCTATTCAGTTGTAAGTAACTCTTATTTTACAAGTTACTAAATAAAATTGCGGTATTTTCGTAAAAATGTAAGTTTATGTATAGTTTCGTTAATGGTCCAAATAGTCTAGATTAGTGGGTCATTACAAACATGTCCTCCTCCAACTCCCACGTTGCCTCCCGTTCGGAACTATTACTCCATAGGACCTTGACTATCGGAAAACTCTTAGACCATAATTCTTTCATCCCTCTATCTAGGATGCTAACTGGCCGTTCCTCGTAACTCAAGTCTTTCTGGAGTGCTATCGTATCGTACTTGAGGACGTGAGATGGGTCTGACACATATCTATGCAGCATCAAGATGTGAAATACATTATGACTATCTGCTAAAGCTCGCGGTAGGGCTAATCTATATGCAACTACTCCCACTTTGTCCAATATCTCAAAAGGACCTATAAATCAGGGACTAAGTTTGCCTTTCTTCCCAAACCGCTTCACACCTTTCATAGGAGATATTCTTAAGAAAACTTAATCTCCGACTTTGAATTCCACATCATGCTGCTTAGCATCTGCATAACTTTTCTAACGGCTTTGAGCAGCGAGCATACGCTTTCTAATCAGTGCTACTACATCCTGAGCTCCTCTAACAGCTTCAGGTCCAAGTAGTTGCCTTTCTCCTACCTCGTCCTAATGCAACGACGATCGACCCTTCTTCCATAAAGTAGCTTGTAGGGTGCCATCCCGATTGTTGACTGGTAGCTATTGTTGTAGGAGAATTCTATCAACAGCAAATACTCACTCCAAGATCTCGATGTAAACACCGATCCTCCATCGAATACTATTGTCTTAGAGATTCTATGCAGTCGTACTATTTCTTGGACTTAAACGTTTGTGTATTGATCCGCTGTGTATGAAGTCTTAACAGGAAGGAAATGAGCTGACTTGGTTAATCTATCTATTACTATCCAAGCCAAATCATGCTGCTTACTTGTTCGTGGCAAACCCGTCACGAAATCTATGGCTATATCATCCCATTTCCATTTTGGAATGCTAAGTGGTTGCAATAAGCCTGTAGGCTACTGATGTTCTGCTTTCACTTGCTGGCATACTAGACACTTAGACCTATGTTCTTCTTCATCCTTGGCCACCAATACATTGCCTTGATGTCGTGTGCCATCTTAGTCGACCCTGGGTGAACTGAGTACGAGGTACTGTGCGCTTCTTCTAGAATCTTCACCTTAATCCCTTGATCTCTTGGCACGCATACTCGATCTTTATATCTTAATAACCCTTGGCTTGATATTGAGAAATCTGTGGCCTTCCCTTCTCTAACTGCATCTATATGTGTTACTAACGTGTCATCATGCACTTGCCCATTCTGTATATCTTCTAACAGACTTGACTAAATGCACAAGTTAGCCAGTTTACCAATGACTACTTCTATTCCAGCATTGATCAACTTCTACTGTAGCGGCTTTTATATTCCAGCTAACGCTGCTAGACTTCCATAATTCTTCCTACTTAGCACATCGGCAACTACGTTTGCCTTTCTTGGGTGGTATATGATTTCGCAGTCGTAATCCTGCACTAACTCTAACCACCTGCGCTGCCTCATGTTGACCTTGTTCTATGTGAAGAAGTACTTTAAACTTTTGTGGTCCGTATAAATCTCGCACCGTTCTAAGTAAAAATAATGGCGCCAGATTTTCAACGCAAAGACCACCGCTGCCAACTCCATATCATGCATTGGATAGCATTGCTTGTACTCCTTTAGCTGCCGTGAGGCGTAGGCTATCACCTTATCATTCTGCATCAGCACGCAACCCAACCCTTGCTTCAATGCATCCCAGTAGACTACGAACTTATCGTTGGGTGTCGGTACACAGAGTACTGGTGCTGAGCACAACTTGTCCTTAAGCAACTGGAAGCTTTCTTCACATCTATCACTCCAGTTGAATCTTTGTTATTTCCGGGTTAGGTTGGTGAATGGAGTGGCTATCTTAGAAAAGCCCTCTACGAACCTCCTATAATAACCTGCTAATCCCAGAAAGCTCCTTACTTCGGATGCGTTCTTTGGTCTTGACCAATCCTTTACGGCCTCAACTTTAGATGGGTCTACAACAATCCCGTCCTTGGATACTATATGGCTTAGAAATACTACTTGTGAAAGCTGAAATTCGCACTTCTTGAACTTGGCGTAAAGCTGATGCTCCTTTAGTCGTAGCAAGATTAACCTTAAATGTTTCTCGTGCTCGACTTTATCCTTTGAGTACACCAAGATGTCGTCGATGAAAACTACGATGAATTCATCCAAGTAGTCCTTAAAGACCCTATTCATTAAATCCATAAACGCGGCTGAAGCGTTGGTAAGACCAAAAGACATAACTAGAAACTCATAATGTCCATAACGAGTTCTAAAAGACGTCTTGGGAATATCCTCTTCCTGTACCTTGAGCTGGTGATTCCCGGACCGTAGATCAATCTAAAAAAAATGGTTACCCCTCGGAGTTGATCAAACAAGTCGTCAATTCGAGGTAGCGGGTACTTATTTTTATTTGTCACCTTATTCAACTTGCGATAATCTATACATATCTGCATGCTTCCATCCTTCTTCTTCACAAATAGTACCGGTGCTCCCCATAGCGAATGACTCGTTCTAATGAAACCCAAGTCTAAGAGTTCTTCTAACTACATCTTTAACTCATTGAGTTCGGTAGCAGCCAGCCGGTATGGTGCCTTGGAAGTAGCACCAGTACTAATTCAATTGTGAAGTCCATTTCCCGCGTCAGCGACTATCCTAGCAAGTCGTCAGGAATACCTCTGGAAATTCCCTTACAATATGTACATCTCCGACCTTTAGTGGTGTTCCCTAAACTACATCCGTAACGCTAGCTAAGAATGTGTGACATCCTTTTTCTATCATCCTCTAAGCTTTGAAAGATGAAATAAGCGACGTATGTAGTCCTAAAACTTTTCCCATATAGCATCGTTTCTGACTGTCAGGAGTCTCGAACATCACTTGCTTACGTCTGCTATCGATGGTTACGCCATGCCTTGCTAGCCAGTCCATTCCTAATATCACGATGAAATCTTAATCTCCAGTTCTATCAGGTCTCCTTCTAATTCTTACGTCCTCAATTTTGATCGGTATGCCTTGTACTATCCTTGATGATAGGACTATTTTACCCGATGGCAACTATGTCACAAACCTAGTTCTACAAGGTTTGTCTAATTTCTCTATCATTCCTAACGAGATATACAAGTATTTTGTTCTCGAATCAAACAATACTAGAACATATACTATCGAGGATTGGAATCTGACTTGTAACTGCTTGTTACTAGCATTGGCTCCTCCCTGGGTCAAGGCAAAGACTTTGGTCTAGAACCATCGTTTAATCCCTTTTCTCCTTCTACTTGAGCTGTGGACATTCCGTCTTCGATGACTTTCCTAATCACAGTTGAAGCATCCCTTGATGTTTGCATGACATTCCCCAAGATGTTTCTTTTGGCCCTTAGAGAATTGCAGGTATTCTACATAACCCGACTTATTGCCTCCATTGTTTGTCTGTGCTCTTTTATCACCATTGGGCCGCTTATCATCTGGATGCCTTCTCTTCTTACCATTACTATAACTATTGCTATGTTGACGGCTGTTGTCGTGGTTGTTTCGACCATTCTAAGGTTAACCCTGTTGTTTAGGCTCAGGCCTACTAGCCTTCTCCCTACTAACATTCGCCTGAAGCCTTTCTACTTCTATTGTCATTTCTAGAACATTGACATAGGTAGTATTTCCCAGGTTTGCTAGCTTAACCCCTAATTCAATCTTTGGTCTAAGTCCTCTAACGAACTTGGTCACCCTCATAAAGTCAGTTGGAACCAACTCTGGTGCAAACTTGGCTAATCTGTTGAACTGCCGAGCATATTCTACTACCGTTAAGTTGCCCTGCTTCAAACTAGCGAACTGCTCGACCCTTGTAGCGATGACTGCCGAGTTGTAATACTTCTTGTGGAACAACTCCACAAATCTTGTCCATATCATGGTGGTGACATCGTTAGTCTGCTGAACTAAGTCCCACCATATTCTAGCATCCTTCTTAAGCAGAGACGAAATGTAGGATATACGATCCGCGTTGCCGAGATTCATATGCGCTAGGATTGGCTCTACATTTCTGAGCCATTCTTCTGCCTTAAAGGGTTCTGTTGTCCCTTCAAATTTTGGAGCGTGTTGCTTACGAAACCGCTCATAGATTGGCTCCATGTGTTGAGCTGGGTATGGCGCATAGTTCGCCATTGGCCATCCCCCATAAGGACCTAATTGATGGGGTACTTGAGCCATCTACTAAGGTTATGGTTGCGGCTGAGGTGGAGGCTGAGTCTGAGTCTGTTGTCGTTGTTGTTGTAGTAATTCCTCCACTTGCTATCGTAGTCTTGCAATTTCTGCAGTGTTGTCAACCGACGGCGGCGGCACTCTCTCTTTAGCAGCAGCATTGGTTGCACGTCTTCCCCTTCTGCGAACTGGAGGGGCTTCATAAGTTTCAGGAGCAACGCTTGAGGCATTGGCGTTGTTGTGAGCAGATCTTCTGAACGACATCTTCCGCAAAAGTTCTAACAGTCGAGAACATGTTAGAACTTACCCTATTAGGCTCTAAGGCAAAACTTAATCTAAGCAAACATAACTCGGACCTATTAATTATGATTTCTTATGAAAAAAAAAATTATGTAAGCCTTCTTTATAATTAGGGTGTGTTTCTAAACTTAGAAAAATAAGTCATCTTTATAATTTATTAAGTCTGTTTCTAATCATCCTATATGACTTAATTCTCAGGCTCGAAACTCATCGTTGTTCCAAAGTTAACCATATTGAGGGAGGGCTGGGATCAGTAAAATCGTTCCCACTACTATGGCCCCCTAAACTCTCAATATAGAACCCGGTCCATTGATTTGTATCCACCCTCACCGAACTTGGTCATTATTTATTAAATTTATTATTTATTATGATTGTAAAAAAAAAATCAAACTCATACATGTCATTAAAAAATAACGATGATATTTATTTGGAAAAAAAAGTTTTCACTATATACAATCATAAATTCAAAGATAATAAATAAAATAAATAACGAAAAAAATAAACTAATTTACAAATATTATTAACTGAAAACATAAGGACTAAAACATTAACTAAACACATAATCAAAACAACTAAAACATAAACACTTACATTGGCGGTTAGATTCAGAGCTTTGAGTGTGTGTATCGAGGAGAACTTCATGCGAATGGACCGTTTGCTCTGATACCAACTGTAACGACCCAACTATTCTAGACTTTGGACCATTAATGACTACTATACTAATCTTAAGAAAATGTACATATGAAATAACCATAAATTTATTTAAAAACTGTAAAGTAAAGGTTAAATACATAAAAATTCATTTAGGATATGAGATCTCATTGTTTTGAAAACAAAACATAACTTAAATAAATTGGTTACAAAATTAAGTGCGGAAAAATAATACATAGAAATCATAACTAAAAGACTTAAAAACTTCATCCTCGAATAGAACGCGCAATCCACTGATTCCATCCTGCCTCAATACACATCCTCAAACTGCCAAGAATCTTTCTGCCGCCATAACTATTTCCTGCACATATAAACATAAAGGAATGAGCCTAATGCCCAGCAAGGAAAAACTACTAACCACATAAACATACACATAAAATCATATCATAACATATGCTAAAAACATATCATAACATATACTATATAAGACTATACTAATAATGGCCATTATGACATGTGATAAACCATCTACGTCCCCTGTCTAATATTTGAGGTAGGTTAGATCACATGTAGTGTACCATCTACGTCCCCTATCTAATATTTGAGGTAGGGTAAATCATAACATAACATATAAAAACATAAACTTATCATAACATATTAAACATAACATAACATAAAAACATAACATATCATACAAACATACAAGATCTAGCCTATTTTCCTTACCAAAATACCGGGATATGAGAACAGTTTTGGGACTTTGGAACACTCCTAAAAACCATAAATGGAAGGGTGAGTATACTAAAGAGAATGAGATGAAAAGAATGGAAGAACTATACCATTAAGAATATACTTACCAAAAACCTTATGTTCAAGAACTTAGATTTCCTATCCAAGAATAAAGAATAAAGTTAGGGGCTGAGTATAAAACTATAAGAACTTGAAGAAAATAATACCAAATGAACTAGAGTTTTGGAATACCTTGAATGTTTTATGACCAATCTAAACCTTGAACCGAAATGTGTTATAAACCTTACTTCCCAAGTGTTTGGTAAGCTTAAAAATGATTAAGCTTATAATCCCCAACCCAAGTGTTTACACTCTCACAATAACCTAGCAACTTGCAGCCTCTGAACTTAGCTTGGTGAATGAATGAAAAATGCTTGGTGCTAGGTCCTATTTATAGAGTTCTAGGAATAAAAATCTTCAAATTATAATCCAAATTTAAATTTAAATTTAAAATAGAATCCTAAGGAATAAAAATCTTCTAACTTTCTAAATCCCGTAACTCTAAACTAACCTAGAGTAAAATCAACATATCTGGAGCTGTAGGACTCCAATTTAGAATATCTTTATACCGTTAGAAATCTAATTAAATTATCTACAACTTTTTAGAAATACTATTTTTCGAAATTCATAACATAACTGGGTCAAAAATAGGTCAGAAATTACAGTACCCTAAAGTCACGAAAAATCTATTTAATTATCTAAATCACAAAAATCTAATAAAATATCTAAATCACAAATAAATAAAATTGTGAGTCTAAATATCTAAATAAATATCATGCTCCTAACAGATTCTGGTGAAAACTAAGTCTTATAATTCCCTTATTAAAATAATGACTCCTTAATAATCATGCATATGACAAGTGTCATAATCCTATAGGCTCTATCTAAACCTTAGGTTATAATAATCATCATATTAATAACCAGCAATATTAGTCAAACCTTATGTTATAATTAATATTCTTAAACTATAGGTTAAACTTATAAAATCCATAACTATTGCTAGGAGTTTCCAACTAAGTCCCGGCTTGAACCAAAATCCACAGTAATGAACATACTATAACTAATACTAGCTATTACTACTACTACTACTACTATCTAACTAGCTAAGTAAATTCTGGGACTCTACAATCTATAACGGTTTTTAATGATTTTCGGACGACCACACTAGGAGCACTACTCTCTGTGATTGTCTATTATGTTATAACGAAATTGTTCTTAGGTCTTCCTAGAGCCTAAAACATAATGTCTAGTGAACCATATAATTTTATATAATTAGGGAGTAGCCACAGCATCTTTAATTATATAAAGTTATATATTAATTTGAAAGGATCACATAATGGACATAAATTGTGATTGATTATATAGATATAATAATTTTACCCCACAGGGATTTTATTATATTTATATAATTATTAGAATAATATATTAAATTAATTTTCTTAATTTACCCATAGGAGTTGTGATAATTAATTTAATAGTTTTATCATAAATTTTAATTTAGATAGAAGAACCAAACATTAATTATCCCAAATAATTCGTTTGAATAATCTATCATCCTATACATCAAATTTTATTAAATTAAAAATTTAGCCCACAGGCAATTTTTGTGTAATAAAATTTCATCATTCAGCATGTAATACATTGGTAAAACATGACTTCATTAAGCCTCAATCTTTAAAAATCTAAGTTTGTAATCCTATTCATGCAGCTTATTCATCCTCCTCTAATTTCGCTGAAATCCTTACCGAAATTCCTGAGCTTAGGGGTGATAATTTCAAAATCTTGAAGGAACGAGTTCTTCTTCACTTAGGTTGCGCCAACATGGACTACGCAATAAGGAAGGATGAACTTGCTGCAACCACTGCGACTAGCACTACTGCTGAGATCGCACTATATGAAAAATGGGAGCGATCCTATCGCCTCAGCATCATGTTCATCATGTCTAAAATCCCTCTGGGAATGCGTGGATCGGTGGAGCAACCTGAGAAAGTCAAAGACTTTATCAAATTGATCAATGAACAGTTCGACACTTCAGACAAACCACTTTACAACAACCTCATCCACCAGTTCTCATCCACAAAGCTCACTGGTGTCAAAGGAGCTAGAGAACATATCTCAAAGATGAGGGACATTTCTGCTCAACTGAAGAAGTTCGATGTAGTCATTCTTGAAACCTTCCTGGTCCACTACATCCTTAACAATCTTCTACCTCAATACGGGCCTTTCAAAATTTCCTACAACACACATAAGGACAAATGGAGTATCAATGAACTGATAACCATGTGTGCTCAAGAAGAAGCAAGGCTCCTACAGGAACAAGGTGAAAGTGCTCACATGGTCACCCAAGGAAAGAAACGTGAATCATCCAAGAAGGACAAGGGGGAAAATAAAGTGTCTCCCCAAGGCGAAATAAATAAGGATTCCATCAGGTGTTTTTTCTGCAAAAAGAAGGGACATGCGAAAAAGGAATGCGCCAAGTTCAAGAAATGGATGGACGACAAAGGTAATCTAATTTCATTCTTACGTTATGAATCTAATATGGCTAATGTTAATATTAACACATGGTGGATTGATTCTGAATCAACAATTCACATTTCAAATTCCTTGCATGGTTTACAAAACCTAAGGAAGCCAGTGGGAAGTGAGCAAAACATCTTATCTGGAAACAAGATGGGCTCACATGTGGAGGCTATTGGAACGTGTCATTTAGTTTTAAGTAGCGGTTTTGTTTTAAAGTTAGAAAAGACCTTTTATGTACCAAGTTTCTCTAGAAACTTGATTTCCATTTCAAGATTTGTACCTTTTGGTTTTTCCTTTACATTTTCAGACAAATATTTTAATTTATATACTAAATCTGAATGTGTTGGAAATTGTATTTTGTCTTATGGTCTTTACTGCCATAATTTACAAAACAATATCGCTTATAATAATGTGCATGTTCAAGCTGGCAATAAACGATGTGTTATGAATGAGAATTCCTCTACATTATGGCACCAGAGATTGTGACATATCTCCATTTATAGAATTAGAAGGTTAGTGAAAGATGGGGTACTCAATACCTTAGATTTTACTGATTTTGATACTTGTGTGGATTGCATTAAGGGAAAGCATACCTCCAAGTCTAAGAAAAGTAGCGTCCATAGGAGTTCCAACCTATCAAAAATCATACATACTGATATATGTAGTCCAGACATGGACTCATATGGTCATAAACACTTCATCTCTTTCATAGATGATTATTCACGCTACATGTATATCTACTTACTTCAAAATAAAAGCGAAGTGCTAGATGTCTTTCAGATATTTAAAGCTGAAGTAGAAAAACAATGCAACAAGCAAATTAAGATAGTGAGATCATATAGAGGTGGAGAATATTATGGTAGATACACTGAAGATGGACAAGCATCTGGTCCTTTTGCAAAGTTTCTTCAAGAAAATGGGATTGTTGCCTAATATACCATGCCCGGTACACCTGAGCAAAATGGTGTTGCAGAAAGGAAAAACCGAACATTGATGGACATGGTGTGGAATATGCTTAGCAGCAACCCCAATCTTCCTAAATCATTGTGGAGTGAAGCTCTAAAGACATCTGTGTACATATTAAACCGAGTTCCAACCAAGGCAGTCTCAAAAACTCATTTTGAATTATGGAAAGGTTGGAAACCGAGTTTGCAACATGTACGCATTTGGGGATGCCCGTCTGAAGTTAGGGTATACAATCTACAATAAAAGAAACTAGACCCAAGGACCATAAGTGGATACTTTATTGGATACGTTAAAAGGACTAAAGGTTACAAGTTTTATTATCCATCTCATAGCACTAGGATTGTGGAATCAAGGAATGCAAAATTTCTTGAAAATGCCTTGATTAGTGGGAGTGATCAATCCAAGGACTTAGGTTCTGATAAATATCATTCAGAACCCTCCACCTCGAGAGCAAGATTGATTGTGGTTGATAACACTCCTGTAGTCCAAATGGATGTTGAACCACCACAACCAATTGTTGAAGATCCACAAGTCAATGATGAAGTTCAAATGGATCAAGTTGTTCAAGAGTTACCTATAATTGTTGAACAACAAGTTGAACCACCTGCTCCCCAAGAGCCTGCTGGTGTAGCCTTAAGAAGATTCACTAAGACAACAAAATCGACAATACCTAGTGACTATATTGTGTATTTGCAAGAATCTGACTACAATATTGGAGCCGAAAATGATCCAGAAACGTTTTCACAAGCTATGAATAGCAAAGAATCGAAACTGCGGTACAATGCCATGAATGAAGAAATGAATTCTATGAAGAGCAACAGAGTCTGGGATCTTGTTGAGTTGCCTAATGGGGCGATAGCTATTGGGTGTAAATGGGTCTTCAAATTAAAGAAATACTCATTAGGCAACATTGAGAGACACAAAGCGAGACTCGTTGCTAAGGGATTCACTAAAAAAGAAGGAATTGACTACACAAAGACCTTTTCTCCGGTATCTAAGAAAGATTCCCTCAGAGCTATCCTAGCATTAGTTGCTCGTTTCGATTTAGAGTTGCAGCAGATGGATGTGAAAACTGCCTTCCTAAACGGTGACCTAGAGGATGAGGTATACATGAAACAACTAGAAGGATTCTCCTCTAGTGATGGTGAGCATTTGGTGTGCAAGCTTAAGAAGTCCATCTCTGGTTTAAAACAAGCGTCTCGCCAATGGTATTTAAAACTCCATGATGTCATCTCTTCTTTTGGATTTGAAGAGAATGTCATGGATCAATGTATATACCAGAATGTCAGTGGGAGTAAGATTTGTTTTCTTATTTTATATGTGGACGATATTCTTCTTCCAACAAATGATAAGGGCATGCTACATGAGGTGAAACAATTTATCTCAAAGAACTTTGAGATGAAGGATATAGGTGATGCGTCTTATGTCATTGGCATTAAGATCCATCGAGATAGATTGAAATGTATCTTAGGTCTAGCTCAAGAAACCTACATTAACAAAGTTTTAGAGAGATTTCAGATGAAAGATTGTTCACCAAGTGTCGCTCCTATTATTAAGGGTGATAAATTAAATTTGAGCCAGTGTCCAGAGAATGATTTTGAAAAGGAAGAAATGAAGAACATCCCATATGCTTCTGCTGTCAGAAGTTTAATGTATGCTCAGGTGTGCACAAGACCCAACATTGCCTTTGCAGTCGGAATGCTAGGAAGATTTCAGAGTAACCCGGGGTTAGACCACTGGAAAGCTACAAAGAAAGTTATGAGGTATCTTCAGGGTACTAAGGATTACAAACTCATGTTCAAACAAACCGACAACCTGGAAGTAGTTGGCTACTCAGATTCAGACTTTGCTGGTTGTACTGATTCACGTAAATCAACCTCTGGTTACGTGTTTATGTTTGTCGGTGGAGCTACATCATGGAGAAGTAACAAACAAACCTTGACTGTTACTTCTACTATGGAAGCCAAGTTCGTTTCATGTTTTGAGGATACATCGCATGGTGTATGGCTAAAGAGTTTCATTTAGGCCTTAGAGTTGTAGATTCCATATATAGGCCATTGAGGATGTTCTGTGATAATTCATTTGCTGTATTCATGGCTAAGAACAACAAAAGTGGTAGTCGAAGCAAGCACATCGACATAAAGTACTTAGCCGTGAGAGAATGTGTTAAATAAAATAAAGTGGTCATTCAACGCATTAGCACTGAATTGATGATTGCTGATCCTATGACGAAAGGCTTGCCACCTCATAAATTCAAGGATCATGTAGTGAACATAAGACTTGGTTCTCTTATGTAAATTTATTGTACAAACTGAAGTTATTATCAATGAAACTCTTATTTTGATGTTTTATCATATTTATGCGCATTTTAATTTTATTTGAGAAAAATTTATCTTCATAGGACCTAAATAAACAGAGGGTTTATTCGTTTAAGTACATAGCCACATAAAGTACATTGTTATGTAATAAATACATTGTAATACATAGAAGATAATACTCGCCATGAAAGGAGGACCTATCGCAATGATTCATGCGTTTATTATCTAATAGGGATAATCGTTGAGATTGAGTTATACATTAATTAAATGTTGACCAAGTGTGAGAATGTTGAAATATTTTATAATGATATATATTAAAAATCATTTTGTTATAACTAATTGATTTTTTTTATTCATTTAATATATCAAAATTAATGGTTAACATTTATATGTTAAACCCAATTTGAATTTCTTAACTAAATAGAAGAAATATCTCAATTAAGTTGAGAGAATATCTCAAGCTCTGTAATTGTGGCAGATGACTCTGATGGTAGTTCTCACTCTATAAATATAGAGTATCGGTCCCCAAACTTACTACTCATTCTGACTTTCAGTAACTTCATCTAAAGAGTTAGTAAGAGCTTCGAAGCCCGTATACTCGTTCTAATTTCTCTTATTTTCTTTTGTAGATCTAAAGTTTATAGATCGAGATTATCAATACCAATGGCTGGAAGTACATATATTCGATCATCTCTTCATATATGTTCAATCTATATATTAATTCTGCATATATGTATAGAATTGTTCATATACCTATATTTCATTTTTAATCTAACAAATTTTTGATTATTTTTCATAGTGTTGCTATTTTGCTCGCGCCCAACATTACACGAGTTTACACTCATAATTACTCATCCATAAATCCAATAAGAGTAATGATATTTAAGGTGGGTCCTACTAACTAAAAATGATTTGTCACACAAGTATGTGTAATGTTTGGGTGTAATTTGTGTGTGCACATATCATTACTCATCCATAAATAGTAATGATATATACACACACAAATTATATCCAAACATTACACACTTAAGGGACAACTTTTTTCAACTAACCACATTTATTTAACATGGTTCTCACTAAGTAAAAGTGACTTGCCACATAAGTGTGTGTAATGTTTGGATATAATTTGTGTGTGCACATATCATTACTCATATTCATAATACTTATTAAATTCAAATACACGGATTCGATATTAAATTCCTTCACTAGAACCCTAAGCAATTCTCTATTGTAGGCCTAGAAAATAGATTTTTAAAATTATTCAAATTTTTTTAAAAAAAATAGTATAATGTCTCCTATACTATACACTATTATATAAAAAAAATATATTAAATTATAAAATTTCAAAAATAGAAATAAAAAATAACCATATATTATTGAGAATCTACTACTTTTACTGTCACTGTTCCGAAGAGAAGCGATGCAGCTTTACACCTACTCCAAAGGTCCAAACCCAAAAATTTCACATTTGTATAATCTAAGTTTCAGATTATTTTATTTTATTTTATCAACAACTTGAATTATTATTTTATCTTGCTGACAACCCTCCACTAAATTTTTATTTTATTTTATCAACAACTTACCCACATTATAGCTAACCATTTTTTTTTAAATTATTATTCTTGTAGTTATGTCCTAACCATATATCACACACTACAAATTAATTATTTTTATAATGATTATTTAACTAATTTTTATGTCATATATTTAAAGTATGAGAAAAAAAAATTATTCTTTTATTAATTTTTTTAACTTATCCTTTTGTACTATTGTGGATCGGTATATATTATAAAAGAAAACGATATATATCTGTAGATTCAAAGAATATGAGAACCTTTATATATGAATGAGTAAATAAATTTAAAATAAGTAAAAAAAATATTGATATAATTATCTAAAGAATTTACATATTTTAAAAAGGGATTTTGACAAAATTTGTTTTGAGGAGAGCATATTTTTATTTTTGAAAATAAGAATGTTTATATAAATTAAGAGACAAATTCTCTACCCAATTTACAATCACTTATGAGCATATGTATATATATATTCATACTAGGTAGAACAAGGTGCAATATACGTTTGATTAGTTTTAAAGTTGTAAACATTATTTATAATTTTAATAAAAATTGTGATTCACAAATTAAAAAATATATATATAATAGAATAAATTATAGTTTTATAGTATATGTAAATATTTATATCAATAATCTCTAGATATATGACATTTAAACACAACATTGACATAGATATTGTTTACCCAAAAACGGACTACCTGATGACGTGACAGAACTGGTATACACGTGGCAGAATTGATCTACACGTGGAGTGCACTGTGTGAGAATGTGAATCTAAATCTCTGGTTCAAATTTTAAGGGGTAAAGTTAATAATTTGTGTGAGCCCCACATGTATTTCAATGGTAAAGTGAACCATTTTGTACACAAGAGTTTAATATTACCTCCATCCTAAGTTCATCTACATTTTTCAAGATAACTCAACTACTCAAAACAAACACCCCTAAGTGTATCCTGCTCGGCCATCGACCAAAAAATTATTAGTTTATCAAGCATCATACTTATGGGCGACCAGCCTGGTCGCATACATTCACTTATTTCCTTCTGAAATGCCTGGTCGCATACATTCACTTATTTCCTTCTGAAATGTAATCTGGTAATTATGCATTCATTATAATTTCTCATATTATTTAGATACACAAATATTAATTGTAATTAAGGCCCATCGGCCCATGTAACCTTCTTGAGCCTATAAATAAGAATCAAATGACTCAAGGGGGAGATTTTCAGACCTTTGCTTTTGGAACATTTAGCTTGAGAACGCTGAGAGATTCTAAGAGAAAAAGAGTGTTGTTATCCATCACATTTGTATCCATATGAGAATTAGTGAAACTCGTGAACACTAGTCCATTGATCACTGTTCTTGGAATACTACATCAATGAGAATACTAAGTGGACGTAGGTCATTACCATCTCATTGGGACCGAACCACTCTAAATTGTTTGTGTCGTTTACCTTTTTTCGTCTTAATTTCCTCTTGTTTTCATCTCATTTTATATCGTATAACTGATTCCGTGTCGTTGACCAATCTGAGGGTCAACATAAATGTATATTTAGATGGCTACATAACATAAATATAAAATATAATAATATTTAAAAATGAATTAATAATATAAATAAAATAAGAATAGAAAAAATCATAGTCTAGAGAGTAGTATACATGCATTAACTATTTTTAGTTTATAATGTATCTCACAATGTCCATTGATGAATTTGATGAAGAAAAAGAGCTCAAATTACTTGATAAAAAACAAACTATCACTCAAATTTATAAAATAAAAAAGTGATATATATGTCTTTATTATTTTTAAATAAATATAATTTAATTATTTAAATTATCATAAAATATCTTAAAAATATTATATTATATTTTAATTAATTAATTTATTTTTGTTTATGTTTATGTTTGTTCTAATTTTTGAATTTAGTAGTGACAACAAAAAATTATATATTATATGTTTAATATAATATTAAGTTTAATTAAATTTTATTTAAATTATTAAATATATATTTTTATTATTTTAAATAATTATTATTATAAAATATCTCAAAAATATTATATTTTAATTTGTTTAATTATTTATTTATTTAATTTTGTTAAGTTTAAGTTATGTTTATAATATACTGTTAAATATAAAAATATTCTATTAAATATAAATATTTCATCAAAATTTAGAGAAAAAAAATCAAATCCAAAATCAGAATTTTCCTTTCCCTATATATAGCATATATATATATATATAAAAAAAAAAAAAGAGTTTATATTTTTTTGGCCTTATAATTTGTCATATTACTTGTTTGAACTATGTATTTTGATAAATTATTTTTTTAACTCTATATTTTGTAAAATAGTTAAAATAGAACCCTAAATTTAATTTTGATGAAGAAAAAATTGAATATAACAACATAATTTTTAAGCAGAATGATTTTATTTTATTCTGAATTGTTAGTTGGATAAATTATTTGTGATTTTAATTAAAAAAATATTCCCTAAAATGAAGTTAAATATTATATTTTAATTATTTTATAAAATATAGTGTTCAGACAGAAAATATATGTCCAAAAAAATATAAACCAAACAATAATCACAATTTTCATTTTAGTCCATTGACTGAGTGAGACATTCTCTTCGAAACCTTTTTTACGTCCCTTTCACATCAATCTCAAACTCAGAACGTATTATCTTATAACGTTAATCTCACCTTGCTCGAAACAAGAAAAGCAGTAGCTTTCTCGCAATGGCAGCAGGAAATCTCTCAGTCGTCGCAGGTCGGATCCTCGAATTGCTGAATTCGGAAGAGAAAGTAAAAGCCATGGAATCTCTCTCGGGCGCACACAAGGAGTTCATGCAGAGACTGAAGGATTCCATTTCAGAAATCGAGCCCGTTCTTCTTGATGCGGAAAAGAAGAGTCAACGCGATAACAACATCAAAGATTGGCTGATGGAGCTCGAACACGTCCTCTACAATGCCGAGAACTTGCTGTGCTTCTACACCCAGCAATTTGCCAAACAGGTACGCAGTGATTTCTTCGCATCATCTAAGCGCAAGAACATGCTTCAGGAATTAAATGAAGTTAGGGAGGCACTAGGTAGAATTGTAGATCAGAGAAAACTTTTCGATTTGGAAGTGGTGTGCGGTGAAGAAGTAGTCATCGGAAAAGATCATAGGTCAGAGAACCAGTCAGACCGACCCATAGAAGGCACTCTTAGGAACGAAGATATAACAAAAATCATTAGAATTTTGTTAGGTGCGGAAGATAGGGAGAAAATTGGGGTTCTTCCCGTAGTTGGTAGGGCAGGAACGGGGAAAACCAGGGTTGCAGAAGTTGTGTACGAGGATGAGGCCGTGAAAACTAATTTTGAACCTCGAATTTGGGTATTCGTTTCTGAAATCTTTGATGTTGAACTAATTCTGAGAAAAATACTTGCAAAATTAACTGGTAAAAACATAGAGGATCTTCCGAGTAACCAAAAGTCGCAAGACTCAATGCTTGCACAGTTATTATCTGGAAAGAAGTACTTTATGGTATTAGATGACGTGCATAAGACAGAGTCTAGACAATGGAGTTCTCTAATGGAGTCTTTAGAAGTTGGTGCATTAGGGAGTAAAATACTTGTGACTACTCCATCTAACAGGGTCGCAGACTTGGTTAAAGGCAGCCTCAAACCTTATCTGTTAAAAGATCTAAGCTTAGACAACTACTTGTTTTTATTTGGAAAATTTGCATTTGGAGATTGTAAGAAGAAGATTGAAGATCGGCCTCACCAGATACGCCTTGGGATGGAGATCGTAAGGAGGTGTGCTGGTCGTTCTCTTGTCATTAAGGCAATGGCAGCCATGTTACATTCAAGAAGTGTAGAGCAGTGGCGGCTCTTTTACAAGAATGAATTTTCCAAAATAGGGGAATATACAAATGATCATAATGAGATGCTGAGTTTACTGAAGCTGTGTTACGATCATCTCCCTTCACCTCTCAAACATTGTTTTGCTTTTTGTAGCTTGTTTCCAAAAGGTCAAGTGATGGTTGTCCAGACGCTGATAAAGTTGTGGATGGCTCAAGGTTTCATCATTGAAAAATCTGATAAATCTGCTGAGGATGTTGGTTATGAGTATGTTCAGATTTTAGTCGGGGGATACTTCTTTGAAGTAGTTGAAAGGGACGCTGCACAGCAAGTGACAAAATGCAAATTGCATAGATTCATGTATGATCTCGCAGTGTTGGTAACGGGCGGCCAATGCTTGTTATTATCATCAGCAGATAGTTATGATACCAGTAGAAGAACTTTGCATGTGTGCTTTGATTTTGACTTATCTTCTACTGAATTCATTGCAGCTCTTGATGTAAAAAAGACAAGAACGATTGTTTTGTCAGGTCAATCAAGACAGAGACAAGGAGGGAGATATGGAGGGATTCACGTTAACATAATTTTTGATAAAATATGTTCCAAATTCACATTTTTACTAGCACTGGACATGCATGATTCAGGGATTGAGATCGTGCCAGATTCTATTAGCAAGTTGAAGCTTTTGAAATATCTTGATCTTTCTGAAAATGAGGGCATCACAGAGCTTCCTAATTCTATCACTCGACTTTTGAATTTGCAAACATTGAGACTCTCCTCTTGTTTCAAGCTTAAGAAGTTGCCTGAAGATTTTAGTAATCTGACTAATTTAAGACATCTTGAGATTGATGGGTGTAATAATTTGACTAATCTTCCGAGAGGAATCGATCAAGTACATGATCTCGAGGCTTTATCACAACTTGTAGTAAGGGAAGACTCCTCCAAGTCCGATGGTGTGTTGAAAAAATTGCAAGAACTGAGCAAGCTGCCGATCAGAAATTTGAGACTTGTTTTAAGACATGAAAAATATGTCACTGGTTATTTGAAGGAAGTATCAAGAGGAATTCGATCCTTGTCATTAGAAACTGAAGGTTATAACGTGGAATCTGAATTCAAACAAACATGTCTAAACAGATACCTCAGTTCTGATCTTGAAGAATTGTCTATAAATGGATTCAGGGGTGTCTCGCTATTTTGTCCTTACTCGTATTTTCCTGGTAAGCTGGTGAAACTTTCATTGAGAAGATGTGCAAATTGCAAAAATTTACCAGCAGTTCAGTTATCTAGTCTCAAGGTATTGGTGCTAGATGATATTCCCAATCTAGAATACATTGCAGATTCTTATTCATCTTCTTCAACAACATGCTTTTCAACCCTGGAAGAACTCTGGCTCACGGAACTACCAAAGTTTAAGGGATGGTGGAACAATGAAGTCAACGGGTTGCCTTCATTCCGTGGTCTCTCTAAACTAGTTATTGAGGATTGCCCCAACTTGGCCTTCATGCCGCGATTCCCAAATCTGGAGAAAGGCCTAGTTCTGGATAGAATTAGCTGGAAGCTGTTTGAGCAGACCATGAACCAGAATGTAGCAGATCCATCATCATCAACTTCCCTGCCTCCTCTCTCCAATTTAAAGATTCTGTGTATTGTAGGCATTAAAGACTGCATAGCTGATCAAATTAGGTGGAAAACTCTAAAAAAACTACAATTCTTGAAATTCGATTGTCTTCCAACACTGAAGATTCTTCCAGATGATCTTAGAGAACTGACCGGCTTGCAAGAACTCCATATTTGGCGCTGTGTTATCAAGAAACTACCAGACTGGATCAATAAACTCCAAAGTCTTGAGAAACTTGTGATTCACGTGTGTCCCTTTTTGGAAGAATTACCTGAAGAAATCAGTAGCCTTCCTGTTTTGAAGACACTGGAGATTGAGGAATGTAACACACTATTGAGAAGATGCGAAGATAGAATAGGTGCAGATTGGTCCAAGATTGCTAAAATTCCCAAAAAGAAATTGGGTCTGATTTCCGGGAGATGATGTAGAGTCATTCCTTTTTTCAGGTACACTAGTCATACTCCTACTAATGAAGGATCAAAGCCCAATCTATCATTCTCCTCTTTTTTCCCTTTCACTGTTTTGATGCAATTGGAGAATTTAACAAGTGGTATTTTTTATTGTTGTTTTCCTTTCTTTGACATACAGAGCAAGGCACAATGATAGAGACATCTTTACAGAAAATATGTAGCAAGTGAAAATCTAATGGTAATGACCTTATTTTCTCATTTTGATTTGGGGCTCATTATTAATTTGCAGAACAAATTGGTGGAAAATTTTAGCTTATAGATTGGATCTTGTTTTATCCTCAGCTTCTTGGAAATGTGAACAACTCTAGAGTAAAGAGGTACTTATTTCTCCATTCCACTAACTTAACATTTTCATTGTAAATCTGGTAGATGAAGTGGTATATTGTGGTGTTTCATTGCAGAAGCAGAAAGGAAACTGGATAGAATTGGATGATAGTACTAGTGAATGCTAAGATTTGTTTAGAGGTATTTTCATTGTTCGTTAATTCTTTATAGATAATCTGTATGTATTCTTTATAGACAAGCTTATATGTATCTTTTAATCAATAAAAAAAGCATACAATCTGTATTGAAGCCACCAGTGACCACATTGCCTTGATGAATTTAGTCTCACTTCTTAATAGATAAGCCAGTTGAATGATTGCCCATATTATAATTTATTGGTACACAAAAAATGTGATTGTAGAAAACTATGGTTGGGCTTTTTTAGAATAGAGGACAGAACATGACTTTATGAGATGGTATTCAACCATCCCTGGTCGTTTTTATATCATATGTAATCCAAAAGTTTAGTAAGAGCTAACATCATATATAATAAAATCTTTCATCTAGAATTCTGAAATCTTACTTGCTGCAATAGTTTTGTTTTTATTAGAACCAATTTCTGACATTCAAAGTGATATAATTCTTTATTATCTTGAGAAAAAATTGTTAGGCCCGGAACAGTTATCACATATACTAGGCAATGAAAGAGCTAAAAGTTAGTTGTAGTTAGTTTTTTATGCTTAGTTGCATGACTTAGATTTAAAATATAAAGGGAAATTTGATAAATCATGCTTACATTAGCTTAATAATTAAAATTTGAACCAAAGTTAACCACCCTATGATACAAATGCTTATCTTTCATTTAATACCAAAAATACTCCTCTCATAACAAAATCCCATACCTTTCCTCTCTAAAATCTTGCAAAAAAGATACACATGGGTAAGTAATTTTCTTTGATTCTTGTTGTTGTTGGTTGTTTTTATGATTTAGATTGCTGTTTAGATGTTGGATCTGTAGTTTGTTGGTATTTTTTGCTGTTTTTTGGGTGAAAATCGTGGTCTGTGAAAATCTGCGTTTTTTTGGGTTCCTTGAATTTTTTTCTAAATGCCCGATAGTGTCCGATATAGGCCCGATGCAGGGACGATAGTTGTTGGGTTTCAAGGTTAGTGATGAGGTCCGATGGCCACCCGATGCTTGCTCGATATGTTTTGGTTACCCGATGGTCATTAAGGTTCGATGGCTACCCGATGGTTGCCCGATATTTATTTCATTCTACAAACCCTTTAAGTACGATAATGGATCGATACGAGTCCGATGCATGCCCGATAGTTGTTATTAAGTTAATGCAGACCTAGTCGTACGATTGTACACGATGGTACCCGATAAGTGCCCGATGCTTGCCCAATAGTACGATGGTACACGATTTTACCCGATGGTACACGATAGTGATAAAAAAACTTAATAAAAACCGTACCTTTCGGCTTTTCCCCTGCCCATTTCCCGTTCCCTCCCAAATCCCAACTCTTCACTCCCACAAAACCATCGAGCAACATAAGTACTCACACCCGACGCTTCTCTCTCCCTCACCCACCATCACCCGACGCTGCTCTCTCCCTCACCCGACGGTCAGAAAAACCCCCACCGGAGACGTAGAAAAACCAAGCCCCAACCCCCACTGGAGACGAAGAAAAACCAAGCCCCAACCCCCACCGGAGACGAAGAAAAACCAAGCTCCAACCCCTCACCGGAGAAGAAAAACCGACACCCCATTGCGCAAAAATGTCTAGGGTATGTGTTTTTTTAAATCTCTTCTCCATTAAAAAATGTTATAGTATGTATTGTTGAATTTGACTGTGTTAAATCTGACTGTGTGACATCTGATAAACCGTAAAATTTTGAAAAAAATTTCTGGGTTTTTTTAGAGGTACGATAAGGTACGATAGTGGGTCGATATGGGTACGATAGTATTTGTGTTTCTCATAACTTCAGGTTGAAGATGAGTGTACGATAGGGGTACGATAGTGGTTCGATGGTGGTACGATAGGTTGTGTTTTCTGATAACTTGAGGTTGAAGATGGAGGTACGATAGGGTACGATGTTGGGTACGATGTGTGCCCGATAGTGGGAACAAATTGTTGTGTATGTTATAATACGATGGTGTACGATGTGAGGTACGATTGTGCACGATAATGTTATAGTTCCAGTTTTCCATTGGTGTCCGATATGGTGCGATAGATTCCGATAGTTGCTCGATAGTATATTGCAGAATATAAAATTTGATGTTTTTTTTTGTTATTCTATTTAATTGGGTATTTATTTGTTTTATGCAGAACTTAAGACCTCCACAACTGATAGTTCCAGTAGAGGAACATTTTACGGGACGTATCACTTGGCGCGACAGTTGGTACTTTCCAAAGATTAAAGCAAAATTTATACAGTGTGGTTTATTGGATAGGGTGAAGGAATCCCCTTTCAAACAGTTCTTCATGGCGGAACCATTAAATTTTTCTGGTGCCTTAGTCCATCAATTGTTGTTGCACAAATTCAGAGGGGAGAAGACTGACGAAGTCCAGTTTTATATTGGGAAAAAAAGATGTAGATTTAGCCAATTGGAGTTCGCTTTAGTTACTGGTTTAAATTTTGAGGCCGGACCGTCTGAAGCTGAGATTAAAGCGAAGACCACTTCGGATCGGTTAATTCTTGAGTACTTCAATGGTCATTCCCAAGTGAGCATAGGGCAACTGCGCAGAACTTTTGAGAGTTGTCAAATAGTTGATGATGTGTACAAGATGAGTTTGTGCTTATTAGTTGAGGGTGTTTTGAAAGGTCGTGAGGAGAAGTTGATGGTTTGGACTGACATGCTGAAGATGGTAGACGACGTTGACTTCTTTTTCCAGTACCCGTGGGGGAAGATATCATACCAGAAGTTGTTACAAACTTGTCAAAAAGACTTTGTTGAAATGAAGAAGCATTTACAGAAGAAGATTGAGAAAGGAAAGACTCAAAAGGAGGCCAAGTACTCTATTTATGGGTATGCTGCAGCATTGCAGTATTGGGCTTTTGAGTCCATCATTGAGTTGGGTCAGGATCATGCTGTGAGATTGGGCCAAGGCATACCAAGAATGATCAACTGGCAGAGCAAGGAGAAAGTAGAGATACACAAAGAGCAACTTATTAAGTTGTTTGCCAAAAAGGTGAGCTTTTACTTTACTTTTGAATGTTCTATATTTTTTTCTAGATATGCAATTTTATGGGTACTGCACGATAGGAATACGATAGAGTACGATTTGAGTACGATTATGGGGTTATATTGTGGTTTTTTGTCAACTGTTTGAAAACTGACTAAGTGGTACGATTTGGTACGATGATGGTCCGATGGGGATACGATATGTATTCTTTGTTAATGTAGTAGTAGTGGTACGATATTGGTACGATGTTGTACGATGATGGTACGATAGTTAGCAAGCAATTCTCACTTACGGGTACGATATTGTTATGTTATGGGTACGATATGGGTACGATAATTGCATGATATGGGTACGATATGGGTACGATTGGGGTACGATAGTTTACCATTTTTCAGAGATGACAATTACTTATTTTTTATATTGTTTTACTTTCCAATCTAAATATGCATTGTTTTTTGTGGCAGTTGACAGTATACCCCTACCTGTGTGCCCGACCTGCTGAAGAACAGTATGTGAGGACCCTTACAGACAATGAAGCCCCATTGTATGTGGACATGGGGTTAGAGGAACTAGAGGTGGGTCCCGATGGACAGCCTACACAGGAAGCCTTACAGAGCCAGGCTGAAAAGCTTGCTGAAAAGTTAGCTGAGCAAGCAGAAGCAGCAAATATTTTTAAGGAGGTTCCACCAGCTCAACCTGAGGTTCCCCATCAACACCTCATGCCAGCACCTCCTCCCAAGCTGAGCAACCAGGCTACTCTATGATTTTGGCCAGGTTGGAAAAGGTTGAAGGGCAACAAAGTGCCCTTATTAAAGGTCAGTCCGAGATCTTGGGTCAATTGCAGAAGCTTATGACAATGATGGAAGATCTTAGTAGGCCAGTTCCAGATCCACACCCTCAGTCCACTGAAGAAGGCCCTCAGTCTCCTGTAGATGAAGACATTCTCCCTAACGATTACAGACCTGATGATGTAGATGATCATATTTTTCGCACACCAGAGGATATGCAAATTACTGTAATCGGAGATACTGAAGATTCTGAAGTACAATTCTTAAACATAGCTCCACCAGCACCGGAGAAGAGGAGAGAAAGAAAGAGGCCTAGGTGGTTCGATGAGTACACTGCAATGAGGAAAAGGAATAAGAAATCGAAGACAGCAGTGAATGTGGATCCATTGAGGGTTGTTGATGGTAAATTACTTATGACCTTTCACAAGTGGTTGCTTGGCACCATTGGGAATAAATATCCGAGGGAATGCTTCTCAGGGACACACGATGCTGCTTGGTTCCTGAAACTGCATACTCCGAGGACATGGCTTTCTGACTCTGTAAGTTTTCTATAACTTCATAATTAAATAATGTTGAAAATTTATTTAAATGTTTCTATATATAGTGGTACGATATGGGTACGATATGGTACGAATGTAGTACGATAATTATAAGTGTCAAATTATAAACTGTTTATATGTCAATGGTACGATGGTGGTACGACATTAGCACGATAGTGGTACGATATAATTTGTTAAGTAGTTACTATTACCATCATAATTTTAGAATTTGTAGTGGGACAATTTAGGTACGATGGTAGTACGATAATGTACGATGATGGTACGACAGTGGGACGCTAGTGGGTACGATAGTGTATAATACTAGTTTTTGCCATAAAGGTACGATGATGGTACGACATTAACACGATATTGGTACGATAGAAGGTTTTATTGTTACTATATTCATGTACGATTGGGGTACGATAATGGTACGATTGGGGTACGATAGTTACTATATTCATGTCTGATAGTTTTTTGTTTGTTTATTTTGGTACGATATTGTGGTTACTGACTTAATTTTCCTTTAATGTAGCATTTAGATGCAGCATTCCATCTCATGAGGAGGCGTCTAGAATTTTATCCTAACGTGTACCCTCAGAAATGTGTTGTTATGCCTACAATTTTTCCCGAATCATTGAAGGGTCGGTGGGACGCTTTTCCAGGTTCTGACTACTCTAGATTTAGTTGGGATGACAGTATATTGGACCTGGTTAGGGGTGATGCAGTCCAGTTCTTACCGAGTTGGCAGAACAAGGAGTTCATTTATTTTGCCCTCTTCTTGAAAGACCAAATGCATTGGGTAGCTGTAGAGGCAGACCTGAATGGGTGGATGCTCAACATCTTTGACTCCAGTATTGGATCAATTTCCGAAAACGATTTGATCAGCTTGATGGTTGACTGGTGTACCATTTTCCCGTCGGTCTTGCGACAGTCCGGTTTATTTGAGAACCATGACGTTATACTCGCGCCTCAGTTGACAGCATCAGAGAGTCAGGTCAGACCCTTCGATTGGAAACTCATTCCACGTGAATTCGTACCGCAAACAAAATCCAGGTGAACTTTATTAAATATCACATATTAATTATTATTTCTTAATTACAAAACTTTATTAAATTATTGTTTATTTTCTAATGCAGTGGCGATTGCGGATGTTACGTAATTGGGCATATTGAACATAAGCTTCTACAACTACCATTTGATAATGTAACTGACAATAATATGAAACTTTTTAGGCAAAGGTGGTGTGTAGACTTATTCTACCAAAACTTATGTTGAACGGTCTTAATTTTTTTGAATTGTATAATTTTTTTGATTGCTCTTTTTGTAATTACTACATTTTAATGTGCTTAATCTTTGCATCGTACTATCATCGATCACTATCGTACTCTATCGTACCCTCACTTGCCTCACAAATTTCACGAACAGTCCTGAAACCATACCATCGTACCATTATCGGACCAATATCGTACATTATCGTACCCTAATGTCGTACATTAACTATCGTACTACATCGAGCAACGTCGTACCATATTGTAAGATACATTTAAATAATCCTACAACAAACAATATCGTGCATTGTCGTACCGGCATCGTGCACTATCGAACCAACACTGGATTATTACATATTTAAGAGTTTCATAATGGAGAAAAAAACAGAAAAAAACCTGCAAAATCCAGCACATAACAAATATTACTAGTTCAAGCAGAAATAAAACATAATAGGTCAACTAGAATACAAACAAAACAAGTTAACCTCGGTACTTGCAAGACGCTTTGTTGTGCCCTTTACCACCACACTTGCTACAACATCGTTGTATCACAACCTTGTCTCCATTAGAAGGATATCGATTTTTCCTAATTCGTCCGACCTTTTGCTTCTTCGGTCGGCCTACAGGTTTCTTCTCAATCGGTACTCCAACTTGGATGTCCTTAATGTCTTCAGGAAATTCCCAATCATCCTCATCACCAACTGGCATAATTGTCCCCTCATATGTGCTCTTCCAACTCTCTCTTGTGTAATATTGAGAGCACAATGCGTACATGCTAATATTTCGTTCTTGAGCAGCAGCACATGCATGTGGACAAGGAATCTTCATGATTTGGAATAGGCCGCAACTGCATTGTCGTGCCTCCAAATCAACTATACCACCGCTCTGAACTGTTCCTCCGGGGTGGACATTAAATGTATAAGGTCCAGCTCTGTCGACGCTTAAGAACCGAGATTTCTCAAATTGACATGACAAGTCCCCCTCCATAACTGGTGATAGAGTCGTGCTACACTTTTCAGCGTTTTCCTTTCGAGTAGCAAACCATGTTTGAATAGTAAACCTGATGAATTCAACAAAAGCAGTGATCGGGAAGGCTCTTGCGTCCTTAGTTTTGCTGTTGAAACTTTCAGCCCAATTACTTGTCATTACATTGTAACGGTCCCCTGGAAAGTACGCACGAACCCATTTTTCAAATCCAATGCCCTCAAGATATAGTGCAACTCGAACATCCATTGCTTTTATCTTTTCAAATTCTCTTTCAAAATCTGTCTTCTTATACGAGTATGCACAACTGTAAATATGATCCATGAAGCAATCAGTCTTGAACTTGCTAGCCACGTTCATAATAATGTGGTGGTAGCATGCGCCATGGGGTGCATCAGGGAAGACAAGTTCCAAAGCATGAACAATGCTTTGATGCCTATCCGATACGAATGCTAAGTTCTCAACATCACCAATCGCTTGTTTCAACTTCCTCATGAAATAGGTCCAAGAGTCGTGGTTCTCACTGTCAACCATTGCGAAAGCAATCGGAAATATGTGGCTGTCTGAATCCAATGCCACGGCACACAACATTTGGCCACCATACCTAGTTTTCAAGAAGGACCCATCAATACATATAACAGGTCGACAAAACTTGAATCCCCGCCTACAAGCACCCAGAGAAAAAAAGCAATACTTGAAGCGACCCTCGTCTACCTTGAAATCAGTAATGGAATCGGGATTGTTCAACCGCAGCATGTGCAAGTACCCAGGTAACTTCGAATATGAAGCTTCAGGCGTACCCCTAACTATGTGGAGTGCTTTCTCTCTGCATCTCCAAGCCTTCTCATAACTCATTTCGATCCCGAAAGAATTCTTCATATCTTCTCTTATTTTGGAGGCTAAATAATCTGAACCGTTAACTGAGAATTTATCCTTGATCAGTTCGGCAACTACCAAAGGTGATGCTTGACGGTTATCTTTTTTTCGAACATCGAGGGAACATGTGTGTACATTTTCAAATGCTGTCACCTCGAATATGTTAGAAAGCTGCTTCTTCTTCCCTCTTAACCTCCACCCACAATCAGGATCCTTGCATGTAATATACCAAACATCAGTACCAGACTTCTTAACTATAAAGTCGAATCCCTTCTTCATTGCAAACAAGCCAGCAACCTTTTTTAAATGTTCCTTGTCTCTGAAAAACTTTCCTAAATGAATCTCCCCGCCCGATGTGCCACCCATAGATATATAGTGACTATTATCCTCAATGTCTTCTCTTGTAAACATCTGAGCTTTGAATTTACTATAATATGTCGAAGAAGAGAGTGAATCACTAAATTCTCTAGCATCATTTGTTCCGTCTGGACGACTACTACTAGTACCAGGTGTTTGGCGATCTTCTCTACGGGGTCTACTTCTACATGTTGTTTGCCTCGGTATTTGGTACGACAGTGGACTCAGGCTCAAAGCTTGAGAACGGACCTCTGTTTCTTGGTCGTCATTGCCCTCAAAATCATTTTCAGGGTCAGGACAATCAGGAAAATCATCATGAAATGGCATCTGTGCTACATGGTCAACTGTTGGTATGAAAGGGTTTGATTCAGGTATAGCAGTGGCTACCAGCACCTCCGGATTTGTTTCTGGAACATAAGTCCCAACCTCACTACGAGTATCCTTAACAGTACTTGGTGGAGGATTACGATCAACAATGATATTCTTCTCCACCAAAGTCACAAAAAGGGGAACAAATTCATCTGGCTTCTTCAAAAGCATTGACAAATATAAGCTTACACCCTTGTCATTCCTTATAAGTTCAGGCCGATACATTAACCCTTTCATGTACTTATAATTCACTTCTAATTTCAGGTCATACTGCACTTTGTCAACCTCCAGCTCTGAGTACAGAAGTTCAACAAGTTGTGAGTAAGTTATGTCCTTCTCCAACTCGAACGTTAAATTTTCAGCTCCATTAAAAACCCAATCTCTACCTTCACGCTCCCAAACACCATTATACATTAAGTACGCGAACAAAGTTGACCCTATCATGTACAAAGAAAAAAAATCAATAAATGGCAACAAAATGTCGAAATTTAGTTCAAATGTTTGGGAATCGTACCAGTATCGGGCTATATCGGGCGGTATCGGGCAAAGTTTTATTTATGTTTTTTGATCACTTAAAACACTAATATCGGGCAAGTATCGGGTAACATCGAGTACTATCGTACTATTAGGTCAGCAGTAACTTAATAATAACTATCGGGCATATATCGGACTACTATCGATCCATTATCGTACTTAAAAGGATGTGTAGATTTAAAATAATAATCGGGGCAACCATCGGGTAGCCATCGTACCCTTATAACCATCGGGTAACCAAACTATCGGGCAACCATCGGGTTGCCATCGGACCTTCATCCCTAACCTTGAAACTCAACAACTATCGTGCCTGTATCGGGTCTCTATCGGACACTATCGGGCATTTAGAAAAAAACTCAGGGAACCCAAGAAAACGCAGATTTTCACATAACACGATTTTCACCCAAAAAAACAGCAAAAAATACCAACAAACTATAGATCCAACATATAAACAGCATTATGAATCATAAAAGCAACCAACAACAACAAGAATCAAAGAAAATCACTTACCCATTTAATATCTTCACTATGAGCAAAAATAACACAAAGCTTGGTGTTTCTCCTCAAACAATCCACAATGTCCGAATGTGTATCTTTCTTGCAAGATTTTAGTATAAAAATCTTGTGTGTAAAACGTATGGTGAAGAGAGAGTGAGAGAGAATGTATGGTGAAGAGAGGTAGAGAGGAAGAGGGAGAATAGAGAGGAAAGGTGTTATGAGAGGGGTATTTTTGGTATTAAATGAAAGATGAGCATTGATATCATATGGTGGTTAACTTTGGTTCAAATTTTAATTATCAAGCTAATGTAAGTATGATTAATCAAATTTCCCAATATAAATAGCCCAGCCTGGTGTAAGTTGTATTGAATTTTAAGGAGAGATTCTCTCACACCATCTCTCTTACTCTTTGTAATTCTCTTCACTCTACCAAATCTTCCACATTCATCTTTCTTATGTTTCAAATTTTACAATGACACGTAGGGTCAATCCGTTTGTTTCTTCTGAGTAATGTAATGGTGTTGTCAGAAAATTATTAGGCTCCACAAATTTCTAATACAAAAATATTTAAACCAATGAATCAAAACATTGAGAAACTTGCAATAAATATTTAGCTATTGTTTCTCTACTGTAGAGACCACATATTTCTTAATTTTCATTGTGACTGATGAGTTCGTACTTAATTCAAAATCTGGTTCTTTGTTTTGGCTCGTCAGATTATACCCAGACAATATGAGCATGTTCCATCCAACATTCGAGAAGGTAATTAACTATATTTAGTCCCTTTATATATTGTTGAATAAAAGAAAGCGTTATCGCCTTGTTTGTGATTTTAATATGAACATCACTCACTAGTAGTGTCTGTCATCACATGTAGCCATTATTCTTTTTGAAACTCGTATAATTTCCGTATTTGATAATACTCTTCCTGAGGTTTTATTCTTTGAAACCATCAAGGCACACATTGCATACGTATAACCTTTTAATAAAAGTTCATGATTTTTCTTGTCATTGTAATTCAGCATAGTGGCCACAACAATCAAAGACTTGAACAACCATCACAATTCGCTTCAGGGATTCATGATGCTGGCACACCATAGTTTGAAGCCAATTATAGCTAACTCCCCTGATCATCACTGACACTGAGCCTTAAATTTTAATGGAAGGGGAGAATATGATAGTTCCACGCTATCCCATAAAAAGCAATTAGTTTACAACTTTATGGGGGAGATTTATCCACTTGCACTTGATCTCTTGTTCAGGTACACAAATCAATAATGTATATGATTCCTGATTTGGAAGCTTCCTTATTGCAAATGATTGTTACTTTCAGTTAGTTTGTTATGATGGTTAAAAAGAGAATTCTGGGAATGTAGCTGAAGGATTTTACGGATTTCTCAGTGATGTTAATTTCATAGGAGCTGTGTGATTTTTTTCTTCCCATAAGAGTGTAATCTTGACATCATGTAGCGGCAGATGAATTATCATATTATTAAGAGCATTGCTGTATGGTACCAATGGTGTCTAACACCAGTTAATTTAGTTTTGATTGGTATAATTTACTAGTGCATTCTCCATATGGCTCATTTAATGTAGGAATTTACTCACTGGGGTACTCTGTTTTTTTGCAAAGTATCATTTTGTATTTTTTTCTTCAATAATGCTCATATGATACCAGTATTTTAAAATCATACATATTTGATACCATTGACTCAGTTTTAATAAATATAATTGTCAATATGAAACTGTCATAAGTAAGTAAATTTGAATTTAGAACTCATATAATTGAAAGCGGTTTGATTAAATTTGTAAAATTTTATTAATTAAATTTGAGTTTAGGGTACTAAATATGTATGATTTTAAAATACACTGTACCAAATATGTACGATTTCAAAATACAAGATATCAAATGAGTATTATTGTAAACACAAGTACTAAAATGATATTTTACAAAAACACAGATACTAAACACATAGTACCAAATAGTTACCTACTCTTTAATAAAAAGAAATTCTGTGAGTTATTTTTTGTTTTTTTTACTATACTACAATGATCAAACATATCTTAACAATATGCACTTCCACTTTTTTTTTTCCTCTCTAAATTCACCAGCAAAGAATAAAACCAGCTTCGGTAACCACCATTGCCGCAGCCATAAGCTCCAAAAATCAATCGGATATCCACCCACAAACTAATCCAAATAATATCTCATTAACAACTTCATATCAACCCCATAAACCTAAACCTTTTCCCTCAATCATTTTCTACTCTCTCATTTAAGTCTTTTTCCTTTTCCTATTTTGAAAGCTTCGTCACCTTTTCTTTTCTTAGATAGCCTTTTTAATTACTATGTTATGTCATTTTTTTTCTTATTAATTTATTTCTTCTCACTTTCTCTTTCATCACTTTTGATCTCATTATTCTCTCTCATCATTTATTATTTTATTATTTTATCTCTCATCACTAACCTCATTTTCTCTCTCCTCATTTTTTTATCTAGCCATTTTCTCTCTTATTTTTTTTTTCTTATATCAATTTTTTTCTTCTCAATTTTTCTTCCTCAAAATTTCTCTACTTATTTTCTACATCTTTATTTTCATTATTTTTTCTTTCACATTACTTTATCTCATTATGTATTACAAACTTTTTAAAAAAAATTATCTTTATAAATATATTTATTTAAGATTTTTAAAAAAAAATAAACCTAAACAATTATTTAAAAAAAAACATTAACCAAACACTTATTATTTTTTAAAAACTACAAAAACTATTTTATGTTCTCATTTTTTAAAATACAATTTTGAAACACAAAAAATAGAAAATAATACTAAAATGTCACTTTAATTTGATTGATTTATATAGATATTTTTTAGAGCCTATTTGGAAACATCTATGTAAATATTAAAATAGTAATTGTTTATCTGAGTAATTATACTATATTTTAAAATATAAAATATTTTTAGATATAAAATGGTAATTATTTATAAATTTCTATGGTTATATTCGACAAAATAGTTAATAATTATATTTAAAATTGATATTAATTGTAATTTAACGATTTCTCGTATGGTTACTAGAGTTGTAGAGTGTTACAATCAATTTCAATTAGAAGGAGGGATTTCATACTACGAACCAGGGTCGGGATGAGACGAAAATATTACACGTGTCAAGACGAGTGAAAACAAATAATATTTAAAAATAACAACCACGTAGGGAAATCATTTTTAAAAAAAGCGGAAAAATGAACAGTACCCTGCAGTTCTCCTTCTATGTTGACTTTCTTCGTCGTCATTCCCTTCACCATACTTGCTTCGTCTCCAAAACCAACTTCAAATTCCATCAACTATGGCTGCTGCTGATTCGGTTAGTGATGCTTTGCCCTCTGGTTCGATTCCGCGTTTGCTGCAGCGATTGGGCTCCGAGGACATACTCCAACTATTCCATGGAAAGAAACCCATTCTCAAGCTGCTTGACAAGTTGAACACAAGCCTGTCATCAGCTCATAAGCTGCTCAATGATGCTGAAGGGAAGAAACTCATGAACGAGGAGGTCAGACTGTGGCTTTTCAAGGTTCAAGATCTGATCTTTGAAGCCGATGACTTGGTGGATAGGATTGACTATCAAGCTCTGCGATCCAAACTTGAAGATGATCAATCCAGCAACGCCGCAAGCCAGGTATTTCACCAACTGAAATCCATGTCCTGTTTCTTGCCCACATTTGATAAAACCGTACTGCGTGATGCCTCCAAGATCCTCCTTGAACTAGATGATCTTCTTGTTGGAACAGAAGTTCTTGGCCTGAGAGAAGGTGTTCGAAGCAAACCTCGGCAAAGGCCACCTGCTCCTTTAGTAGAACGGTCTGATGTTTATGAGTGGGGTGATTATCAAAAAAACATTATCGATCTGTTGCTAAACGACGATGTTGACGATGGTAGTAGGGTTTCTGTCATCCCGATTGTCGGGATGGGTGGTATGGGCAAAACCACTCTTGCTCAACTTGCTTATAATGATGATAAAGTGAAAGAACATTTTGAGCTGAAAGTATGGATTTGTGTATCAGTCCCGTTTGATATTTTGAGAATAATGAAAGCGATTATTGAGGGCGTCACTTCTAAGAAATATGATTACGAAAACTTAGACGTTCTTCGATATAGATTGAATGAAGCATTGGAGGGGAAGAAATTTTTGTTTGTTCTTGATGATGTTTGGAACGAGAATGATGCTATGTGGGCAGCTTTGAAAAGTTGTTTTGAATCTGGATCAAGTGGTAGTAAAATTATTGTGACTACACGAAGCCAAGTTGTTGCCTCAGTTATGGCCACTGGGAAGATTTATTACCTAAATGAGTTGTCGGATGAAGATTCTTGGCAATTATTTGCAAAATATGTTTTTGGAGAGAACGTTGATCCCAATGACTACCAAGTCCTCCAAGTAATTGGTAGGGAAATAGTGAAAAAGTGCCGAGGCTTTCCATTAGCAATAAAATTTGTTGGTAGATTATTGCACGCAGAACGGGATCCCAAAAAATGGGAAGAGATACTTAATAGTGCCATATGGGAGGAATCATATGAACGAGGGGGATATGTTCTTCCAGCTTTATGGTTGAGCTATTGTCACTTACCGGCACATCTCAATCAATGTTTTGTGTATTGCTCCATATTTCCCAAGGATTATGAATTTGATAGAGAAAAATTGATTTTGCTGTGGATGGCAGAAGGTTTTCTACAAGTTGATGAACAGAGCAAAAAGATGGAGGAAGTTGGAGAGGAATACTTTCAGGATCTTATGTTAAGGTCATTTTTTCAACATTCAAGTAATGGAAAATCGTTCTTTAACATGCATGACCTGGTACATGATTTAGCTATGCGTGCATCAGATAATTGTTGTTTTAATTTGGCTCCCGATAATAATTTCATTGGCCTTTCAGAAAAGACCCGCCATTTGTCATATATGAAGGGAGATTATATTGCCCACAAATTTACAGGCTTGTCTAGAGTCAAGAGCTTGCGTACTTTTTTAGCATTGCCATTACAACAATGCTATACGAGGAACGTAGTCCCATATGATGTGCTGCTTACAGTAGGAAGTTGTTTAAGAGTATTTTCTTTAAGCGAATCTTCTATTAAGATGCTGCCTGATTCAATTGGTATGCTAAAACATTTAAGGTACCTGGACTTGTCTTTCACTGTAATTGAAGAGTTGCCAGATACAGTTTGCAATTTGTATAATTTGCAGACACTATTGTTGGAAGGTTGCACTAGACTTACTACATTGCCAAAGAGGATAGGGGAATTAATTAACTTGAGACATCTCTGCCCTCCCCCCTTCTTGATTGAGAGGCCACAAATTGGTAAAATGTCAAGTGATATTTGTGTGGATAAGAAGACTAAGTTTAGCATGAAGCAGCTACAAAGGTTGAAAATTCTACCAGAGACTCTTCGCATTTCTGGACTAGAAAATGTTGCAGATGTTAAAGATGCTTTGGAGGCCGAGTTAAAGAATAAGAAGTCGGTTAATAAGTTGATATTGAGATGGGGTATTAATCATGCAGCCGATTATAGTAAATCGCAAAAAGAAAGAGAAGTGCTTGGCCAACTTGAACCTCATGCAAATTTGAAGGAACTTGAAATCCATAACTACAAAGGTACCACTTTCCCAGATTGGTTTGGATCCCATTTGTTATCTAATATGGTGACTGTGAGTCTATATAAATGTAAGCATTGTTTCATCTTGCCGCCTTTGGGGCAGCTACCCTCCCTCAAACACCTTATGATTTCGGATTTTGCAAGCGTGTTGAGGATAGGGTCAGAGTTCTATTCTATTTCTGGCACAATACCATTTAGATGTTTGGAGAGTTTGCATTTGGAATTGATGCCAGAGCTCCGAGAGTGGTTGTTTATTGAAGGCGAAGTTGAAGGTGGAGTTTTTCCTCTTCTCAAGGAACTTGAATTGAAAGACTGTCCGAGACTCAAAGTTTCATTGCCTAATTACCTTCCATCATTGAGAAAGCTTGTCATCGATGAATGTGACCAACTACTACCTTTACTTCCAAGGGCCCAACAGATGGATGCTGCATTTCCATCTCTTGACACTATAAGAATATCTGAATGTCAAGGACAGGAGATATTTCTAGAAGGGGGTTTGCCTTCGAGTTTAAAGGAAATTGTCATTTGCAGTTGCGAAAACCTTGAGGCCTTAGACTCAAAAGCCATTCAACACCTCACCTCCCTTGAGAAGCTGGAAATTTTGTTCTGCGTCAACCTTGTTTTCTTGCCAAAACCACCTCGTTCTCTTCTTTCTCTATCAATCAACTGTTGTCCTTTACTAACACCACGACTACAGAGGGAGACTGGGGAGGATTGGCACATAGTTGCTGATATCCCGAAACTAGATATCCGATCACATCCTTACTTGAGCGAAGACCAGGCGGAAGATGATTGTTCAGTTCATTTTCTGCAAAATTCTCCACGCTAGCTGGTACTACTTTTTCCGCTCCACCCTGTTTATAGTTTTGTGAATGTATAATATGAATTAAAAAAGTTTTTAATTATTGTTATTGACTTTTGCAATTAATATGCTATTCTTGCATACTTCCAACTGATTTTAGTACTGAGATATCCTTGTCCAAGAGATGTGATGTGCAACTTAGTTTGCTCCAATTTTAGTATCTAATTACTGGAAATAGACTACATTTCTTGTTGCAGCTAATTTGAAATGCGTCTCCGTTCTTTGTTTCAGGCATTATATCCCCAACATAATGGAATCTTTTCAAATTTTACAATTATGGATATCTTTTCTCTGTTCATTCAGGTAATAATATTGCTATATCTTAAAGTACTAATGATGCAACATATTCCAGTTACGTATTGTATTCTTATGCGGAAACTTAAAAAATTTCTGAATGTGTAGCACATATATACAGGCATCTCATATAATTGTGAAAAGAAGGGAGACAAAACTACGTTTAGTGGATAGTATAAGTTAATTTTTATGTTAATTTCTTTATTTTACATCTCTTAAAATGAAGTACTATGCTTTTTCTAGATTTGACATAGGCTGTGTTTTTAATCCACTTGCTATGCTCTTTTATTTTGCAGTACCAACGTCTGCTGTTAATAGGTACAGTTTTATGGGTTTTGAAAGAATATGACGATATAATTACATATATTTTTACATTGATTGTAATCTACTGGGGTTATAACTATTTGCTGTTAACAACTCTGTCATATACCATCTGCAGTGGCTTCTATTGGACTAGGATTCAACTCGCTCTTGTGATTGTCTCCATACATGGGTCCTAATTCTGAGCGTTGCGCTATGTATTTTCATGGAGTTCAACTTTGCTTCTGGTGTCATCTCTCTTTAACCATTTTGGATTTATTTATTTGTTTAAGTGTAATTTCAGTTGACATTTTAGTCGATAATCTCGCTTAATAATTGGTAGCCCACCTTTGTTGCTCAACTGTGTTTTGGTTTATGGATTGAGAGATTTTGTTCGAAATATTATTTTTGGCAAATATTTTGTTTTAATAATTCAATTGAGGTCAAATTCTATGATAGTGTATATTATTCTGTTTGTGAGCAACTTAAGTCTCAATATTTACACTAGTGATTGTCCTGAACTCAATTCACTTTCCACTGGTTGTTGGTTTGTCAAACTAAATGGACGACTTGTCTCTTTCTTGGGATAGCTGTACTGTACCACCACCAGATAAATACCACCAAAACAAGCTTAGAACTAAAAAAGATATACCTTTTCCTGAAGAGACGTCAAGAATGGTAAAAGTTTAACTACCATCCATTTATTTATAGTTGTTCCATTTTCTTGTGTTTTTATTTTTATTTTACTTGACGGGTTGTTTTTTGGTACGAACATATTTGTAGTGTTAATATTGATTAGGGAGAGCTATTTTATGCTCAGGCTTTCCAAAAGCAACAAATCTCATGCTAAATGATGTTTATTTGATTATTAGTCAATCATTCATTTACAATTATTAAACATATATATATATAAAGCATATCGTTTTGTACATTGTGGGATTCATTTCTGCTTTTTTTTTTTTTTTGTCCCCTGGATTTGCACCCTTGAAAAGAAAAAGTGGCTGTTATTTATTTATTTATAGTTAGTTTATAAAATTTCACCTCATTTGTGGCACCTCTTTCACATTCTCAGTGTCTTTGTTTAATATATTTAGATTCGGTTGATAATTTATAATATTTTTAAAATATCATATTTAAATTTTGTCAAAAAAAATATATTTAAATAATATTACATAGTAATTATAAAAAGGGTTTATACTTTTTTGAAAATTGTTAAAATAGAACCTTAAACCCGATTTTGATTAATGTTTTCTCAATTAAAATCACAAATAATTTACAAACTAACATTTTAGAACAAAAATAAAATCATTCTGCTTAAAAACTGTGTTGTTATATTCAATTTTTTTTTTCATCAAAATTGAATTTAGGGTTCTATTTTAACAATTTTATAAAACATAGGGTCCAAAAAGTAATTTGTCAAAACACAGAGTCCAAAGATATAATGAAGCAAAACACAAGATCCAAAAAAATATAAACCCTTATAAAAATTTCAAAAAATATTGTTGCTGACACTCCTGTACGAACAAGAGTTTGTTGCAAAGTGACTCTCATGCAAATATTAGTTTGTGAAATAAAATAAAAAGTCATTTAATAAAATGAAATAAAATAATTATTACACTAAAAATTTTGTAAGTTATAGTAATTTGACGCATTTTTGTCTTTATTAATTATGATATCCTTAGTTCAATATAATTTTTTCACATATTTATTTTATTTATGTTTTTTTTTCCATACCTTATAGTATATCATTTTATAAGATTAATTTATATATTTTTCACATACACGATTATATCATCTAATATCATTAGTTCAATATTTCTATCATATTTATTTTTCTAAATTTAATTATTTAGTGTATATATCTCTTCTATATAAAAAAGTATATGTAGATATCATAAATTTTTTATTTTAACAATTTATTTTGTTAAGTTTAACGGAATATTCTAAATATTTAATGGAATATATTTTTTTTATAAACGAACGAAATATACTTTTAAACTAACTAAATACAGATATTTATTAATTATATTAATATAAATTCAAATATTAAAAAATATTATTATTATATTAATATTTAATATTAACTAAAATATTAATGTTGACCACGATTTTGGCCAACGACGAGTAGACGTCCAAACTACAATAAACCTTCAAGAGAAAAGCGACACTGATAATTTTTATAGTATTCCAGCCCCAATGTGTTGGTAATAGCCTAATCCACTTATAGTTGTGATTTATGGATCTATACTCAAGATCAGATGAACTTGTGTCAACTGATTTTCTTAAGTGTAAAGGAAAAGAATACAATATTCTCTTAGAATACAAATACTCTCTCAAGAAAATCAGAATTCGAATCCCTTCAATGATGTCATGAGCCCTTTATTTATAGGCTCAGGATCGCACAAATCGAAATCCCTCATAATCGGGATATTTTAGTTGCTCTCACAATATTTAATTAATAATAAAATTTAAAATACAACAATATGCGATTTATTTGGGATAATCTGAGAGACTCCCGCTGTGGGTACGACTAATTCTAGCTGAAGTCGTTACTGAAATTTCGCTGCATAATGATGATCTGTCTAGTCGGCCAACTTCACTCCTTGAAGAGAGATTGGTCAGCCAAAGCACTTGACTGGTTGGCCAAAACAGATGATTGGTCGGCCAAGCACTTCACTGGTCAGCCAAAACAGATGACTGGTCGGCCAAGCACTTCACTGGTCAGTAAAAAATATTTACCGGTTCGACAGAAATTCTACCAGGTCGGACAGATCACTTCCAAATCAGATAAATAATTTTCATGTCAGTAATATCACCATATTAATCTAAAACCTTTGACTCAGCCATTTCTTGCCACTTGTCACTTTTATTGTCACGTCATCGTTTTCAAATTTTGGGGATAACATTTGCCCCCCAAGTTTATTATATGATATACTCACATAATAAACTTTTTTCTCCAACTGTTAACGGCATAAAAAGAGAAAGCTGACGTTACACATTCTCTCGCCTTTGCAAACAAACCACGACATCTTACCAGACCACGATCATTGTAGTTAATTTCTCCCAATCATGGGGAAAAGAATAGCCAAGATAATTTCAAGAGTCTAGGGTAAGTGAAAATTTCCACTCTCTTCCCTTTAAATAGACCCATAGGTGCTCACAATTCATAAGCAAAAAGAAAACAAAAGGCTCACAAATTTCCCACTTGTCTCTTGGCCGAAACCTGTTGGGGTTTTATGCCCTAATTAAAACCCAAATTCTTTGTAATCTCATTTTATTATCAATAAAAGAATAGAAATCATTTTTTGACTTGGTCAATCACTTTGCTCACATGTTTTATTTTCGTGATTATTTGTTTAATATAAACTTCTATTAAATCCCGAGCATATAGCTAATCTTATTTATAGTGACGTAATCACAGTGGAATATAAATATGATTATATGTTCAAAATAAGTTAGTCCTAAGATTAGTCAGTGCACCGGATTTACATTGACTTGCCAATCTACGATATGATCTACTTACACATTACAGTGTTATGTTCTTTCCAGAACATTAGCAAAGTAGATAAGATCGGATGTATTTGTTACATCGGACAGGACCGATATTGACAGTTGATAAGATAAGTAAACATGCCGTTATTATCTATTCTAGTCATATCGTATAGTTGGCCATAGGTCAATTCAATCTCAATTCTGAGTGGTTAGTATTCTAACTGATTGTATTATTTGAGTTCTTTGACTTGTTCGTTACCAGCTTACCCTACGGACTAGCCCATACTTACATCTTGGGAACTCGGTAGTATAATTGAGTGGGAGTGTTAATCATAGATATGAACATCTATAGCTTCTGATGAAGAAGTGAAACGATGGTTTCCTTTTAGTTTGGTTCAAGGTAATAAATGATAGAGATCTCATTTCAGTAATTAAATTAGTTTACTGAAATATCATTTACAAGGAACTAAGTGTTTTAAGGATAAAATACAATGAGGGGTAAAACGGTATTTTAGTCTTATCTCATTGTAGACCGTCTATAGAGGATTGAGTGACAATTATGGTTGTAATAATGGATAATTAATAGCGTATCTATATTTGTTATAGAGTGTTCTATGAATTCAAGAGTGCAATTCCAAGTCTATAATGGAGTCACGAGGAATTAATAAGTTAGTAAATTTATTTGTTAGATTTATGAAAACTTATTGGAGCTTGATTTCATAGGCCCATGGTCCCCATTGTACCTTGGATAAAATCATCTAGATAGTCTCAATTAATTGATTCAATCATCAATTAGAATTATCAAAGTTGACCAGGTCAATTTTGGATAGTTTCACAGAGCTGTGTAATTTTGAGAAGAAAAGAGAAATTATGGCAGATTTATTAATTAAGATAAATTGGTATCTAAATTAATAAATAAGTTTAAATCAAGGTTCAAATTATAAATAATTAATTTGATAAAGGATTTAAATAATTATTTAATTAATTAAATCAATAGAAAATAATACATGTCTTAATTTTAAGTCCAATGGGCTTATAATCAAATGGGAAATTTCACGGGCCTATAGCCCATGATAATTTCGACCTAGGGCTTCAAAATGGCTGTTATTTTATTGATTTTTTAATTAAATTAAATGGCCTAATTGAGTCTATAAAAGGAGTGCTTATAGAGAAGTCAAAACAGGGGTTTTTGATAAGTCAGATTTTCTGATAGTTTTATATTCTCTCTAAACACAAGTCCTTTTCTAAACCTCTTTGTTAATTTCTTTTCTTCTCTCTATATCTATCTCATGTGTTGAGAATTGCCCACACTAGTCTAGGTGGTTCTAAGGATACATTGGAAGATCGTGAAGAAAATAGAAGATCGGTTCAGTTTCTTGATAATACTCTGCGACAGAGAGGATACAAGAGTTAGAGAAACTGAAGGAAGGACTCTTAATTCCGCTGCGTATACTGTAAGTATTCTATTTTTGTTTCTCTTTGAATTCAATTTTAGAAACATGTGTTTAGGCTATCTCGTATTAATTTGTTTAGTATTAGATATACATGAAAATAAATAAAGATCCTGTATAAGTTTTTTCCAACAAAACCTTCAAAGCTTCTCCTCCTCTTGGCCGAAATCCTCCAAGAACTCCAAGAAGGGCTCCAATCTTCTTCAAGCAAATCCAAGGATTCTTCAAGAAATCAACACCTATTCAAGACATTTGGGTAAGCTCTTCTTCCTCATCTCCATTTGTAAGCTTTTTTAAACTTAAAGCTTGTTAAACCCTTGTATGTGTCGAAACCCGCTTTAGAATACACTCTTGGATTTGTGTATAAATCTTTGATGAATGGTGCAATTTGTGGCTGTTTTGATGTAGTTTAGGCTATGGGTAAATCAACTTTGTCTCCAATTTCATGAAAATTTGAAGAAAAAATTATTTTTCACCCCAAATTGCATATTTGGGTTTATAGGTATTTGATGAGCATATAAAATCCCTAGAACCTCATGAAATTTTCAAATCCCACCTTTTGATCTTGTTGTAGTGTCCTATAAATGGAAGAACAGGTTTGTGCTTCAAACCTTTGAGATTTATGGCCTTTAAATTCTTACATGATTAGTAGTAAAATCTAGCTCCTCAGAAATAGATTATTAGGGATGCTTGTGTATGGCTGATCGACTATTCTTATTTGTTTGAACACTCGGACATGCCCCTAAATCGCTCGGGCATGCCTCTTCCTGCTCGGACGCAAGGGCACAACTACTCGGACATGTCCATGGCTGCTCGGATACGCACTTCATCCGAGTGGGTGCTCCTCCATTCGCTCGGACGTATGCGCCAACTAATCGGGTACCACACGCCTCCTCTCGGACACTTGCACCTTAGGCTCGGACGCTCCTCTATCAGCTCGGATTAGTGCCCCACTGATCGTACACCATGCAAACTGCTCAGAAAACCTTGCATCCGCTCGGACTAGCCCTAGCCGATTGGACGCACGGCATCCACCCAGTCATCACGCGCACATGCCCGGACACGCCAGGCTATCCGCTCGGACACTGCATCACCCGCTCTGACACCAAGCGCATCTGCTCGGTCAAGCCACACCATCCGCTCGGACACCACGCCCAGTCCGATCGGATGCCCCCCCTTTCACTCGGGCATCTCGTGCCAGCGGCTCGGCCACCACGCCATCCACTCGGCCCATGAATGCTCCCAAGCCTTTGGGCTTGTAAAAAATGTGTTGACCCTGATTTTGGTCAACTGACACGGAGTCAAAATTGCTTGATGTGGACAGGTATGTTGAAATAAGAATGATGACAAAAACAATAAGACACAGAAATTTATAATGGTTCGGCCCCAGAATCTGGTAATAATCTACGTCCACTTGAGCTGTTATTGATATATGATTCAAAGGAGTGATCAAAGAACTAGGGTTCAATGAGTTTCACCAACCTCTGAAGAACAAAACAGTATATCAAATAGAATAACTCTCATCTCAGATCATTAGAAAGCCCAAAAGTCCCCCTTCCTTGAGCTATCTTTCTCTATTTATAGGCTCAAGGAAGATTACATTAATTCATTACAGATATTATTTCCTAAATAATCGGATACTCAGGAAATCATGGGAGATAATTTCGGATTCGATCATAACTGCATAAGATTTTCTCCGTATATAGCGTGCATACGACCAGGCTGGTCGTATATAGAGATTGAGCGTTGCGCCAATAGATATCTTCCTGGTCGATAGTCGAGCATGAATTCTGCCAGATGTCAGCCACGTGTATTAAATGTCTGCCATGTCATCCATGCCTGTTTTTTGGATAACATTTGCCCCCCAAGTTTGTTTAATGCGACCAGCAATAAAGAAACTTTTAGGGAAACAACCGTTCATATGCCCCACGAAATCTGTCAGGATCCTCGTGCGTTTTTGAAAGTCGTGACATAATTATGTCTAATCAAGCCTTTTCAGTTTTCAAGAAAACAATTTGACGGCTTATACACTTCCCACATTTCGAAAATGGAAAGTAATGATTGCCACTTTTTGCCATACCTCAGCCCCTATAAGTAACTTCTTTTTCTTCCTTATAATTTTTTACTCACCATCCTTATCAAGAACCTCAAGAACTTTGCTTCCAGAACCCAGAGCTTCGAAACCAATCAGACGTCTAGCCGAAGGTCTTTCCGACTCGAATTTTCTACTTTATTCTGAATCTCTACCTTTGCCCAGGTAATTACTTTGTCTTTAAAACTTTTCATTATGCCATGCATGCCGTTATTATGCTCTGTAATTTCCTGTGTTCTTGAGTAGGGCTTTATGAGGATTTTTTAATAAACCTTCTAATGTTTGGTAAGAGAGTGTCTTTCTGCTTTGTATAAGTAAGGAATTAGTTTGATAGTAAGGATCATAGGCTTAGGGCGTAAGATTGACGTAAAAAATCAATCTTTAAGCTAGTTGAAAAAACTGGGTTTTTTCCCGCCCTTTAGGAGTCGAAAAAGTTCTCTTTCAGAAAACAGTTTATTTCCTTTTTGATCCGTTTTTCAAACCACTAGCGCCGAACTTAGTGTAGGGGTAGGATGCTGCTGGTTATTTAGACGCGAGCAACGTTATCCCACTCTCCCACGCTACTTCGCAGACTATGTGTCTTATCTCCTCCATTGTCTGTTTTCAGTTCATATGCAAGACCCTTGGGGAGGAGAAAGACCCATTGAAGATGACCTTTTGGCCCAACTACTTGAAGGCAAAGAAAACCCATCTACTTTGATACCGGATATCCCTTTTTCTCGCCCTAGTCCAAACCTTCCTCCAATCCTCACTCAGAGAATGGCTCGAACAAAAACAAAAGCTCAAAAAAGGAAAACCCCCAACTCCTCAGGCCAGCATTCTGCTGATGCCCCCTCGACCAGTGGTCGAGGTGAATTTTCTCCTGACACCAATATTCAAAGGCGTGCCCGTCCTCGACATGCTGACCAGCCGGCTGTTGAGTGGCACGTCGTTCCTCAGAGTAGGGTGACACTGCGGATGATCGCCAACTATTTAAATAAATACAACTTGACGGGGGTGACCTTAGTCAAACCTTCTATCGAACAGCGAGCCAACCTGCCAGGCAGAGCCTATAGCACCTGGTCGAGGTTTCATATTGAGGCAGGTGCCACCCTGCCTTTTCACTCGTTCTTTCAGGGGGTGGCAAACTACTTCGGAGTAGCCCTCTTCCAAATCACCCCAAATGGGTATAGAATGCTGGCCGCACTCTATATCCTATATAAACTCAAAAAATGGCCAGTACCTACTTCCCACGAGGTCAACTTTCTTTTTGACCTTAAGTCCAACCCCAACCAAGATGGCACGAGGTTTTTTCATTTTTGCCACCAAGAAACCAGGCGCACTTTCTTGTCCGACACTACTCATATCTCTAACGTGGGGAGGTATCACCATGAATACTTCCTCACTCCTGACCTAGCTGCAGACAACCTGGCCTTCACTCGAGGAGGTAAAAGTTCTTACGCCAGTAGCTTCTTAACTTAGTGTTTTTCTGTCATAATGTCTTGACATTCCACTGTGTTCCAGGCCCATGGTTACGTCCAATCCCCACTCCAGGAATGAAGTCAAGGGCAACACTCTTAGCCAGCATGCCAAATGCTGATAAGAGTGTCAAAAACTTAGTTACTGAGGCTAACCTTAGGCTGGTTGGCCTCTGGAGTTCCCAACCCGCGGCGAATGAACCTTCGGCGGGCGATGTCCAAGCCGAAGTGGAACCCGAGTAGGAACCCAAGCAGCAACCCCAGGCGTCTCCTCCGCGGAGGAGACCAACTGGGGTTACAATCAGGGAACCTGTCGTCCCTCATCGAGCGGAGAAACCCTTGGTCCCAGAGGGCAAAGGAAAACAAAAAGCTGCTGAGCCTACCGAACTTTCTGACGATTCGTCGAAGTAAATGGTACAATAATCTCGCTTTTGAATCATTTTCCAATTCCCTCTCATCTATTTGATGGGGATGGCAACTTTAGGAATGCTCCCTCTTTATACTCAGATTTCTTCCAGGAACTAGGTAGTTCAGTAAATAATGCTACGACCAGTAGTTGTAGCCTAGGTACTTTACTTGTAATCCTTTTACTTTTATCCTTGTTCCCTGCATGACCATTTAGTCTTATTGCTTGAGTTGCTTCCTTTTGTGCAGGTATGGACTCCGAGGACGTCTTCGAGCATTATCAGGTTGCCGCTGCCTCTTCTGTCCCAAAGAAGGATAGTAAGAGGACTCGAGGGGAAAGTAGCAAGACCTCCTCGAAGAAGGCTCGAACAGACGATGCTCCAGCCACCGCCCATTCCAAGGAGAACTCACCACCTCCGCCCCCCACCGAGCAGACGACTCCCAATCCTGATAATCCACAGTCTTCTTCTAAGGCTATTGATGAGGAGGCACTGGACACCTCGCCAGAAGGCTCCCTACCCAGCTTCGTGGTCGGCCTAGCCAGGGAGAGGATATACAAGCTTTCGAAGCACAGGCGTAGCTAGGCCGCCATCACTGAGACTGCCTCAATGGAGGCTGATCAAGTCGTCAACAGAGGGTTGAACGAGATAGTTAGCGTAAGTCATCTCCTGCTACTTTGCCATTTATGTCTAATTTCTTTCCCTTACTTTGTCTCGCTCTTTGTTTTCAGGGACTGCTAACTTTAACTGCTGGCTGGCGCCGTGTTGGGGCGTTGGTTTCTCGGGGGAAGAACTTTGACTCCAGGCTTGCCCAAGCCAAGCAAGCACTTGAGGCCGACAATATCCTATTGCTCGAGGAGAACAAGGAGCTGTCCAAACAGCAAGAAAAATGGCAGGAGGACAAAGCTACCCTCACCAAGGAGCTTTTGGAGGCCCAAGAAGCCCTGAAGAAAGCCAATGAATCCAGAGAAAAATTCAGGGAAAGTGCCAGGCTTAACACTTAAGAATGCAAGTGGCTTGAGTCTGATCTGATCACCAGCAAGGAGGAAACAAGGGAGCTCGAGAAGCGAGTGCGGGAGCTCAAGGAGGAAGAGGCCAAGAATTTGAAGAAGTACAAGGAGGCCACTCACCTCTGCTTCTACGAATTCAGAAAGCATAACCGGGAGGCTAACTTCAACTACCTATACGAGCGCTTGAAGAAGACTCTGATGGCGCAATGCGCCATCCGGCTGGAAGAGGAAGAGAAGGCCAAAATGCTTGCCGCGAACGATGAAGCTGGTCCTCCGGCCAACCAAGGCACTCCTCCTAATCCTCAAGACTCTCCTGCTCCTCAATAATTTTTTTCTGTTATTTCATTTTTATGGCCCACAGGTCTGTTTGTAAAGACAATTTATCTTTATTGCTGCAAGGGCAGCTTTTTACTTTTAACTGAACAATTACATCCGAGCAGTACTGCTCGCGGTGTAAAAGCTTTTTACTTTTAATTGAACAATTACATCCGAGCAATATTGCTCGCGGTGTAAAAGATTGCCTTATGATATTATAATATTTCTTTTTATTATAACATCTGTTCGCATGATCGAACTTAGCATAGTACTTTGGCTTGATTTAACAAAATATGAATTTTGAAAAATACTCTAAGTACCGTAGCATGCTTTCACTCATTTTGTTCATGTGTTTACATACCTATTGGCATGCTTTGCTATTGATGTACCTTATATGCTCCCCAAGTGATCGAGGAGTTTTAGGTCCTTGGTCACTTTCCTTGACTACGATCTGTGCGAACATTACTGCTCGGTATGAAATGTAACACTTATAATACAGCAAAACAACACACGTAATGAACAAATACTTGTAAAAATAAATTTACAAAGGTTGGCAAGAATGACTGGCTGCAGACAGTCCCTTATAATCTCATATTAAAAATGGACTAAACATGTCTTTACGAGTGATCTTAAAAAGATCTTACACTTATAAGCGATTAGCCACACAATGTGGCTAACCCTTTTTCGAAACTTGTAAAAAGTAAAAATTAATACAAGCCAGTCCTTTAAGAAGGACTGTTTACTGATAATACTTGCGCAGGTGTTCTCCGTTCCAATAGCGTGGAACGAGATCTCCATTTAAGCGTGCAAGTTTGTAGGTGCCTGGATAAAGGACTTCTTCAATCTGGTAAGGCCCTTCCCAGTTTGGTCCGAGCACTCCAGCAGTTGGGTCGCGGGTGTTTAAGAAAACTCATCGTAGTACTAGATCTTCGACGTTGAATTTCCTTTTTTTTACCTTTGAGTTAAAGTACCGGGCGACCTTTTGCTGGTACGCAGCTACTTGGAGTTGGGCTCTTTCTCGTTTCTCTTCAAGTGAGTCTAGGGACTCCATCATCAGTTGGCTATTCTGCTCTTGTCGTATGTAATACGTCGATGTGAGGGCAGATCTAATTCAACAGGAAACATAGCTTCATACCCGTATGCTAAGGAAAACGGGGTATGACCTGTTGTTGTTCGATGAGAAGTTCTATACGACCAGAGTACTTTAGGCAGCTGTTCTGGCCATGCTCCTTTAGCCTCTTCAAGTCTTTTCTTCAGGGTATCTTTAAGTGTTTTGTTTACTGCTTCGACTTGCCCATTTTCTTGTGGATGCGCAACTGAAGAAAAGCTTTTGACGATCCCATGTCTTTCGCAGAAGTCTGTGAATAAGTCACTGTCAAACTAGGTGCCGTTATTTGAGACAATTTTTCGAGGCAAACCATATCGGCAAACAATGTTCTTGATGAAAAAGTCAAGAACTGTAATGACCCACTAATCTAGACTAATTGGACCATTAACGAAACTATACATAAAACTTACATTTTTACAAAAATACCATAATTTATTGAGTAACTTGAAAAATAAGAGTTATTTACAAAGAAACAGAATACTAAGAAGGATTATGGGATCCCATTGTTTTTAAAACAAAACATGATTTAAAATAAAAGACATTACATAATAATGCGGAAAATACACATAAAAACCATAAAAACATAAAAGGAGACTATATCCTCGAATCGAATAACGCTCGGCCCCTTGACTCCATTCATCATCGATACACATTCTCCAAGCGTCACGAATCTTTCCGCCTCTAAACTTATTTTCCTGCACATAAACAGAAAGGAGTGAGCCTAATGCCCAGTAAGGAAAATCTAACACAAAGTCACATACATAATTTCATAAGAAAACATAAAGACTTAACATAATACATATAACATACACTTATTATAATGGCCATTATTACTTGGGGTCCCATAGACTAAACAAGCATATGCCCATGGGATTAGTGGGGTCCTACTAGCTAAGTAGGTCATATGCCCATAACCCATTTGGGGTTTTGTTAGTCATATGGGTCATATGCCCAAGCCTACAAACATACACATATATCATAACACTTTTAATAACATAAAACATATAGATAACATAATCACATAACATGTTGATTCTAGCCTATTTCCTTACCAAAGTTACCGAGATTATGGACTGAGTTGGGATTGTTGGAACACTCCTAAAACCATAAGAAAGAGTAAGTCTAAAGAAAGGAGATGAAATGAAAGAGATGGAAAGACTAAACCATAGAAAACATACTTACCGACTTATATGCTTAAAAGCTTGGATTCCCTAACCAAAATAAGAATAAGGTTAGGGGACTGAGTAGAAGGTTTTGAGAAAGGAAATAACATAAAAATATAGAAAAGAACTAGAGTTTTGGGTTTACCTCAAAGATTGCAAGATCAATCTAACCTTCACCGAAATAATATAGAACTCACTTCCCAAAGTGTTTGATAAGCTTATGATGTTTAAGCTTATAGTTTTTCCCCAAACCAAGTGTTTACACTCTCACACTCACTTAACACTAGCAGCCTCTGAACTTAGAGCAAATGGTGAATAATGGCTGGGTACTAGGTCCTATTTATAGAGTTTGGGAATGAAAATATCTTGATTTTACTTGAATAAAAATAATGGCTTTTTAGGTGAAAATCATTTGAATAATCGTTCAGCAGAGGCTGAAGACTCGTTCAGAAGATGCTGGACTGTTGAAGGAGTTTGAATGGCTGAAGGGAAAAGAATTCAAATGTATTTGAATTCATGCTGGTGGAGGCGATATATCGCCCCCTATAGGCGATATATCGCCTGGACCTTTGTTCCCGAGGCGACCGTGCATCGATTCGTGTTTTCCGTATCTACGTGCTGCGATATATCGCCCCCTATAGCTGCGATATATCGGCATACGCTGAATATTTAAACACGAATTTACACATTTTTAGCTGAGTTTGAATGGAGTAAACAGCCTTGAGTAAGCCCTCAACGTGCTCAAAGCTGCTGACTGACCCTATACATTCAAACTTTTACCCTTATTTAATTTAATCCTTAAAAATACTTAATCCTTAATTACCATTCAAAACATGTGCTTAAAATCCTATTGGTTGATGTCTAAACCTTATAATATAATAATATAATCCTTAATATCAGACACATTAATCAAACCTTAGGTTATACTTAATATTCTTAAACTATAGGTTAAACTTAGAAAATCTATAAGTACTACTATGAGTGTCCAAATAACTCCCGGTCTGAACCAAAAATCCAAAGTAACAATGATAACACTAAACATACTATAATACTACTAAACAATTAGCTAAGTAAAGTTCTTGGACTCTACAAGAACTTTCTTGGTCGTTATGGTAGCGAGTGGCTCAGCTTCGGCCCATTTGGTGAAGTAGTCGACTCCTACGACTACGTACTTCACTCCGCCTTTTCCCGTTGGCAGGGATCCAATCAAGTCTATACCCCATACTACGAAAGGCCAAGGACTCTGCATTTGTTTTAACTCATTTGGAGCTGCGCGTGGGATTTTGGAAAATCTCTGACACTTATCGCATTTTCGCACAAACTCCATTGAGTCTTCGTTCATAGTTGGCCAGAAATAGCCCTACCTTAGAATCTTTTTCGCCAAACTTTGCCCCCTAGCATGATCCCCGCAGAAGCCTTCATGTACTTCCCTCATCAGCTCCTTAGCTTTCTTTGGTGTAATACATCTGAGCAGTGGCATGGAATATCCTCTTCTGTAAAGAACACCATCGACCAGTATGTACCTAGCAGCCTGCATTTGGAGGGTTCTGGCTTTATTTCTATCTGCCGGTAATACACCATTTGTAAGATATTCTAAGTAAGGCGCCATCCACGTGTCCCCATCCGGACTTCCATACTGGTTTCATCTGCTCGTATGCTCGGCTCGCACAATCTTTCAACTGGCACAATATTCAAAGTGTCAGCATCTTTCGCGCTTGCGAGTTTGGCTAAGGTATCTGCGTTCGAATTCTGATCCTGAGGTATTTGCTGGAGGGTATACTTCTCAAACTGAGCCAACAAATCTCTAGTTTTGTTCAAGTAGGCCACCATTTTGAGGCCTCGTGCTTGATATTCCCCTAGGACCTGATTCACTACCAGCTGTGAATCGCTGTAAATATCCAGCACCTTTATACCCATGTCTTTTGCCAATCTTACCAATTTTGTGACTCTCAATAATATGTTACAAGGTGTGACAAATCACATTATGTCACATTATTTAATCTAACATTATATTATTTAAAATAATATAACATATAGTATGTAAAAATATCATATTTTGATGATTTTATCCTAAAATTAAGCCCAATCCAAATTCCAATTGCAGCCCATTAAGTTAAAAAGGCCCTAGGGTTTCATCTCTTCACTTCCTTCCCTCCTTCCCTCTTGGTTCGTTCAAACATTCAATCACTTACTCTTACACTCTCTCTCTCTCTCTTAGATGCACGGTGGCAGCAGAGCAGCAGCAGCTCTTTCCCTCTCGCTCTTCTCTTTGATGCACGGCAGCAGCAGGCACGGCAGGGCAATTCTCTCACTCTCTCTTCTCTTAGATGCACGACAACATGAGGCAGGGCTCTGTCTCTCGCTCTTCTCTTTGATGCACGACACGGCTGGGGATGGGCAGCTCTATCTCCCTCTCTTCTCTTAGATGCACGGAACGGAAGCAAGGTAAACACGTTGTGTCCCTCACTCATGAATATGAACTGATTTTTTTTTGTGATTTGAAATCAATTGATTTTCTGTTCTATTTTGGTATTTTGTTCTAGTCATAGTTACCAAAAAAAAAAACCTTCTGTTGTTATTAGAATTAGATTATTGTCACATAAATTATTAATAATTGTGTTGTTAGAACTTACAACAAGTCGATGTGTCGCATAATTTATTAAAACTTAGACAATAATAACATAAGATTACCACATCGAAGATATATAAATTCTGTTGCTAAAACTTGCAAGTTTTGTATATAAATTTCTTTCTTGAATATTTCTATGTTGCTAATCCAAATAAGTTTTTTCCCTTAAATTCATTTAAAGGACCAAAAATAATAGAAAGAAAATTAAAGGCCAGTGGGTACTTGTAAAAGAGATTAGGAAAGAGATGAAGATTAAAAGTTTCATGAAGCTTCATCCAGGTTGTAGCTCTATAGAGGCATATTGAAAATTTAACATGTAACTAGACCAACTACTTTGACATAATATCATATGGACTATGTAGTGCCTACTCAGTTTTATTATTTTGTATGAGATTTTTTTAAAACACAATCCAGATATTGATGAACGAAAGATTGCTAAACTACAACTACTATCTTTAATAATATTACTATACACATTTTCATATCATATCAAACTCATAATTGATATGCTCTCCAATGACCTCTCATGGCATTAGTAACATTTCTCTAATCAACTTGGTGCTAAAAGGAGTTCATTTTATATTTTACTTGAAGAGTACATTTTTTCTTGAGGCCCATTTCCTCATATCAATTTGTTTACTTCTTACTTTCTTATATTCTTTAATAATATTATTGTGCATGTTGACTCTTTTATAGTTTTGTTTTCTTTTGTTCATGTTGTAAATAGATAAAAAAAAAAATGGCTCAAGACCTCAAAATGATCTGAGCTAGCTTTGTCTTATTTATAGATGAGCAACTCTTATAGTTTGATTGGATGATGATATTTTTGGTAATATATGATGATATTTATATATATTTATTCCATATTTCTCTTTTTTATAGGCATTATGTTGGCTAATACAGTTGTAAATCTAAATGAAGCACAAGATGATTTATTAGTTATTCCAACACATTCTGAAAGTATTGATGTTGCTAGTAATACTATTACGGGAGAAAGTGCAACAAGCACGGCCAAGCGAAAGAAAAGACAGACATCAATTGTGTGGGAGAATTTTGAGGATGTATGGCAAGTTCAGGATGGAAAACAAGTGAAAAAGGCTAAATGTAAGTATTGCAAATCTATCCTTGTTGGTGAATCATCTAAAGGGACTGGCCATTTAAGAAGACACATGAGTAAATGCTTAGAGAAAGTAAACATGGGTAATGATTCAACTCAGAGTCAACTTTTTGTTCAAAAAGATGGAACATGTGTTCGTTCTTGGAGTTATGATCCTCTTGTTGCTAGGGAGTGTCTAGCTAGATACATAGCACAAACAGATTCACCAATTAATATTGGAGAAAGTGTGTGGTTTGAAGAGTTCATTCAAAATGCATTTTGTCCACAATTTAAGTCGGTGTCTAGAACAACCACTAGAAATGATTTGATCAAAGCCTATAAAGCTATGCGTGCACATTTTTTTGGTGAATTGAATAGTTTGAATGATTTTGTTGCTTGCACGTCTGATATTTGGAATGCTCGTTCTAAACAAGATTATTTATGTGTTACTGCTCATTACATTGATCCAGACTGGAGGTTAGAGAAAAGAATCATTGGGTTTAAATTAATGCATCATGAGCATAATGCCGAGAACATATATAATGCTACCACTTCTGTCATGGATGATTTTGGGATCTCTAAAAGAGTTGTGTCTCTTACTTTAGACAATGCATCTGCAAATACAAAGTAAATTGAATATTTTAAGGCTTCTGGCTTTTCATTGAATGGTGGACTTTCTTTTCACCAAAGGTGTGCATGTCATATTATAAATTTGATTGTTAAAAGTGGAACAAAGCTGGTGAATAACATAATTGAACGAATAAGAGATGCTCTTGCTTGGATTAGTGCTTCAAATCCAAGGATTGCTGAGTTTGGACGGTATTGTGTTATTGATGGTCGAAGATCAAGAAAGTTTGATACTGATATGCCAGTTAGGTGGAACTTGACTTATCTGATGTTACAAAATGCAATTGAGTATCGAGACACCATTTCTCTTTTCTACAATTCCAAGAAGGGGAAAAGGACTACCCTTTTGGACAACAATGACTGGTATGTTGCTCAAAAGTATCTTGAATTTATGAAAGTCTTTTATAATGCAACTGTTAAGCTTTCTGGGGTTTATTATCCAACTTCTCCACTAGTCATACATCACATTGTTCAAATGACACATTTATTTAAAATACATAGAGAAGATGAGCTTTTAGGACCAGTAGTGTCTGCCATGGAAGCAAAATTGAAGAAATATTGGTGTGAAATTCCTCTTTTATATGCATTAGGTCTTGTCTTGGATCCTAGAGCTAAATTACTTGGTCTTGAGAATATTATTTATCATATGGGTGTTAATTTAAATATGGATTTTACTTCATAAATTGCTTATTTGCACGCCAAGGTGTTTGATGTGTACAATGTTTATGAGGTCAAGTATGGTAACATACCTAGGACACAACCACTATCCCAACCAATTGAACGTGATTCAACATTTGTGAGTTGGAGCTATGTCAAACCAACTAGCTCAAGCGAAAATCTTATGCCCCCTCCATCAATAAGAACTCCTAGATACAACGAGCTCAAAAAATATATTGATGCTTATTTTTCTTTAGTTGATCCCGCTACTGACAATCATAGAGAGGATTTTGATCATTTGGGTTGGTGGAAGAAGCATGCATATAGGTTTCCTGTCCTTTCACAGCTAGCACGTGATGTGTTGACAGTCCCAGTGTCTCTGTTTCTTCAGAACAAGCATTTAGCACTACTGGCAGAATAATTGAAGAGAGAAGAACTTCTTTGTCTCCAGAATTAGTGGAAGTTTTAACTTGTATTAAAGATTGGGAACAAGCTAGGAAGCGTTTCCAGCATGATGCAGAGAATATGGATTTGGTTCATCAATTTCAAAACTTATTTACTGAAGAACATGGTGATGGTGGTAGTGGAAGTGGTAGTAATGCTACATGTGCCGAATCAGTAGTGCATTGATTTGTATTTTCTTTGTTTGTACTTTGTTGAAGTGAACTTAGTTAACTTATGATTGCACTCTTTTTTCTTTACCAAGATTTTATTTCTTAAACTTTTTCTTGGTAAAGTTTTTAATGAGGCAATGCTTATTTTATTTTTATTTTTAAATTTGGAATTTTTATTGTTTTAATTAAGTAAATATACATATATATATGTAAAAAGTAAAACAGGGAAAAAAAGTGGGCTCGAATTGGGCCCAAATTTTGGCTGACTTAAGGCCCATTTTTAGGGCACGAAAATAGCCCATTTTAAAAAATGGGCTGGCCCACTTTAGAAATATGGGCTGGCACGATCTGGGCCCGGCCCGGCCCGTCCCACTTTCTTACACGGGCTGGCCCGGCCCGACCCACTTTTTTCGGAGGCACGAAAATGTGGGCCGTGCCGGGCCGGGCTGGCCCACATTTACAGCTCTGGCAGAATGTACATAGTCAGTTGCTCGGCCGCCACAGTTGAGGGGTGGACAGAAACATGAGAACTTTAAATGTTTGTTTTGCCCTTAGAGCGGCCAGTGGTTGTATATATCTGAAAATTTTGTAAACTGTCCTTTAAACTTTATTACTTTTGGATCCCATGTATAAAACGTTCATATATGTGAAATGTATCTTTTTGACCAAAATCTTTAACCCTAGCTTAGTAATGGTCTTAGTGACACATTTTTAACTAAATGACTTGATTAGCAAGTCTTGCACCTTTATAAATACATAATGTAACGCTCTTGGCTACCCAGGGCGTTACATCCAAGGAGGTGCCTGGGCGCTAGCAGCCTATCTGGCTAACTCTTCATTGCGTTTTGTTGCTTCTGCCAACTGTTTGCGCAGTTGGCGATTTTCAAGCTCCACAATTGGAACATACCTTTCAGGATTGTAATACATATCCTTGTCAGGCCTGGGGGCAGGCGGCCCTCGAGAGTTGGATGAATCACTCATTTCTTTAGAATCTGGATCCACCATGGGCTGCTTTCCAGACCGTTGTGGGTACTCCTCAGCATGAGGAACCTCATCCTCAGGTATATTGGGCATTGGTCGCTCGCCTGTATTGGGGTTACTTGCAGCGACCATTGATGACTTGAGAGGCTTTCTGACTAAACAGGTTCACGTCTTGTTTAATAGCTCTCAATGAAAGCACTAAACTGTTAACAACATTTTTCGTCAACTTAGAGAAGAAAAGCAATTAAACAAAAATATACCAGAGGAAACAGAAAGTATAGACAGGATCTTTTACGTGGTTCAGCAGTTAAAATCTGCCTTGTAATGACCCAAAATTACTAATAAGGCTTAATGGCATTGATTAGTGTGTCGGGAAGGCATAATTGATTTATGTGTGATTTAAATGATTTAATGCATGATTATGTGATAAGAATGCTTATATGATTATATGGATTTGTGAAATGTATGTTTATGAGTATTAATATGCATGTGGTCCCTATTTAGTGTTGTTAACCGAGATTTTCGGCAACTATATTAATGAATGATATTAGCTAGTAATAATAATGAAAATGGAAAATCTACACGAGGTTTTTACGTGGTTGGGGCGTTAACTAGCCTTAGTCCACGAGTCCATATATTAGAGCTAGAAGAAGCTTTTACAATGGAGTTTTCTAACTATATCTGAACAGAGTTTCTGCCTTCTCTCCCCTTTCTTCATGTTGTTCTACAGCTTATATTTATAAGCTGAGGGGAACATCGGGTCTGGGCCGGATCCGACCCGGGCTCATCAGAGGAATGTGTACAGGGGCCTTTCTAGTGGAGGCCCAATACAAAAAGGTATACAATGCACAAAATTCAAACCAGCTAAGGCCCAATTAGTTGACCTGAGACACAAGCCTTCGCCCGACAAAACGACACTTTGGCTCTGACCACTTCGAGTCACGAGGCTGATTCAGGAGACAAGACCGGTCAGGGTACTTGGCTGCGCAGTCCTGACACACCAGTGGACAATCCCAATGCGGCCTTTTCTGCAGGCGAAAAGTGGGGGGACAATGCCCACGCGAACTGAGGCGGTTTCAGGATCCTGGGCGCTTAGCCCTTCAACTGGGGAGGAGGCGATCCAGGTCCGTTTACCTTTTAACCGCTACATTCACTTCGGGCCCGGACCATACCAGGCTCCGGGACAGGGACGCGTAGGCCGCGACGTTCCGGGCGCTCCGGACATCGCCGGGACCGTCCAAGCTGAAGATGAACCCGGAGGGACGTCCCAGACCCTTCCAAACGGGCCCAATCTGGAGTCCCTGGGCCAGGCCCAAATGCCGAGTCAGTCCCCTGACCGTGGGCCAGGGCGAAGGCCCAAAGCCCTTCCAGGAAATGGGGATAACATTTACCCCCCAAGCCTTCACCCAGGCTAGCCGGGAGGAGGGTTGCACCACCCTCGCGGCGCTCGCCAAGTCGTCTCCCTAGTTCCTGGCCGGGCTAGGAAGCTTGGCCGAAAGGCCGTGGCAGTGGCAGGTGGCTTCGCTTGGATCGTTTACCGTGATCCGGGGACATTTACCTTTGGCCCGCTTTGGGAAAAAGCGAAACACGTGTCGCCATGTGATTGTTGCAAGGGCCTCGAAGAGTCGCCTAGGCCTCCCAAAGGCCGCTAGGCCTAGACTAGGGTGTCAGCGCACGTCACGAGGCGTCACATCCGCACGGGGGGAGTCATCATTAATGTCCCTGGAACGAGGTGGACCGTAGGATGGGGCGTCCTTTGGCATACGCCACTCCTGGACCGTCGGATTAGAGGCGTCGAGGATCCAGACCAAAAGGACTCATAAATGCCCCCTACGCGATTCTTGACCGTCGGATGAAGAGGCACCTGACCGTTGGATCGTGGGCCAGAATTTGGGGGCTGATATAAAGACTTCCAGAGAACAACATTCGGCACTTTTCCATTTTCGAACCAGCTTAAGAAAAAACCCGAATGCTTATTAGAGCTTTGCATGTCCGACCTCGCTGACGAAATACTCCGCCGTTTGCTAGTTCTGCGCCACCGCCTGTTTCCCAGAGCCTCAACCTTCGTTCTGCAACCTGACGGCGCTTCTCGGGTTTGTCCCGCCGACGAACTGCTGCACCGGCTGTGCCACTGCAAGAATGAGGTCCTGCCATCCTTACGATCGGACAACCGCCAGCCTCGACAGTTAATACCACACAGTAAGTCTTTTCTAACTCCATTACCAATTTTGTGAACTTATGCTCTCTAGATGCATGCGCCTAGGCCCTGTGCTTTAGAATTTGTTAGGAAGGCGGCCTGGTTTGGGTGGCACCGTGCTCGGATGCTTCCCGGAAAAGGGGTGGACCTTAGTAGCCTTCTCTCTCGATCAGGGTCCCGAGGCTTTTCGGGGTCCCGGGCCTGGTCCGACGGGACTCCAAGCAGTCCTTAGGAGACTCCCTGTACCTTGACCGACTTTTTTGGGTTTAGGTACTGACTGCTTGGTCTTTCTTTCTTTGTTCCCAGATCGTCAATCATGGCCACGGGTGTTACACTCCATTCCGAAGAAGAGGTCAATAGGGCCCCTGTGGTCGCTCCCGGATCCAAGACGCCCACAGGCAATAGGTGGGAAATGGACGTAACGGCCAACTCGTTCCGGAACTACCGGATGATGCTGCTCCTGGAGACGAAGCTGGGCATTGAATCGACTCCGGGCCTCTTCCACAATTGCATGGCTAGGCTAGAGGAACGAGCGCATACGTCTGTGGATGGATTCGGGGCTTGGAGTGCCGGACATATTAGCGCGGGAGCTACGCTCCCACTTCATGACTACTTCGTGCGGTTTCTGACATACGTGGGGATCGCACCTTTCCAACTGCTGCCGTAAGCGTACCGTCTGCTTGCTGGGTGAAAGGTGTTTTGTGTCGCGAAAGAGATCGCGGAGCCCACTCCGGCGGAAGTCTTGTACTTCTACAAGTTGGTGCCGCAAGTCAATGTTAAAAACAAGAGCTTGGATGGCTTTTACAGGTTGCAGCCGCGGAGTGGCTACCCTGCTCCTACCAGCACCTGGAAGCACCCTCCGGATGTCAGGCATTACTGGTTCATGACATCTAGGTTCCTTATTGACAAGAACCCCACGCTGCTGCTAGACTTCCAGCGAGTGGGTAAGTATTCTCCCGGACCCTCTCTTTTATTCATCTTTTGCTTCCACCTCTTATCGTATCTTCCGGGTCGCAGGTCCCTTCATTCAAACCCCCCTTACCGAGTTTCTCCTGGAAAGGAGGAGGTTTTATGCCAAGCTGACTGCGGAGGAGCTGGACGTTGGGGGCTATGTTAATGATAAAAACCTCCGGGGTTGCTGGCGGCCACCCAAACCATTGTCGTCCCAAGCTTCCAGGGCATCCCGTGCGAGAAGGACGCCGAGGTCCGGGAGCAGCTGGCCCTCGACCATATCGTCGAGGTGGTGAGAACGGTGCGGGTCACCACAGCCCAGCGTAAGAAGAATCAACTTCCGGTGGAAGAGGCCACCTCGGAAGAGCTGCAGGAGCTTTTCGAAGATGCCCTACCAAACGCCGGGACTCCCGGGGCTAGTGTATCGGGGCGAGGTAACTCCCCTTTAATCTTAACTTATGCTCCCCAAGTTGGGGACTTAGCTAGGGATAGGCTAGAGCCGCCGGGCCCTGCATTTGGGGCTGATGGGGAGATGAGGCCTTCATCTCCCATCCCTGTAGGATCAGGGATCCTAATGTTCCTGTCCGGGTTCCTCCAGTATGGGGGGTTTCTGACCCCGGATGACGTAGGAGACCGGATACACTCATTCGCTTTAAGGGAATTGAGTCTCGCCCGGGGCCTAGATGAGGGTTCGTCCCGGGCTGTTCTTTTTACTGCTGTGTTTTCCTATCTGGCTTATCATACTAACTCCTTTCTCCTGTACTTTTGCAGAGGATTTCGATATGTCTAACCCGGCCAGCAAGATGAGGAGGCTCATCAAGGAAAGGTCGGCCAAGAAGGCGGCCAGGAGGTCAAACGTCGTGGCAGGCTCGGAGCCCCTCCCCACCAGTGAAACACCCGAGTCCGTGCCCTGTCCCGGCGAGGCTTTGGCAGTGGTCCCCTTCCAGGCCGTGGAGCCGGCCGCAGACGTCCCTTCGGACCAGCCCCCGGTGATTGATTTGGAAGCGGGCGAAGCCGTAAGCCGGAGCTCAGGAAAAAGGGGCCCAGAAGATGACGCCAGGGAAGGCGAACTCGAGAAGAGGCCCCGGACGACACGGTCGGAAACAGCTGAGTCGCGTGGGGAGAGTCGGCCAACCGCGAAGGAGATCCCTGCTCCGCCAGTCCTTCCCCTCCGCCCAACTCTTCTCGAGGAGGGGGAGATTGCCTTGCGGGACGAACAGTCCCGGCTGATCAACTGAACCTGGGAAAACGGCCGGTGCTGGAGGGACGACGCATACAAGGCCCTGACAATCCGTCGTCAGGTCGAGTTCTCGGACCGTCCTGCCGAGTTCAGCGCTCCCCAGCCGATCGTGGACTGGCTAGCTGCCGAGGCGGGCTTCCGCCCCAAGCTGGGCCAAGACATCTGTAGAGTGCAAGAACTTTACTTAGCTAATTGTTCAGTAGTATTATAGTATGTTTAGTATTATCTTTGTTACTGTGGATTTTTTGTTCAGACCGGGAATTATTTGGACACTCATAGTAGTACTTATAGATTTTCTAAGTTTAACCTATAGTTTAAGAATATTTAGTATAACCTAAGGTTTGATTAATGTGACTGATATTAAAGATTATATTTATTATATTATAAGGTTTAGACATCAACCAATAGGATTTTAAGCACATGTTATGAATGGTGATTAAGGATTAAGTATTTTTGAGGATTAAATTTAATAAGGAGTAAAGTTTGAATGTTATAGGGTCAGTCAGCAGCTTTGAATACGTTGAAGGCTTAGTCAAGGCCGTTTACTCCATTCAAACTTAGCTAAAAATGTGTAATTTCGTGTTTAAATATTCAGCGTATGCCGATATATCGCAGCTATAGGGGGCGATATATCGCAGCACGTAGATACGGAAAACACGAGACAATGCACGGTCGCCTCGGGCATACTGGCCCAGGCGATATATCGCCTACAGGGGGCGATATATCGCCTCCTCCAGCATGAATTCAAACTCTTTTGAATTCTTTTCCTTTCAACCATTCAAACTTCTTCAAAAGTCCAGCATCTTTTGAACGAGTCTTCAGCCTCTGCTGAACGATTATTCAAATGATTTTCACCTAAAAAGCCATTATTTTTATTCAAGTAAAATCAAGATACTTTCATTCCCAAACTCTATAAATAGGACCTAGTACCCAGCCATTATTCACCTTTTGCTCTAAGTTCAGAAGCTGCTAGTGTTAAGTGAGTGTGAGAGTGTAAACACCTGGTTTGGGAAAAACATAAGCTTAAACATCATAAGCTTATCAAACACTTTGGGAAGTGAGGTTCTATAGTATTTCGGTTGAGGAGTAGATTGGTCTTTCAAGTCTTTGAGGTAACCAAAACTCTAGTTCATTTCTGTATTATGTTATTTTCTTTCTCATAGTCTTCTACTCAATCTCTAACCTTAATCTTCATTTTGGTTAGGGAATCTAAGTTCTTGAGCACATAAGTTTCAGTAAGCATGTTTCTCAAATGGTTTAGTCTTTCCATCCCTTTCATTTCATCTTCTTTCTTCTTTAGACTCACTCTTTCTTATGGTTTTAGGAGTGTTCCAAAAAGTCCCAACTGAGTCCACACATCTCGGTAACTTTGGTAAGGAAAATAGGCTAGAATCAATATGTTATATGCTTATGTTATCTTATGTTTTATGTTGTTAAATGTGTTATGATATGTATGCATGTATGTTTGTAGGCTTGGGCATATGACCCATATGACTAACAAGACCCCAAATGGGTTATGGGCATATGACCTACTTAGCTAGTAGGACCCCACTAATCCCATGGTTATATGCTTGTTTAGTCTATGGGACCCCAAGTAATAATGGCCATTATAATAAGTGTATGTTATATGTATTATGTTAAGTCTTTATGTTTCTTATGAAGTTATGTTTATGACTATGTGTTAGATTTTCCTTGCTGGGCATTAGGCTCATTCCTTTTTGTTTTATGTGCAGGAAAATAAGCTTAGAGGCAGAAAGATTCGTGACGCTTAGAGGATGTGTATCGATGGTGAATGGAGTCAAGGGGCCGAGCGTTATTCGATTCGAGGATGTAGTTTCTGTTTTATGTCTTTTTACATGTATTTTCCGCACCATTTATGTAATGTATTTTATTTTAAATCATGTTTTGTTTTTAAAGACAATGGGATCCCATATCTTTCTTAGTATTCTATTTATTTGTAAGTAACTCTTATTTTACAAGTTACTCAATAAAATTATGGTATTTTCGTAAAAATGTAAGTTTTATGTATAGTTTCGTTAATGGTCCAAATAGTCTAGATTAGTGGGTCATTACAACATCGCCCCCATGGCTGCTGATTTGCTGGATCAGGTTGGGAGCACTATGTCCAACCTTCAGCTGAAGAGGTACGCCACGATAGCTAACCCGGACGTGCTGTTCATCTCTCAGGCGCTCCGCCACCAGGCCACCGCGGTAATGTTCTCCTCACTTATATTCCTTCCATCATTTGTTGGTTGTTTTATTGTCTAACTTTTCTTTGCTCCATGTTGATTTACTGTCCCAGAGGAGTGCCGATCTAGTAGCCGAGCTTGCTATAAAGATGGAGACGGCCAAGCTGGAGCTGGAGGCGGCCGTGAACCAGAGGGAGGCCGTCAAGGAGACCCTCAGCCGGGAAGCGGCTCATCTCCAGGAAGAAGTGGCCCGCCTGAAGGCGAAGTGCGAGGAGATTGGTCGCACCAAGGCTAGGCTGGAAGAGGAGCTGTCCCAGAAGACAAAAGTCACCGATGAAAGGGCGACGCTCTTGGAGACGGCCGCGGCACAGTCGGCCCTGGACAAGGAGGAGATCCTGGCCCTGAAAGCCCGAGTCTGCGAACTGGGTGACTCCCTAATTTAGGAGAAGGCGGCGCATGAGACGACCCGTTAGGAGAAGGAGGAGGCCGATAACTTGGTGGATGTTACCTTCGACAAGGCCATCTATATGGCCTGGTGCAAGGATAAGAACATGAACCTGCTTGTCTTCCCTGATCCACAATCGAAGCGTGTCGAATACGAGGCCAAGGAGAGGGAGGATGCGGACCTCTGGGCGGATGCGTTGTAGGCCCGTGTCCTGGCCTTGTGCTTTTGTTACTATTTTTGGCTTGTAATTAAACTTAAAACCTTGTTATTTTCTTTTGTTTTTTAAGAAAGCTTCCTTCCATTGTTCAGTAGAGATTTCGATTTGTTTCCGCGACTAACTGATTGCAGGGGTTTTAGTCCTGGTTCCAACGGCCGGGACTAGGCCCGACTAAACATTCCAAGTCTCTAGCCTTGGTGCTCGGTCCAGGGCTCCCGGGGCTCGGCTCACCTGGGCGTTTTGTCCTTTTCAGTTTTAGGCCCCGGCCTTACCTTGGGGCAAACCGGATATCATTATCTCCCCGGACAACACCTGGGCGGGACGAGCCTTGGTCTTGGTCCCTTTTTTAATATACCCCCGGACGTCGTTTCGTCCAGGGCGGGACGAGCCTTGGGCTTGGTCCCTTTCATTATATACCCCCGAACATTGTTCGTCCGGGGTGGGACCGGCCTTGGGCTCAGTCCCCTTTATTATATACCCCCGGACATCGTTCGTCCAGGGTGGGACCGGCCTTGGGCTCGGTCCCTTTTATTATATACCCCCGAACGTCGTTCGTCCGGGGTGGGACCGGCCTTGGGCTCGGTCCCTTTTATTATATACCCCCGGACATCGTTCGTCCGGGGTGGGACCGGCCTTGGGCTCGGTCCCTTTTATTATATACCCCCGGACATCGTTCATCCGGGGTGGGACTGGCCTTGGGCTTGGTCCCTTTTATTATATACCCCCTGACATCGTTCGTCCAGGGTGGGACCGGCCTTGGGCCCGGTCCCTTTTATTATATACCCCCGGACATCGTTCGTCCGGGGTGGGACCGGCCTTGGGCTCGGTTCCTTTTATTATATACCCCCGGACATCGCTCGTCCGGGGTGGGACCGGCCTTGGGCTTGATCCCATTTTTAATATACTCCCGGACGTCGTTTCGTCCGGGGCGGGACGAGCCTTGGGCTTGGTCCCTTTTTTAATATATCCCCGGACGTCGTTTCGTCCGGGGTGGGACGAGCCTTGGGCTTGGTCCCTTTCATTATATACCCCCGGACAACGTTCGTCCGGGATGGGACCGACCTTGGGCTCGGTCCCTTTTATTATATACCCCCGGACATCGTTCGTCCGGGGTGGGACCGGCCTTGGGCTCGGTCCCTTTTATTATATACCCCCGGACATCGTTCGTCCGGGGTGGGACCGGCCTTGGGCTCAGTCCTCCTTTTTTAATATCCCTAGACGTCGTTTCATCCGGGGCGGGACCGGACTTGGGCTTGATCCCATTTTTAATATACTCCCGGACGTCGTTTCGTCCGGGGCGGGACGAGCCTTGGGCTTGGTCCCATTTTTAATATATCCCCGGACGTCATTTCGTCCGGGGCGGGACGAGCCTTGGGCTTGGTCCCTTTCATTATATACCCCCGGACAACGTTCGTCCGGGATGGGATCGGCCTTGGGCTCGGTCCCTTTTATTATATACCACCGGACAGCGTTCGTCCGTGATGAGACCGGCCTTGGGCTCGGTTCCTTTTATTATATACCCCCGGACAACGTTCGTCCAGGATGGGACCAGCCTTGGGCTCGGTCCCTTTTATTATATACCCCCGGACATCGTTCGTCCGGGGTGGGACCGGCCTTAGGCCCGGTCCCTTTTATTATATACCCCCGGACATCGTTCGTCCGGGGTGGGACCGGCCTTGGGCTCGGTCCTCCTTTTTTTTTTTTATATATACCCCCAGACTACGTTTCGTCCGGGGCGGGATGGGCCTTGGGCTTGGTCCCTTTTATTATATACCCCTGGACATCGTTCGCCCGGGGTGGGACCGGCCTTGGGCTCGGTCCCTTTTATTTCTCGTGCCTGGGATGACACCCCCCGCAAGTGAGCGGAGACGGGTCTGGGGTCACTTGAGAAAGAAATTTGAAAGGAACTCGCCCTGAGGCATACATTTTCATGGTGATAATAGCCCTTCATGACGTTTTGCACACATCATTTTCATTTTTAAAAAGGGAATTAGCCCTGAGGCGTACATGTTACAGCATAAGCATAAAACTGGGACAATTTCTAGGACTACTGGTAGCATTTACGGAGGTGTTCCGCGTTCCAGGCTCGTGGAACCTCGGAGCCATCGAGTCACCTCAAGCGGTACGTTCCGGGGCAGACCTCGTGCTGGATCTCATATGGCCCTTCCCAATTAGGGCCCAGAACCCCTACTCCCGGAGCCTGAGTGGCAGGGAAGACCCTCCGCAGGACTAGATCGCCAGTTTCAAACTTACGGCTCTTGACTCTGGAGTTGAAATGCCGAGCGATCTTGCCCTGGTACATCTTCAACTGCACTTGCGACTCTTCCCAGATCTCCTCGATAAGGTCCAGCGATTCCTGGAGTAAGGCGTGGTTCTGGGTGGGATCATATGTGTCGTGTCGATGGGACGGGATGGTCGTTTCAATTGGGATGACGGCTTCGCATCCGTAAACCATTGAGTAGGGGGTGTGCCCGGTTGACGTCCTTTCGGTCGTCCGGTAGGCCCACAACACGCAGGGGAGTTCCTCGGGCCATTTGCTCTTATAGGCCTGGAGCTTTTTCTTCAGCGTCCCTTTTAGGATTTTGTTTACGGCTTCGGCCTGCCCATTCGCCTGTGGTCTGGCGACTGCTGAGAAACTCTTCACTATACCGTGTCTTTCGCAAAAATCCGTGAAGTGGAAGTTGTTGTAGAGTCCAAGAACTTTACTTAGCTAATTTTTTTAGTAGTATTATAGTATGTTTAGTGTTATCTTTGTTACTATGGATTTTTGGTTCAGACCGGGAATTATTTGGACACTCATAGTAGTACTTATAGATTTTCTAAGTTTAACCTATAGTTTAAGAATATTAAGTATAGCCTAAGGTTTGATTATATGACTGATAATTAAGGATTATATTTATTATACCATAAGGTTTAGATATCAACCAATAGGATTTTAAGCACATGTTATGAATGGTAATTAAGGATTAAATATTTTTGAGGATTATATTAAATAAGGGTAAAGTTTGAATGTTATAGGGTCAGTCAGCAGCTTTGAATATGTTGAAGGCTTAGTCAAGGCTGTTTACTCCATTCAAACTTAGCTAAAAATGTGTAATTTCGTATTTAAATATTCAGCGTATGCCGATTTATCGCAGCTATAGGGGGCGATATATCGCAGCACGTAGATACGGAAAACACGAGACGATGCACGGTCGCCTCGGGCATACTGGCCCAGGCGATATATCGCCTACAGGGGGCGATATATCGCCTCCTCCAGCATAAATTCAAATACTTTTGAATTCATTTCCTTTCAGCCATTCAAACTCCTTCAACAGTCCAGCATCTTTTGAACGAGTCTTCAGCCTCTGCTGAACGATTATTCAAATGATTTTCATCTAAAAAGCCATTATTTTTATTCAAGTAAAATCAAGATACTTTCATTCCCAAACTCTATAAATAGGACCTAGTACCCAGCCATTATTCACCATTTGCTCTAAGTTCAGAAGCTGCTAGTGTTAAGTGAGTGTGAGAGTGTAAACACTTGGTTTGGAAAAAAAAAACTATAAGCTTAAACATCATAAGCTTATCAAACACTTTGGGAAGTGAGTTCTATAGTATTTCGGTGGAGGTTAGATTGATCTTGCAAATCTTTGAGGTAAACCCGAAACTCTATTTCATTTATTTCATGTTATTCCCTTTCTCAAAACCTTCTACTCAGTCCCCTAACCTCGTTCTTATTTTGGTTAGGGAATCCAAGTTCTTAAGCATATAAGTCGGTAAGTATGTTTTTATGGTTTAGTCTTTCCATCTCTTTCATTTCATCTCCTTTCTTTAGACTCACTCTTTCTTATGGTTTTAGGAGTGTTCCAAAAAGTCCCAACTCAGTCCATTATATCCCGGTAACTTTGGTAAGGAAAATAGGCTAGAATCAATATGTTATGTGCTTATGTTATCTATATGTTTTATGTTATTAATGTGTTATGATATGTATATGTGTATGTTTGTAGGCTTGGGCATATGACCCATATGACTAACAAGACCCCAAATGGGTTATGGGCATATGACCTACTTAGCTAGTAGGACCCCACTAATCCCATGAGCATATGCTTGTTTAGTCTATGGGACCCCAAGTAATAATGGCCATTATAATAAGTGTATGTTATATGTATTATGTTAAGTCTTTATGTTTTCTTATGAAATTATGTATACGACTATGTGTTAGATTTTCCTTGCTGGGCATTAGGCTCATTCCTTTTTGTTTTATGTGCAGGAAAATAAGCTTTAGAGGCGGTAAGATTCGTGATGCTTGGAGGATGTGTATCGATGATGAACGGAGTCAAGGGTCCGAGCGTTATTCGATTCGAGGATGTAGTCTCATTTTATGTTTTCTATGGTTTTATGTGTATTTTCCGCACCAATGATGAATGTCTTTTATTTTAAATCATCTTTTGTTTTAAAGACAATGGGATCCCATAATCCTTCTTAGTATTCTGTTTATTTGTAAATAACTCTTATTTTGCAAGTTACTCAATAAATTATGGTATTTTCATAAAAATGTAAGTTTTATGTATAGTTTCGTTAATGGTCCAAATAGTCTAGATTAGTGGGTCATTACAGCTGTCAAACTGCTTCCCGTTGTCGGAGACGATTTTGTAGGGGAGGCCATATCGACACACTATGTTGTTGATGACGAAATCTAGGGCCTTCTTGGACGTGATCGTGTTCATAGGCTCCGCCTCGACCCATTTCGTGAAATAGTCTACCGCCACAATGGCATATTTTACCCCTCCCTTCCCGGTCAGGAGAGATCCCACAAGATCGATCCCCCACACTGGAAAGGGCCAGGGACTGTTCATCAAGGTTTTCTCTGTTGGGGGGGCCCGAGGGATCTTCGCGTACCTCTGGCACTGTTCGCACTTGCGGACATAGTCTATGCAGTCTTTCTTCATGGTGGGCCAGAAGTATCCTTGGCGCAAAATCTTCTTGGATAGGCTGGGCCCGGCCGTGTGATCTCCGCAAAACCCCTCGTGCACTTCATGCATGATGGCACTCAGCTCAATGCCGGACACACACCTGAGGTAAGGCATAGACAGCCCTCGGCGGTAGAGTTTCCCGTCCATCACGACGTACCAGTGTGCCTGGTACAAGAGTTTCCTGGACGCGACTCTATCGTCCGGAACTTTCCCAGTAGACAGGTATCGGGTCAGTGGCCCCATCCAGGAAGTGGAGTGGTCAACCGTATTGACGGTGGGAGCTCTGATGCTTGGGACGGGGAGATTGTTAACGGGGACCAGTCCGGCCAGTTCGGCCTCTGCGTCGGTTGCCAGCTTCGCTAATGTATCCGCGAACACGTTCTTCTCCCGGGGAATCTGGCGGATGGAATGCGCCGTGAACGTCTGGAGCATCTCCCTCGCTCGAGTTACGTATGCCGCCATTCGCTCTCCCTTGGTCTGATACTCCCCCGAAATCTATCTGACTACTAGCTGGGAATCGCTGTAAATTTCGAGGTTCGCTGCCCCTACTTCCCGGGCCAGACGCAGGCCGGCTAGGACAGCTTCATGCTCCGCCTTGTTGTTCGATGCTTTGAACTGGAAACGGAGGGCATTTTGTAGCTGGTGCCCCTGTGGTGACACCAAGATGATCCCGGCACCGGCCCCGTTCTCGTTCGAGGCTCCGTCCACGAAGACTTTCCAAACGGGCGCCGCGGAGGCCGCGGGGATACTCTCTTCTGGGGGGATCCCGGAACATTCGACGATGAAATCGGCCAGGGCCTGTCCCTTAATGGACACCCGGGGCACGTAAGATATATCAAATTGGCTCAGCTCCATTGCCCACTTCAGGAGTCTGCCTGACGACTCAGGTTTCTGCAACACCTGCCGCAGGGGATGGTTGGTTAAGACCTTTATGGCGTGAGCCTGGAAGTAGGGTCGAAGCTTCCGGGATGTCGTCAATAAGCAGAAAGTCAGCTTTTCGATCAGCAGGTACCTAGATTCGGCGTCTAGTAGCCGCTTGCTCATGTAGTATACCGGGAGTTATGTCATTTCCTCTTCTCGTACCAACGCGGCGCTGATGGCATGCTCGGTCACAGCCAGGTATAGGTACAAAGGCTCTCCTTCGACTGGCTTCGCCAGGATGGGGGCCTTGGCCAAGTGTTCTTTCAGCTTTTGGAAGGCTTCTTCGCACTCGGGTGACCACTCGAACCGCTGGCTTCCCCGAAGGACGTTGAAAAAAAGGACGCACTTGTCCGTGGCCTTGGAAACAAAACGGCTCAGGGCGGCCACTCGCCCCGTCAGGCTTTGAACGTCCTTGTGCTTCCAGGGGGAGGCCATGTCGATCAGTGCCTTGATCTTCTCTGGGTTGGCTTCGATTCCTCGGAAGCTCACTATGAAGCCCAGGAACTTCCCGGAGGCTACGCCGAAAGTGCACTTCTTAGGGTTCAGCTTCATTCCATACTTCCGGATAACTGCGAAAGCCTCCGCCAAATCCTCCGAATGGTCCCGCGACGTCTTGGACTTGACCAGCATATCGTCGATGTATACTTCCATGTTTCGCCCTAGCTGGGCCCGAAACATTCGATTGACGAGCCTCTGGTAAGTTGCTCCGGCATTTTTGAGTCCGAAAGGCATGACTATGTAGCAATAGATGCCCTTATCGGTTTGGAAACTGGTGTGCTCCTGACCCGCCACGAGTAGGCATCCATGAAACTCAGGATCTCGTAACCGGACGTAGCACCACCATTTGGTCTATTCGAGGGAGCGGGAAACAGTCCTTCGGCACGCTTTGTTGAGGTCCGTGAAGTCGATGTAGGTCCTCCAGGTCCCGTTAGGTTTCGGCACCAAGACCGGGTTGGCCAGCCATACGGGGTATACGGTTTCGCGGATGAAGTTGATGGAAGACAACTTCTCTACTTCCAACTTGAGGGCCTCGGCCCTTTCCGTCCCCAAAGGTCTGCGCTTCTGGCGGACCGGGGTCGCGTTTGGGTCAATACTTAATGTGTGGCAAATGATATTGCGGTCGATCCCGGTCATATCGGAGTGGGACCATGCCAGGAGGTCCTGGTTTTCCTGGACTCGGGCGATAATGGCGGCCCGAATGTCCGCCAACAGGCTCTTTCCCACTTGGATGACTCTGGCCGGGTCGGTTTCGCTGATGCATACCTCTTCTATTTTGTCCATTGGCTCCAGGACGCGCTCATCTCCTACCTGCGGGTCCAGATCATCCTCTTCCTAGACTACTCGCTCGACCGGGTGGAGGGCCGGCTCGACGGGCTCCTCCCGGACCGTATAAACGGGACGGGCAGAGACGTGGTAACACTTCCGAGCGCTTTTTTGGTCTCCGCGGACCGTCCTTATTCCTCCGTTGCTGCACGGGAACTTCATGCACAGATGGCGGATCGAGGTTATGGCCCCGAACTCGACCAGGGCGGGCCGGCCAAAGATGACGTTGTAAGCGGTTGGGAAATCCACCACAACAAAGGTGCAGAACTTAAACGAGTGCTGCAACTCATCCCCCAGCGTCACCAGTAGCTGGACCTTTCCCATGGGGAGAAGCGCGTCTCCATTGAAGCCGTAGATTTGGGTCGGGCAGGAGGCCAAATCGGCCTCCGTCAGGCCAATGGCGGCAAATGCAGGTTTGAACAGCAAGTTGACGGAGCTTCCGTCATCCACCAACACGCGGGATACCAGCTTGTTGGTAATTTGGGCATCTACGACCAGCGGGTCGTGGTGCGGGAAATGGACGTTGCGGGCGTCGTCCTCCGTGAACGTGATGGGGAGGTTCATCAGTTTAGGGCGCTGAGCCGGGACCTGGACAAGGGCGCAAACTTCTTGGTTGTGGTCCAGCTTGCTCAGATAGCGCTTTTGGTCATTCTTCGAAGGTCCTCCTAGGTGGGGTCTGCTCAATATGGTCGCCACGTGCCCGTCCACTCGAGGGGCCGTTGCTCCGGTAGGATAGGGCATTCCAGGGCCGGGGGCCTGCGCGGCGATGGTCCCCTGAGGGGCCTGCGCCGGGGGTCCTGGTGCATACCCTCCCTGGGGCGGATACGCACGAGTCATCACCGGTGCCGTGGATTGTCCGAGGATTGCTGACACACCCGGGACGCCCACGGGCATTCTTACCCACTGATGGAGGTGCCCCAGCTTGATGAGGTTCTCAATCTCATCTTTGAGCTGTCGACACTCGTCGGTGGTGTGGCCCACATCTTTGTGATAGGCGCACCGTTTGCTGGTGTCTCTAGGATTCCTTCCCCCCTTAAACATGGGGCTAGGCTTCCGGTAGTGGACTGCTCTTTCTGTAGCTAGGTAGATGTTTTCCCGGGTGTCCACCTGTAACGTCCTACGTTTTTGGGTACCTTTAAACGACTCGGGTCGGGATTTTTCCCCCGGGTTAAGAATATTATTTTAAATAATATTATATTTTGTTTGTAAGTATTCCATGAGTTATTGCTAGCCAAAATATGAATTTTGTGATTTTAAAAGTCAAGATAAGACTTTCGGTCCTGGACCGACACAAAAACCCTGATCGGGTAAAAATCTCGGAAAATAAAATGAAAAATCATGGAAATTATATTTTGGGCATAAAATACATTCATAAAATTTAAAGTTTGGTCAAAAATAATAAACCTAAAAGAAAATGGAAATTTTAAGGCATTTTGTGGTAAATGCCTAATTTTGCCGAAATGGGGAATTTTATTCCATGAATGGACCTTAGGTTAAATTTTATTTTGTGGTTAATTAAATTAAATATGAGAGACATTTAATTTAATTAATTAATAGTAAGTTTGGTGATTAAAACTTAATGAGAGTGAAAAAGGTGTAAGAAGTCAAGTGGGCAAGTGGGTAGAAAAGCACTCAAGTGTTTTGTGATATTTTGAAGAGTTGTGTGAGCCATTCTAACCCCCAAATCCGACCACTCTCCCTCCCTCATTCACTCTCATCTGATTTTTGAAGACTCTCTCAAGTGTTCTCTCCATTTGCAACCCCAAGAACACCAAAGAAACTTGGAAGCTAAGTCTTGGTCTAGGAAGGGTTTTCCCTAAGGTAAAGTTTTATTAATCTAGACTTTTGTAAAGTTTTAAGCATAGAGTTTCAAATAGCTAATTGACTATGTTGTTGGGGGAAGTTTGTTAGGGTTTTTGAAAGGTTTTGAAGGAGTCAAAGCTTATAGGAAGGTCCAAACCTTAAGCAAGAACACCAAAGAGGTAAAAAGTTTACTTTTGATGAGTTTGTTGTAGGGTTTTTAGTTTTAAGCATTATTTTGTATATCTAATGCTTAGAGTTTCTTGTTGATGATGTAATAAGGTTATGGTAGTTGTTTAATAATTTTTATGATGCATGTGTATTGATTTTTGAAAATGGGAACCAAAACCCCCAAGGGTTTTGTAGGATACCCTAAAACAAAACATGTTTTAAGCTGTGACTTACAAGGGGTCAAGCAGCCACTGTATATTGTTTTTGTAAAATTAAATTGTACTGTGATGTTGTTGAGATTGAGTACATAAAATTGAGCTTTTGAAACACTAAAAAATGTTTAGAAATGAGTAAGTTATGATATTTCAAAGTTTAGGTAAAAAAAAAAACTGTTTTTTCGTATTCTTATTTTCAGAACCAAATTTGGACAGCCACTGTATAGGGCAAATGAACCCAGTTTTTTCTAAAATTTTGTGGACATATTTCTGGCATAACCTATTAGTCCACAGTAAAATTTGGTAAGAAAATATTAAACGGTTTGAAAGTTATTAACTGTCAAAGTTTGGAAAAAAATAAGGACTTGAAAATAAGGTCATTTTTACCTCATTGTTGGAAAATGATTTCACCAATCAAAAATACTCATTTTGACCTAAGATTTTTCAAAGACCTAAATGGCATAACAAAAATGGAATTGGGAAATTTTGGTAACAATTGGGTAAGTAAAATTCAAGTTATGAACTAACGAAGTATGTAGTTAAAAATGTGAAAAATAGGGTTTTCACACTTAGTGTAAAAATGAGATTTTGGAACATAAGGTAAAAAGTAAAATTTTGCTTATTTCAAGATATAAATTGGTAAGTCTTGAAATCATATTTTCACTAAAATTATCCCTTTGAGTTTAAATGAATTATTTTTATTAAAGAGTTTTTATTCTTTCTAAAAATAAGAGATTTAATTTATTAATAGTTAATAAATTAAAAGAGGGTTTAAAACCCTATATTTTGAGAAAATAATTAAATAAATTATTTTCCTAGTAAGTAAAATTGATTAATTGCTTTTGAAAAATTAATTAGTCAAGATGAGAAATTTATAACGGTTTTCCTAATTAAGACAAATTAGGCAATTTTCTTAAAACGGTTTTTAGATATTAAAACCTTAAGAAAAATAAAAGGAAAATTTAAAGAGTTTATTTTCTTTAAAAATAATTAAGGAATTTATTTGTATTTTCTGGATATAATACCGGCTAAAATCTTACATATTTTAACCGACTAGTCGAAAGTGCGGGTTAATGGCGATACCTTGAAAGAATAAGATTTTTAGCGGATTGTGGGAAATACCATTATGATACCCGAGCCTAGGTATCGAGACCTTAGGATAGGTTTCTCCGAGACTTAGGGTTTAGTCTCGAATATTTTGTATAACTTTCCTTAATAGGTTTAAAACCAAATAAGGATTATAAATCCTTACAAATGACTTTTATTAAAATGACCAAACTGCCCAAAATAATAATAATGAATTATTAGTGTCATAATTAATCCGAGTATACTGTATGGATAACTACAGTATTGGCTAAGCGTAACTAGACTGAACGTTGGAGGGTGAAAACTTGCTGAGCGCTAAGGAATCCAAGTAAGTCAACTTATATTGTATGGCTGCAACATGAAATGATTATTGTCTTGTATGTTAGTATAGGGATACATGCACATATATAGGCTGTCATAGAAAGTTGCTTAGAGACGTTAGTCTAGTGAGTGCTGATTTAGAAAATATGAACGGTAGAAGTCCGTCATATCCTAGACGGTTGATCCCCGTCACACTGCTTGATTTTATTTATGTCCGGTTCATTACCGCGACGAGTGGCCATGAGATGAGGATAAGCTGGTTAAACCTAGGGGCGCCAAGATAAATGGGACCTAGGGGCCCTCATGCTTACTTAATCATTGGACGGTTAGAATCCGAGCAAGTGCTCTGATAAGTTATTCCCGGATAGCAGCCGTGAATATTGGCCATTCCATGAGAGTGCCTAGAGATACTAGGGGTTGCCAAGATAGAGTGAGGTTGAACACCCTAGGGGCAGCTGCTCACCAGCACCACTGATTAACATAGAAGTCTCCATAAAACCGTGTAAATTGGATTACACTCTTGAATATGTAGCGATGCCCTAAGTAACACGATAGTTACCCTTGATGAGAATATTTATTGGCTAGATCTTAGTGTGGGGACTCAGTTCTCTTTTACAGATTAGCAATTATGTTGGAGGGCGCGTTACGCGTGAATTGTTGGAAATTGTCGAGCGTTGGTCTCGAATTATTTGGTGATATAATATATCTGCTTGCTCTGGGATTTTCTGAGTGTGGGGATATAATTGTTGATAAGATATAGTTGTGATATAATATATCTGCTTGCTCTGGGATTTTCTGAGTGCAGGGATATAATTGTTGATAAGATATAGTTGTGATATAATATATCTGCTTGCTCTGGGATTTTCTGAGTGCAGGGATATAATTGTTGATAAGATATAGTTGTGATATAATATATCTGCTTGTTCTGGGATTTTTCTGAGTGCAGGATTTTTATCTAGTTACGAATTAATTTATCATTGGTTATCAGGCATGACCATAAGTTTGCCAGGACGCTTTAGCGTTCTTGAAATTGATTGTTTAGGGTCCGGAACCCTAATTCTCTACATGCTTTGTTTGAAAGTTGATCTTACTAAGCGTTTTCGCTTACCTAGTTGTTTCATGTTGTAGGTAAGAGCAAGGGCAAGGCAGAGCAGTGAGCGCTGGAGTCTTCCTTGCAAATGTACATGTGGACCGACCTTTTGGGAAGCCGTTTTATTTTTGGAAATGTTGTGTAATTTTCCTAAACTAGGCTCACTCTACTCTTTATAAAATATGTTGAAACTAAATGTTAAGTATGGTCATACGACTTTTTAAAAAGTTTTTTTTCTATACGGGTTTTTGAGACATTTTGTTACATGAAAACATTTATATTTCCGCATTATCGAGTCTTGAAAATCCGGGTCGTTACACCACCAAGTTGGTGTATTCTGAATATTGGGGCTCGTATCCCCTCTTCCCTTTCTTGGCCAGCTCCGGCCGGTTCTAGCCTTTGCCAGACCGCTTCCCCCGGGAGGGATTCACGCTTGCCTCGGTTACTCCGGTCTGCGATTGCTGGGCTACGATGGGGGCCATACTGTGCCCCACTGGCGCGACGCCATAACCAGAGAAGTGCGTTGATTGGGCCGGGGCGTATCCTGAAGCAGCGGGGCCGTATACCGTAGGCGTGTACCTGGTACCGGGTGCGACGGCCGCCCCCGGGACTATGGGGGACGTTGCGTAGGACTGCGCAGGGAACTGCCCCGCTACACCCGGAATCGTCTGAGGGATGGGGTGAGGAGCCGTCGGCCATCCGAAGGCCTGGATCTGAGCCTCCTCCCAGTTGATGAATCCTTGGGCTCTCCTGATGAATTCTTCCAGAGTGGTGGCTTTACTGCGCTGCATGTCGTCCCAGAGTGGGGACCCGGCCCGGATCCCAGACTGCAGTGCCACTAGGCGTTGTCCGTCATCGACCTTGGTCTTGGAGGCTTCTTCAGTGAGCGTTGGATATACGCTCTCAATGTCTCCGCGGGTAGTTGCTTGATATTGGCGAGGGCGCTGATTTGCATGTCCATCCTCATGGCGGCCACGAATTGCTTCTGGAACGCCGACTGTAGCCTGGACCACGTTTGGATGGACCCCGGTTTAAGTCTTTTCCACCACTCTTCGGCGGGACCGCCCAACGTGATGGAGAAGCAGAGGCATTTGCCGTCGTCGCTGACGTGGGCCACGGTCATGAGTCGGTTGTACCGGGATAGATGATCCCTAGGATCTGTGCTTCCGGTGTAGGCGGTAAAGCTTGGCATCTTGAACCCCTTGGGCAGTACGTCGTCCAGGATGTGCCTCGCGCACGGCTCTTTATCCTCTTCGTTAGAGTCAGTGTCCGCGCCTTCCTGCTTGCGGACCAAGCGGTCAGTCACCTTTTTTAATGCGGCCATTTGCTCCATGAGCTACTTGGCCGTGCTATCCTCCAGGGGGATTCTCTCGTTCCTCCTGTCATTGATGTCGTTCCTGAGGTCGCCGTCTCGAGGAAGGATTTTTTCCTTGCGGGCCCGCTCTTTCCGGCCATTCAGTCCGTCACGCAGATCTACCCGGGAAGTGTCGTCCCCTGAGCTGAGAGCGTGACGATCCTCGCGGCGAGACTGATCCCGGCGGTTCTTTTTGACCAAGACACTTGGGTGCAAAGACCTTTCCCGCCCGTTCGCCCCTGGGGCGCGCCGGGGCTGATCGTCCCGCGGCCGCTCTCCCTGCAGATCGATTGGGTGGCCTCATCCTGGGACAGGGCGCACCTTCTCTTTCCTAGTTAACGGCCGTGAACGTGCCCCGGCTTTATCGACGGGGGTGGTCTTCTTCCGGGTCGTCCGTCGCTCCTTGTCCGGGACTTTCGGAGTCGTGTCGGGAAAAGGCTCTGGGGGACGGATCGGGCTGGCACCCCTGGGGCCCCCGGCTTGCGCTTGGGGAGCGGGTTGTTGCGTTTCTGGTTGCGGGCCAGCCGTGGGGTTGGCTGCCGGGCCCTGCGCGGCCATCAGTGCTTGCAGGGCCCGCAGAGACTCTTGCACCCGGCGGTGCGCCTTCGCCTGCTCAGCCATCCTGGCTTCCTGATCCAGGATCTGCTGCCTCAGTCTAGTCACCTCTGAGTCTTGCTGATCGTCGTGAGGGACTCCGGGGTCCGCGACTTCATCGTGATACTCCCCCTCGTTCTCCTCCTCGTAGTACTCTTCTTCGTTTTCTACTTCGTACTCTGCCTCACCCTCGTAGTCTTGCGACTCACCTTGGTGAGACGTCTGAGGAGGCACGTCTTCAGGCACGTCTTGAGGAATGTGCTGAGAAGGCAGCGGGTCTCCGTTACCTTACTCTGGGTTGGTAGGGTCGAAGGTGGTGTGACGCGTGTTCACCATCGTAGTAAAGGCCTGACGTTGGCGCTGGCTTCCTTCAGCTCTCAATGAAAGCACCGAACTGTTAACCGAGATTTTCGGCAACTATATTAATGAATGATATTAGCTAGTAATAATAATGAAAATGGAAAATCTACACGAGGTTTTTACGTGGTTGGGGCGTTAACTAGCCTTAGTCCACGAGTCCATATATTAGAGCTAGAAGAAGCTTTTACAATGGAGTTTTCTAACTATATCTGAACAGAGTTTCTGCCTTCTCTCCCCTTTCTTCATGTTGTTCTATAGCTTATATTTATAAGCTGAGGGGAACATCGGGTCTGGGTCGGATCCGACCTGGGTCCATCAGAGGAATGTGTACAGGGGCCTTTCTAGTGGAGGCCCAATACAAAAAGGTATACAAGGCACAAAATTCAAACCAGCTAAGGCCCAATTAGTTGACCTGAGACACAAGCATTCGCCCGACAAAACGACACTTTGGCTCTGACCACTTCGAGTCACGAGGCTGATTCAGGAGACAAGACCGGTCAGGGTACTTGGCTGCGCAGTCCTGACACACCAGTGGACAATCCCAATGCGGCCTTTTCTGTAGGCGAAAAGTGGGGGGACAATGCCCACGCGAACTGAGGCGGTTTCAGGCAACTGGGGAGGAGGCGATCCAGGTCCGTTTACCTTTGGCCCGCTACATTCACTTCGGGCCCGGACCATACCAGGCTCCGGGACAGGGACGCGTAGTCTGCGACGGTTCCGGGCGCTCCGGACATCGCCAGGACTGTCCAAGCTGAAGATGAACCCGGAGGGACGTCCCGGACCCTTCCAAACGGGCCCAATCTGGAGTCCCTGGGCCAGGCCCAAATGCCGAGTCGGTCCCCTGACCGTGGGCCAGGGCGAAGGCCCAAAGCCCTTCCAGGAAATGGGGATAACAAGTGTATATGGGCATATTTGTAATTTTGGCCCGATGGGGGCATAAATGTGATTATTTGCGATAAATTGTTGAGACCACATTATTATGTGGATATATTTGCAGCATATGGTTCGAGACGGTCTTAGTAAGCGATTTGTCGAAATAGTCACGGCGGGGATTTATACTCGGCTCGGAGGAGCCTCAGGGTTATTCTCGGGAGTTTAGGAGATATATTGGAGATTATTAGACTTTGAGTAAATAATTGGTGATTAATTGGATGACAGGATTTAGGTGGTAAATATTAGGAACACTTGAGGAATTAGTGGGAATTAGGAATAAATAACCATTCTACCTCTCTAATAAGTAAAATGGTTATCTTAATTGGGAGGGCATAAGGGTCATTACCTAAAGTTAAGGTGTAATGACCCAACTACTCTAGACTTTGGACCATTAATGACAACTATACATAGACACTAATCATTAATAAAACTTACAAGTGAAATGATCATAACTTCATTAAAAACTTGTAAAACAAATGTTAAACTACATAAGATTTAAAGTAGGATATGAGATCCCATTGTTTTAAAAGAAAAACATAACATAATTGTAAATAAAATTGATTACATAATAAAGTGCGGAAAAATACATATAAAACCATAAGTAAAGAAACTTCATCCTCGAATCGAACTCTCAGCCCTTCGATTCCATTCCGCCTCAATACACATTCCCAAGCTACCAAGAACTTTTCCCGCCACCAAAGCTATTTTCCTGCACATATAAACATAAAGGAGTGAGCCTAATGCCCAGCAAGGAAAACCTAACATGTAAACCATATACCTAAAATTCATAATGCAACATAAAACATATCATAAACATATGTCACATATACTATAATGGCCATTATTACTTGGGGTCCCATAAACTAAACAAGTCATATGCTCATTAGATTTGTGGGGCTTGCTAGCTAAGTAAGTCATATGCCCATAAATTTATTGGGGCTTGTTAGTTATACAGGTCATATGCCCAAGTCTACAACATACATAACATCACATAAATCATAGGTTAATCATAACACATAAATCATAAGTTAACATAACATAACATATAGAATCCTATCCTATTTTCCTTACCAAAAGTACCGAGATATGAGAACAGATTTGGGACTTTGGAACACTCCTAAAAACCATAAATGGAAGGGTGAGTATGCTAAAGAGAATGAGATGAAAAGAATGGATGAACTATATCATCAAGAATATACTTACCAAAAACCTTATGTTCAAGATCTTAGATTTCCTATCCAAGAATAAAGAATAAAGTTAGGATGTTGAGTAGAAACTATAAGAACTTAAAGAAAATAATACCAAAATGAACTAGAGTTTGGAATACCTTGAATGCTTTTATGACCAATCTAAACCTTGAACCGAAATGTGCTATAAACCTTACTTCCCAAGTGTTTGGTAAGCTTATAATGATTAAGCTTATAATTCCCAACCCAAGTGTTTACACTCTCACAATAACCTAGCAACTTGCAGCCTCTGAACTTAGCTTGATGAATGAATAAATGGTTGGGGTACTAGGTCCTATTTATAGAGTTCAAGAATGAAAAGATCTTCATTTAACTTGAATAAAAATAATGGCTTTTTAAGTGAAAAATATTTGAATTATTGTTCAGCAGAGGCTGAAGACTCGGTCAGAAAGATGCTGGACTTATCAAGAGGTTAAAGATTAAAATGGGAACATTTTCAAAAATATTCAAAAGTACACTGAAGGAGCCGATATATCGCCCCTTGTAGGCGATATATCGCCTGGGTCAACATGCCCGAGGCTCGTCGCGGTGCTCGTGCGAAGTTACGTGTTTTTCGTATCCCCGTACTGCGATATATCGCCCCCTATAGCTGCGATATATCGGCATACGCTGAATATTTAAACACGAGATTGCACATTTTAAGCTTAATTTGAAATGAGTAAACAGCCTTGACTAAGTCCTCTAACGTTTTCAAAGCTGCTAACAAACCCTAGGATATTCAAATATTACTCTTAAAAAACTTATTCCTCAAAAATACTTAATTATCATTAAACATACACATGACAAGTATTGCTTTCTTATTAGGTCTATCTAAACCTTATAATATAATAAATATCACCATCAGTATCAGTCATATTAATTAAACCTTAGGTTAAAATTAATATTCTTAAACTATAGGTTAAACTTAGAAAATCTACAAGTATTACTATGAGTGTCCAAATAAATCCCGGTCTAAACCAAAGTCCACAGTCATAAAAATACTACTATCTAACTAGCTAAGTAAAGTTTCTTGGACTTTACATAAGGATATGTTCAGTTTTATGTTAGATTAAGGCAGAAGCTTTTAAAATTAAGAAAGGAAAACAAAAAGGTTTGCTCTCTCTCCCTCACGAATTCTCTCTCCCTCTCACCCTTGGTGTTTTCTTCTTGGCTATTGATGAGGCTTGATGCTTGGGGGATTTAGACAGAAGGTTAAGGAAATTCAGCTGGGAAACTGAGCTATAATTGAGGTAAGTGCTGGTTTGTTAATTTGTTGAGGTTGTAGTTTAATTGTGTAAGAACTTGGACTGAGTTAGTATAGGGTTTGAGCTGAACTAGACTTAAGTTTGGGGTGCTGTATTCTGGTTAATTTGGGGAGCTAATTGAAGTATAATTGCTGAATTGTTGGGTGATATTAATGTATAGCTTAATTATGAGTTTGATGTTGTTTGGTGTTGAATTTGGGGAGGTGTTGAGGGATAATTCTAGGTAGAAGTTAGGTGTTCATGGCTGGGAGAAGGAGAAAAACCCAGGTTTTTCTCCGGGTTCGTAGGGCGCGCCGCGACCCAACTTGGGGGCGCCACAGTGCGTGTGGCCCTTCTGGCCTAACTTTCTCTCTGACTTGGGGGCGTGCCGCGACTTGCTTGGCCAAGTCGTGACCCGCCTCCCATTCTCCTTGGGAGATTGTTCTCTGACTTGGGGCAAGTCACGACTTGTTGAGCCAAGGCGCGACCCGCCTGGGAGGTTTGGCTTGGGAGGTTTCCAAGTATTGTTAGGGCTCAAGGGTTCGATCTTAGGGGCTCGAGACAATTTCTACTACCCGGTTTAGTAGAAATTGAGGACCCGGAGGCTAGTTTTGCTACCTAAGTATTATATTTATGATCAAAAGTTGATAGGTGTCGATAATTCTTGTGACTAGGTTTGTCGCCAAGGCTCGAGGCTAGGGATCGTGCTCGGAGTTAGTTCACTTTCTCCGCTCAGAATCAAAGGTAAGAAAACTGCACCCGGTTATGTGGTTGTGTTGGGAGTAAGAGCTCCATATACTTGTATGCAGTTTCATATGATGGTATTATGCCCTGTGGACATGAAATAAACGGCCTAAGAGTGCCGAAATTAACATTGGCGCACAAGGACGCGACTCAGCCACTGGTAGCTGAGGTTAATTATATAATCATTGAGCTCGGTCTAAGCGAGCCGGAGTCAGTGGGATAAACAGAAGGTATGGCCTAAGGGCGTCGACCCTGGATATTGTGTGATATGTTTACTGTTTTTAATTTGATGATTATGACATGTTCATTACTTGGATGGTTGATTATTGGTTTGCATATTGGTATCACTGATTATGTGAACAATGTGGTCTGCTGAATATCTGATAGATGATTTGTGAATTATTTGACCATTGATTATTGATTATGCTATGTTATATGGTTTTCTTGTTGAGCCTTGACTCACGGGTGCTACGTGGTGCAGGTAAAGGCAAGGGTAAGCTAGATCAACCCTGAATTGGAGAGCTCTGGGGGCGAAATGTACATAATCGGCTGCTCGGCTACCACGGCCGAGGGATGATACATAGACAAGAGGACCTAAAATGTCTATTTTGCCATTAGAGTGGCTTGTTGTTGTATATACCCTTTGAGATTTTGTAAACTGTTCTTCAACCCTATTTATTTTTGGGATCCCGTGTAACAACACTTATTTAAATGAAAATTTATCTTTTACAATTAAAATCTTTTAACCCTAGTGCAATAATGGTTTAGCGACACATTTTCAACTAAATGACTTGATTAGCAATTCTTGCACCTCTATTAACACATAGTGTAACGGTATTGGTTATCCAGGGCGTTACATGCCTAGTCCACGAGTCTGTGTTATTAACTTCTTAGAATTCTCCGATAGCTTTCTGGAAGCAATTGTACATAGTTTTTCCAATATCAATCTCTTGGTCCTTACAAATGAATTCTCCCACTCTATTTATAGAGGGGTTTTATGAATCTTTTCCCACAGATTTCAGAAATTTATTCTACAAATAAAATAAAATAATGTCATTAAATGAATTAGTTCTACGTACGCGGTAATATCCTATGATATTTGGGATTTAATAACAAATTACATCAAATCCCTTAAACATAGGGATTTTGTAACAATAAATATATTCACACACAACTGACGAGCTTGAATGCTAGATTCACGTGCCTTCGAGACTGTATGCCTATTGCGAACTCGTCATCTTGGTTCGCCTAGGCTCCCAACAAGTAATTATTGACGAAACCATCTTCTTCGAGCTTACTCCTCTCGAGCTCGAACTGCTTTGTCTGAGGGTAGGAAATAAATCAAGAAGCTTATACAAGTGTTGAACCCTTGCTACTATGAGTTGCGAGCCTAACTTATAACCTCAGAGCACCTCCGAGACTACGTAGTTTCCGGGTTCACCAATCTGAGATTGTCCTTACTGCTTTAGCGAGACTGTCTCTGACTTGCGGGTCACATGACGACTGTTCTAATCTCGAGCTTATGCCTTATGACCCTAATTTTCGAGATCGAAAATTCTCATTCTCGAAATCTGGGTGTAACAATATATATATATATATATATGACAATTTTCCTATAGATGCTTCACTTTAAGCCCTACCAGTAGGACTCTCAGTGTTTTTGACCCGTGTACATTTTTCGGCGCTATTTTTTTTTATGACCGTATATATTGTAGCTATTTAGAGCATACTGCCAATTTTAAAAAAATTCCAAATAGTTTACAGTACCGAAAACTAAGTTCAAACATGTTGTTGCACGCATGACTAATTTTTTTTATGCGCGTGGAAAGCAACATATTTGAACATAGTTTTCGTTACTATAAACTATTTAGATGCTCTAAACAACTACAATATACACAGTTTTTAAAAAAAAATCGTGCCGAAAACTGTTCACGAGTCGATAATACTAAAAAATTCCACCGATAGGGTTTAAAGTGAAACCCTATACAAAAATCTTTATATATATATTATTTTTTAAAATTTTTTATGAGTGGGATATGCATTTTACATAAAATCTTCTTAAAAAAAAAGATTTTCATTTTAGTCCATTATCTTAGTGAGACATTCTCTCCGAAACTTTTTTTACATCCCTTTCACATTAATCTCAACCCAAAGTCTTTTCCTAATAAACCATGAGTAATGGTCCTAAATATTAGTCATAATAATGTGACAGTTTAACTCCTAATAAACCATGAGTAATGGTCCTAAATATTAGTCATAATAATGTGACAGTTTAACTCATTGTATCTATTTTAAAAGGGAAATTTCAATTTGTATGCTTGTTAATTTCTATAATTACAAAAAAATGCTAGGCATATTAAAAATTTCAAAATAATGCTATTTTTTTTGCACTTTATCCAAAATGCCCTTTCCATTTCCTCCTCATTTTTCTCTTTTCACTTCTCATTTCTCATTTCTCTCTTCTCTCTTCCCTCTCTCTCTCTCTCTCTCTCTCTTATTTCACTCTCTCTCACCTCACAACACCACCACCACACTAAATATTATATTTCGAACAAATTTGGATATGATTTTTGGGTTTTTTTTGCGAATTTTTTTAGATATGAAACTCTGAAATCTGCAGAAAATCGACCTTGCTCGATGGTGGTTCGATGGTGCTCGATGTCAGCTCGATGAGACCTTCAAAATCATGATTTTTCATGAAAAAATGACTTTGCTCGATGGTGGTTCGATAGTGGCTCGATGGTGCTTAATGCAATTTTTGCAAGAGACATAATTTTTCACTCGGGTGTCCGTTTGGGGTGATTTTTTTTTTTTGGGTATTTTTTCAAGATCTACACGTTTGACATGTTCATATGCACATTGGTGAAGTGTAATACTTGTAAAAAAAATACAAAAGTGCAAACATACCTCATGTTTAAGACATCTTTTGGTATATTTTTAAGTTCTAAACTTCCCAAATGTGCATATGAGTATGTTAAACGTGTAGATCTTGAAAAAATACCCAAAATAAAAAAAAATACCCCAAACGAACACCCGAGTGAAAAATTATGTCTCTTGCAAGAATCACATTGAGCACCATCGAGCATCATCGAGCACCATCGAGCTATAATCGAACCACTATCGAGCAAAGTCGTTTTTTCATGAAAATCTCAATCTTGAAGGCTCCAGCGAATGGTTGCTCGATAGTGCTCGATACCAGCTCGATGGGGCCTTCAAAATCGAGATTGTTCATGAAAAAATGACTTTGCTCAATGGTGGTTTGATTATGGCTCGATGGAGCTTGATGGTGCTCGATGTGATTCTTACAAGAGACATAATTTTTCACTCGGATGTCCGTTTGGGGTGATTTTTTTTTTATTTTGGGTATTTTTTCAAGATCTACACGTTTAACATGCTCATATACACATTTGGGAAGTTTAAAACTTAAAAATATACCAAAAGATGTCTTAAACATGAGGTATATTTGTACTTTCGTATTTTTTACAAGTTTTACACTTCACAAATGTGCATATGAGCATGTCAAACGTGTAGATCTTGAAAAAATACCCAAAATAAAAAAAAAATCACCCCAAACAGACACCCGAGTGAAAAATTATGTAAATTGCAAGAATTACATCGAGCACTATCGAGCTACCATCGAACCACCATCGAGCAAAGTCATTTTTTCATGAAAAATCATGATTTTGAACGTCTCATCGAGCTGGCATCGAGCACCATCGAACCACCTTCGAGCAAGGTCGATTTTATGCTAATTTCATAATTTCAAATCTGAAAAAAATTGCAAAAAAAAACTAAAAAATCATGCTCAGATCCGTTCGAAATACATTTAGTGCGATGGTGGTGTTCATGGTGAGAAGAGATAAATGGGAAGTAAAAAGTGAAAAGGAAATGAAAATGACATTTTAGATAAAGTACCTGAAAATAACATTATTTTAAAAATTTTAATATGCCTAACATTTTTTTTTTGTAATTATATAAATTATCAAATTGAAATTTCCCTTTTAAAAAAAAGCAGCCACACCTGTGTGTAAGGTTTCATATCATTACCCATAAACCATACATTTCATATCAGAACATATTATCTTATAACGTTAATCTCACCTTGCTCGAAACAAGAAAAGCAGTAGCTTTCTCGCAATGGCAGCAGGAAATCTCTCCGTCGTCGCAGGCCGGATCCTCGAATTGCTGAATTCGGAAGAGAAAGTAAAAGCCATGGAATCTCTCTCGGGCGCACACAAGGAGTTCATGCAGAGACTGAAGGATTCCATTTCAGAAATCGAGCCCGTTCTTCTTGATGCGGAAAAGAAGAGTCAACGCGATAACAACATCAAAGATTGGCTGATGGAGCTCGAACACGTCCTCTACAATGCCGAGAACTTGCTGTGCTTCTACACCCAGCAATTTGCCAAACAGGTACGCAGTGATTTCTTCGCGTCATCTAAGCGCAAGAACATGCTTCAGGAAATAAATGAAGTTAGGGAGGAACTAGGTAGAATTGTAGATCAGAGAAAACTTTTCGATTTGGAAGTGGTGTGCGGTGAAGAAGTAGTCATCGGAAAAGATCATAGGTCAGAGAACCAGTCAGACCAACCCATAGAAGATACTCTTAGGAACGAAGATATAACAAAAATCATTAGAATTTTGTTAGGTGCGGAAGATAAGGAGAAAATTGGGGTTCTTCCCGTAGTTGGTAGGGCAGGAACGGGGAAAACCAGGGTTGCAAAACTTGTGTACGAGGATGAGGCCGTGAAAACTAATTTTGAACCTCGAATTTGGGTATTCGTTTCTGAAATCTTTGATGTTGAACTAATTCTGAGAAAAATACTTGCAAAATTAACTGGTAAAAACAGAGAGGATCTTCCGAGTAACCAAAAGTCGCAAGACTTAATGCTTGCACGGTTATTATCTGGAAAGAAGTACTTTATGGTATTAGATGACGTGCATGAGACAGAGTCTAGACAATGGAGTTCTCTAATGGAGTCTTTAGAAGTTGGTGCATTAGGGAGTAAAATACTTGTGACTACTCCATCTAACAGGGTCGCAGACTTGGTTAAAGGCAGCCTCCAACCTTATCTGTTAGAAGATCTAAGCTTAGACAACTACTTGTTTTTATTTGGAAAATTCGCATTTGGAGATTGTAAGAAGAAGATTGAAGATCGGTCTCACCAGATACGCCTTGGGATGGAGATTGTAAGGAGGTGTGCCGGTCGTACTCTTGTCATTACGGCAATGGCAGCCATGTTACATTCAAGAAGTGTAGAGCAGTGGCGGCTCTTTTACAAGAATGAATTTTCCAAAATAGGGGAATATACAAATGATCATAATGAGATGCTGAGTTTACTGAAGCTGTGTTACGATCATCTCCCTTCACCTCTCAAACATTGTTTTGCTTTTTGTAGCTTGTTTCCAAAAGGTCAAGTGATGGTTGTCCAGACGCTGATAAAGTTGTGGATGGCTCAAGGTTTCATCATTGAAAAATCTGATAAATCTGCTGAGGATGTTGGTTATGAGTATGTTCAGATTTTAGTCGGGGGATACTTCTTTGAAGTAGTTGAAAGGGACGCTGCACAGCAAGTGACAAAATGCAAATTGCATAGATTCATGTATGATCTCGCAGTGTTGGTAACGGGGGGCCAATGCTTGTTATTATCATCAGCAGATAGTTATGATACCAGTAGAAGAACTTTGCATGTGTGCTTTGATTTTGACTTATCTTCTACTGAATTCATTGCAGCTCTTGATGTAAAAAAGACAAGAACGATTGTTTTGTCAGGTCAATCAAGACGGAGACATGGAGGGAGATATGGAGGGATTCACGTTAACATAATTTTTGATAAAATATGTTCCAAATTCAAATTTTTACTAGCACTGGACATGCATGATTCAGGGATTGAGATCGTGCCAGATTCTATTAGCAAGTTGAAGCTTTTGAAATATCTTGATCTTTCTGAAAATGAGGGCATCACAGAGCTTCCTAATTCTATCACTCGACTTTTGAATTTGCAAACATTGAGACTCTCTTCTTGTTTCAAGCTTAAGAAGTTGCCTGAAGATTTTAGTAATCTGACTAATTTAAGACATCTTGAGATTGATGGTTGTAATAATTTGACTAATCTTCCGAGAGGAATCGATCAAGTACATGATCTCGAGGCTTTATCACAACTTGTAGTAAGGGAAGACTCCTCCAAGTCCGATGGTGTGTTGAAAAAATTGCGAGAACTGAGCAAGCTGCCGATCAGAAATTTGAGACTTGTTTTAAGACATGAAATATATGTCACTGATTATTTGAAGGAAGTATCAAGAGGAATTCGATCCTTGTCATTAGAAACTGAAGGTTATAATTTGGAATCTGAATTCAAACAAACATGTCTAAACAGATACCTCAGTTCCGATCTTGAAGAATTGTCTATAAATGGATTCAGGGCTGTCTCACTATTTTGTCGTGACTCGTATTTTCCTGGTAAGCTGGTGAAACTTTCATTGAGAAGATGTGCAAATTGCAAAAATTTACCAGCAGTTCAGTTATCTAGTCTCAAGGTATTGGTGCTAGATGATATTCCCAATCTAGAATACATTGCAGATTCTTATTCATCTTCTTCAACAACATGCTTTTCAACCCTGGAAGAACTCTGGCTCACGGAACTACCAAAGTTTAAGGGATGGTCGAACAATGAAATCAATGAGTTGCCTTCATTCTGTGGTCTCTCTAAACTAGTTATTGAGGATTGCCCCAACTTGGCCTTCATGCCGCGATTCCCAAATCTGGAGAAAGGTCTAGTTGTGGATAGAATTAGCTGGACGCTGTTTGAGCAGACCATGAACCAGAATGTAGCACCATCATCATCAACTTCCCTGCCTCCTCTCTCCAATTTGAAGATTCTGTGTATTGTAGGCATTAAAGACTGCATAGCTGATCAAATTAGGTGGAAAACTCTGAAAAAACTACAATTCTTGAAATTCGATTGTCTTCCAACACTGAAGATTCTTCCAGATGATCTTAGAGAACTGACCGGCTTGCAAGAACTCCATATTTGGCGCTGTGTTATCAAGAAACTACCAGACTGGATCAATAAACTCCAAAGTCTTGAGAAACTTGTGATTCACGTGTGTCCCTTTTTGGAAGAATTACCTGAAGAAATCAGTAGCCTTCCTAACTTGAAGACACTGGAGATTGAGGAATGTAACACACTATTGAGAAGATGCGAAGAGAAAATAGGTGCAGATTGGTCCAAGATTGCTAAAATTCCCGAAAGGAAATTGGGTCTGATTTCCGGGAGATGATGTAGAGTCATTCCTTTTTTCAGGTACACTAGTCATACTCCTACTAATGAAGGATCAAACCCCAATCTATCATTCTCCTCTTTTTTCCCTTTCACTGTTTTGATGCAATTGGAGAATTTAACAAGTGGTATTTTTTATTGTTGTTTTCCTTTCTTTGACATACAGAGCAAGGCACAATGATATAGACATCTTTACAGAAAATATGTAGCAAGTGAAAATCTAATGGTAATGACCTTATTTTCTCATTTTGATTTGGGGCTCATTATTAATTTGCAGAACAAATTGGTGGAAAATTTTAGCTTATAGATTGGATCTTGTTTTATCCTCAGCTTCTTGGAAATGTGAACAACTCTAGAGTAAAGTGGTACTTATTTCTCCATTCCACTAACTTTCATTTTCATTGTAAATCTGGTAGATGAAGTGGTATATTGTGGTGTTTCATTGCATAAGCAGAAAGGAAACTGGATAGAATTGGATGATAGTACTAGTGAATGCTAAGATTTGTTTAGAGGTATTTTCATTGTTCTTAATTCTTTATAGACAATCTGTATGTATTCTTTATAGACAAGCTTATATGTATCTTTTAATCAATAAAAAAAGCATACAATCTGTATTGAAGCCACCAGTGACCACATTGCCTTGATGAATTTAGTCTCACTTCTTAATAGATAAGCCAGTTGAATGATTGCCCATCTTATAATTTATTGGTACACAAAAAATGTGATTGTAGAAAACTATGGTTGGGCTTTTTTAGAATAGAGGACAGAACATGACTTTATGAGATGGTATTCAACCATCCCTGGTCGTTTTTATATCATATGTAATCCAAAAGTTTAGTAAGAGCTAACCTCATATATAATAAAATCTTTCACCTAGAATTCTGAAATCTTACGTGCTGCAATAGTTTTGTTTTTATTAGAACCAATTTCTGACATTCAAAGTGATATAATTCTTTATTATCTAGAGAAAAAATTGTTAGGCCTGAAACGGTTATCACATATACTAGGCAATGAAAGAGCTAAAAGTTAGTTGTAGGTAGTTTTTTATGCTTAGTTGTATGACTTAGATTTAAAATATAAATAGCCCAGCCTGGTGTGAGATGAAGGGAATGGGTTGTATTGAATTTTAAGGAGAGATTCTCTCACACCATCTCTCTTACTCTTTGTGATTCTCTTACTCTACCAAATCTTCCACATTCATCTTTCTTATGTTTCAAATTTTACAATGACACGTAGGGTCAATCCGTTTGTTTCTTCTGAGTAATGTAATGGTGTTGTCAGAAAATTATTAGGCTCCACAAATTTCTAATACAAAAATATTTAAACCAATGAATCAAAACATTGAGAAACTTGCAATAAATATTTAACTATTGTTACTCTACTGTAGAGACCACATATTTCTTAATTTTCATTGTGACTGATGAGTTCGTACTTAATTCAAGATCTGGTTCTTTGTTTTGACTCTTCAGATTATACTCAGACAGTATGAGCATGTTCCATCCAACATTCGAGAAGGTAATTAACTATATTTAGTCCCTTTATATATTGTTGAATAAAAGAAATATTCTTATTGAAACTGGTATAGTTTCCGCATTTGATAATACTCTTCTTGAGGTTTTATTCTTTGAAACCATCAAGGCACACATCGCATACGTATAACTTTTTAATAAAAGTTCATGATTTTTCTTTTCATTGTAATTCAGCACAATGGCCACAACAATCAAAGACTTGAACAACCATCACAATTGGCTTCAGGGATTCATGATGCTGGCACACCATAGTTTGAAGCCAATTATAGCAAACTCCCCTGATCATCACTGACACTGAGCCTTAAATTTTAATAGAAGGGGAGAATATGATAGTTCCACGCTATCCCATAAAAAGCAATTAGTTTACAACTTTATGGGGCCACTTGCAGTTGATCTCTTGTTCAGGTACACAAATCAAATTATGTATATGATTCCTGATTTGGAAGCTTCCTTATTGCAAATGATTGTTACTTTCAGTTAGTTTGTTATGATGGTTAAAAAGAGAATTCTGGGAATGTAGCTGCAGGATTTTAGGGATTTCTCAGAGATGTTTTTTTTTTGAATAAGCTCAGAGATGTTAATTTCATAGGAGCTGTGCGATTTTTTCTTCCCATAAGAGTGTAATCTTGACATCAAGTAGCGGCAGATGAATTATCATATTATTAAGAGCATTGCTGTATGGTACCAATGGTGTCCAAACACCAGTTAATTTAGTTTTGATTGGTATAATTTACTAGTGCATTCTCCATATGGCCCATATAATGTAGGAATTTACTCACCGGGTTTTTTTTGCAAAGTATCATTTTGTACTTTTTTTCCTTCAACAATGCTCATATGATACCCAGTATTTTAAAATCATACATATTTGATACCTTAGACTCAGTTTTAATAAATAAAATTGTCAATATGAAACTGTCATCAGTTATAAGTAAGTAAATTTGAATTTAGAACCGGTTTGATTAAATTCGTAAAATTTTATTAATTAAATTTGAGTTTAGGGTACTAAATATGTACGATTTAAAAATACACTGTACCAAATATGTACGATTTCAAAATACAAAATATCAAATGAGTATTATTGTAAATACAAGTACTAAAATGATACTTTAATAAAATACAGGTACCAAACACATGGTACCAAATAGTTACATACTCTTTAATATAAGATAATTCTGTGAGTTATTTTTTGTTTTTTTTACTATACTACAAAGATCAAACATATCTTAACAATATGCACTTCCACTTTTTTTTCCCTCTCCAAATTCACCAGCAAAGAATAAAACCAGCTTCGGTAACCACCATTGCCGCAGCCATAAGCTCCAAAAATCAATCGGAAATCCACCCACAAACTAATCCAAATAATATCTCATTAACAACCTCATATCAACCACATAAACCTAAACCTTTTTCCTCAATCATTTTCTGTTCTCTCATTTAAGTCTTTTTCCTTTTTCTAATTTGAAAGTTTCGTCACTTTTTTTTCTCAAATAACCTTTTTAATTATTATGTTACGTCACTTTCTCTCTTATTAATTTATCTCTCATCATTTTCACTAATATTATTTTTACTTTCATTACTTTTTCTCTCATTATTTATTATTTTATTATTTTATCTCTCATCCCTAACCTCATTTCTTTCTCCTCATTTTTTTATTTAGTCATTTTCTCTCTTATTTTTTTCTCTTACATCAATTTTTCTCTTCTCAAATTTTATTCCTCAAAATTTCTCTTCTTATTTTCTACCTATTTATTTTCATTATTTTTTCTTTCATATTAGTTTATCTCATTATTTATTACAAACTTTAAAAAAAAAATTCTCTTTATAAATATATTTATTTAAGATTTTTTTAAAAAAAATAAACCTAAAAAATTATTTTTAGAAAACATTAACCAAACACCTATTATTTTTTGAAAACTACAAAAACTATTTTCTGTTCTCAATTTTTAAAATACAATTTTGAAACACAAAAAATAGAAAATAATACTAAAATGTCACTTTAATTTGATTGATTTATATATATATATATATATATTTTAGAGCGTATTTAGAAACAACTATGTAAATATTAAAATAGTAATTGTATATGTGAGTAATTATACTATATTTTTATATATAAATTAGTAATTATTTATAAATTTTTATTGTGATATTCGAGAAAATAATTAATAATTATATTTAAAATTGATATTAATCAGTAATTATGCCGAATTCTTAATGGTTACTAGAGTTGTAGAGTGTTACAATCAATTTCAATTACAAGGTGGGTTTTCATACTACGAACCAGGGAAGGGATGAGACGAAAATATTACACGTGTCAAGACGAGTGAAGACAAATAATATTTAAAAATAACAACCAAAGTGGGGAAATCATTTTAAAAAAAAGAAGCGGAAAAATGAACAGTACCCTGCAGTTCTCCTTCTATGTTGACTTTCTTCGTCGTCATTCCCTTCACCATACTTGCTTCGTCTCCAAAACCAACTTCAAATTCCATCAATTATGGCTGCTGCTGATTCGGTTAGTGATGCTTTGCCCTCTGGTTCGATTCCGCGTTTGCTGCAGCGATTGGCCTCCGAGGACATACTCCAACTATTCCATGGAAAGAAACCCATTCTCAAGCTGCTTGACAAGTTGAACACAAGCCTGTCATCAGCTCATAAGCTGCTCAATGATGCTGAGGGGGAGCAACTTATGAATAAGGAGGTCAGACTGTGGCTTTTCAAGGTTCAAGATCTGATCTTTGAAGCCGATGACTTGGTGGATAGGATTGACTATGAAGCTCTGCGATCCAAACTTGAAGATGATCAATCCAGCAGCGGCGCAAGCCAGGTATTTCACCAACTGAAATCCATGTCCTGTTTCTTGCCCACATTTGATAAAACCGTACTGCGTGATGCCTCCAAGATCCTCCTTGAACTAGATGATCTTCTTGTTCGAAAAGAAGTTCTTGGCCTGAGAGAAGGTTTTCGAAGCAAACCTCGGCAAAGGCCACCTGCTCCTTTAGTAGAACGGTCTGATGTTTATGAGAGGGGTTATCATAAAAAAAACATTATCGATCTGTTGCTAGACGACGATGTTGACGATGGTAGAAGGATTTCTGTCATCCCGATTGTCGGGATGGGAGGTGTAGGCAAAACCACTCTTGCTCAACTTGTTTATGATGATGATAAAGTGAAAAAACATTTTGAGCTGAAAGTATGGATTTGTGTATCAGAATCGTTTGATATTTTGAGAATAATGAAAGCGATTATTGAGGGAGCCACTTCCAATAACTATGATTACGAAAACTTAGACCTACTTCGATATAGATTGAATGAAGCGTTGGAGGGGAAGAAATTTTTTTTTGTTCTTGATGATGTTTGGAACGAGAATGAAGCTATGTGGGCAGCTTTGAAAAGTTGTTTTGAATCTGGATCAAGTGGTAGTAAAATTATTGTGACTACACGAAGCCAAGTTGTTGCCTCAGTTATAACCACTGGGAAGATTTATCAATTAACTACGTTGTCGGATGAAGATTCTTGGCAATTATTTGCCAAATGTGTTTTTGGAGAGAACGTTGATCCCAATGACTACCAAGTCCTCCAAGTGATTGGTAGGGAAATAGTGAAAAAGTGCCGAGGCTTACCATTAGCAATAATATTTGTTGGTGGATTATTGCACGCAGAAAGGGATCCCAAAAAATGGGAAGAGATACTTAATAGTGACATATGGGAGAAATCATATGAACCATTGGGATATGTTCTTCCAGCTTTATGGTTGAGCTATTGTCACTTACCGGCACATCTCAAGCAATGCTTTGTGTATTGCTCCATATTTCCCGAGGATTATGAATTTGATAGAGAAAAATTGATTTTGCTGTGGATGGCAGAAGGTTTTCTACAAGTTGATGAACAGAGCAAAAAGATGGAGGAAGTTGGAGAGGAATACTTTCAGGATCTTATGTTAAGGTCATTTTTTCATCGTTCAAGTAATGGAAAATCGTTCTTTAAAATGCATGACCTGGTACATGATTTAGCTATGCTTGCATCACATAAATTTTGTTTTAATTTGGATTCCGATAATAATTTTATTGGCCTTTCAAAAAAGACCCGCCATTTGTCATATATGAAGGGAGGTTATATTGCCAACAAATTTACAGGCTTGTCTAGAGTCAAGAGCTTGCGTACTTTTTTAGCATTGCCATTACAACAATGCTATGCGAGGAACGTAGTCCCATATGATGTGTTGCTTACAGTAGGAAGTTGTTTAAGAGTATTTTCCTTAAGCGAATCTTCTGTTAAGATGCTGCCTGATTCAATTGGTATGCTAAAACATTTAAGGTACCTGGACTTGTCTTTCACTGTAATTGAAGAGTTGCCAGATACAGTTTGCAATTTGTATAATTTGCAGACACTATTGTTGGAAGGTTGCACTAGACTTACTACATTGCCAAAGAGGATAGGGAAATTAATTAACTTGAGACATCTCTGCACTCCCCCCTTCTTGAATGAGAGGCCACAAATTGGTAAAATGTCAAGTGATATTTGTGTGGATAAGAAGACTAAGTTTAGCGTGAAGCATCTACAAAGGTTGAACAATCTACAACGGACTCTTCGCATTTCTGGACTAGAAAATGTTGCAGATGTTAAAGATGCTTTGGAGGCTGAGTTAAAGAATAAGAAGTTTGTTAATAAGTTGATATTGAGATGGGGTATTAATCATGCGGCCGATTATAGTAAATCGCAAGAAGAAAGAGAAGTGCTTGGCCAACTTGAACCTCATGCAAATTTGAAGGAACTTGAAATCCATAACTACAAAGGTACCGCTTTCCCAGATTGGTTTGGATCCCATTTGTTATCTAATATGGTGACTGTGAGTCTATATAAATGTAAGCATTGTTTCATCTTGCCGCCTTTGGGGCAGCTACCCTCCCTCAAACACCTTATGATTTCGGATTTTGCAAGCGTGTTGAGGATAGGGTCAGAGTTCTATTCTATTTCTGGCACAATACCATTTAGATGTTTGGAGAGTTTGCATTTGGAATTGATGCCAGAGCTCCGAGAGTGGTTGTTTATTGAAGGCGAAGTTGAAGGTGGAGTTTTTCCTCTTCTCAAGGAACTTGAATTGAAAGACTGTCCGAGACTCAAAGTTTCATTGCCTAATTACCTTCCATCATTGAGAAAGCTTGTCATCGATGAATGTGACCAACTACTACCTTTACTTCCAAGGGCCCAACAGATGGATGCTGCATTTCCATCTCTTGACACTATAAGAATATCTGAATGTCAAGGACAGGAGATATTTCTAGAAGGGGGATTGCCTTCGAGTTTAAAGGAAATTGTCATTTGCAGTTGCGAAAACCTTGAGGCCTTAGACTCAAAAGCCATTCAACACCTCACCTCCCTTGAGAAGCTGGAAATTTTGTTCTGCGTCAACCTTATTTTCTTGCCAAAACCACCTCGTTCTCTTCGTTCTCTATCAATCAACTGTTGTCCTTTACTAACACCACGACTGCAGAGGGAGATTGGGGAGGATTGGCTCCTAGTTGCTGATATCCAAAATCTAGATATACAGTCGCATCCATACTTAAACTAAGATCAAGGCTCTGTAATTTTTCGAAGTGTTCTCCACACCAGCTGGTACTACTCTTTCCTCTCCACTTGTTTATAGTTTTACGTGTAGTATGAACTAAAAGAGTTCTTAATTATTGTTATTGACTTCTGCAATTAATATTCTATTCTTGAACGCTTCCAACTGATTTTAGCACTGTAATATCCTAGCCCAAGAGATGTATAGCTTAGTTTGCTCCAATTTTAAAATGTGGTTACTGGTAATAGACTACATTTCTTGTTGCAGCTTATTTGAATGCAGCTCTGTTCTTTTTTGCAGGCATTATATCCCCAACGTAATGGATTCTTTTCAAATGTTACAAGTATAGCTATATTTTCTCTGTTCATTGAGGTAATAATATTGCCATATCTTATAATACTAATATGCAACATATTCGAGTTATGCACTCACAAGCTTCCAAACCTTATTCTTATGCAGAAACTTAAAAATTTTGTGAATGTGAAGCACATATTCAGGCATCTCATATAATTGTTAAAAGAAGGGAAACAAAACTACTTCTAAATCGTGTAAGTTATGTTATTTTAATTTCTTGCTTAGACATGTCTTAAAATTATCTACTCTACTTTGCTAGATTTGTTGTTTTTAATCCACTTTTATGCCTTTTTAATTTTGTAGCTCTTTTAATTCAAAGTTTGGAATCATACTACCAAGTACCAATGTTGCAGTTAATAGGTACAACTGTACAAGTTCTTAACGAATATGACTATAGAATTACATATATTTCTACATTGATTGTAATCATTATATTCTAATGGACAGGGTTTTGGTTGATACCACTCAGTTCAATGAACTGTGGCTATAATTGTTTGCTCAACAACAACTTTGTCATATACCACCTGCAGTGGCTTCTATTGGACTAGGATTCAACAATTTTGTCTCGTTACATTGGCTCCTAATTCTGAGCTTTGTGCTATGTATTGTCATGGAGTTCAACTTTGCATCTGATGTCATCTCTTAAACTCTTTTGGTTTTATCTAATTGTTTGAATGTAATTCCAGTTGTCAATCTCGCTTAATAATTGGTAGCTCACCTTTGTTGCATAACTGGCTGGGCTGTATTTGGTGTTGCTATTGTTTTGGTTAATGGATTGAGATTGTGTTTGAAGTAATATTTTAGGCAAATATTTGTTTTAATAATTTATTTGAGGTCAATTACTGTGATAGTATATAAATATTTGGTTTATGACCAATATCTCACTTTGGTTCCAGTATCTCACTTTGGAACTGGATAAGCTCTTATATAAGAGCACACTTGGGAGACTTGAAATTTAAATATTAGCAGTAGCCACCAATATGGTTATTCTAATAGAAGCTGTAAATTTTTAGATGTAATTATATTCTCTGATTCATTATTATATTGAATAAATCATTCAGTAGTACTTATTTATTTTTAATAAACATTTCAATATTTCCTCATAAGGATCATGCTTAATATAAAAGCAACCAAAATGGAAACACACCAATGTGGTTCATAGGACTTGTGTTGACCTTGTGAAGAAAATCCGTTTGTGGAGCTATACCTGCCAATTATTATGTCATAAACCATCTGTTATCCCCATTTCCTGCATGGACCCGGGACTTTCGTCCGGGCCCATGGTCAGGGGCTGTTCAGCATGCGGGCCCGACTCATGGTCAGGGGCTGTTCAGCATGCAGGCCCGGCCCAAGGCCTCTTTGTACGGGAGTGTCCAAGAGGAGGGGTACGGGCCCGGGGTGCATGTCTGGGCCCATTAGGGGGGTCCGGCATGGTCGTTCGGGTCCCGTCATCCGGGAGACGTACAGACCGTTCAGACCCCTTATGACACACGCGTCCTGGTCCCAGACCCTGGTACGGTCCGGGCCTGTGGTAAATGAAGAAGGATAAAGGTAAACGAACCCAGATCACATCGGCCCCGGTTGGAGGGGCCGAGCATCCAGGAACCTAAAGCCGCCCCACTCCGCGTGGGTGTTGTCCCCACTTTTCGCCTGCGGAAAAGGCCACCTCGGGATCGCACGCCGTTGTTTCAGGTCTGCGCTGCCAAGTACTCTGACTGGTCTTGTCTCCTGAATCAGCCTCGTAACTCGAAGTGTCCAGACCAAAAGCACCGTTTTGTCGGGCGAGATATAGCTCTTGAGTCAACTTATTGGGCTTTAGCTGATCTGGAATTCATGTATGTTGTATCTTTTATATTGGGCTTCCACTAGAAAGGCCAAGAATATCCGCATCTCTGATGGGCTCGGGTCATACCCGGCCCAGACTCAGTGTTCCCATAAGCCTATAAATACAGACTATAGAACACTGGAAAAAGGACCTCTCTTCAACTAAGAAACAGTTACTCTCTCAAAATACAGAGAGAAACTCCATTGTAAAAGGTTTTCCAAGCTCTAATACTACAGACTCGTGGACTAAGACTCATTAACGCCCAACTACGTAAAAATCCCGTGTTAATCTTCTACTTTTATTACTATTACCCTTGAATAATATTTATTAATATAGTTACTGAAAATCTCAGTTATCACCATCCCTTCAGACTAGTAAAACCTAAAGGACAAAGATAAAGAAACCAACATAAGCAAATTGAAAAGCAAACGTGTATGATTATCAGTGGATCCACAACCAAACTATTGTGTAAAATATTATTTAGGGTCAGTGTGATCCTATTAGGAAAGTTTATCGAACAGGTTACTGGGGTATGCTTACTTTCTTTCTTATATTTGATAATCAATTATCAACAGGGTTTGGCACTGCATTGACCAGAGACATCACAGAAAACTGATTTTTCTGGATCTTAATATTCTTATTCATATAGATTTGTAGTTCTGTCCTTTTGCTCTACTTTTTTTTGTTTCTTTCTCGGCTGCAAGAATTATGGCGGATGCAGTACTTTCTGCTCTTTTTGAACTGATATTTGAGAGATTGTCTTCCCATGTCTTGTGTTGATCCCAAAAGAGGGTGTTTTAATATTTAAACTCGCAAGTGCATGAATCGTTTCGGAATATAATGTTCATGTAAGTACGAGGTCGAACCCATGGGAGTTGACTAAGATCAAAATAAACTATTTCAAACAAAGCAATAATATTATAACCTAGTTCCAAATATTTGATGAGATTTTGTTTTAGAAAAATAAAAGACAAGTAATAAATATTAAAAACTATTTCAAACAAAGCAATAATATTCTAACCTGGAAGCTTAGGTGGGCAGGTGACGTGGCCTTTGGTGGCTGGTGCAGCTTGGGAGTCTTCAGCTGGTTGTGGTCTTGGAGTGGGCCTGGGCCTGGCGTGGGCCAAAGGCTGGAACTTGGGTTTGATTGCAAAAATACTACTTTCATTTCTTTTTTTCCAAAGCTTCAAAATACTATAAATTTTCTACAAAATAAATATAAAATGAATCATAATAAAATATTTTCAACTATAAAATAAATCAATTTAATTCTTTCAAAATATTAATTATATTTTAATTTATATTTTATTAATAATACAATATTTTTTACCACTAACTTAACAATAATAATTCAATTAACATTTTACAACAAAATACTTATAAAAATACACAAAATTATATAAAATCAAGACTATTAAATTCAAAATTACTTAAAATCTAAAAACTTAATAAATCAATTAAAAAGCTCAAAAATTAAGCCATAATTAGCCCATAAAAACTGTTAAAATAACTCTCTATTTTATAGTGTTATCATCTTGGAAGAATGCAGGTGGTTATCGCCAGGCACCAATAAGGACCAGATAAGAAAGCTTCAAAGTTTACTTTCAACGGTTCAACTAGTCCTTGAAGATGCTGAGGATTGGCAAGTAAAGGAAAAGGCGGTGAAAGATTGGCTGATAAAGCTCAAAGATGTAGCTTATTGGATGAGTATGTTACAGAAGCTCTACAACATAAAATGGAGTTTCACCATCTCATGGAAGTAAGAGGATGCCTAATAAACATGGTATGTCACTTCTTTTCTCGATCAAACCCAGTTTTCTCTCGTTATATAATGATGAAAAGGTTGAAAAGTATAGTTGAAAGGTTAGACACAATTGAGATAGTAGTTCTAGTACTAATAATGTTAAGCTATCATCTCAGTCTAGACTGCAATCAGATTCTTACTTGTATGAGTCTGAAGTGTTTGGGAGAGATGAAGACAAAGAGAAGATCATAATCTGTCTGATGAATCCGATTGATAGTGGAGATGTTTCAGTCATTCCCATGCTTGGCATGGGAGGGCTAGGGAAGACAACTGTGGCGAAATTGGTCTATAATGACAACTGTGGCTGGGCGACACCATTTCATGGCTACGAAGGCTGAATTCGAAGAGAGATTCAAAGGTAACCCATGAGCTTTCTTGGGTCTGGGTTGTGAAAATCATAAACCTTACTCTTACATGATGGGATTGTTTAAAAAGAAAATGGATGAACTATAATCTTATGAGTTATGCTAACTTTATCCATAAAAGGGAGGCTTTTTTAAGAATGGTTTTATTTTATTTTTTGGGCTCTGTCTTTGGTTTTCTTTTTGTATTTGATTAATTCAAGTAGTGTTGTTTTGTTCAAAAAAAAAAAAAAAAATGAAAAACAAAAAACAAGTTGAATGATTGGGAGTGCCCTCTATCCATATCCTCTTCATCTATTCAGCACATATAATTCTGCTGTGTTTTTTTTAATATATATGGATATATTTAAATGTCTTTTATTTATTCAGAAATTATTATTATTACCTACTTGTTTATTTTTTATTTCAAAATGAATAAATCAAGAAGACTTGGCCCTTGGGGAGCAAATTTTACCAAGTGGAATAGTTAGCAAGCACCATTTAGCAAAGAAAAGTAAACCCATGTTTCCTCTTGCTTTCATCCGAGTGTTTTGATTCATCAGTCCTGGGTCTCTGAGTTCCTTCTTCAATTACAGAAGCATGGCTGAACTGGCCGTAGGAGGAGCTTTCCTCTCTGCTTTTCTTCAAGTGCTTTTTGATAGGTTAGCTTCTCAGGAAGTGGTTGACTTCTTCCGTGGAAAGAAACTCATTGTAGACTTGCTCAAGGAGCTGAATATAACCTTGTTGTCAGCTACTGCACTGCTAAATGATGCTGAGGAAAAGCAACTACAAGATCAGACGGTGAGGAAGTGGCTTGATGAGCTTAAGGATGTTGTTTATCAAGCAGATGAGCTGGTGGACGAGATCAACACTAAAGCTTTGAGACGCAAGATGAAGGCTAAATCAGGAAACAACATCAGTAAGACATTCTTGAAACTCATTCCTACTTCTTTTGGTGCATTTGATAATCTTGTGAAAACAAAGATAGTTGGAATTCTTGATAGGTTAAAGCTTATTATGGGTCAAAAAGATGTCCTTGGCCTAAAAGCAGGTGTTCAGAATAAAATTTTGCAAAAGCTGCCTGCTCCTTTGGCAAAAGAATCTGGTGTTTATGGTAGAGATGATGACAAAGAGAAAATTATTAAGTTATTGCTATTAAATGATGTTAGTGGGAATAGGATACCTGTGATTCCAATTGTGGGCATGGGTGGTATTGGCAAGACCACTCTTGCACAGCTCATCTTCAATGACAATAGAGTGAAAGAGCATTTTGAGTCCAAAGCATGGATTACAGTATCAGATGAGTATGATGTTGTTAAGATACTGAAACTAATTTTTGAAAGCATCACTTATAAGAAATGTGATATTGAGGATCCATATAAGCTTCAAGTTAAACTAAAGGAGGTTTTGGAGGGGAGGAAGTTTCTCATTGTTTTGGATGATGTTTGGAAGGAGAATTATAGTAGTTGGTTGGCAAGTTCTTTTGATTTTGGAGCAACTGGAGGTAAGATCATCACGACGACACGCAATAGAATGGTTGCGCTAAAGATGGGTAATGTTACAATCCATGACTTGCAAGTAATATCTGATGATGATTCTTGGAAACTATTTGTAACACATGCCTTTAGTGATGTGGACTTGGATGGATATCCAGATCTTCAGAAAATTGGTCATGAAATTGTTGCAAAATGTAAGGGACTTCCTTTAGCAATAAAATCCCTTGCTGGACTTTTACGATCTCAGTTTAATCTGGAGGAATGGAAAAGGATTTTGAAAAGTGATATATGGGATTTGCATTTGCAAGAAAATGGGAGTGTTGAAGTTATTCCAGCATTATGGATGAGTTACCAATATTTACCTTCACATCTCAAACAATGTTTTGCTTTTTGCTCAATTTTCCCTAAAGGTTTTAAATATGAGAAAAGGCATCTAATCTTGTTGTGGATGGCAGAAGGAATTCTACAATATAAGAGTGGGAAAAGAATGGAAGATGTTGCTGAGGAATGCATCAGCGCTCTAATGTCACGATCACTATTTCAACGATCAAGTTGGAACGAATCGACTATCTTCATGCATGATCTTGTCCATGATTTAGCCAATTTTGTATCGGGTGAATTTTGTATAAGATTGGATGACAATAACTTAAACAACCTTACAAGGAAGACTCGTCATTTGTCATATGTTGGGGGAAGGTTTGAGTTAAAGAAGTTTGAGAAGTTATCCGAAGCTAGGTCTTTACGAACCTTTCTGTCAATCCAATCTTCACCACTGCAGGGATCATTGTTGCCTAACCACATATCAATGGATGGAATATTGTCAAGTATTGGAGTATTCTTAAAAACACTCTCTCTATCTGGGTCTTTCATCAGAGAGTTGCCAAATTCAGTTGGAAGTATGAAATATCTAAGGTATTTGGACTTATCTTCAACTGAAATTACAGAAATGCCTGATACGATTTGTACCTTGTACAATTTGCAGACACTACTATTAGCATACTGTACAAATCTTACTCGTTTACCAGTGAAGATAGGAAATCTAATCAACTTGCGCCATCTTGATATTAGTAATACAATTTCTTTAAAAGAGATGCCATCTCAAATTTGTAATCTAAAAGAGTTGGTGACTCTAACTGATTTTGTTTTGGGAAAGCAGAGTGGTTCTAGTATTAAAGAATTAAGAGGACTTCAGCATTTGTCTGGCATACTTAAAATTTCAGGCCTTGAAAATGTTATCAATGTTGAAGATGTTTTGGAGGCTAATTTACAGGACAAGAAGTGTCTTAAAGGGCTGATTTTGATGTGGGATATTGGTGGTATTGGCACTAATGATTCACTAAAAGAAAGAGAGATACTAGATGCCCTCCAACCTCACACTAACTTGAAGCAACTTTCTTTCTATGGATACAGAGGCGCAATATTCTCAAATTGGGTAGGACATCATTCCTTTTCTGATATAGTAGAAGTGCGTCTACACTTTTGCAAAAGTTGTTGTTTCTTGCCATCATTTGGACAGCTACCGTACCTCAAAAAGCTCGAGATTTGGGGATGTGATAGTGTGATCACAGTAGGTTCAGAGTTTTACTCCAATGGCCTTTGCATGTCTAAGCCATTTCAATCTTTAGAAATTTTGCATTTTTGGAATATGCCTGAATGGGAGGAATGGTTATTCACTGAAGATGTAGTAGTCTTTGCTCGACTTAAAGAGCTTCATTTGGAAGATTGTCCAAAGTTGAGTGTGAGCCTGCCTGATTATCTTCCATCATTAACTATACTACAGGTGTTGAATTGTAAACAATTGATGCCTTTACTTCCAAGGGCTCAACAGATGGACTCCGCATTTCCATGTGTGAAAAATATGAAGATATCTGGATGTCCAGAACAGAAGTCATTTCTTGAAGGGGGGTTACCTTTGAGTTTAAGTTCGTTAAGAATTTCCTTTTGTGACGAGCTTGAAGCCTTTGATGATGAGTGTTTTGGAGTCTTATCCTGTCTAAAAGAGTTGGAGATTCATAATTGTGCTCAATTTATGAATTTTCCAATTACAGAGAAGCCTGATATGATGCTTTCTTCTAAGTTTAAGGATCATATTAAGAAGAAAGAAGTAAAAGAATATGGATCAACTGGAACAAGCAGAAGCATCAGGTGCGAGGTCTATCCCAGTTATTTTTAATTATCCATTTTTCTATGGCTTCTTGTTTCTCTTATAATTTTTTCCTTCTTGAGTTGATAAATTTTTATGGGCTATAAATTAGACTGTATACGAACCCAAACATTTTGTAACAAAGACCAGTTTTATGGACAATGAAGTTAAGCATATAGACAGAGCTTATTGTAGTCAACATGAATCTTTTCATTTTCTATTTCATTTGGACTGTCACAAATTTATTTGAATTGTTAAGTAATATCCATGTTGAAAATTAAAATGGACAGGTTTGGACCTGCAAACAATAATATATTCTGGGAAGAGGAAGTAGTGAAGGTACCTGCATGTTTACATTCGGTTGCTGATGTACCTGCATGTTTATGTGAATCATATATTTATTATTTAAAAATTTATTCATATCAATTATTTTATGTATATTTTTGATAAAATGCACAGACTTGCAATGATATTTTTGCTTCAAATACATTAAGCAGTTTCATGCATTTGAATAAGATTGGAGACAGGGACTCAATGCAAAATATTAAGACATGAAAATAAATAAATAAAGCTAACAAGAGCATTTTAAACCAAATAAGTATTTCAGTATATCCATTATTGGAACAATTAAACAAAGTTTTCATCATCTTTCAAATTCAATTCATCTTTTGAATTAAATGTATCTTTCCTTTGTTGGTTTTGTATATGCTTTGGAATAACGTATCACACTTGCATTGCAGGATGGTAAGGTATCTGACATCACTACTACTCAAGCTAGAGGAGGACAAGATATCCTAGGCATTCCTTGGGATAAGTTTAATAAAAACAGAGAGCAATACCGGCAAAGAAGGCTTGAGGTGTATAAGAATTATGAAAACATCCCTTTTTCAGGAGAGAGGGTTAGAAATGTAAAAGTTCAATTACATTTTGTTTATATCTTTATTTCTTTTTAAATTGATTTGCTCTTTGTAGTTTCACATGGATTATGCTGGAGTACTAATAATTGATTAGTGAGAGCTTGTTCACAAAATTTTATTTTGTAAGCAGGACTCCAAGATTACGGAGAAAGGATTGATTTACTATGAGTTCAAACGAAATGCACCATTGGTGAAACCAAACATTTTGCATTTTCAGGTTTGTAAGTGCATGCTTGCATTTTGGCCTGTGAGATGTGTATAAATATAAATATATATATATATATTTATATAGCCGTGATTTTCATCAGTACGTTGGTTGTTCGGTGTTGCAGTTGAGGAATTTGGTGTGGGCAACATCAAAATGTGATGTCTACCTTAATCAAAGTAAATCTATTGTTCATTGGTCATCGTTAACTTCTAGCAGGTCTGAGGTTCTCAACCTCTCCAGACATGTGGCACCTTCAGAGGTACTTTGACCAAAAACATTATTAATTAAATGTGCACATGCACAATTTACTTTTGCATATCTTTCTTTCTGCTCGAGTAAATAGAAAAAAGAAAATATATAAGCTTTTGGCTGATCATTTTACTTTTGCTTATAGAAACATCCTGGAAGTTTGTTGGAGGGATTTAAGAAGACTTTCATTAGTACCATTGCAGTAAAAGATAAACTACTCGTTGTTGGAGGTTATCAAGGTGAACTTATTTGCAAGGTTAGTAAACTATGGTTAAATGATTCAATTCAATTAACCGACACTGCTGTTTTCTGAAGAACTCCTCACTAGTTTCCCGTCTTGTCCCTTTAAGAATAACTAAGCTCTCTTGTGAAAGATTTATAAACAATGTTGAAGTGTCTTCTTTCGAAATTTGGATTGGAATGCAGTCTCTTGATTGGCCGGGAGTTAGCTATTGCTACAAGACAACTTACGATAATAATGCTATAACCAATTCCGTTGAGATTTATGCAAGTCCCAGGTAGTGATTCTACCCTTTTGAATACTATAACTATTTTTTATTTATTTTCCTTTCTTGTTTCTATGAAGATAAACTTAACTAATCCAGGAATCTTTTCTTCTTTTTTTAGTGGCGTTGTTCACTTTCTAGCTTCGAGCAATGACTGTGGAATCAGAGAATTTAATATGCAGAGATTTCAGCTTTCTAAGCATTTACGTTTCTCTTGGCCAGTGAATGTGAGTCCCTTGCATTGCATTTTTTAATTTTTTCTTAGACCAAAGGTTTAATGTGCTATGTGTGCTGTTGATAATTATGTATTTTTACTGTCATTGGGTTTTACCTACTAATTACTGATATTATGAATCGTTAAGTATAAAATTAATAGGCTGATATCGATAGAGTGCGAGAATGCTTAATTCACAATTGAAGTGCATTATTGTTTTCTGTTGTATGTGTTAGTATATATAGTTTTGGAAAGAAAGTTTCTAGTATATTTTCATTAGTCTTCATGGCATAGTAAGATATTAAGATCACATTTCACTTGCAAAGATCCAATGATGTACACCTTTTCTTTTGGCAGCATTCTTCTTTGAGTCCTGACAGTAAACTTCTCGTAGTTGTTGGGGACAATCCAAATGGATTGATGGTGGACCCCCAAACTGGAAAGGTAATCGAAAATTTGTCAACTTTATAATGATCTATCTAGAGCTCAAAAAGGAATTACTAACTATTTTTGATCTTGCAGACAGTGGCAGAATTTAGTGAACACAAGGATTATTCTTTCGCTTCTTCATGGCACCCCAATGGTGTCATTTTTGCCACTGGAAACCAGGACAAAACTTGCCGTGTTTGGGACATTCGCAACCTATCCAAGTCGGTGGCTATTCTGAGTGGCAACTTAGCTGCCATTCGATCAATCCGCTTCACTTCCGATGGTTGTTACATGGCAACAGCAGAGGATGCAGACTTTGTGCACATCTATGATGTGAAGAGCGGGTTCGAGAAAGAACAGGAAATTGATTTCTTTGGTGAGATATCAGGCATATCTTTCAGTTCAGAGGCCGAATCACTTTTTATTGGGGTGTCTGATCGTGATTACGGGGGTATCCTAGAGTATGGTCGACATATATAAAAAGTCCACTTGTCTGTGATTGTGGTTAGGCTTGGCCGCCGGCATTTTACTTTGAAGATTCCAAGAGATTGAAGCAGTCTTGTAACCAAGCACATCAGTTATTGCAAAAACCATTGTTTGTTGCAGTTGACTTCTTATTTGCCAACATGCCTACTGGGCATTTTAGTTTTAGTTGGATTTTACAAATATGGAGATATGTGGTGTCATTGTGAAATGTTATAAATAGCACCAAGGTTGATATTAGATACTCTGTTATATGGTGATTTTATTTTTTATTCTCTTAATTTGAGTGTTTTGCTGTACTGTATGTACCAATTATTGGAGTTGATCAAATCCTAAACAGTATATTCATTCACCTGCATTCTTGCAAATCAAGCAAACAGAGCATATTTCATCCTCTCTTTTATTTTGTGGTTTCACTTCAATGTTTTTTAAAGCGATACAGTATTTATTGTAGGATAGCGGCTTCGGCAGTTTGAATGGCTAGTTCTTTGTTGATTAATTCTTCATGTAGTTCTGCAAATGATATTAGGTTGTCCCTAGCATTAACGACATCTATAACGGACTGGTAACGGGAGTCAAGACCGTCAATTATTTTGTCGGTGATATCTTCAGGAGGGACAATGGTACCTAACATGGCAAGCTCATCGGTGATGGTTTTGATGTTTTGCATATATTCAGAGATAGTGTTGGAACCTTTGGTAATGTTTTTGAGTTTGGACTTAACTTGTTTAACATGTCCACAGGATGGAAGAGCATAGGTGGTGGCTAGGATGTTCCAAGCCCCTTTGGAGGTGGTGGCCCGAGTGATGAGCGGGCCAAGTGTGGGAGAAAGAGTTCCGGCCAATGCACCAAATAACAGTTTATCTTGTCGGATCCAAGTAGTGTAGGCGGGATTGGGTGTGGTTTGGTTTGCAGCACCGGTGACGGTGGCGGGGGGTTTGATACTTGGGCCATTAACAAATTGATAAAGGTCGTAATCAACAAGGAGAGCTTCAAGTTGAGCTTTCCACAACAGATAATTGGAGGTAGGGCTGAGGATTTGGCGGGTTGGTCGGCTTACAATGCATTTTTATCCGTGCAATGTCATAATCGGGTTAGCAAAAGTGACCCGTAACTTGCCCAATTAAGAAAAAAAAAATTTTAACTCGTCCAATAATTTGGGCAGGTTACCAAAATTGTATTTTTTTTTTGCGGGTTGGGCAGGTTGGGCAGGTTGGTCGGGTCAACCCGCCCAAATAAAAGTGGTATTTTTTTTTAACATTTTTGTAATTTTTTTCTTTTAAATACTATTACTAATAGTGTGAAATTTATATTTTTAAGCTTAAAACAATATTTTAAATTTATAGTAAAAAAATTAAAACAAAACTTAATTAATTTATATATTTATTTGAATATATTAAAAATAATAAATTCTTAATTGGGCGGGTTGGGTTATATTGGGCGGGTTGATAATTATTTTCAACCCGCCCAATGTAACAATTTGCCGGTTTAAATTTTGGTCGGTTTATTAGGGTTGCGTTTTTTGGCGGTTTTTTCGGGTTGGTTTGAGCGTTTTATTCGGGTTGGGCGGGTTGTAAAAATTTTTGCATAGCCCTAATTGGAGATGGTAAGCTTGATAACAGAACTGACATTGAGCATGATAAGGGGTTTGGTGGGTTCAGCTTGATTAGAAAAAATGATAACAGATTAGGATCAGGCTTTGATATCATCTAGAAAGGAAGTAATTGAAGTATATATTTAATTAAGAGTTGTGTAGCTTAAATTGCCCTGTGTACACGTACATATATATTACAACAAAATGGTTGCTAACTTAATGATATAATATAAATATATGCGTGATTTAGTGCTACAGAGTATGAAACAATATTAGTCAATAACAAACAATAATAGTCAGTAACAACTAAGAGAGATAATTAGAACAAGATATTATTCACGTGTATTCTTGTCATTTATAAGCTCTCCTCCTGATACAAACTTTGAGAAACAACCTGAGAAAATTACTTTTCATTCTTTCTCTTTACACAACTCTATGCTAATACAATTATAGTTTCTGTTCATGGTCTTGCTTCACCTCCATAATGAGAAATTGATAAAGGAGTTTAAAGCTAAAATACTCAAAAGTATTTGAGATTACAGACCTTGGCTTGATGTCCAATTTCTTGGGTATGGAGGTGAAGCAAGAACATGATGGATGGAGTCTTCATAAGCCAAAAAAACTCACATGGAAGATTGCAAAAGCACAGGCACACTGGTTAATCAGAAGAAGAAGAAGAAGAAAAAGTTGATGAAAACAAATATAAAAGTTTGATTGGTTACTTGATGTATCTCACAGCCACCAGACCAGATATATTGTTTCATGCATTGTGCCAAAAGAATTGTAAGATATATCAAATATTCTTACTGTCAATTTTAAACTTCATGGTTTTTCTGATATAGTAATTGGATCAGGAATTTTCTCATGGTCTTCAAATCAATGAAGCAAGATGTGATAGCTCAAATTACAGTAAATCAAGGAAGTTGGAATAGAAAAATACATGCAGATTTACATATGGAGCAGAATGAGCCAATACAGATTCATGTTCATAATCAAGCTGCAATTGCAATTTCAAATCAAGACTGTGTTAGGCTACTTAACTAAAAATACATTTTTTTTTTTGTTTTTAAAACTTAAAAATTGTTTTAGGGTATTTGGCATTGTTTTCGGAAAACAATTTTAAAAAACCAAGTTACAAAAATAAAAAAAACAACAAAAAATTATTTTTAGTTTTTCTAAATTTTATTTTGTCAATTTTTTTTCTCATATAATATTTTTAATTATTATTATCTCACATTACTTTCTCTTTCATCACTTTTGATTACCTTATTTCATCTCTCATCACTTATTATGTCATTATTTTATCTCTTATCACTTTCTCTCTAATTTTTTTTCTTGCATCAATTTGTCTCTTCTCAATTTTTCTTCCTCAAAATTTCTTTCATTATTTTGTCTCTCCTTATTATTCATCAATTTTTCTTTCACATTACTTTATCTTATTATTTATTACAAACTTTCAAAATAATTTTCTCTTTGTAAATATATTTATTAAGTTTTATTTAAGATATTTTTTTAAAAATAAAACTAAAAAATTATTTTTAGAAAATATTAACCAAACACCTGTTTTTTTTTTAAAATGTTGATCCCAAAAGATGGTGTGTTTTAATATTTAAACTCGCAAGTGCACGAATCGTTTCGGAATATAATGTTCATGTAAGTACGAGGTCGAACCCATGGGAGTTGACTAACATCAAAAGAAACTATTTCAAACAAAGCAATAATATTCTAACCTAGTTCCAAATATATGATGAGATTTTGTTTTAGAAAAATAAAAGACAAGTAATAAAAAGATTTAAGATTAAATAGAAAAATGGTTTTAAAATGATATATGTAAAATAAGATTATTAAGATGTTAGAATCCACAAAATGCAACTTCAATAGTATTTATAAGTATATTGATTCCCAAGTTTTGATATAGTTGAAATAAATCACACTATATATTTTTTCAAAATATATTTTCTATTCAAGCACAGGTTACTCTTTTAAAAATGTAGGATTTTTCTTCACTTATATAAGATATAATTTCTAAGCATTAGTTGTGTTACAACCTAATGAAACTACAAAAAATCAAAGAGATTATGTTTAGGCAAAATATGATACTTATGCTCTAAGAATTAGATGTGAACAATTTAATGAAAAACATTTAATCAAAGAATATCATATTTTTGCATAATGAAAAACTAAGTGTAATATGCTTTAACAATCAACACTAGATGAAAAATGCATATCTTTGATAGAAAAATCCATAAACAATGTTGTACAAATGGGAAATCAACATACAAAAAAAAAAAAATTATCTAGTTACATTTTGCTTTATCATCATCTTAATAACTTTTGAAAAAGATTAGAAGTTCATAACTAGATAAAAATTACAAAATAACATACTTGACATGCTCTTCAAAAGATGAAAATGGTAGAGAAAAGAGAGAAAAATATGTGTAGAAGATGTTGAAAAGATGAAGAAGAAGAGCCCCCCAAATGGTCTTACAAGACTCTATTTATAGGCAAAATATGGAGATTAAATTAATCAAATTAAAATAAATAAATTGATTAATTTAATTGTGTTAGGAAGTGGTAGGATAAATAGAGTAAGTGTAAGAGTATTGGAAAGATGAAATGTTTGGTTGGGTAAAAGATTAGTGAAAAGTTAGGGTAAAAAAATGAATTAGGAATGTTTATTTAGGTAAGAAAAATAGGAAAGAGTAAATTGATATTTGAGTGAAAGAAGAAAGACATTGGGAAGAAAAATGTTATTTTTGACTATTTGGTGATGTTGACTAATTCAGAAAAATAGTAGTTTTTTTTTCTTTGGACTGGTCAAAAGGCAGATGGGCCTTGCGTTTTGGCTGTGATTGGAAGAGGCAAGCTGTGTTGGGCTGTGGTTGAAGTTGCTGGACGCTTGGGGAATATGGCTGATGAGGGATTTGGTTGAGGCGTTGATGATGCTATTTTATGTGGACAGCTGGCGGCTTGTTGATGAGGGAAACTTGATGCTGCTGAAGGGAGAGAAACCAGGTGGCGGCAGCTGGAGATACACGGCTGGCAGGTGGAAATTGGGAGCATCAGCAGTTGGGCTTGGGCAGGCGTGGGCCCAGGGGCTGGTGTGGCTGCTTTGGGCCTTCTTATCAATGCCAATTTTTACTTTCTTTTCTTTGAAAATGCTATTTTTTCTCTCCATTATACACCAAATTCCCTAAAATAAACATAAACTAAATCATAATAAAATATTTCCACTATAAATAAATCAAGTAAATTCTTTGAAAATATTAATTATAACTTAATTTATATTTAATATTTAAATTCAATAATACAACATTTTTTTCTCAAACTAAACAATAATAATTTAAATAATTAACTACAACATTTTACAACAAAATAACTATAAAAACACACAAAATAATATAAAATCAAAATAAAACTAATAAATTCAAAATTACTTAAAAACTCAAGAATTAAGCAACAATTAGCACATAAAAGTGATAAAATAACTCTATTTTGTAGAGTTATCATAAAACTACAAAAGCTGTAATCTGTTCTCATTTTTTAAATAAAAAACAGATTACAATGCCAAACAGTATTTTAGTTATATTTTCAGCTCTATGTAAAGAGCACTGTAGTGAGTAATATGTATATAATTTTTAGTAAAACACAAAACCTCTATCCCTTTTCTATATTTCCTTTCCCTATCATAAACCTTCTGCATTAACATACTAACACTTGCCAACTTGCGTACATAGACATAATATACACAAGGACTTTCTGCTCGTATATTAGAAGTTGCTACGCATTTTTTGAATACTTTATTATAAATTTTTTTTATTATGCTTGAGAAACAAATAATTTTGTATAATTAAAATTCAGTTTCAAATAAAAAAAAAATCTAGAACAAATAATACTAAACTACAACAATTCATTACTATCTTGTTTCCCCTAAATTCATAAACCATAATCATCTAATGTCTCTAGCTTTGTTAAATACAATGAAGATTATCTTATCAACCCTATCCTCAATTACCTTGGCTATAGATAACAAACTATTGCTTGAATAGTAGAGATCTGAAAAGTTCTCAACTCAATTGTTCCATTGAAACTGGTAGAAGACCTGCCTCCCTTGGAAACCTCACAGAACTAAAATCCTTGAAGTTTTGGTTATTAATTTAACAAAAAAATTGATGTTTCTAATTTTATATTTGCTTTGAAGTCATTAATTATAATTACTAAAATTATTAAAATATATTATATGTTGATAGTTTTATCTTACTAAATTTTAAATAGCACAAGAAAAAAATCGTGTATTTGTTTCTAGACTATATTATTATTATGCTGTTAATAGTAAATTATTTGAATATGTAACTGGATAAATAACATTTTCCATCTTGTGTTTTGCAAAGTGGTTTCACAAAATTGAACAAAATAATATAGTGAGCCTGATTTTGGTAAACCGATCATTTTTTTATTAATTAGTTATTTAATTTAATTTTAGTTATTTTATTATCCATATTAGAATATTAACATTTCCATTAACTGAAAACCAACGTTAATTTAATTAATCAATTGGTTCTCTTTTATATTATTAATTATTCATGTTTCAATTTTATGAAATCATCATTTATAATCACATAATTAATATTTTGGTAAATAATTATTTCAATTTCTTATATTGGAAAATAAATTCTTGATTCTAAAATTAAAAAAAAAAAGATAAAAATAGAAAGGTAAGCATGGAAAATGCTTCCATATATTTATATATTAGGTAATTTGTTAAACTCATCCCAATATACATATATTTGAGATCATCAACTCATCCGAATATTAAAAATAATAAATAACAATCTAATTAACAATTAAAACTAATGTACCATAGAGGTGGAATATTATTACTCTTTAACAGTTCTACTGATCACCTAAAAATTAAGAAAAATATAATAAGAAGTTGTTCATATATAAATGATTTCACATAATTGAGCAGTTGCTTGGGTATGGATCATTGACTACCACATAAGAGAGTGGTGGATTAGTAGTATAATTATAATTATAATTATTAGGGTTAAAGTAAGGAGTTGAATATGGTAGTGGTAGTGGATCCTCTTTTTGTTCTTCTTCTCCTACTTCTTCTTCTTCTTCATCATTCCCTACACTTAGTAAAATGGCTTCACCAACATATCTTCTCAGAGATCTGGTCAAACAAATAGGGTCAACTCCATCTCCACACACTTCTAACTCATCACTGTATTCTCCACATATCTTCACTGACCTCACACCTATATATATATATATATAATAGTATATTTATCAAAATGGATACTAATAATTTTGTGTATATACTAATAATTTTAGTATAGTATTTTCTGGTTTTGAATGTACCTGATGAGACAGCAGCAATCTTCATGGCCTTGGTTCTTTTTTTGTCACTAAACATTTCCACTTTGATAACAATCTTTTGCTGCAATAGATATTAATATACATACATATAATTATGAATTTTATAACACTTTCAATATGAAAAAATCTATATTTACAAAAAAAAATTGAAACCTTCATTTTAGAGTGAAATGAGCAAACAACTTGCGTTGGTGCTATTAGGAAAGATATCACCTATTAAAGAAAATAAATAAACATATATTGTGAGATGAAGAGAGATTAGAATATTTCTTATGAAATTCTAAATAATTAAATTGATTACAAAATAAATAAGAACATATATTAGAACAATACCGCTTTTGTAAAAAAAAAAAAGACACGAAACAGCCAGAAGAGAGTGATTTTCAAATGGTGAAAAGGAGCTTTTTATTTATAATTGGTTGAGAATAAAGCAATTAATTACAGCATTACTTCAAAAATCAATTTTGGGTAAAAAAAAAATCAATTTACTTAAATGCATATTTTGTGTATGGTAAAAATGAGATATTGATCCAAATTTCTTTTAGAGGAATATAGAATATTCCGAGTGGCAAAAGAAGCACAACACTATCCAATTTAATTAGTAAATAATATTTCTAATTATTTCAAATTGTATTACTAAAATGGACTAAACTTATCTAAACTAAAGGCTAAATTGAAGGAGGTTACTTTCGTTTCTCAAAAAGCAATAATAAATTATAGACTTTAATAGAATGAATTTTACCTTTTAGCACATATGATAACAGTCATTATAGCCAGATCATATTATATATAACACAATCTCAGTATATCAACCAAAACAATTAATAGTAGTGACAAATTAAAGTAAAGCTCTCGAGGGAGATTGTCAACTAAGACTATATCAACTAGAATTACATAATCTAAAAAATAAACAAACCCAAGATATCATCATCATTAATTATTTAATTAGCATAAAATTAAGAACTAATTAGGAGTCGATCCGATCATGTACAAGACAAGATTGTTGAACTGAGAAGAGTAAGCAAAAAACATGTCATCAGTATAAAATAAAACAAAGATATATCTATAATTTTAAGTGAAGAGGTATGAGAAAAGATAAGATATTTGAAAGATGTACCAAAAACACATAGAGCCGCATGTCAAACAATTTGCAAATTAAGTTGTAGATATTTGGGTTATGGATTCCAATACCAAAATCAGATTGAAGCAATCAGTATATACCAGCTGGTGTGGATCATGCATCAGAATGTTGTAATGAACTCATACCAGCCAGTAGGATTTCAATACAGGGACAGCGTGGTTGATAGACTGCCGTACACACTTGGGGCAGAACCGCGAAACGTCTTAAAGAGAGCGACATAGTCCGTGACTCAGCTAGAAACTTTATCGGTAATTCGTTCTAATTTTATTTTAATTCAGAAATAACAACCATAGATAGCGAAACTTGGAGTTTTGGACAATCTCTTAACTCCAATTCCTAGGGGTGTTCATATAAACCGCAAACCGTGGTTTGGAACCAAACTGCAGTTTGGAACCAAACCGCACTGCACCAAATCGCCAAAAACCATAACCGGTGAAACCGTTTTTTGATGGTTCGGTTTAACCGGACCACTCAACTTTAATGGTTTGGTCATGATTTCTAATTTTTTAAAACCAATTAAACCGGACTATAATTGGTCGTGATTTTTTCTAAAAAAATAAGTTTTAGAAATGATGGTTCAAAGGGGTGAACCCCTACACTTAAGTTAATATAAAGTCTACCAAACCATCAAAGCCAAACAATTTAATTGTTTAAGATATGTTTTTAGTAGTATTTAATACATGCACATGTTTCCAAAACTAAAAAAATAGAAATGTAAAGTCCCACATTGTTTAGAAAGTAAACATTTCTTTTTCTCACTTCTATAAAATGATTCAAAATACTTAAACTTACAACAGCAAAGACAATAAGCTTCTTGTAGACTTTTATGGTCTTAAAAGTAAAGTTAAATCTATTATTATTTAAATACAATTATTTAGTTAATTATTTTATAATAAAAAAAGTTTTAAATTTTAATAATTTGGTTATATGGTTAAAACCAAACCAAACTGTCAAAATTCTTCTAAACCGCACCAAACCAAACTGTGTACACCCCTACCAGTTCCTTTAGACAAGGGAAACTACTGGAGCCTTGGATCAACGGCCAATTTTTGAGCTTTGACATGGATTGAAGACACAAGCTCTCAAATGATCTAAATGATGACTCTGTCTCTTGACACGTACTGATCTTCAACAGAAATAGAATAGAACTTTGAATCTACACTCTTAGCTAGTGCATGGGAAATCTGAAATCATTAGGTGTTTGGGGTCGACGCAGCATTGCCACACAACAAAACTGGGGCTGCGGCATGAACAAGGCAGATTGTTGAGACCACAACCCAATTTCCCAATACTTAATGTGCAAGTGGCACTTATTATTTTTTTGAGCAATATTTTTTTATGAATGTAAACAATATTGATCTATTGTTAGGCTGAGGCTCCCCGATTTCCCACATGAGGAACTGAGTTAAAAAAAAATTCATTTTCAGAAAAAAAAAAACGACAATAGACTTGAAACACGACACAATTTAGAACACGACAGGACATCAAATTGAAAAAAACGACAGTAAAGGAAACAAATGACATAAAACGACAATAAACTTAAAAAACGATACAACTTGAAAAACGACAATAAAATGAAAAACAACACAATTTGGAAAACTACGGAACTGGATAAACGACACAATTTATCAAACGACAATAACCATGAGAAACGACACCATTAAAAGTAACGACAATCATCATCAATAAAGGACGCAATTATAAAAATGACACACTAGTTACCAAACGACACAATAATAAAAACGACGGAAAACTCACAAAACGACACAAATTAACAAACGAGAACAAACGCGAAGAAACTCCAAAATATATGCTCGATAAATTATTAATATGCTTTCAAACAAAGCTTATTGTGTAAACTGATTTGTATCATCCTCTCTTAAATTTTAATAACACTGGTTACAAACTTTTATTGAAATACCTTAATGTGAAGTGTTTTTAGTATGTATATTATTGTATGAGTAATAAAATATGCACACATAAATATTACACATACTTATGTGGCAAATCATTTTAACCAATCATATTTATTTAAGATGGGTCGTATTAAGTAAAAGTGATTAGCCACATAAGTATGTGTAATGTTTGTGTGTATTTTATAATTATACAGAGTAATAATATGTGCACCCAAATTATGCATCTAATCATTACACACAGTGATGAGACAGTTTAGCCTAACCAATCACTTTATCAAAACTAGAACATATTGTTTTAAAAAGCAATGTTACGTCACTATGTAATGTTTGAGTATATATTTTGGGTGTACATTAAATTCACTACTACAAAAACACTATTTTATGATACTGTTTTAGGGCACTCACCTAGATGCGAGTCCTAAAAACAACTCCTCGACTTTTTAGGACTCGCACCAACTAGTGCTATTATGATGTAAAGTATGATGTAAAGAATTTCTTTTAGGGCTCGCGGAGCGAGTCCTAAAAACTTTGTGTGTCCTAAAAGTTTGAGTTTTTTTTTCCAATTGTTACATTGGCGGGTTGAAAATAATTATCAACCCGCCCAATTAAGAATTTGTTATCAATTTATTATTTTTAATATATTCAAATAAATATATAAATTAATTATGTTTTGTTTTAATTTTTTTACTATAAATTTAAAATATTTTTTTAAGGCTTAAAAAGATAAACTTCACACTATTAGTACTAGTATTTAAAAGAAAAAAAATGTAAAAAAAATATATATATCACTTTTGTTTGGGTGGGTTGACCCGACCAACCCGCCAAAAAAAAAAATACAATTTCGGTTTGGTCGGGTTGGTTAAAAAAAAATTCTTAATTGGGCAAGTTACGGGTCACTTTTGCTAACCCGATTATGACATTGGACGGGTAAAAATGCCTTGTAACCCGACCAACCCGCCCAATGATACTATAGAGTATGAAGTAATATTAGTCAATAACAAACAATAATAGTCAGTAACAACTAAGAGAGATAATTAGAACAAGATATTATTCACGTGTATTCTTGTCATTTATAAGCTCTCCTCCTGATACAAACTTTGAGAAACAACCTGAGAAAATTACTTTTCATTCTTTCTCTTTACACAACTCTATGCTAATACAATTATAGTTTCTGTTCATGGTCTTGCTTCACCTCCATAATGAGAAATTGATAAAGGAGTTTAAAGCTAAAATACTCAAAAGTATTTGAGATTACAGACCTTGGCTTGATGTCCAATTTCTTGGGTATGGAGGTGAAGCAAGAACATGATGGATGGAGTCTTCATAAGCCAAAAAAACTCACATGGAAGATTGCAAAAGCACAGGCACACTGGTTAATCAGAAGAAGAAGAAGAAGAAAAAGTTGATGAAAACAAATATAAAAGTTTGATTGGTTACTTGATGTATCTCACAGCCACCAGACCAGATATATTGTTTCATGCATTGTGCCAAAAGAATTGTAAGATATATCAAATATTCTTACTGTCAATTTTAAACTTCATGGTTTTTCTGATATAGTAATTGGATCAGGAATTTTCTCATGGTCTTCAAATCAATGAAGCAAGATGTGATAGCTCAAATTACAGTAAATCAAGGAAGTTGGAATAGAAAAATACATGCAGATTTACATATGGAGCAGAATGAGCCAATACAGATTCATGTTCATAATCAAGCTGCAATTGCAATTTCAAATCAAGACTGTGTTAGGCTACTTAACTAAAAATACATTTTTTTTTTTGTTTTTAAAACTTAAAAATTGTTTTAGGGTATTTGGTTTTCGGAAAACAATTTTAAAAAACCAAGTTACAAAAATAAAAAAAAACAACAAAAAGTTATTTTTAGTTTTTCTAAATTTTATTTTGTCAATTTTTTTTTAAATATAATATTTTTAATTATTATTATCTCACATCACTTTCTCTTTTATCACTTTTGATCTCCTTATTTCATCTCTCATCTCTCATCACTTATTATGTCATTATTTTCTCTCTCATTTTTTATCAATTTTTCTTCCTCAAAATTTCTCTCATTATTTTGTCTCTCCTTATTATTCATCAATTTTTCTTTCACATTACTTTATCTTATTATTTATTACAAACTTTCAAAAGATTTTTGTGAATGTAAATATATTTATTAATTTTAATTTAAGATATTTTTTTAAAATAGAACTAAAAAATTATTTTTAAAAAACATTAATTAAACACCTGTTATTTTTTAAAAACTACAAAAACTATAATCTATTCTAATTTTTTAAAACAAAAAACATAAAACAATGTCAAACAGAACATTATATTTTCAGCTCTATGTAAAGAGCACTGTAGTGAGTAATATGTATATAATTTTTAGTAAAAAAACAAAACCACTATTCCTTTTCTATATTTCTTTTCCTATCATAAACATTCTGCCTTAACATACTTACACTTGCCAACTTGCGTACATAGACATAAAAGACACATGAACTTTCTGCTCGTATATTAGAAGTTGCTACACATATTTTGAATATTTTATTATAAATTTTTTTAGTTATGCTTGAGAAACAAGTAATTTTCGTATGGTTAAAATTCATTTTCAAGTAAAAAACAGACCTGGAACAAATAATACTAAACTACAACAAATTATTACTATTTTGTTTCTCCCCTAAATTCATAAACCATAATCATCTAATGTCTCTAGCTTTGTTAAATACAATGAAGATTATCTTATCAACCCTATCCTCAATTACCTTGGCTATAGATAACAAACTATTGCTTGAATAGTAGAGTTCTGAAAAGTTCTCAACTCAATTGTTCCATTGAAACTGGTAGAAGACCTGCCTCCCTTGGAAACCTCACAGAACTAAAAACCTTGAAGTTTTTGGAGTTATTATTTTAACAAAAAAATTGATGTTTCTATTTTTATATTTGCTTTGAAGTCATTAATTTATAATTACTAAAAATATTAAAATATATATTATATATTGATAGTTTTATCTTACTAAATTTGCACAAGAAAAAAATCGTGTATTTGTTTCTAGACTATATTATTATTATACTGTTAATAGTAAATTATTTGCATATGTAAATGGATAAATAACATTTTCCATCTTGTGTTTTGCAAAGTGGTTTCGCAAAATTGAACAAAATAATATAGTGACCAATCATTTTTTTTTATTAATTAGTTATTTTATTTAATTTTAGTTATTTTATTATCCATATTAGAATATTAACATTTCCATTAACTGAAAACCAACTTTAATTTAATTAATCAATTGGTTCTCTTTTATATTATTAATTATTCATGTTTCAATTTTATGAAATCATCATTTATAATCACATAATTAATATTTTGGTAAATAATTATTTCAATTTCTTATATTGGAAAATAAATTCTTGATTCTAAAATTAAAAAAAAAAAGATCAAAATAGAAAGGTAAGCATTGAAAATGCTTCCATATATTTATATATTAGGTAATTCGTTAAACTCATCCCAATATACATATATTTGAGATCATCAACTCATCCGAATATTAAAAATAATAAATAACAATCTAATTAACAATTAAAACTAATGTACCATAGAGGTGGAATATTATTACTCTTTAACAGTTCTACTGATCACATAAAAATTCAGAAAAATTTAAGAAAAATATAATAAGAAGTTGTTCATATATATATAAATGATTTTACATAATTGAGCAATTGCCTGGGTATGGATCATTGACTACCACATAAGAGAGTGGTGGAGTAGGAGTATAATTATAATTATAATTATTAGGGTTAAAGTAAGGAGTTGAATATGGTAGTGGTAGTGGATCCTCTTTTTGTTCTTCTTCTCCTACTTCTTCTTCTTCTTCTTCTTCATCATTCCCTACACTTAGTAAAATGGCTTCACCAACATATCTTCTCAGAGATCTGGTCAAACAAATGGGGTCAACTCCATCTCCACACACTTCTAATTCATCACTGTATTCTCCACATAACTTCACTGACCTCACACCTATATATATATATATAATAGTATATTTATCAAAATTGATACTAATAATTTTATGATAGTATTTTCTGGTTGTGAATGTACCTGATGAGACAGCAGCAATCTTCATGGCCTTGGTTCTTTTTTTGTCACTAATCATTTCCACTTTGATAACAATCTTTTGCTGCAATAGATATTAATATACATACATATAATTATGAAATTTATAACACTTTCAATATGAATTATATACACATTTTTTTAAGATTAAAAAAAAAAAAACGCAGAGAAAATCTATATTTACAAAAAATAAATTAAAACCTTCATTTTAGAGTGAGATGAGCAAACAACTTGCGTTGGTGCTATTAGGGAAGATATCACCTATTAAAGAAAATAAATAAACATATATTGTGAGATGAAGAGAGATTAGAATATTTCTTATGAAATTTTAAATAATTAAATTGATTACAAAATAAATAAGAACATATATTAGAAACAATACCGCTTTTGTAAAAAGAAAAAGACACGAAACAGCCAGAAGAGAGTGATTTTCAAATGGTGAAAAGGAGCTCTTTATTTATAGCCTTGTAATTGGTAGAGAATAAAGCAATTAATTACAGCATTACTTCAAAAATCAATTTTGGGTAAAAAAAAAAATCAATTTAATTAAATGCATATTTTGTGTATGGTAAAATTGAGATATTGATCCAAATTTCTTTTAGAGGAATATAGAATATTCCGAGTGGCAAAAGAAGCACAACACTATCCAATTTAATTAGTAAATAATATTTCTAATTATTTCAAATTGTATTTAGTACTCTATCTAAGGTAAATAATATGTGATCATCAGACTAAAATGGACTAAACTTATCTAAACTAAAGGCTAAATTGAAGGAGATTACTTTCGTTTCTCAAAAAGCAATAATAAATTATAGACTTTAATAGAATGAATTTTCCCTTTTAGCACATATGATAACAGTCATTATAGCCAGATCATATTATATATAACACAATCTCAGTATATCAACCAAAACAATTAATAGTATAGTGACAAATTAAAGTAAAGCTCTCGAGGGAGATTATCAACTACGACTACATCAACTAGAATTACATAATCTAAAAAATAAACAAACCCAAGAGATCATCATTAATTAATTAGCATAAAATTAAGAAATAATTAGGAGTCGACCCGATCATGTACAAGACAAGATTGTTGAACTGAGAAGAGTAAGCAAAAAAATGTCATCAGTATAAAATAAAACAAAGATATCTATAGTTTTAAGTGAGGAGGTATGAGAAAAGATAAGATATTTGAAAGATGTACCAAAAACACATAGAGCCTCATGTCAAACAAGTTGCAAATTAAGTTTTACACATAGAGCCTCATGAAAAATAGAGAGGTACTCCAGATTTGCATGAGGTTGCGTCAAGTACTCGATTTTCTTTTTCTTGTGAACCTTCTTAACATCAGCTCGATCGAAGATGATGTAGAATCTCATTTATATAAATTTATATGCATGCTTATTATTGTACAAAATAACATACAACAACAGAAAACATAGCTACATGCATAGATGTCATCTCCAGCTAAACACCATAACAACAGGCAAGCTCGAATGACATCTTTTGCAAGTAAGGATCAGGAGTGTGGAGATGTGGCAATTTGGTTAAACACCACCCTATCTTCATCGGCAATATATATAGTAATTAAGTCTAGTCTAGTGCAACCTTCCAACAATAGTATATATATATATAAATATATGACAATTATGATTATGCAGTGTTCAGAAAGAGACAGCACTCAATCTTAAGTTTGTTCCCTCCCGGACTTAATTAGCATTAATATATATGATGAGCTAATCAAGTAGTCCACTGGCATAGAAAACTGCTTATTCAATTACTCCATTAGAAATTGATACTGGTAATAATGCTAAAACAGTGCGTAAGCCAAGCCCTTAATTAATTGTGGATAGAACCTCAAAGTTCTCGATCGTAATCACATCCTTGCACGATCGAATAAGTTGATCATGCATTACAAAAGCCACTGGATCGATCTTCATTCCTCACTCGATGGTTGAAAAATTGACCTTAATTAACATTAGATCTTTCAAGTACTTCTCTCCTGATACTTCTTCAATTCTATTTTCCTTATTAATTAGAATATAAAATTCATTATGCCTTTCAATTTAGCTAATCACAGCTCCAAACCTTCTCTTCTTAGCCATGTTAAAGAATTAGTTATTTTAGCTAATAATGTGACATTTTAAAAAAAAAACTTTTTATCCCTCCAGCCATAACCCCTCTAGGCTAGCTATAATAGCAATTTATTTTTTGACGAGCCAAATATAGCTAGTGTGAACTGGTTAGTCAAATTGATGATATATTATTTTAATAATAAAAAAATAACGGTGGTGATTTAAATTTGTAAATATTATTAAATTAATCAACTTTAGCTATTACACATAGCATGGTTGGAATGATGATATTAAACGTGACTAGTTAAAATTTAATAGTTATTAATAGTTAGTTAAAATTTAACTATTAATTGACTAGTGTGGTTTGAGATGCTCTTACGCTAGCTGTAATGCCCCAAAATTCTTAATAAGGTTTAAGACCTTGATTAGGAGGTCGGGAGTACCATAATTAATTTATTATGTTATTAAATGATTATATGCATGTTTATGTGAACTATATTATAATACGATGATAAATGCATGCATATGAGTGCATTTTTTTTTATTATAAGGGCATTTTGGTAATTTGGCCAGTTGAGGGCGTAATTGTGTATTTTCATGCATGTGGGTGAATTATAAATAATACAACATTACATGAGGATTGGTTCGAGCCATTCGACATAAGACGATCAGGGAATGCAAGTTTTCGGTCTGGTCATAACGAGATTAGTTTCAGGGCTCGGGGTGAGTCTCGGGGTGATTAGAACATTATCGGGAATTAAAGGGTAATGTGATATGAATTATTGGTATTTGAGAATATTGGAAGTATCGAGAATCGGAGGGTGTTAAGTATGATTAACGAGATAGGCGGGAAGGGACGGTTTTACTCTTGGGAGCCTTTAGAAAACTTTAAATACCCTAGGGGCATTTTGGTCTTTTGACCTTAAGATTTATATCATCTATAGATGGCTGTAGAAGTTTACCAAAAACAGAGCAAAGGTTCCTCCTCTCCCGTGCACCATTCCTCCACCTTTTCTCTTTTAATTGAGCTCAATTTGGGGAATCCAGCTAGGGAGCCAAGCCTTGAGGGTTTTGGGTTATGTTCCACCATTGAAGAGGGTCTTAAGCTGAGATTAAGGTGACCGCTAAGGTATAAGGATCGATCGTTATCAAGGGTCGTTCAATTTTTATTTCTCGCTTGAACCAGAGGTAAGAAAACTGCACCCAGCATGTGATGCACGAGAAACATGTGATTAGGGCATGCCATGAATGTTGAATATGAGATTGATCAGAGCTTGAGTATTTGTGTTTGTGCATGATCATAATTATGCTAGCAACTGTTAAGTAAACATGATGAATGCCCTACATTTGGATATTTGACATATGATATATGCCTGGTAGCATTGCTTACTTGTGCGTGCCACTGACTAAATAGTCAGAATTGGCAATGATGTCAGTATTAACTGTGAAGTTATGACTCACTTGTCAAGTTCGACAGTAGTACTGAGCACTGGTCACCTGGTATTGACTAGAGCTATAAATGTGGGTCAGCTTGGCCCGGGCCGGCCCACATTTTTGTGCCTTTGAATGATTCAGGCTGGGCCAGGCCAAGCCCATATTCAATTCGTGCCGGGCCAGGCCGGCCCATATTTGAAAGAGTAGGCCCAGCACGGCCCATGTCGTGCCGTGGCGGGCCGGCCTACTTTCCATATTTAGGCCCACTTTATTTTTGCCAAAAAAAATGTGAGGATGAGAAATTAAACCATCTACCCCTTCTTTAACAATCAATCGACTCACCACCAATCCAAATACATTTATTTGTTTAAGTTATAGTTTTAAATATTTTTATATACTTTTTAACAATACTTTACACAAAATTATATTAAAGATAATTATTAGAATTTGAATACCTACTAATAAATGCTAAAAAATTTAACTCACAGATCTTAAAATAAATTAATATAATTATAAAAATATAAACATTGAGAAAAATAATAGACTTTTATTATCATTTTAATTTATAGATAATTGACAAATAAAAATTTATTATCATTATTAATGTCAAAATATCAGACTTTTTATCGTGTCGTGTTTTCAAGCTAGTTTGTTCGTGCTTTCGTGTCGTGCCTTCGGGCTTGTCGTGTCATGCCATACTCAGGCCCATGTCGTGCCATGCCAATTTTCAATTCGTGTCCTGCCTGGCCCAAGCCCATATTTTTTTGTGCCGTGTCGTGCTCGTGCCTCCCAGGCTCGTGCCGGTTTCATGCCGTGTTAGAAATCTGGGCCCGTATTTACAGCTCTAGTATTGATTAATAAGTCAAGGACAGTCTTAACGTGTTTAACACAGGCCGATAAAGACTAGATCTAATCGACATCTGCATTGAATGACTCGAATGAGCATTAATGCCGGATCGACCTCAAGTTCGATGAAAACTAAAAGCGCTTGTCTAGCCAAAAGCTAGAGCCAGGGCCAGAGAGCCCCAGTGACTGTTTAGTCACATGGCTTTGGGTGTTGAGCCCGAAGTGACTTACCCAGCAGTCACTCATTTGATTGGAGCTAGGGTCAGAGGGCCCCAATGACTGTTTAGTCACATGGCTATGGGTGCTGAGCCCAGATGATGGTTTCGTCACATGGTTGTGGGTGCCGAGTCCCGTAGTGACTTGTTTGTCAGTCACTCATCTGATTAAAGCCATTGGCAGAAAGCCTAGGTGACTGTTTCGTCACATGGCTATGGGTGCTGAGCCCCGTAGTGACTTGCTTGTCAGTCATTCATTATGATTAAACAGAACTTCAAAGTGAGATTCACTCATCTATTAAGGGCTATAAGCTCTGTATGATCATAATGATCATCATTCGCATGGCTGTGGGTGCTGAGCCCTGGTGACTTGCTTGTCAATCACTCATTATGGTTAATGGAACCACCAGTGTTAAATCACTCATCTGATTATGGTTGACTTGATAGTCATCCAAATCAGGAGGACATGATTTCTTATCCTGAATACCCCATCATTATCTGAATTTATTTGCATGCTTGAATAGAGCTATAATTGCTAGGCATGCCATATATGATTTTGTGACATGATATTACTGATCATGAGCATATTGAGTTTTCTTGCTAGGCTTCGGCTCACGGGTGCTATGTGGTGCAGGTAAAGGCAAAAGAAAACTGGACAATTCTTGAGTTGGAGAGCTTAGGTGATGATGTGTACATATGCGGCTGCTCGACCGCCATGACTGAGGGTTGAAAGAGGAACTAGGGATAAACCCTGTTTTGCCGCTTAGATCTGGTTGTAAATATTTTCTTGTAATGAACCTTTAAATTATATTTTTGGGATCCCAATGTATATAGTAAACGTTTTAGTGAAATGTTATATCTTATCCAAAAAATTTAATCCTAAACTGCTAATCATACTTAGTTACACGATTATGGTCAAATGACTCGGTTAGTGAGTTTAGCACTGTTCAAAATGCACACCGTAACAGTCCCTGGAGTTTAGGGCGTTGTACTAACTATATTTGGCTAGTCAAAAATTAAATTGCTATTATAGCTAGCCTAAATGGATTATGATTGAAGTGGTAAATAGTTAAAAAAAAAAAAAGACTTCATTAATTCTTTAACATGACTAGCAAGGTTGAAGGAGTTGCTCTTAGAGCAACTCCAATGGTGGCTACCACATTAGTGGCTTAATATCTCCAAATCATCCAAAAATATAATTTTTTATTTTCTCTCTCATCCACATCATTTTTGGCAACTTTTTTCATAAAAATACTTCAATGCTAAGCCACCCTAAAAGTTACATTTATATATAATATATATATATATATATTATACAACCAAAACAAAAAAACCATCGTTGCCTAACAGAGGCAACGATGCTTAAATATTAAAGCTCTCGAGTGCTTAAAATAAAAAACAAGTCACGGTGCTTGTCAAAAAATGGTCAATGGCTACCTAATAAGCCACACCATTGTGGCTACTCTTAGAATCCTAAGGGTAACTCCATGAATTAACCCTTTTTCACCATATATTTATAACCATAACCCCTCATTAATGTTTCTCACATTAATGACCTTATAGGCACTTAAAAAGACATCAATACCCTTCAATAGATATTAAGTTGTTCCCTTCTCTCTTTTGTTTGTCTTACACGTACCTAGCAGCCATGGAAATGATCTACTCTCACAAAATATAGCAAACACATATTCTCTCTCAAATCATCAAATCTCAAAGGTCATCACTATTTTTTCGCACCAAGATTTAGAAAGTGACGTTATCTTCCACATCTCTTTTCTTCTCACCCAAGTTGAAGAAGATTAAATAAAAATCATCTCTCAAACTTGAAGAAGATTGAACATTTGATTTGATAATAAATAAGTATTTTTTTATTTATAGGTTATGGGTGTCTTGTGTAATAGTTTAAATAGAATTTTGGAACTACTATACACTAAAAAATCTGTGAAAAGAGATAATTTTATGTTGAGATGACTAATTTTCGAATGATTTTCGCGATTTAAGTAACTGTGTTCACACTTTGTTCACACATTATTCACACTTTGTTCACACTTGGTTCACATTTTCGCAATTTAGGTCACTGCGTTCACACTTTGTTCACACATTATTCACACTTTGTTCACACATGATTCATACTTGGCTCAGACTTGGTTCACGAGTACTTAACACATGATTCACATTTGGTTCACATATGATTCACACTTGGTTCACACATAATTCACACTGGGTTCACACACAGTTCACACACGTTTCACACTTGGTTCACACATGCTTCACACATGCTTGCTTCACACATTTATTTCTTGTTTCTTTTGGCTAGTTTTATCTAATAACCTTTGGATTTCGAACCTTTTGTCATATGTTATACAGGTCAAACACATATAAATATTGTGGTATTATATAATGGATCGTGGGAACAAGTTTTGAACGAATGTTGGTCGTTTAGTGCTAAACAAAGCAAGGGTATGAAGGTGCCAAAGACTATCACTTACAATAGTCTTGTTGATCAATTGTATACTTTAATCGGAGCTGACAAGTCTCGTATTGATCTTGACTTAAATGTAATCTATCATTTTGGAAGTAAATGTATCCCTCCATCTTTAATTAGTAATGATGATGATGTTGCTTTTTTTCTTGATGAGATAGGAACATCTATCAATCATCGGACACCCCTATGTGTGTCTACTATAGAGAAGAGAAGTAATGATCCTTTGGTTACTAAAACACGTGAGTTATATTAAAGAAATATATGTATATATATATTCATGATTTCAGCCGAGGCCATACCATAATACACATCACTTAGAAATTATTTCAACACTTCAAAATAAGACAGTACAATTTGATATTGACAGTATGTACAAGTTTCTCATCATACTCTTGCCTCACTACAAGGAAATAAGTCTAATAATGGCTTATTATAATCAAGAAAAGGTTAAAGAATCACTTTTAATAGGGTTAGTTAGTGTAGTTTCCTTTTATAATTCACACATTATTCACCATAAGTTCAAAACATGGTTCACACACCATTCACACCAAATTCACACATGGTTCACACATCATTCTCACATTGTTCACCATAATTTCGGAACATGGTTCGCACATCGTTCACACACTATTCACACCAAATTCACACACTATTCACACTAAAATCACACATGGTTCACACCAACTTCACTTCATACATGGTTCACACCACAATCACACATGGTTCACACCAATTTCACACATTGTTCACACTGAAATTACATATGGTTCACAATAACTTCACTTCACACCAAATTCACACTAAATTCACTCCTTATTTCCCAATTAAAACATGCCTCAAGTAGTTAGAAATTTAACCAAAGTACAAATTCAAAATAAACAAAGGAGTCATAATAACAACAAGGGATCCCAACAACAATACCTTGGGCTAGGGTATCGGGCTTGCAAGGGGAGTGTGGGGTCTTAGGTGTTGTAAACCTTGGGCTTCGGCGACCTGGGCTCGACGATATGGCTGAAATGTGGGTGGGTTCGGCGTCGGGACCAAGCGAAGGGGATGGGTTCGTGGGTTCGGGACCAAGAGTGTAAAAGGGGCTGGTGGCTATGGAGATGATGACGCAAGTGGGAGGAGGGACGAGGTGGGTGCTGGCCGGAGTACCACCGCAGCTTCGACGGGAATAAATCTGGGTTTGGGAGGGAGGGTTTTCAATGGACGGGAAGGGAGAAGGGGAAGAAACTGAAAGAGTTTTATTTGGGTTGTTTAACAAAAAGGGTAATTTTGTCTTAAAGAGTTAAAAATGTGAAAAACTTTAACTAAGTGTTAGAGTTATAAATATAAGGCTGAATAAGGTTAATTCTTGGAGTTACCCTTTCAAAATACTAATTTTTTTCTATTCACAACGTATCATTAATTTATTATGTGTTTGGTTGTTACCCAACTACCTAGCAGACAATTTAGCTTGAAAATAGGGAGAGGGACAGACAGTAGATTAATTACAAGTCTTTAAGTCGCTCGTTGACATTTCTCGTTGTTTAATTATAGCACGGTAGCAGCACATGGGAACCCAAACCCAGCTAAAGTACAATGCAAACTATGTATATAGTCATTCAAAATTAAGGTTGATCTGATGAAGAATGTGTCAAGTTCAAAATTTGTTATTTAAAAAAATATATATATAAAATAATAATTTTCAAATTTTTAGAAGTTTTTGTACATATAAAAAAATTGTGCCTCATTGTGTGGGAGCCTTAGGCACAAGTCTAACCCATCTATGTCGGAACCGGGCGTGCTTAATACAACTTAATAGTATTAATTTTCTCAACAACAAAAAGCTCAATAATATTAATTTTGTCTAATAATTTTAGTGTGTGACTTCATATCTAATCAACATGTTTGAAAAATAAATTTTATAATTATAATTATAATTCAAATTCAATTAATTGTCAAACAACACGAACTGGTCGTGATCTAAGTTTTATTTTTATTTTATTTTTATGTTAAGTTGATTATTCATGTAATTTCTTGGACCATGGAGAATGAGTACTCTTCTATAGTTCTTTGGACTTTATTTTTTTCTTTTGTTTTCTTTTTTACGTGCAAGACAATTAACTTATAATATAATTATCGTATTATTATAATAGATGCTTTGATTATGAGTTGAGTTGTTAGAAAATGGGAATTACAATTATAAGATGCCAACTCAAATATTGTACTGTGTATAGTGCTTTATAACAATGCTATTATTATGTTCTAAGTGTGTGGAACGAGTTAATTAATTAATATTAATCACATCAACCTTCCAAAGTTGAAAAAGAATAAGAAAAAGAAAAAGAAACTTTACAAAAAGATAATATATATTAAAGATGTGGAAACTGGAAAACCCCATGAGCTTTCTGTGTTTTTTCTCACTTCTACTACTTAGCTCTTTTTGTTTCAGAAAAAACAAAACAAAACAAAACAAAAAATAGCATCTTCAAAGAAGTTGTATATGTAGTTGAGAAATGTGCAATTTCATTATGAGTCCATGTGTTTTCACTTAGTTTCATGATAGACTTTTTATTTTAAAAATTGCAATTTTTAGACCTAAAATTTTATCAAAATATTTTTGTTCTCAAATTTTATTTATAGGATTATTGACTTAAAAAAATGTGTAAATCTCTTATAGACATTAATATGCATTAGTTATATTTGAAAATATATTTGGATCAAAATTTGATTCGGAAAATCATTTTTAACTATTTAACAAAAGTACAAAATTTAAAAAAATATTTTTTTAAAACAGATAATCTATCATGGAACTAGGCTAAAACAAATGAGAACTAAAATAATATACTCTCATTATTTCTTCTTTTCATTCTCTCTATTTGTCTCTTCTTTCTTCATTTTGTTATATATTCATGTTTACTTTTCTTTTCATTCTATATTGTAATAATCTACTGCATATGTATGACTTTTTTGATACTTACACGTGTATTTTTTGATTTATCATAGTTATTTGTAACATTATCAAGGCCTCTCTAATTATTTTTGGATTTATCATACTTACACGTGTATAGGTTCAAACATGTTGATTTCTACGTGCATAAAAAAAATTAGTCACGCGTGTAACAACATATTTGAACTTAGTTTTCAGTACTGTAAACTATTCAGAATTTTCTGAAAATTTACAAGATGCTCTAAATAGCTACAATATACACGGTTATAAAAAAATCGCACCGAAAACTGTCCACGGATTAAGAACACTGAGAGTCCCACCGATAGAGCTTAAAGTGAAGCCATTATAAGAGAATTCGCCAGTAATTTTATACTCAATATTAAAAAATTGTAAAAAATATATATATAAGAAATATTTTTGACAAAATATTTATTTTTCTTGGACTAGACAGAACGAGATCTCTTGTCTTTGGTCTTTATTATTTATTTTTTCATGGCTTAATCATAAAATAAATGAATCTATAATAATATATCTAAGCGTGTGGAGTCAGCTAATTAATCACATCAATCTCCCCTGTTCACTTTGAAAAAATAAAACACTTTACGAAAATTTAATATATTAAAGATGTGAAAATTATCTGGAAAGTGGAACCCAAGCCTTAAATTTCTACGTTTTTTCTCTACTTTAGCTCTTCTTGTTCCAACACACCAACAAAAAAAACAAAATAGCTAGAATGTCAAAGAAGTTATATAATTTAAATATATTTATATACGAGGGTAGCAGTTAACCATATTTATAATTCTTAATTAATATTTTAAAAAGTAATTTTAATTTTTTTCAAAATTTTGGAAGTATTACATGATGATCTGACAGTTATATATTTATTAATTAAAAAATAAAAAAATTATTTAATATTTATTCTCTATTCTCCCTTCATTTCTTTAATACATTTTTGAGAAAAAAATAATCATTTGGAATTAATGTGACTATTATCTTTTCAACTAATATTTATTGTCTAATTAATCTAAAAAATTCAAAATTATTGATTTTTTATTTATTTTCATCATTATTATAATCATTTTTATCTTGTTTAATGATTTATGTTAACAATACAGACAATAACAATTAAGAATTCCATATATATATATATAGGATAATTCTCCTACAGGAGCTTCACTTTAAGTCTTACTAGTGGGATTCTTCGCTGTTCTTGACTTGTGAACATTTTTCGGCACGATTTTTTTATGGTCGTATATATTGTAGTTGTTTAGAGCATCCTGCAAATTTTCAGAAAATTCTAAATAGTTTATAGTACTGAAAACTAGGTTCAAACATGTTGTTTTCCACACGCATAAAAAAAATTAGTCACGCGTGCAACATGTTTGAACTTAGTTTTCGTTATTGTAAACTATTCAAAATTTTCTAAAAATCGAGCTGATGCTCTAAATAGCTATAATATACACGGTCATAAAAAAAATCGCGCCGAAAACTGTTCAAAGGTCGAGAATACTGTGAGCCCCACCGGAAAGATTTAAATTGAGAATTATCATATATATATGAGAATTCTTCTATAGGGGCTTTACTTTAAGCCTTACTGGTAGGACTCTCAGTGTTCTCGACCCGTGAACAGTTTTTGGCGCGATTTTTTTTATGACTGTGTATATTGTAGTTGTTTAGAGCATCCTTCAAATTTTCAAAAAATTCCGGATAGTTTACAGTACTGAAAACTAGGTTCAAACATGTTGATTTCCACTCGCATAAAAAAAATTTAGTCACAAGAATTTTCTAAAAATTTGCAGGATGCTCTAAATAGCTACAATACACACGTTCATAAAAAAATCGCGCCAAAAATTATTCACGAAAGAACACTAAGAGTCCTACTAGCATCCAATATATATATATATATATATTAATAGGTGAAAATAACGTAACTTCGTGATTCAGCAAAAAAAAAAAAAAGAATAATATTTGTTTATCGATCGCCGCGTGATTGAAAAATACAAGCAATAACTATATAATGTTTTTGTGAGAGTTGTTTTGGTCGTTGAAGAAAATTATTATAATAGCAAAGGCTTCATCTTCACCGTGTAAAAATACATTAAAAAATGCAAAGCTATCTTATCTTTATCTTAATACAGCTCACCATGCAACAACCTAAGAATTGTCCATGTGATTTTATCTTCAAAACCGATTGATATCTCAATCCAAACGTACTTACACCTAAAATTTAGCCTCTTTTTTTCTTGAGATTTAACACCATGGCTGCAGAAATGGTGGGTGGAGCTCTTCTCTCTTCTGTGCTTCAAACACTGTTCGGAAAGTTAGCTTCACGAGAGGTTGTAGACTTCTTCAGGAGAAAGAAAGTCGATGATGGTTTACTCAAGAACCTGAAAACTACGTTTTTGTCAGTCAACATTCTGCTCAACGATGCTGAAGAGAAGCAAATCAGAAACCCGGGCGTGAGGAAGTGGCTCGATGAGCTCATAGAAGCAACTTATGATGTTGAGGACTTGATGACTGAGATTACAACGATCAAGTTCGAGCAAGATCAAGGCTGCACCAGCTCAAGTCATCATCATCAGGTACCATTCTTGAAGAAGCTCTCTCCTTCGTTTATGTTTGACAAAGCATTGTTTCGTAATAAGATAGCTGAGATTCTCGAGAGGTTGAAACTTCTTCTGCAACAGAAAGATGTGCTTGATTTGAAATCTGTTACACAAAACAGACACTTACAGAGATTGCCTGCTCCTTTGGCTCAAGAGTCTAGTGTTTATGGGAGGGATGATGATAAAGAGTCTATAGTGAATTCGTTGTTGTTGTCAGATAATAATTATGATGATGTTAATGGTAATAATAGTGATAAGATATCTGTGATTCCAATTGTGGGGTTGGGTGGAATTGGTAAGACCACACTTGCTCAGCTTGTTTATGATGATGAGAGAGTGAAAAAACACTTTGAGCTCAAAGCATGGGTTACAGTGTCAGTTGAATTCGACATTTTGAAAATAACAAGAATGATTTTGGAGAGGGTGTCGATGAAGAAATGTGAGAATGAGGACCTATATGAGCTTCAAACTAAGCTGAAAGAGGCTTTGTTGGGGAAAAAGTTTCTGATTGTTCTTGATGATGTTTGGAGTGAAAACTACTCCCTTTGGGATGTTTTAAGAAGTCCATTTGAATTTGGAGCAGAAGGAAGTAAAATCATTGTCACCACACGCAGTGAAATTGTTGCATCAAAAATGGGCAGTGTTCCATCTTATGAACTACAAGTAATGTCAGATGAAGATTGCTGGTGCTTATTTTCAAAACATGCCTTCAACAATGGAGACTTGAATGCATACTCAGATTTACAAGAAATTGGTAGAGAAATTGTTAAAAAGTGCAAGGGACTTCCTTTGGCAGTAAAATCACTTGCTGGTCTTCTGAGAGCTGTGCTAAATCCCGAAGAGTGGAGAAGAATTTTGAAAAGTGACATATGGGAATTGCAGCTGCAAGAAAATGACAACAACAACAACAACATTCTTCCAGCTCTGTGGTTGAGTTACTATTATCTTCCATCACATCTTAAGCGCTGCTTTGTATTCACCTCAGTGTTCCCTAAAGATTATGAGTTTGAAAAAGAAAAAATAATCTTGATGTGGATGGCTGAAGGTCTTCTGCAATCTGACACAGAAAAAACACAAGAAGATGTTGGAGAAGAGTACTACCAAGCTTTAATTTTAAGGCTATTGTTCCAAAGATCAAGTAGAGATGAATCAACTTTCTTCATGCATGATCTTGTCCATGATCTTGCCATTTTTGTAGCAGGAAAGTTTTCTTTCAGGTTGGATGATGATAATCTACACAAGGTTGCTAGCGAAATTCGACATTTATCGTGCAAAAGTTATGTGAGTTTGTCTAAACTCAAGAGTTTGCGCACCTTCATTGCAATACCATCGTTCACATTAGATGGATCATCATCGGTAAATCACTTGGATTTGAGTGAGCATTTTTTCATAGGTGGGTGCTTGAGAGTACTCTCTTTATCTCATGCTTTGATCAAGAAATTGCCTGATTCAATAGGCAATTTGAAGCATCTAAGGTACTTGGATTTATCTTCCACTGAAATTGTTGAGTTGACTGAGTCCATTTGTTCTTTGTTCAATTTGCAAGCACTCCTCTTGTCCAATTGTCGAAATCTTACTCAGTTACCGGCTAACATGGGAAGTCTAGCCAACTTGCGCCACCTCGACATTGCAGACACACCAATCACAGAAATGCCAGCCTTAATGTCCAATCTGAAAGACTTGCAAACATTGCCTTATTTTGTTTTGAATGAACATGGTGGCTCTAGAATTAAGGAGCTAAGAGAGCTGCAGCATCTTCATGGAACACTTGTCATTGCAGGGCTTGAAAATATAGTCAATGTTGAGCATGTATTGGAGGCAAATTTGAAGGACAAGAAGTGTCTTAGAGCACTAAGCTTGAAATGGCAATATGGTGATATTGATGATTCACAAAAGGAAAGAGAAATACTTGATGGTCTCCAACCTCACACAAAGTTAGAGAATCTCTACATCAGTGGCTACAGAGGTACAAATTTCTCATCATGGATAGGAGACTATTCATATTCTAGTATGGTAGAGGTTCATTTACTTAACTGCAAAAGTTGTTGGTTTTTACCTCCATTTGGGCAGCTACCTTCCCTTAAAAAGCTTCAAATTTTGGCATTTGATAGTGTGGTAACAATAGGTGCAGAATTTTACTCGAGTGGTTCTTCTCAGGTGATCAAGCCATTTAGATCCTTAGAAATTCTGAATTTTCGCTTCATGTCGGAGTGGAAGGAGTGGTCATTCATTAAAGTCGAAGAAGGTGGAGTTTTTCCTCGTCTTAGGGAACTTAACCTTGAAGGTTGTCCAAAACTAAATGTACAGCTACCAAATTCTCTTCCCTCTTTAACAAAGCTTCAAGTATGGAGATGTAGACAACTGTTGCCTCTACTTCCAAGGCCTGATCACACTGCATTTCCATGCCTTAGGACTATGGATATATACATGTGCCCAGAACAAGAATCATTTTTGGAAGGTGGGTTCCCTTCAAGTATAACTTCACTTCAAATTTTCAACTGCAACAAGCTCGAGTCCCTCAATGGCAAAGGCTTTCAAGGCCTGAATTCTCTTCAAGAGTTGGTTATTGGTAGGTGTCAAGAGCTCAAATGTCTACCAGACGAAGGATTGCCTGATTCTCTTCTGCATTTGTGTATAAGTGATTGTCCTTTGCTACAACAGCGGTGCCAAAGAAATGAAGGTCAAGATTGGACTAAGATTGCTCATATTCCTCGAATAGATATTGATTGGGAACTGATTTGAAGTTCATTGAGCAGTTGTTCTCTTCTTTTAATGTTACTGCAAATTTATCCATGTAATATATATTTTTTAACCGTTTGTAATAACTCACTATGCCTAATTGTTGTATTTTTCCTCATTGTTTACTCTTCTTATAAGGTCTGACCAATTGATGCCTGCATGTAATTAACTGGGAAATATTTTTCACTCAATGTTGAACTTTTGTCAAGTTATTCAATTTTGACATGATAAAATTTGATGCTTCTAATCATTTCTCTACCAGGTATTACTATATTGTTGTTATTATGATGTTTGACTTCAAGTTGGTTTCAAAGTAGGTTATCTGTTGCATTCTCTGTTGGTGCTTTTTTTTTCACTAAATTATTATTATCAGTTTTTTCTTATGATCCTTGTTGAAGTTCATTTTTTTTGGTTTTATGTGTACATAGATTGAAATAAGAACGTCTTGTTTGGGATAATGCAATAAAAAGATTTCACTTGGATATAAGACGTGATAAACAAAATAGGAATTTGAATGGATTAAATACCAAGCAGTGACATATAAATGAAAAGAAAAGGGTATTCTGCTCTTCAGCTTTTGATGTAAGTTATTCCCTAAAGGTTATAAATTTGAAAATTGAAAAATATCTTAATATTGCACTCCAATAGTGACAATAGGACATTGTCAACCAATACTAATCAATTTCAGCTCATCTAATCTCTCTACTTTTTCTGTTGAACAGATTGAAAATAAGCACAGAGATATAACCTTGTTTGACATTGTTTTCTGTTTTTTGTTTTCAAAGTTGTGTTAACAAAAATGAGAACAGAAGACAACTTTTGTACTTTTAAAAAAACGAGAGGTGTCTGGTTAATGTTTTCTAAAAATCATTTTTTAGTTTATTTTTTTAAAATCTTAGATAAAAAATTAACAAATATATTTAGAAAGATGAAAAATCTTTTAAAAGTTTGTACTAAATAATGAGATAAAATAATTTGAAAGAAAAAATGATAAAAAATAAAGAGTGAGAAAGTAAGGAGAGAAAATTTGAAGAAATATAGAAATTGAGAAGAAAGAAATTGATCCAAAAAAAATGAGAGAGAAGGTGATGAGAAAAAAAGTGAAGAAAGAGAAGTGAGAAGAGAAAAAGTGATAAGAGAGGAAATTGCGAGAGAGAAAAAATAATGAAAGGGAAAATGATGATATATTAAGTGATGAGAGCAAAAGTGAGGATATAGTAAGTGATGAAAAAGAAAATGATGACATAATAAGTGATGCAAGAGAAAATAATAAGGATAGATGGAAAATGATGAAAGAAAAAAAATGAAAAGATAGAAAGTGAGAAGAGATAAATAGCGAGAGAGAAAGTAAGGAGATAGACAGTGATGAGAGATAAAGTGATGTGAGAGAAAGTAAAGAGATAGAAACTAATGGAAGAGAAAATGATGTGACAATAAATGATGTTAGATAATAATAATTAAAAAAGTGATGTGAGAAAAAAAAAGATAAACAAAAAAAATTTGAGAACAACAGAAAACAACTTTTTGTTGTTCTCAAAATTTTTAGTTTTTTGTATCTTTGTTTTTAAAATCTGTTTTCTGAAAACAATGCCAAACACCCCAACTTGTTTTCAAAAAATAATTTTTAGCTTTTAAAAACAAAAAACAATTTTTTAGTTAAGAAACCAAACACCCTTATAAGTTTCCAATCTCCATGAGCCTAGCAACAATTATTAATTTTAGGTCACCTAAAATATTATGTTGTTACGCTAAAGAAAATAAAATATTGGTTGTGTTTGGTAAAATTTTTGTTTTTGAATTTTTAGAACACAAAATTAGAAATATTAATTTTATTTAAAAAAATAAAAATATGTTTTTTAAAACAAAAAATAATAAATACGTTTGATAAATTTTATTTTTATTTTTTGTTTAATAATATAAAATGATATGTTGATTTGAAGAAGATAAGAAAAAAAATGAAAAGTAAAAAACGGTTTTAAAAAAATTTGAAAGTGAAATTTTTTTATTTTCAAAATTTAATGAATTTTAATTAAATTTTTTAAAAATAATAAATAAAAATAGAGTTACCAAATACTATTTTGTGTTTAATTTTCAAATTTTTAATTAATTAAATAAAAAACTATTTTTTTAGAGAATTTATAACAAATGGCCCAAATTAAGTGCATTTGAAACCCAATGTCCTCATTTTAAAAATTGTAGAAAAATGGCCTTTTAGATTATTAATGTACTAAATTACCTTACTGTATCATTTCTATCATATTTCTTAGCAAAACAATGTGAATGAGAGTGATATTACCAAAAAATTTCTCAGCAAAAAAAAAAAAACAACGAGAAGGAGAGGAAGAAGTCGACTATTTACTTCTGTGGTTGCCGACAATTGAATCTCAATCTACTTTTCTCTATTTTTTCAGGTAAAGAGGGAAGGGTACATATGAAATTTTACTGTATTAGTTTTTTGGAATGGGCCATTTATTGATTATTTTTGAAAGAGAGACATTTATCTAAATAATGTCTGATTTGGGGGCTAATTTGCTTGTTAGCCCATTTTTTTAAGTGTTACCAAACATCTCTTTTATTTTACCAATTTTTATTTACGGTTTTGCGACACCGCATTTACATTTTTGTTGTTCCGTATTTTTGTACAAAAACTCAGTATTTTGGCAATAAACTGCATTTTTCATATATTTTTTAAGTTTTAGTGCATTTTTGTAGACTTCCATAGGAAAAATATCGTTCAATGGCATTTTAAAAAAAAAAAAAAAAATACAGCAATATTTGACAAAATGACACAATTCTTAAAGCAAAAACAAATGACACATAATTTGAAAAGCAACAATAAACTTAGAAAATGACATATATATATATATATTGAAACGACAATAATATGTGAAAACGACACATTTATGCCAAATAACAATTTCGAAAGAGTAATAAAGATATGTCCACACAAAATATGCACGAAAGTACACAATAACAATATTAACCAATCCCATTTATTTAAATTAGGAAAATATCTGTTTTTTTTTTAAAACAACTGTGATCAAACATAATCATAATATACTACTGTCACACAAAAATACAATAATTAGATACTACTAGAGCTTTCTTACAATTAAACATGTGTCGACTCTTGATTTTTGGCTTTCTTTCTAATCAATGGCATCAGGAAATCTCTCCGTTGTTGCAAAACGGATCCTCAATTTGCTGGGTCCTGAAGAAAATATAGAAGGGATTGCATCTCGCTGGGTTGTACCACACATCAACCTCCTGCATGGACTTTGAAAGACCATTTCAAACCTCACTCCCGTGCTTATTGATGCGGAGAAGAAGAGTCACCGTGACCCGGCTCCCGGTATCAGAGATTGGCTGGCTTGTTGGCCCTCTATGATGCTGATAGGTAATTGGGGAAATAAAAGAGAAAAGAAAATACTGGAAATGCCTCTTTATTGAATATACTCTCTCAACTTTTACAATGTGCAAATATACCTTATATATACAAAGAGAAAAATAATACAATCAATTCTATTGGTTCACCTATAACAGAAAATATTCTCCTTGGGACCACATTCTTGATATCAGCAAAATCATAACAAATTGTAAAGGTAAAGATTGTACAATATGCCTAGTCATCAGAATATTCCTTATCTTTTAATTGTGCCAATTCCAATCCTTTCATTTCAACATGCCCCCACAAGCTGTGCTGTGGTGAGAATGAAACAGTCAGCTTGTGTTTGAGATAATTAAAGGTTGGGATTGGCAAAGACTTAGTTAAGATATCGGCTGTTTGTTCTTCAGTTGGTATACACCTCACTTCAATATCCTTATTCAGCACTTTGTCTCTAATGAAGTGAACATCGATTTCGATGTGTTTAGTTCTTGAGTGGAAAACCGGATTGGATGCCAATTGCCTCGCCCCTGAGTTGTCGCACCAGATCACTGCTGGACGGTCATGCTTGATTCCTATTTCTGTCAGTAGTGATTGCAGCCAGGTAATCTTAGTGCAAGCTTGTGCAAGTGCTCTGTATTCGGCTTCTGTACTTGAGCGTTCTGTTTTCTTGAGCTCCAACTAACCAAATTGCCTCCAAAGAATACACAAGATCCTGAAGTTGATTTTCTATCGTCAAGAGAACTTGCCCAATCCGAATCACAGAAACTTTCAATAATCGGGTTGGTGGATTTAGTGAACTGGATTCCATCTCCAATTGTGCCTGCTATATACCTTAGGATGTGCTTACATGCCAGCCAGTGTTTCTTGGTTGGAGCTTGAAGAAATTGGCTCAATTTATTGACTCAGTAAGCTATATCGGGATGACTGAGAGTAAGGTTGTAACGCCCTGGATAGCTAAGACCGTTACACCGTGTACTTATAAAGGTGCAAGACTCGCTAATCAAGTCAACATTTTAAAACATGTCACTAAACATGTAAGAGCTAGGGTTAAAAAGGTTTTGGTCTCAAAAGACTCATTTCATATATTTAAGCTGTATTGAACACGGGATCCCATAAGAAAGTAGAGTTAAATAAGTTTACAGACTCCCAAAAATACATGAGTATTCATTAGCCGTACTAAGGCAAAACAAACAGACTTCAAGCTTCACGTCCTTGCCCAGACCTCAACCGTGGCGGCCGAGCACCTGGCTATGTACATTCCGCTCGCCGAGCTCTCCAGTCAAGGTTGGTCCAATTTTCCCTTGTCTTTACCTGCACCACGTAGCACCCGTGAGCCAAAGCCCAGCAAGAAAACATCTTAAACAACTCAATCAATGATAACAGACAATTAACTCATTAAGCATGTATTCCCATAAGATAATTCCCAACAGATATTCAGCGCATAAAATCAGATTCAAGATACATTCTATCACATATAACATTCATATCACATAATAGTCAGGGCCGACGACTTAGGCCGCACCCTCTGTTTAACCCACTGACTCCGGCCCGCTTAAACCGAGCTAAGTGCATAATAAGCTGTCCTCGGCTACCAGTGGCCGAGCCGCGCCCTGTGCGCTAGTGAAACCCTTGGCACCCTTAGGCTGTTGGTTCACTAAATGGCTTGCATGGCATAATACCAACTTTTCAAGCATTTACAATAGGGAGTCCTTAGTCCCGTCACATATATTCAACCAGGTGCAGTTTTCTTACCTTTAGTCTGTGCAGTTATTGTATTACGAGCAACGTCTCTCAAGCACGATCCGTTCCCGAGCCTAAGCCTTTATCACCTAGTTACAACCAAAGTATAGGGTTCTATTAATACTCCAATATAGGTTTCCAGTTACAAAACTAACTCCCGGGATTCCAAATTCCACCAAGCACGGTGGTGAAACTAAACCCGAGCACACTAGACCACTCTCCCGTGCCTAAAACCCTCAAAAACTCATGTGTGCAACCAAGGGCTGCGACCCCTGAAGCCTAGCCGCGACCCTTCCCCAAAACAGAACCAACACCCATGCTGAACCACACACGCGCCGCGGCCCTTGCCTTGGGCGCCGCGGCGCCCTCCCATGGCCGAGCCTTCTTGGCTCTTTTTCATCCTAAGGCTGCAGCGCTCTAGAATAGAGCCGCGGCCCTCCCCTTCGTGCCCAAAAAACCCACCATTTCTAAGCCTGAAACCTCACCTTAAACCATCCCAAAGCTCCCCAACTCCTAACCAATTAATCCCAACTCCTTTAGCATGATCTAAACAACATAATTCCACAGAAAACACAGCCTAGCACACACTAATCTTCTCTTTTCAATTTCTGAAATTCAAGAGTTATAAACACTCAAACCAGCCATTCAAACCCAATTTAAGACCTCCAAACCATGAGTTGAAACTTACCTCTTCTGTTGAATCACCTCACCAAGCCAAAGCCAAGCTAAATCTCCAATTTTCCTCCTTAATTCTGCCTTAAGACATCAAAACCATGCTTGTTTCAAAACTTGACCAAAACCCAGCTAGAACTCAGAATTCAACCATAGAAAAGAAGATTAGATGCTTACCTTAATCCCTGTTTTAGTTCTTGATTTACTCCTGAACTAAACCTCCAAATCCTCACCACAAATCCCAAAGATTCCAGCTTGTTCCCCTTAGTTTTCTGTGTTTCTTTCCTTGCCTTTGTTTTCCTTGAGCATGAGAGAGAGCTGAGGTAAAAGTGTTTAGTCGATTTGTATTTTCTAAAGGCTTCCTTATGTCTACCTCACTCATTAAGTTAATCCCGAGGCTCGGGGTGCCGGAACCGTCCTCGAGGCCAAAATGGTAATATCCCCCAATATTCCCGCCTAGACATCCTAACCTCAAATATATCTCCATATATTTATTTTCATGACTCGATAGTCCAAATCGCTACCCGCTATCTAAAAATACCCCCGACTTATCCAAAGTCATATCTTAAGTCCCGTTGTGACTTTTCCCGCTATCTGACCCTAGAATCGTCTCGAGTCGTGCTCTGCGAACCTGTCCACATAATAATGTGGTTCTCACATATATCACATATTTATTTCATATCATATTAACACATAATATCATCAATTATTATATAAACATTACTAAACATATAATTACTCATTTAAATCACAGTTATTCCATTAATGCCCTCATGGCACACTAATCAAGGCCCTTAAGCCTTATTAGCGATTTTGGGTCGTTACAAAGGTACTGCAAGGTGCCAATGACACTTCGGTATTGAGTGATATCTTCAAAAAGTGCACTATCATTGGAATGCAGTTTATTGCTTTGTATCATGGGTGTTGGATATGGCTTAGCTCCAAGCATATGAGTTTTCTTAAGAATATCAATGGAATACTTGGTTTGAGACAAGTGTAAACCATCTTGCCCCCTACTTGTCTCAAAACCAAGGAAATAGGTAATGGAGCCAAGGGATTTGAGAGCAAACTACTGGTTTAATTGAGAGATGATATGAAGAACTCGGATAGAGTTGTTACCAATGAGCAGAATGTCATCAACATAGACGAGGACATAGAGGCGAGCATCATCTTCAACAAAATAAAACAGCGATCTGTTAGAGACCGAATTACGAAAGCAAAGGGTCAGCAAGGAGGCACGAAGCGTATCAAACCACGCGCGAGGGGCCTGTTTCAGACCATAAAGAGCACGATCCAATTTACAAACAACGTGAGGAGAAGCAGGATCGATGAAGCCGACAAGTTGGGACATATAAACATCCTCATCTAAAGTGCCATTAAGAAAGGCATTGTTGATGTCAATCTGCTGAACATCCCAATTGTGAGTGACGGCGAGAGAGAGGATAACATGGATAGTAGATGGCTTGACAACGGGACTAAAAGTCTCAAAGAAATTAATTCCAGGTTGTTGCTGAAATCCTTTGGCAACGAGACGAGCTCTGTGTCGTTGAATAGAGCCATCAGAATTAAACTTGATGCGAAAAACCCATTTGTTGTCAACCACATGCATATGAGGCTGCCGAGGAACTAAGTGCCAAGTCTTGTTTTGCAGCAAGGCAGAATACTCATCATTCATGGCTGCCTTCCAAACTGGGATGGAGAGAGCAACATCAACAGATTCAGGAATGGTGTGATTGAAGGCAGGGAGGTTGGGATCTCTGAGAATGGTGGCAAGATATGTTTTGGGTTTGAAGATACCAGCCTTGGAGCGTGTGATCATGGGGTGAGATGGCTGAGATTTGGAGGGGGCTGAGGAAGAGGTGGGAACTATAGGTGAGGAAGAAAGAGGAGAGAGCTAAACAGGTAAAGGGATGGCTGGAAGAGAACTCACCGAGTGTGGACTTTGATGCTGATCAGGAGAGGATACTGAGCCAGAAGATGATGCATGAGGAGATGCTGTAGGGGTTGCAGGGCACTGAGATGCGTCAACAACAATGTTTGGTACACCATCATCATCAAAAATCTGAGGAGAAACAAAGGGCAACCAGTGACTGTAATGAAAGTTTGAGGGGTGAGTTGTGACAGAAGAAGAAGACTGAGAAGAGCCAAAACCAGTGGCAAAGGGGAACTCCAGTTCATTGAAAGAGACACTATGAGCAATGTAGATTCGTCCACTAGGATGAAGGCACCGATAGCCTTTGTGATTGGGGCTGTAGCCAATAAACACACATTTGGCTGATCTAAAGTCAAGCTTGTGATTATTATAAGCTCGAAGATGAGGAAAGCAAGCACACCCGAAAACTTTGAGAAATTTGAGGTTTGGGGTGATGCGAAATAGGACTTCAATGAGAGATTTGTGAGACAAGGTTGGTGTGGAGAGGTGATTAATTAGAAAGGTTGCTGTACTAAATGATTCCCACCAGTAGCTTAAAGAAATGGAAGCTTGAGTAAGCAATGTTAGACCCATTTCAATTATGTGTTGGTGTTTACGTTCAGATTTGCCATTTTGGGCGTGTGTGTGAGGGCAAGGGTGTCTAAAATGAACACCAATTGAGGTGAGAAAAGGGGCAAGAGTTCTGTACTCATCGCCCCAATCGGATTGGAGGGTTTTGATCTTAGTGTCAAATTTTCTTTCTACAAATGCTTGAAAATTAATGAAAGTTTGTTTGACATCAGATTTTAATTTAAGAGGAAAAATCCATGTGAAGTTGCTATAGTCATCAATGAAATGGACATAGTACCTAAACCCTTCTTTAGATAGAATTGGAGATGGACCCCATACATCTGAATGGATGAGTTCCAATGGAGTGTGAGTGACAGTTTGAGAGGCACCATAGTGTTTATATTTCGATTTGCCAATATGACAGGCATTGCAAAATGATGGATTAGTTTTGAAAGAAACTTTTTCATTCAACAACATGTGTTTCATTACATTGTTATTGGGATGACCTAATCTCATATGCCAAACATTGACATCAGACTTGAAAATAGACTCAGCAAACAGAGACTCAACAGGCTGAGGGACACTGAAAGGTGACTTGGAAAGTTTGGCAGTAGCACTGCTCTTGGAGGAAGAAAAATAGCAGGAAGTAGCACTTGAGACAGACTGGAAAGGGGATGATGATGGAGTAGAAGTTGCAGCTGATACAATCCATTGCTAAGCACTCCTCGAAGCAGCTCCTCCTTCGTAGCCAGATCCTTCACAACACAATGATCAGCAAAAAATTCAACAAACACAGAGTTATCTTTGGTGAGTTGAGAAATAGACAGAAGATGTTTAGTAATATCTGGTACACATAAAATGTCTTTGAGCAATAGAAGACTAGATCTGGTTTTTATGGTACTGAGGCCAGTATGAGTGATTGGTAAAGGGAGACCATTACCAACAAGAAGGTGAGAGATACCTTTCAGATCTGATTTTTGCTGCAGAGTTGTGGCCTCAGGAGTAATGTGATTGGTTGCTCCACTATCGATGTACCAGGAGGTGTCATTGCTATTCTCAGTTGATGTGAAATAGGCTTGTTGATCATTTGGAGGGGTGGTATGGTTGGTATTTGGGTGAGTAGGGTTGGATGGAGTTTGGAAGGATATGTTAAAGCGATGGTAGCATTTGGCGGCAGTATGGCTAGACCGATGGCATAGTTGACAGGTGGGGCGATTATTATTAGTTCGGTCTCGACCATGACCACGATCACAAGGGGTGAAGGTGCGGCCAAAGTAGTGATTTGGTGCTACAGAGGAGCTACTAAAATGGAGAGACTTGTGCATCTGAGTGGCAAGATTGGCTGTGGGAAGAGAGAAGTCACCAGAAGCATTGTTGGGTTGTTCCAGCCGTATTTCATGGCTCTGCAACATGTATTGGACTTCCTGCAGAGAGACTTGGTCATGTCGAGATGTTAGATTGACAACAACAGGGTCATATTCATGACCAAGACCACCTAAAATGTAGAGAATTAAATCATCATCAGAAAGTAATTGACCAGCAGAGGAGAGACCATCAGATATATTTTTCATTTTTAGTATGTAATCGTGTATAGAGAGACTGCCCTTTTTGAGAGATTGTAGTTGAAATCGCAACTGTAGGATACGTGCTTTGGAATTGGTCGTATAGAGTCGTTCCAGAGTGGCCCAAATATCAAAGGAAGTGTGACAGCCAACAGCATGGCCAAACATAGACTCTGAAACAGAGTTGAGCAACCAACTCAAGATCGACTGATCTGTTCGTCTCCACATAGCATAGCCCAGATTGACTTGCCGTGATTCACCTGGAATAGAGCCACCGATAGTGTGGTCAACAAACTGAGGAGGACACACCTTTGTGCCAAGAATGTATCCCTCTAAATCATGTGCCCGAAGGGCAGGAAGAACTTGAGACTTCCAATATGGATAGTTTGTGCGATCTAACTTAATGGTTAGAGGAGCTAGACTTTGAAAAGGATTGGAGTCAATTCTCAACCATTATCACACTCAACAATGTGGTGGGCACTTTGGAGCATCCAGAATGGTAGCCAAGGTATTACAAAGTGGTTTCTATTGGCCTTCATTATTTAAGGATGCTAATGCTTTTCTCAAGGCCTGTGATAGATGTCAGGGAACTGGTAATATCTTGAGGAGAAATGAAATGCCTTTACAGGGAATTCTTGAAGTGGAACTTTTTGATGTATGGGGCATTGATTTCATGGGGCCTTTTCCACCATCTTACAACAATGAATATATTCTATTGGCAGTAGATTATGTATCTAAATGGGTGGAGGCTGCAGCAACTAGGGCCAATGACGGTAAAAATGTGCTTAATTTTCTTCATAAACATATTTTTACTAGATTTGGCACTCCTCGAGCTCTCATTAGTGATGAAGGAAAACACTTTGTGAATAAACAACTTGATGCATTACTGGCTCGTTATGGAGTATATCATCGAAAAGCTTTGCCTTACCATCCTCAATTGAATGGGCAAGATGAAATTTCAAACAGAGAAATCAAAAGTATCCTTGAGAAGACCGTTGACAGTTCGAGGAAAAATTGGTCGAAGAAGTTAGATGATGTGATTTGGGCTTACAGAACTGCATTCAAAACACCAATAGGCATGTCTCCTTATAGGTTGGTGTTTGGTAAAGCGTGTCATTTACCAGTTGAGTTGGAGCATAGGGCATTCTGGGCTATGAAAAAGTTGAATTTTTATTGGAGTGCAGCTAGTGAACGAAGGTCGTTGCAACTGAATGAACTTGATGAGTTCAGAAATGAGGCTTATGAAAACGCCAAGATTTATAAAGAGAGAACAAAGGCTTGGCATGACAAGAACTTAGTCAGGAAAGAGTTCCAACCAGGGCAGAAGGTACTTCTTTTTAATTCAAGATTGAGACTTTTTCCTGGCAAATTGAAGTCAAGATGGTCAGGACCATTCACTGTTGTTCAGGTCTTTCCATATGGTTCTGTGGAAGTTCAGGGCAATTCAGGTGATTCTTTTAAGGTCAATGGCCAGAGATTGAAACCCTACTTGGGTGGTCATGTTGATCAGGCAAAGTCGATCCTTCTTTTAAAGCCTCTTTGAAGAGGGGTTCAACGTCCGGCTAAATGACGTTAAAGACAACGCTTTGAGGAGGCATTTCTCAGTTTTAAATTCTTTTTATTTTTATTCTTTTTATATTTTTATATTTGTTTGGTTGTGAACAATGAAGGAAATTTGTTTTAGTTGTTATTTTTATTTTAATGTATTGTTTGAACCGTGAAAATCGTGAAAAATAAAAAATAAAAAAGTAGGAAATGTGGTGATTGGAGGTGCACTAGCGCTACAACGCTGTATTCATAGCGCTATGGCGCTAATCTCAGAAAAGAAAAAAAAATTGGGAGCTTACCAGCGCTATAGCGCTGTCATCAGAGCGCTACAGCGCTGGTTCCAGAGGCAACAATCCCAGTTCGTGCAAGAGCGCTACAGCGCTATACACACAGCCCTACAACGCTCTGTCCAGATTCTTTTTAAAAACAGAGGGGTTGCGATTTTTCCCCTCATTTCCAGATTCTCTCCTCCATCTCCTTCATAGCCCCCATAGATTTTCCCTTTGAGCCTATTCCCCAGAAATTTCTCCACACATTCTCCCTCTCTCATTCATTTCTTCTTTTATTTCCCTCCTTTCTTTGCTTTCTTCTCAAAAACCATTTCAATTTTTCCCAAATCAGTTTTGAAACCCTAGAAATTCATAGATTTAATTTCTTGATGAAGATGGAAATTTTCAAGGGGATGTTCTAATTCAAGCATAAAGGAGTCCATTGCAAGGTTTGGTAAGTGGTTCCTTTCCCTTTTCTCCTCAGATTTTTGTGGTATTTGGGATTGGATTGCTTTGATTGATTGTTGAGGGTGGATCCCATCTGTGGTTTGGGTTTGGGATCTTAGTTTATTTGTTTGAAAGAGTGAATATTGTAAGTGTTTGTGAAGAGGAAAATGGTTCACTTGTAGGGGAGGTGCTATAAAAAATTATGTCTTGTGGGTTGGTGAGAGTGTGGATAATGGCTCCTAAGAGTAGAGCGGGTAGAAATAAGGATAGTTCAGAGCACGAATACGATGAGACTAGGTTTATCAATTTTAAGGCTCAAGAGCCCTATGAGAAATTTGTTAGAAAGCCTTTGATTCCTGAGTGTGAAGTGGAATATCAATCTGATCCTTTTACTCATTATATTTTTGAACTGGTTCGGGCTAATCTTATGAATAGGAAGTGGGGAAATTTTGTGACTAAATTGGCACAGGCTAATGTATCACCGGTCTATGAGTTTTATGCGAATTTAAGAGATAAACACAATGATACAGTTTTTGTTCGAGGTAAGCGTGTGCCTTTCACTGCTGAAGCTATTAATAAGGTGTTCAAAGCCCTGCACATAAAACAGGAGGAGGAGGAGTATGCTCAGTTCTTGAATGTATCTATAGATTTTACGGCTGTGGCTGATAAATTATGCTTTGAAGGTGCTCCTTGGAATTTATCTGGCAGTTTACCTAAAAGTATAGCATCGTGCCAACTAAACATTGAGGCGAGATTTTGGGCGTTTTTTGTGTGTGCTCGTTTTATGCCGGTTAGTCATGTGTTTGATATGACTAAAGATCGAGTCTTATTGATGTATGCGTTGATGATGGGCATGAGCATTAATCCGGGTATATGGATTAAGGCCAACATTAATTTTATTGAAAAGGGGCATACCACTGGAGGTTTGGGTCATGGATCTGTCATCACGATGTTGTGCTGTAAGGCTGGTGTTCCAGAATTCGTTACTGACATTTATGAGTCGTTGCAACAACCGTTATCCATCAATTTGATGAATGATTATCCTGAGCCTGCTCTGTATGTGCTGCAGACAAGGAAAAAGGGTAAGCGCCGTGTGGAAACTGATGTAGAGGAAGAAGCTGAACCAGTATTGTTGGGTGACAGTAGTAATTCAAGTATGCAGCAAGTTAATGCTAAGTTGGATTATCTAATCCAACAAAATCAATATGTGGTTCAACAGCAGCATATGATGAATCAGTATTTGGGCCATCGATACGACTATGAGGTGAATCATGTGGCTCAGTTAAACAATTTGGTGAGTCACTGGTCGTTAGATGAATCAGATCGAACTTATTTTGCCCCACCACCGCCCTATCCTCCATACTCTCCATTTTACTCTCCGCCTCCACCCCCGTCATTTGCTGGTTTTCCTGAACCTTAGCCTCCGCAGTCTCAGCCTTTTGAAGGACCTTTGTTCCAACCACCACCACTGCCATACTGATGTGGCTGGTCATGTAAGTCGCTATTCCCATTCTTTTTATACTTCACATTGGGGAGAATGTTCGGTTTAAAGTTTGCGGGAGAGATTTAGTTCTGTTTTTTTTTTCTTTGTTGTGTTTTCGGTTTGTTTGTGTTTGGTGTCATGTTTTAGAGTTCAAATTAAGTTGACAATAATGGCCTTTTCAATCTGATTGACTGTTTTGTAGTATAATCCAAAGGAAAAATTGATGTGCTTCTAGAAATAATCTGTGTGCTTGGTTAGATTACATTGTTTTTCACTGTGATTTGTTGACATCAGAGATCTATTGTTCATACATTGCAAATGTTATACTTGAGATATTTTATGCATGTCAAATTTGGATTGTGGATTGAAAAGTTTGAAAAATTCTATAACCTGTTTGCTTACTATTTGAGATGAAATCTAAAACAGTGCACATTTAGGAAAATGATATAGGCAATTTTTGGACTGGTTGTGCCTTTCAAGCTAACCCTATTAATTTTTTCTCCTTAGTCAACCCTTTCGAGCCTTATAACCATTTTCTTGATTAACACACTCTTTTGAGCCTAACTGAAAAATGAAATACCATTTACTCTTTTTGACCCATACCATGAGCATGAAAATTATTATATGAGGGGAGTGAATGTGTAATGGGATGTTTGTATTATGTGTTATTCAGAAAATTACTTTTGATTGAGAAATTTTTTTTTAAAGAAAGTGAAAAAAGATTATGCTCCCAAACAATTATTTATTGAAAAATCAAAGTTTGGGGGAGTTTATTGAAAAATATATATATATATTCTCAATCATTGCACAGAAAAAAAAGGGTAACAAGGGATGAGTAGTGTGAAATTGTTGGGAAAGCTTGTTTAGTGGAATGCTTGTGGTATGATTAAGCCTAAAATTGTCTCCTTATCTACCTATACCTAAGCCTTCTATTACAACCCTTATAAAGACCTATTGATTCTTATTTGTGCATTTGTTTATATTAATGGAGAATAGTAAGCAATGCAGGCATATGGAATACTTGAGTTTGTGGTTAGTTGGTGAGATTTTGATGTGCATAAAGTGGTTCAATTATCTTATTTGCAAGTTATGAGTAAATGATCTTTGATGTTGACAAATTGCAGTGAATTGTGAAGTGGTTAAGACTGAAAATCTAGATTAAAGTTTAAATTGCATGATTTTTTTCCTGAGAATTATACATGCATAGCAGTCTTGAGTGTTTGAATTGATTAGTGTCGTCAACTTGGTTTGTTAGGATTGAGTCTTGTTAGAGTATTTACTCGAGGGCGAGTAAAGATTTAGTTTGGGGGAGTTTGATAAACGACTTTTAAGCTCGTTTATGGTCCAAGTTTTTAGGGTATTTTTCGTTAGTTAGGATTATTTTATTTCGGAATTATGTTCGTTTGTTCATGTTTCAGGGTGATTAATGATAAAGGGATATAAAGAGTGAAAATGAGTGAAAGTGGAACAAGATCGGGACGAATTTGTGGAATTTTGGGTGCTGTAAGTAGTGCTACAGCGCTACTAAGGGAGCGCCGTAGCGCTAGGAAGGATGTGTGAAGAATTGAGGTTCCTGACTTTAGCGCTACAGCGTTTGGATGCAGTTTTTCAGGAGGTCGGTTCTGGAAGTAGCGCTACAGCGCTACGATAAGGGCGCTACAGTGCCGGTGCCCAGATTTCTCTTCAAGGTGTTTCTGACTTTAGCGCTACAGTGCCAAGAACACAGCGCTATAACGCTGGTGACGCGATTTTCACATTTTTGATCACTTTTTGATGGGCAATTTGGTCTTTTCACTTGGAACTTTGGAGGGATATTTAAGAAACATAATGTTGCGACTTTAGAGATGAATGAGGAGATTGACCAAAACCCTAAATTAAGCAAGGAGGCTAGAGAAGAAACAACAAGAAAACTCAGAGTTCTTTTTCATCTTTATCTTTTGATTTCATGTTTATGTTTGATTTGGTCATGTTCATGAACTAAATTTCTATTTAGGTTTTCTAATTGACTCTCTTGAAACTCTATTATGATTTAATGCATTTATCTATTTCCTCTTCATTCTGAAATCTATTCAATTTGTGTTTATTGTGTATGTATTTTACTGCGCATCTTTTACATATGATTTACGAATTTGAATCAAAATCTGAAAAGTGAGATTTGAATATGCTAAAATTGAATAGACATAGACTTCAATTTAGAACGAGAGTATCAAATTGGTTTATGTGATTGAGGGTTGTGTTCACTGCTTCCTATTGTTTGAATTTACCATAGAAATATAGGGAATTCACACTAGGTCGAGTTTTCTATGTCTTAACTCGAATAGTTAACAGTTTTGCAATCCTATCATTTCAATGAAGAAGAGTTTCAGTAGTGATTGCATTAAAGATTAATAGAGTGGATAGTAGAGAAGATTAGGATTCCTATTTGTTTTACAGTGAATTCAATCCAAGGTTTTGCTATTATTTGTTATTTTGTTTAATTTTTAATTATTGTTTTTGAATATTATAGTTTCTTTTGCGATGTCTAAGAGAATCAAGAATTCTAATTGATCAAATAGAAAGAGAAATTAATTGACTGGTAATTCAGAATTCAGTTCTTGAGGACGATACTTGGTTTTTACCATATTATTACAAAATTGCGACTGTGTGCACTTGCATAGCTTAAAAATTTCGCAACACATTTCAACACTGATAATCTCTTCCATTAGATATCCACATAAGCGTCATAGCGAAAATTGATGACTGAGAAGAACAAAATTGCCACACAGATAGATACATGTACGCAGTGGTTTCTTCCCACCTATATCTATGCTCAAGATTAAAATAGGTACTATATCTATGAAGGGAACACCTTTGAAATTCCGTTTTTAGTAATTACCAAATTAATTAAACCATGTGAATTAATTAAAGTGCGGAATGGTAATTAAATGTTTACACAGATTGCAGTTCTGTTGGGACAGAATCCGAACTTGTCACGACAGAAACTGAACACAATAAAAAGACAGTGCAAAACAATAAAGAACATAATGAATTTTTACAAGGTTCAGAAACCCTTTCGGATAACCTACTCCTTGGGGCCACGCCCAAAGAATAAAACCAATTAATAAAGAATCACAAGGACAAAATATTGACTTAAACAAAACAAGACTCCCTCTTGAGATTTGTCGCAACTTTGTTGTACTTCTCTTCACTAATTTGATTTTGATTGAAACGCTCAACCACTTGAACTCCCTTCAATGGCCAGCGAGTGCTTGCATCCTCCCGACGCAAGGCTTGTAAAAATCTTCTCCCGAATACTATAAACGTTGTGTTCAAATTACAATGGGTATTCACTTATGAACATGGTATAAAATCACCACTAAAAACTAAACACACATATTTCTACAAGATCACGTGAATACTTATGATCTTGAATACAAAGAGGAACTCTCACAAATATTACAATACACTCACAAATTATGCACGAAAGAGTTCACTATTCTCACTGCCTTTAGAGCCCTATTTATAGAGTCATTTTTCGTGCTTATAAAGGTTGAGAAAGAATTCTTCTAATAAAGGCAAGAATAATTGAAGATATTATTGATTGATGATGAGTTGCCTTTTTTAGAAGATGCTGATCCGACAGATACGATTTTGGTAGGGACAGCTCAGACCTGTGTCGGATAAAAAACAAGCTCAAAAAGGAAACAACAATTAATGACATTAAGGATCCAGTTTCCTGTTTATTAATTCTTGAGCTGGATGAAAATATATAAGCAAATAAACCAGAAACAACTTTGGGTAAGTACTGAATATTTGCAATATAAATCTTCCATTTATAAACAAATTGGGACAATATAAAGCTAAATAAGGAAGCTCATAATCATCCGAAATTCACAAAAAGGGAAAGTGAATTTCTGAAAATTATAATAAAGGGAAACAACCAATTTATCTTTTAAGAAAAAGATATTTCTATAAAAATGCCGATTATAGGATTTACAATCTCCCCCTTTGACAATTTTATAGACAAAGAATATCTATTTTTAAAAGATCCCTGCAAAACACAAGTAAGTGCTTAAAATCATAAGTCACAAAATGAATCCCCCTGCGAAAGATAACCAAAGCACAAGATAAAATTGTTAACAAAAAACATAAAGAAACACTAGGTCAGTCAACATAATCGATGTACCAAAAAATAGAGTTACTCTTTCTCCCCCTCATTGTCTAAGAAAATGCCAAAGAACAAATGAAATGAAACCAAAAGAAAGACACATCAAGTGTTCTTTTACATCTAACAAAAGCAAAATAAAAATAAATCAAAGGTACTGTGACCATCATGGAGCATGAGAGCTGGATGCACTGAGAATGGCCAATGAAGCAAGAATTTGGCGCTGAGTCTCCTCCATTAGGGTGAACCGGTCAGAAAGACTTGTAACTCCTGTCTGGATAGAAGCAAGATGTAATGACCCAACTTCTCTAGACTTTGGACCATTAATAAAAACTATACATAGACCCTAATCCTTAATAGAACTTACAAGTGAAAAGATCATAACTTTATTAAAACTTTGAAAAAACAAAGGTCAAACTTACATAAAATTTAAGTTAGGATATGGGATCCCATTGTTTTAAAATCAAAACATAACATACTTGTAATTAAAAGAGATTACATAAATAAGTGCGGAAAAATACACATAATGTAACGCCCCAAACTCCAGGGACCGTTACGGTGTGCCTTGTAAACAGTGCTAAACTCGCTAATCGAGTCATTTGGCCAAAATCGTGAACTAAGTATGATTAGCGGTTTAGGGATTAAGAACTTTGGCTAGGATGTAACGTTTCACTAGAACGTTTAATTTATACATTGGGATCCCGAAAATAAAGTTTCAGAGTTTATTACAGAAAATATATACAACAGGCCGTTCTAAGCGGCAAAACAGGGTTCAGCCCTAGTTCCACTTTAAACCTCGGCCGTGGCGGACGAGCAGCTGCATATGTACACGTCATCACCTAAGCTCTCCAACTCAAGGATGGTCCAACTTCCTCTTGCCTTTACCTGCACCACGTAGCACCCGTGAGCCGAAGCCCAGCAAGAAAACATAATATATCATGATATAATATCAACAATAACCAAAGTAACCATCCAGAACCAACGGTCCATACAGATAGGTGACAATAGCCAAAAGTCACGATAATGAGCATCGCTCCCTCTAGCCATGTGACGATAGGGTCACCAGGGCTCAACTGATAAGAGATTCTTTCATAAGCTTGGTTAGGACAGGTGCAAGGTGATTAGTCACCAACATAACCTTCCTCACGACTCCAGAGTCGAAACTATGGACAACGTCCCTTAGCCATGTGACAAAGAGTCACCGGCGTCATATACCTTGGCTATAGTCATCTGGTCGTAGACCAGGAAAGCGCTTATAGTTCTCATTGACCTTCCGGTCGGTCCAGCATTAATACCCCATATGAGTCATTCAATGCCGACCTTGATTGGATCCAATCTTTATTTGGCCCGGCGTTCACAACGCACTGCCACTTCTGACCCTTAGGTCGGTGAAACACAACCAGTGCTCAGTCCGTGGTGAACCTAACTGATAAGTCACAGCTTCACAGACGGATCTGGCACCATTGTCGATTCTGACTAATAAGTCAGCGCCATACACAGGTAAGCCATGCCACCAACATATACCACATGTCCAATATCCAATAACAAGTATTCAGCATGCTTACACAACATATATTAGTACAATTAGGACTATGCATTAACACAGAGGCTCCAGCTCTGAACGGTATCACACCCAGTATACAAAGCATGTCCTAATCACATGTTTCTCATGCATCGTATGCAATATATCCAGCAATCCAACATGCACCAATAACAGCCATGCATGTCACATTTAACAGTCAACCAACATGCATGTCATACATAATAATCAACCAACATGCATCAATAATAACCATGCATGTCCCATATACACAGGGTGCAGTTTTCTTACCTCAAAGCCGAGCTAGAATGATTAAGAGAGCGACCCTTGAGAACGATAAACTTTTAGTCCTTTAGCGGTCACCTAGTCATAACCAAATATAGGATTCATCAATAAAAATGATAACTGAGGGTTCCCAAACCAAATCCCAGCCCCCGAGACCTCAAATACTACCCAACCGGGTACTAGGTCCAACCCCGAGGCCTATGGTTTGAGTCCCTAAGCTAAAAACCACTTTTTAGCAAGTTTGGCCTTATGGGTCGCGGCCCCCAAAAGCTGTGCCGCGGCACGCCCCCAAACAAAGAGGCCTCCATCTGCCAGACGCGCATGGGCCGCGGCACGCAAAAGCTGTGCCGCGGCACCCAGCCCAGTTCAGCCTAAAACCAGCACGCGAACTCAGAATTTGCCCCTGCGTTTTCCCTTAGAACCAGCCCCTCAAATTAGCCCAAAACCCCTTCCAAACACTCATTCAAACCTCTAGACACCACCCATAACCTCCCCTCATCAAAACCCAATCTAATCACCCATCAAAACCCCTTTGAATCCAAACTTCCAACAAGAAATCAAAGCTGTAAAACCAAAGAAGAAAACAGAGTATCATCTGAGTTCAAAGACTAAAACTCACCTCAAACACAGCTTTGAATCCCCTTTGATGGTTGTTATAGGTTCCCTAGCTGCCACCTTTAATCCCCTAGCTCAACACCTCCATTTGAGCTCTCAAAATCCAAGGAAAGGTGAGGAAGGATGCTTGTACGGGATGGAAGGGAGAAAGAGAGGATATGCTCTGTTTTACTCTGCCTTCTACAGCCTACTAAACCTCATGTATATCCAAGCCAAATGACCTCAATGCCCCTAGGTCTTTTAAAGGCTTCTAAACACTCCCAAGGGTAAAATCGTCCTTTACAACCTATACCGTTAATCATAATTAACGCTCTCCAATTCCCGATATTCTCAATATTCTCAATCATCAATAAATCGTATCTCATTACCCTTTAATTCTCGGTAATGCTCTAATCATTAAATTCACCCCGAGACTCACCCCGAGCCCCGAACTTAAACCCGTTATGACTAGACCGAACGCTTACACCCCATAATCGTCTCATGTCGATAAGCTCGAACCAATCCACCTTATAATGTTGCTATACTGGTCAATCACAATCATGCACCCAAAATATACAATTACACCCACAGTGACCAAATTACCAAATTACCCTCATAATTAACATATGAGCCCATATGTATGTATTCACCATCATATAATAATATAATTCACATAAACATGCATATAATCATTAAATATTATAATAAATTAATTATGGCCCTCCCGGCCTCCTAATCAAGGTCCTAAACCTTATGAGGAAATTTGAGGCATTACACATAAAACCATAAGTAAAGACTTCATCCTCGAATCGAAACTCTCAGCTCTTTGAATCCATTCCGCCTAAATACACATTCCCCAAGTTGCCAAGAATCTTACCCGCCACTAAAACTATTTTCCTGCACTTATAAACAAAAAAGGAGTGAGCCTAATGCCCAGCAAGGAAAATCTAACATATAGCCATATACATAAAAATTCATAATGCAACATAAAACATACTATAACACTTATGTCACATACATACTATAATGACCATTATTACTTGGGGTCCCATAAACTAAACAAGTCATATGCCCATTAGATTAGTGGGGTCTTGCTAGCTAAGCAAGTCATATGCCCATAATCTATTTAGGGCTTGCTAGTCATATAGGTCATATGCCCAAGTCTACAATCATACTTATCATAACATATTACATAACATAAAATCATAAGATAACATATAAAAGCATATAACACATAAATCCTATCCTATTTTCCTTACCAAAATAACCGGGATATGGGAACTAATTTGGGGCCTTGGAACACTCCTAAAAACAATTTATGATATGGTGAGTATATTGAAGAAAATGGATGAAAGTGAAAAAGGGACTATGCTATCAAAATATACTTACCAAAAACCTTGTGCTTAAGAACTTTGATTTCCTAACCAAGAATAAGAATAAGGTTAGAATAAGTAGAAGACTATGAGAATTTTTAAAGAACATAATACAGAAATGGACTAGAGTTTGGGATACCTTGAGTACTTCTATGATCAATCTAAACCTTGAACCGAAATGTGAATAAACCTTACTTCCCCAAGTGTTTGATAAGCTTATAGTGATCAAGCTTATAATTCCCAACCCAAGTGTTTACACTCTCACACTCGCCTAGCAACTTGCAGCCTCTGAACTTAGAGTAATAGATGAATAAATGGCTGGGTACTATGTCCTATTTATAGAGTTTAGGAATGAAAAGATTTTCATTTAACTTGAATAAAAATAATGGCTTTTAAGTGAAAATAATTTGAATTATCGTTCAGAAGAGGATGAAGACTCGTTCAAACAGATGTTGGATTCATCAAGAGGTTGAAGGTTTGAATGGAGAACGTTTTTGAAAACTTTCAAAATATGCTGAGAGGGGCGATATATCGCCTGGGCCAGTATGCTCGAGGCAATCGTGCAACGTTTCGTGTTTTTTGTATCTTCGTGCTGCGATATATCGCCCCCTATAGCTGCGATATATCGGCATACGCTGATTATTTAAACACGAAATTACACATTTTTAGCTTAATTTAAATTGAGTAAACAGCCTTGACTAAGCCCTCTAACGTTTTCAAAGCTGCTGACTGACCTTAGGGTATTCAAATCTTTTACCTTAATAAATTTAATCCTCAAAATACTTAATCATAAATAAACCCATACATAACATGTGCTATTATCTAATTGGTTCTTATCTAAACCTTATAGTATAATAAATATTATCCTCAATATCAGTCATATTAATCAAACCTTAGGTTAAAATTAATATTCCTAAACTATAGGTTAAACTTAGAAATCTACAAGTACTACTATGAGTGTCCAAATAAATCCCGGTCTGAACTAAAAATCCACAGTCATAAAGATAATACTATTATTACTATCATACTACTATCTAACTTAGCTAAGTAAAGTTCTTGGACTCTACACAAGATCAGTCGGGATAGCAGGAATGTCATTCACAACATTGCCAGAAACAGGACCAGCCAGATTAATTCCTTTGACTTTTTGAGCTGTGGACGGAGCATGATCATCTTTGACAGTATAGGTGGGACCAACCAAAGGAGAAGTCAAAGTCTCATGGGACTTCTTCAAAGGATGCTGAGAGTCCAAAAGTTTGTAAATGACTTGTGGAAACATCAAGTGTTGTCCCTTGCGTTTGGCACCACTCAAAGACATGATTTGGTAAAAAATAACAGCAGCAAGATCAATTGCGACTCCAGTCCCAATTTTGAACAATAGAAAGGCCATGTCTTGAGTGATGGTAGAGGAATGAATGGTAGACATCCAATTAAACATTACGAATTTGAAAAGAGCACCATAATAATGAGTGAGATCCGTGACTCGAAGAGAGGTGCTCGGTTCCCACACCATAGCTTGACCAACCAATTCAGACAAAACTTGATCCTTTGCAAACTCAATAGAATCATCGATCTCAATAGGAACGAGATTGAGGGCCTTAGCAATTTCAGACGGACTAAACTTATACCAATGTCCCCTAACATACACCTTGTAACGCCCTGGTTACCCCAAAACAGTTACGGTGAACGGTGAACCGGAAATTTGACTCATTGCCTGAGTCCTTTGGTTAAAAACGTGTTCTAAGTGTTATTAACAGGCTAAGGTGAAAACCAATAAAAAGGAAAGGATATGTTTTATTTGATACATAAAACTGTTCATGGGCCCACAAGAACATTTACAACTCAAAAAGGTCATTACTGTTCCAAAATTTCAAACCCCGCTGACCTAAGCGGCAAAAATAGGGTAAACCCCTAGTTCCTCTAAGAACTCCTTGGCCGTGGTGGTCAAGCGGCCGCATATGTACACATCACCACCTAAGCTCTCCACTCAAGGCTGGGTGAGCTTTTCTTTCCCTTTACCTGCACCACATAGCACCCATGAGCCAAAGCCTAGCAAGAAAACACAGTATTGTATATAAACATCATCAAATGATTATCATTATAATCACACAGAGCTCATAGCTCTCAAACAAATGAGTGAATATCACTTGAGGTTTTGGTAAACCATACTGAGTGTCTGACAAGCAGGTCACTAATTCAAACAGAAGAGTGGTTGCTGGGTAAGCCACTAGCCTTCAACAAATGAGAGACTGATGGGTAAGTCTCTATCTTAACAAATGAGTGACTGATGGGTAAGCCACAAAAGCGCTTATAATATTCATTGAACTTGAGGTCGGTCCGACATTAATGCTCTTTGAGTCATCCAATGCAGAAAGTCGATTAGATCTAATCTTTGTTGGCTTGCGTGGAACACGCTAAGGCCGTCCTGACTAATGAGTCAGCGCTATGTGACCAGTGCCCAATACCACTGCCGAACCTGACTAATAAGTCACAGCTTCACAGTTGATACTAGCACCTTTGCCAAATCTGACTAATGAGTCAGTACCATGCACAAGTGAGCAACATTTGCTAAGCATTCAGTATTCAATCCATGTCCACATTTACACAACTAACATGCCTCACGAATAACCATGCATGTCGCATATGGGGTGCAGTTTTCTTACCTCAGGTTCGAGCGAGAAATAATATAAGAACGACCCTTGAGAATGATCAACCTTTAGATTCCTTAGCGGTTACCTAATCATAACCAATTATAATCCATTAATAAAATAAATTAATAAATGGTTCACAATCTAAAACCACACTCCCGGGATCAATCCCCCACTCTTGGGAATCTTAATATACTCAAACGGGCAAAGGAACCAAACCCCGAGCCTTAAGGATCATTCCGAGCCCTAAAATAGGTTTGCTGAAAAATGGACCAGCTCTGCAGCCCTATTAAATGGCGCTGAGGCACTATTTCCAAGTCAGAGAGCCCAGCTCTCTGCCCTGCCTAGCGCTGCTGCGCCCTGAATGGCGCTGTTGCGCCAATTACAGACCAGAAACTTTCTGGTTCTTCTTCCTTGCGATTTCTCTTGAAACCAACCCTCCAAACCAATCCAAAACCTTACCAAAACACCCAAATGTTTTCATGGATGAGTTCTTACCTCAAATGGGATTCAAGTCCTTTTCAATGGATGAACCAAGTCTACAACTTCCAAGCTTTGATTTCCTAGCTTGTATCTTCAAATTGGGACCAAAAACTTCAAAGGAAGATAGGAAGGAAATGATGTACGGGAAGGTGAAGTCCTTGCTCTATTTTTGTTCTATAACCTTCTACATCCACTTAAAACATATATAACCCAAGCCAAATGACCTTAATGCCCCAAGGTCATTTAAAGCTTCTAAAGTCTCCCCAAGGGTAAAATCGTCATCTTTCACCTATTTTGTTAATCATAATTAACGCTCTCCAATTCCCGCTATTCTCAAAATTCCCACACACCAATAATTTATGTCCCGTTACCCTTTAATTCCCGGTAACGGTCTAATCATTAAAATCACCCGAGCCTCGAACTTAATTCTGTTATGACTAAACCGCTACTTAATATTCAAAGATCGTCTCATGCCGAATAGCTCGAACAAATCCACATTATAATGTGGCCTCAACAATATATCACCGACATGCATACAAATATACAATTACGCCCTCAACGTGCCAAATTACCAACATACCCCTGTCATGAAATGTGGACCCACATGCATGCATTTAACATCATATCATAATAGAATTCACATAAACATGAATATATTAGATTAATGGCATAATTAAGCAAGTATGGCCCTCCCGGCCTACTAATCCCGCCATTAAACCATATCGGAGAATTCAGGGCATTACACACCTTATGAAACATAAAACAAGATTGGTTTAACAACTCATCATTCAAATTTGCATAAAATTCTTTAACAACCCGAGGCACAAACCCATCAAACCCAGACAAAGATCACAACCACCCTCTTTCCTCCAAAGTAAGTAAGACCCCAAAAACACGATGAGGAGCAAAAAGAAAATTACGCTCACTAATAAAGTGACGATGCTCATAAAATTGCATGTTCTTCTCATTATCATTAAAACAGAAAGTAATAGAATGAGCTTTGAAAGAACCTGAGGTACGAACAGGAGCACCTTTTTGTTTAGTGAGTTTGGAAGACAATTCGGGAAATGCCAAAGGTGTGGTTCCTTTTGGGTCAGATGCAACAGGAGAGGCTTCGGATGGGTCTTCTTCAGATTCAGTCTCCTCCGCCAAATCATCAAGAGGAACATCAGGATTTGACTCGGTCAAGGAAGGGTCCAACTCAGGTTGAGAGTCTTCCGTTTCAGGAGAAATATCCTCCGATGAGGTGCAAGGAGGTGGGTTGATTTTTTCCTGTAATTTAAATCAGGATAGAGGAGATGAATCAGAGATGGAGCTGATACCTTTTGTTGGAGCCACTTCGGCCTTCTTCCCTTTCTTTGTTCCAACAACTTTGGTCTTGCGTTTGCCCTTTGCCTTGGGGGTCAACACATTAGGAGATAGTGATGATTCAGAGTCATGATCTGATGGATCAGACACAGCTTTAGTGGAAATTGATTTGGAATGACTTGTTGCCAAGGCCGGTTTGGCTTTTACTTGACCTTCGGGAGAGTCGAGTGAAACCGCCGAAGCTAGGATTGGCTCAGCATCCAAGTTGGGGAACGTAACTCCTTTACTAGAAGCTTCAAGAACAGAAGATCCTATAGGACCCAAAAGAGCAAGAACCTTCTTTCTTGCTGTGGTCTTAGGTCGATGGCCTGGAGTAGGAGAGACAGCAGGGATTGATGCTAGGACTGGAGGAGTAGCAGTGGGAACTGACTCAGGAATTGTCTCCTGCTGAGACTTCACGGACTTGGAAGATGAACCACGGCCTTGAGTCTTCATGGCTGCTAAGAGTGAAACAAGTGAAACACACAAAGAAAGAAACCCTAAACACTTTGGTTATACGTGAGAGATTCAACAAGAAAACACTGATTATAAAATAACCAAAGTGAATCTGAATATATAGAGTATTCGGTACATGTTGATGCTCATAATCTCATTAGGGGAAAGTGCAAGGTCGTCACCTGGGCGTACCCCCCCCCCCATTTCGCATGGCCATCAGATTGGCGAGGCCCCCCTGATCCGCGAGGCCACCGAGTCGCGAGGCTACCCCGTCTCGCGAGGGTGCTGTTCCACGAGGCCACCAAGTCGCCTTCCGCGAGGCCACCGAGTCGCGAGGCTACCCCGTCTTGCGAGGCCCCCCTGATCCGCGAGACCACCCCGTCTCGCGAAGGTGCTGTTCCGCGAGGCCACCAAGTCGCCTTCCGCGAGGCCACCGAGTTGCGAGGCTACCCCGTCTTGCGAGGCCCTCCTGATCCGCGAGACCACCCCGTCTCGCGAGGCTACCATTTCACATGGCCATCAGATGGGCGAGGCCCTCCTGATCCGCGAGACCACCTCATCTCGCGAGGCCACGCAAGGTCCCAGATGGGCGAGGCCATCAGAGGGGCGAGGCCCTCCTGATCCGCGAGACCACCCCGTCTCGCGAGGCTGCCATTTCACATGGCCATCAGATGGGCGAGGCCCTCCTGATCCGCGAGACCACCTCATCTCGCGAGGCTGCCGATCCGAGAGGCCATTGGGCCATTCCCGCCATGCCCATGCGCGAGGCCACGCAAGGTCCCACGCGCGCACGCCCCGGGAGGTCCACTAGCCCACCATCGTCCCAGGAGGCCGACACCCCATGACGATGCGTATGGGCCCAAGACCCCTACTCACCGCCACGGCCAGTACGGACACCAAAGATCCTCTTTTTCACACCTCGAAGTCCCTATGCTTAGGAGATCCAGTACGAGTCGAATGAGACATATTTGTACGACCAAGTACTAGGTACGGATACCAGTGCCAGTGAGGTTGCTGGGGTAAGGATCATGGTCCGTACGTCTACGGCCATGGGTCAGAACCGACACCACTACCTCCTGCACCAATACACCTGCTACCACACCTCAGGAAGGGGTACAGACAAGTAGTGGAAACATCCCCCTGACACCTGCTCCTGTACGGGATGTACAACCACTACCACTGAAACCGCACCCCTAATACAGCACGTTTGTACCACTTGGTCCCCTGGACCACTATGTACCTAAGGCCATTAGAGCCTACTATAAAATGAATTCCAAGGCCACCTGAAATGGGGTTGGAAATTTTACTGTAGCAGAGGCATTAGTGTGAATGAGATACTGAATTCTTCATTGTTGTTATACCATTGTTCTTGAGTTATTGTTCAAGTTTTCATAGCTTTCCAATTAGCGATTTTAATTTGATAATTTTTCCAACTTAACTTCGTTGACGAGTTCTTACCGTCAACAGTTTGGCGCCGTCTGTGGGAACGTTAGTTTTAAGCTACTGTTCCACCATTATTTCCGACAAGAAGAAGATGCCGAGGCGCTCGAAGCGACTGAGGGAGACGCAGGAGGTCGAAGTTCACTTAAACGGAGTCCAGCTGAAGGCCTCCATGAAGGACGCTCCTCCACCCAGGGACGTGGAGCCCCCGAAAGACCCTGAGGTTAATGGAGGAGACAGGGTGGCCTCATCACCGGCTGCTCCACCTGGGGGGAGTCCTCCCAGAGCACCACTGGTGCATACTGATGAGTTCCCTCCTCCAAAACCGCCGCGGGCACCGAACTCCGGCCGGCAAGACCCGGGCCCTTCTGCCCATAGGCCTGACAAACACCCCCGGGTCCACTCCGTGAGCTCGAGTTCAAAGTCCCGATTTTACGAAGAGGAGATACGTGAGCTCCACCGTAAAAACCAAAGGTTAGAAACTACCTTGGAAAACATGCAAGAGGTCCTTAACGGCCTACTGCAGGGTAAGTCCAGCATAACCTTGCCTAAGAGAAAAGAGAAAGGAAAAGGTGGGGTGGAGACCACTGTGCCAGTAGATGATGGAAGAACCCGACACTCAACTAGCAACACCCCCCGCGCGAAGCAACATGATCACCCCGAACCGCCTAAGCAGGCCCAAAGGCCAGCGCCGAGAACCACCGCTGCCCCTCGACGTGAGGATGAGGTCACCTCCAAAAGAACGCCCCCAGACTTGCGGGAGGAGATCAACAAGAAGAGGGCAGGCAAAGGGACCACACCCCCTGAGGCGCCTCGAGAAGGCAAGGGAAAGGCAGATCCTAGCCCATCCACTCTAAGAGACTCCCTCAGCAAAAGGAGGCAGGACTTAGACATGGAGATGCGGAGCTTGCGGAGCAAGATTGTCACCGCGTCGGGTGGCCAGGCCTTTGAGGAAGACTTCGACCATGAGTCACCCTTCGTGCGAGAAATTCAGGAAATCCGGCTCCCTACCAATTTTAAGGAGCCCAATATGACCCCTTACGAAGGGAACACGGATCCAAAGTACCACCTGGATGTGTTTAACGATCTCATGAAATTGAGGGGGATTGGAAGTGGTGCCAGGTGCCATTGCTTCGCTGTCACTCTGAAAGGACCCGCCTACAAATGGTTCAAAAGGCTAAGGCCAGGGTCCATCAGATCCTGGCAGCAGTTCTCTGACGAGTTCCTCCAGCAGCACCATGCCGTGCGGGACTACACGATGCCAGGTACCAGCTTGGCCAACATGAAGCAAGGGGAGAAGGAGAGCCTAAAAAGCTACATTCACCGGTTCAATATGGAGGCCGCAAAAGTGGGGAGCCTAACGCGCCGGGAGTTAAAAATGGCCATTACTGCTGGGGTGCTCCCAGGGAGCAAGTTGTGGGACAACATGCTAAAGAGGGAAGTCACCGACTTGGATGACTTCTATGAAAGAGCACAGAAGTACATCCGTGTGGAGGATGGCCACGCAAACCTGAAGGCCGGAAAGGAGGAGCCCCACGCAAAGCCCCCAATTAACGACGGGCCGAATATAGCTAAGAAGAAGAGGACGTATGAGGGGTCGAGAGACGACCTGCAGAGGAAGACCAAACGAGGGGGTGATCATAGGCCAACGGCCTATACTTACTATACGAACCTCACTGACACCAGAGAGCATATTTACGTCACCAACGAAGATCGAGTGCCCTTCAAGAAGCCCCCACCAATGAGAAAGGATCGGTCCAAGAGGGACCCCAGTAAATACTGCCAATACCACAAGGACATTGGACACACCACGGCAGAGGGTATCCACTTGAAGGAGGAAATTGAGGAGCTCATCCGCCGGGGGCACTTAGGCCGCTATGTCAAGAGAGAAAGGCAAAGGCCAGAAAACGAGCCCACAGCGCCCCAGGCACAGGAGCGAGCCCCAGAGATACAAGGGGAGGTCCGCACCATTTTTGGGGGCCCAGGATTTGGAGGAGATTCTAGGAAGGGATGAGATAAATATGCAAGAGAGGCTCGACGAAGTCCGCCCCCCTGCGTCATGAGTTTAGAACAGCGACCCCCGAAGAGTTTCAAGGGGGAAAATGACTCGATAACGTTCACTGAGGAAGATGCACGAGGGGTACACTTCCCCCACAATGATCCGCTGGTGCTGACAGTCCAGTTGGCAAATATGCGTGTACATCGAGTCCTGGTGGACAACGGGAGCTCAGTGGACATCCTATATCGCCCGGCTTTGGAAAAAATGGGACTGGGCATTCGTCACCTAAAGCCTTGCCAGTCGTCACTATACAGATTCACAGGGGATTCAGTGCAACCCCTTGGGATGATTAAGTTGACACTTACCATGGGGGAGCAACCCCGCCAAACCACAGTCATGTCTAACTTTGTTGTTGTAGATTGCGCATCAGCTTTCAACGCGGTATTAGGGAGGCCCTCCCTGAGAGAATTGAAAGCCATAACTTCAATATATCACTTAGTTGTCAAGTTCCCGACTCCAGGGGGGATCGCGAGTATGAAAGGAGAACAGAAGGAAGCAAGGGAGTGTTATAACACCTCACTTCGCACGCCTGCAAAGCCACGTGAGCCGATGGCCATGGTGGTGCATGAGGTGATAAGCATGCCCACAGGGGGTCCGCAGGAGCTGGACCCTCGGGTCGTGGATGAGGCAAGAGCAGAACCGGTAGAAGAAGTAGAGGAGGCTACGGTGACGGAAGAGCCCTTAAGGAAATTGAAGATAGGGAGAAGCCTACAAGGTGACGTGAAGGAAGAATTGATAAGATTTTTGAAGGATAATCTAGACGTGTTTGCATGGAGTCATGAGGACATGGTGGGCATAGACCCCAGCGTAATGTGCCACCACCTAAACATCTCCCCAGGAGCAAGGCCCGTCAGGCAGAAGAGGCGGGCACTCGATCCAACAAGGTACGCAGCGTTAAAGGAAGAGGTTGACAAGTTGAAGGCCAACGGGTTCATCCGTGAGTCCTTCTATCCTGTGTGGGTATCAAACCCAGTACTCGTGCCGAAGCCAAACGGGAAGTGGAGGACTTGCGTTGATTTCACGAATTTGAATAAAGCTTGTCCCAAGGACAGCTTCCCATTCCCCAGGATAGATCAGTTAGTAGACACAACAGCGGGGCATGAGTTACTAAGTTTTATGGACGCCTACTCGGGATACAACCAAATCCCAATGAACCCTGCAGATGAGGAACACACGTCATTCATTACAGACAAAGGGCTCTACTGTTATAAGGTGATGCCCTTCGGGCTCAAAAACGCGGGAGCCACCTATCAAAGGCTGGTGAATAAAATGTTCGCAAATCAGATAGGAAGGAATATGGAAGTGTATGTGGATGACATGCTAGTGAAGACCAAAGTAGCAGCAGAGCTCAACAAAGACCTTGGTGAGATGTTTGACACGCTCAGGAAATATCGGATGAAACTGAACCCAGCCAAATGCACCTTCGGGGTATCCTCAGGAAAATTCTTGGGCTTCATGGTCAATTCCAGAGGAATCGAGGCCAACCCCGACAAGATAAAGGCACTCATAGAAATGAGCCCGTCGAAGAATAAGAAGGAGGTACAATGCCTAACAGGAAGGGTGGCGGCCCTTAATAGGTTAATCTCAAGATCCACCGACAAGTGCCTCCCATTCTTTGACATCCTCAAAGGGAGCAAAAAGTTCGCTTGGGATGAAAAATGTGAGGAAGCCTTTGTCAGGTTGAAAGAGCACCTGGGGAAGCCGCCCCTGTTAGCAAAGCCAAAGAAGGGCGAGAAGCTGTACCTATACTTGGCGGTGTCGGAGCATGCCATCAGCGCAGCCTTAGTTAAGGGAGAGAAGAAGCAACAATAGCCCGTATACTATATCAGCAAGCGTCTGGTGGATGCGGAGAGCCGGTATCCAGAGATCGAAAAACTGGCTTATGCGCTAGTAGTGGCGTCGAGGAAGTTGAAGCCTTACTTCCATGCGCATACGATTGATGTCTTAACAGATAGTCCTTTGAGACAAGTCCTACATAAGCCAGAGACCTCAGGGAGGCTAATGAAATGGTCGATTGAGCTAAGTCAGTTTGATATTGTCTACACCCCAAGGGCCTCCATCAATGGACAGGTGCTGGCAGATTTTATAGTAGAATTCACCCATCAGCCGAATGAAGGACAGAGTGAAGGAGGGGCGCAGCCTGTTGTGGAGGATGAACTGGGAGATGTAGAGGAGTGGAGTTTGCATGTTGACGGGGCGTCAAATGAAGGAGGATCAGGAGCGGGCATCATGATGACTGGGCCCGAGGGACACAGAATGTACTGCGCAATCCGGTTTGGGTTCGAGGCCTCCAATAATGAGGCGGAGTACGAGGCGCTCTTAGCTGGCCTGCGCCTAGCCCAGGAATTGAAAGTAACGCACCTTCATATTTTCAGTGACTCGCAATTGGTGGTATGCCAAATAAAGGGGGAGTACCAGGCAAGGGGGCCCAAGATGGCAGCATATTTAGAGAAGGTGAAGGGCTACCTGGGACGAATGGTGGCATATACTATAGAGCAAATCCCCAGAGAAAAGAACACCCATGCCGATGCACTTGCAAAGCTGGCATCTACCAAGGATGGTGATGTCTTGGAATCAATACCCGTGGAGTACTTGCCAAAGCCCAGCATCGAAGGCGCAGATGTGCACATGATCGGCGTCCCAAAGAAATTATGGACCGAGCCAATCAAGAGGTACCTGGAGGAAGGAGTCTTGCTTGCGGATAAAAATGAATCTCGGAGGTTGGTGTACAAGGCCGCAAGGTACGCCTTGATAGATGGGGTCCTTTACAAAAGAGGATTCTCCATGCCTCTCCTGCGGTGTGTAGAAGAAGAGGAGGCGTCGAAGGTGTTACAAGAGATCCATGAGGGAGAGTGCGGCAACCACGAAAGTGGACCCTCCACGGCTAGGAAGGCCATAAGACAAGGATACTACTGGCCTTCCATGGAGAAAGACGCACAGGACTTTGCCACGAAATGCGACAAGTGCTAGAGGCACTCCAATTACCCTCGAAGACTCCCAAGCGAACTGACCAGCATGCCCAGCCCCTGGCCCTTCGCTATCTGGGGGATAGACTTAATCGGTGCTCTTCCTACAGGCAGAGGTGGAGCGAAGTACGCGGTGGTGGCAGTAGATTATTTCACCAAGTGGGTAGAAGCGGAACCCCTTGTGAAGATAACCGCTAAGCACATCACCCCTTTTGTCAACAAATTCATTGTGTGCCGGTATGGGGTACCCTACAAAATTATTTCCGACAATGGCACCCAATTTGAAGGAGGAGCCTTCGATGAATACTGTAAGGAAAGAGGTATAAGGAGGAGCTTCTCCGCGGTGGTACACCCCCAGGCCAATGGGCAAGTGGAGGACATCAATAGGGTCCTAAAGAAGAACCTAAAGACAAAGCTGGAGAAGATGAAAGGAGCCTGGGCAGATGAGCTACCAAATGTGTTGTGGGCTTACAGAACCACCCCACGCACGACAACTGGGGAGTCCCCATTCTCCTTGGCCTATGGATGCGAGGCTGTGCTCCCAGTCGAAATGCGAGTCATGTCCCGCAGGGTGCAGGCGTATGAAGACGAAGCCAACCACATAGCCCTGACCGAAAGCTTAGACCTCCTGGAGGAAAAGAGAGAAAAAGCCCAGATGAGGGTGGCGGTATACCAGCAACGCGCCGCAAGGTACTACAATTCGAGGGTGCGAGAGAGAACTTTCAGAGTCGGCGACCTGGTGCTGAGGAAGGTGCTCCCAAACACACGAGACCCAGGTGCAGGAGTGCTAGGGGAAAATTGGGAGGGACCCTACCAAGTTGCTCAGTGCATCCCCCCAAACACTTACAAGCTGGCGCGCATGGACGACACCATCGTACCCCGGGCATGGAATGCGGAACACCTGAGGAAGTACTACCAGTAAGGCGCCCATGCCCACGGATAAAAGCACAAGTGTAGCATGCTGCCTTGATATGGTAGGAAGAAATCAAAGAGGTTACCTAGATAACCTCCTAAGTAGGCGTGAGCCTTTTTATTTTGTTTTATGTGAAAATCACCTATGTACCGTTGCAACTACGTGTATGAGACCATTATGTTACGAATATAATGAATGAAACCACGTATTATAAGTAAAACTGTTAGCCTCTTCGTGTGTTATTTTTTCTTCAGTACCCGGGCATCAGCCAAAGTGTCCGCCGAAATAAATTTCACCAAACACTTGGGGGGCAGGACAGGGGGCGGTAACACAGCTAGTAAGGGAAGCCTGAAAAGGACCCTCTAACGGAGGGTCTTGAAAAGGACCCTCTAACGGAGGGTCTTGAAAAGGACCCTCTAACGGAGGGTCTTGGAAAGGACCCCTCGCCCTCCTAAAAAAGAGGCTCCTAAAAAAGACCCTCTGATAAGGGATCTTGAAAAGGGCCCTCAATTAGGAGTAGCCTAAAAACGACCCCCTATGCATTAGGAGGACCCGAGAAGGACCCCTTTTATCGGGGCCCTAGACGAAGTCCCTAAACATAAAAAGTAGTAAAAAGACCTTGCAAGGCCTCCCCTGAGTTTACGAGGATTAGCTACCCTCGTGAACATCAAGGAGGCCAAAAGGCCTTACGAAGGAAAAATATATATATATAGTGACAACACTAATAAGTCTAGAGCGGCCACCAAGCCGCCTAGCCAAAAAGGGTCCCAAAAGAGACCCTTGCCGAAATAGTACTATGCAAAAGGACGAGAGGGACGCCTCTCGCAAAGAAATAATAAGCGCGCGCAAGAAAAACCTAAAAGGATAGCTAAGACCCAAGGGGTCAAAATATCCTTACAAAAACCACCAAGAGGCACCAAAAGAGGTCCCAGAGAACCCTCTCACATGGGATCCAAAGGACCTCTAGCCTGACAAATAAAAGAAGGGAACCAACCAAACCGCGTCATACAGGCATAAAAGGGCCTCAAATGCAGTAGAACAAGAAATAAACAACAACATCACATGTATTCATACATTAAAAAAAAGAAAGGAGTTCTCAAGATAATACAAGGGTTACTAACAGAAAAGTAGCACTAGTGATGACGTTACAAAATAAAAAACAAAAAAGGAGCGAAACTATTTCAAGGCCTCCTGTAGTGGGCACTCCACCAGGCCGCTCGGGCAACAGCTTGCTCGCCAAAAGAGGAGAAGTCGAAGTTGGGATCCTGCCTCCACACATTGTAAAGAGCCCGGTCTATAGACTTGCGCTCGGTTATGACCCTCTCCGCCTCCAGGGAAGCGACCTTCTCCTGAGCCGACTGTAGTTCAACCCTGAGGGCCTCAACTTCAGTCCCCATTCGAACAACCATCTCATGCGACCCGGACGCAGCGGCCTTGGCCCCCTTGAGCTCGCGCTCCAAGCATTTGGCCTTGCCCCTCAGCTCCTTGATCTTAGTCTTCAGCTTACCATTCCTCGAGTCCGACTTGGCATACTTAGTCTGGGCTTTTGACAATTGGACCTTAGTTGCACTAAGCTCATTTTCGAGCTCCTGGACCTGGACTATGAGGCCGTCCCTTTCAATGGTGGATGCGCAAAGGATGCCAGTCGAGTCAGCATGTCGAAGAGACACGATATAGACCTGCACAAGAAAACCAATGGCATCAGCAATAAGTAACAAAAAGAAGAACACAGGTGCATCTGTGCATAATGCTAATCAATGCAAGGTGCAAAGCCTCACCCAGGCCGCGGCACGCCTTAGCATCTCCCCGAGGTCTGATTGAGTCACCCAGGGAGACTCGCAGCTATTGGAACGAAACGCTGCCCATAAACTGAGGCCATCCTGGTCACCCAAGCCTCTGCCTCCACGCTAGGAGCATCTAGTTGGACCGGGACAGACGACCCACTCGCCGAGGCAGGAGGAGGCGCAGCAGAAGAAAAAAATTGAGACTCTGGTGCATCAGCAGGGAGCTCCGCAAGCCCGACGAAATCAGCATCCGGTATGCCGAGATCATGAGGGATCAGAGAGAAGGCATCGCCGCCACCGTGGCCAGGAGAGGCGTAGCATCCTGCCGCGGCCTGCGGGTCCAGAGGGTGAAAGGCCGTGTCCTGGTCATGGGGGTCATGAGGAAGACGTCCCCTGGGGGATAGGGGGGCATCCTCCATCTCCACCTCAGCCTCATCCTCGTGCAGTGATGGCCCAGCCGGCGTAGCCACAACCTTCTTAGACCCGGTGATTGACCACAGGAACTTGGGGTTAGAGACCGGGGACAATTGGTGGCGGTTGAGATTCGCCATGGTAAATAGGACTGCTGCCTTCTTCAGGGCGGGGTCTGCTTCAATGAGTCTGTTTATGGCCTCTGCCTCCGACCCGATGACCGAGGGATCAGCAAATTGCCCTGCAAGAACCGCACCAATATCAGTACAAGCAAGAGTGCAAAACGGTGAGTTCTAATAAAGAAAAAGAAAAAGACCCGGATACTTACTAGGTTCAGCGCGAAAGCCTTCACGAACTGAAAGAGGCCCCTGTACCAAGAAAAACTCTTGTTTCCAGGGCCCTGGGTTGGACACCGAGCCATCTATTAAGGGAAGCTCACTATTGGCCTTCTGCAAGTAATAGAAGCCCTTGGAATTGTATACCCCAATAAGGTTGTACAAGGAATGCACCTCTTGTGCCGTCGGGGCGCGTTGCTCCTTATCCTTGAACTAAAGAAAGAGGCAACTTAAAGTCAACCAACTGTTGGGCGACAGTTGGAGAGGGGCCAAATCAAAATAGTTGAGAACCGCCACGAAGAACGGGTGCAGAGGAATGGTGCCACCCGCCTTCATAATCTGCTCACTCAAAGCCACAAAGCCCTTCTCAGGGCGGTCGGCCCGGCAGGTCTCCTGAGGAACATGCAGGGCGTATTCTGGAGGAGTTCGGTAGCGCCTCACGATGGTCTTCAGTTTGTTCGAAGACATGTGGGACACTAGGCTGGACGCCAGTAGGGGGGCGTCGTCTTCTTCCTGGACAGACACCTGTCTGCGTACTTTCGACATATCTGCAAAATCAAAAGAAGCATGTGAGGAAGAGGCAGAGCACTTAACCCTCCATTTTCTCTTCCTAGCAAGGGTTTTCCATCGGGGGAGCGATGGCGGAAGCGCTAAGCCAGGATCAACGGAGACTAGGGGCTGAGGAGAGGAGTTAATAGCCCCGTGACCGTCATCAGGCGAAGGGGGAGTGGGAGGTTCGAGCGGAATGTGTCCCTCCATAAACTCTAACTCCCACCGCAATTCAAAAAGAGCCGTCCTAAGACGCGCTATATGGTCACTAAGGCCCGGGGGTGAAGGTCCTCCGTCTCCCCTCGACACCGAGTCGATTTCGCTCTCTACCACCCAAATTTTATGCCTAAGATCAGCCATGCACTCGAGGTGGCGAATGCGGGCCTGCCTCAAAGAATCATAGTCATGATAAGGGTCGCCCTCAGGGGACTCAGGGTCTGAAGACAGGTCGATAAATTCAGCCCTTGAGGGTATGTCGGACGGGCCCTCACTGGCCATGAAACCACGTCCCAACAGCAAAAAGGGGCTCACGTTTAAACAAGGGGAAGACTACAAAACACAAAGGAATAGGCTTAATACCTCTAGGGGCAAACGCCCTAAATGGACTACTACAAGGTATATGTATAAAAAAAAAGAGGAGGGGCGCGCATATGGTCAAAACAAGCTCGGACTAATGTACCCCATCCCAAGTGTTGCTGGTCTGAATCCGATAAAATAAGTAAATAAACGGGAGAAGAAAAGAAAATATACCTCAAGCGATTGAAAGAACGAGGTCGGAGTCCAAGGAAGGTTGGGAGGCGAAAAGCACCAAAGCGTTGAAAATGCGCGTCTGCAAGAATCAATCAGAAATGTGTGTTAGTCCAAAAATATACACACCAAGAAACTAGCTAAAAAAAAAAAATGATGATGATGAAAAAATGGAAAAGTGATGAAATTATAGAGAAAGTGTGGTTGTGGGGGATTGAACCCTTTACCTCTTGAAAGGAGCAAGGGTCTAACTACCACTAAGCCAAGGAGGTAAGATGTAAATATTAAGCCATGCATGAAGGCCTATTTATAGGAACCAAGATGAATAGTCTACAAGAGCACCTTAAGGCCCTCTCCTAGACTAGGGGGGCAAGTGTTGATGCTCATAATCTCATCAGGGGAAAGTGCAAGGTCGTCACCTGGGCGTACCCCCCCCCCCCATTTCGCATGGCCATCAGATTGGCGAGGCCCCCCTGATCCGCGAGGCCACCGAGTCGCGAGGCTACCCCGTCTCGCGAGGGTGCTGTTCCGCGAGGCCACCAAGTCGCCTTCCGCGAGGCCACCGAGTCGCGAGGCTACCCCGTCTCGCGAGGCCCCCCTGATCCGCGAGACCACCCCGTCTCGCGAGGGTGCTGTTCCGCGAGCCCACCAAGTCGCCTTCCGCGAGGCCACCGAGTCGCGAGGCTACCCCGTCTTGCGAGGCCCTCCTGATCCGCGAGACCACCCCGTCTCGCGAGGCCACGCAAGGTCCCAGATGGGCGAGGCCCTCCTGATCCGCGAGACCACCCCGTCTCGCGAGGCTGCCATTTCACATGGCCATCAGATGGGCGAGGCCCTCCTGATCCGCGAGACCACCTCATCTCGCGAGGCCACGCAAGGTCCCAGATGGGCGAGGCCATCAGAGGGGCGAGGCCCTCCTGATCCGCGAGACCACCCCGTCTCGCGAGGCTGCCATTTCACATGGCCATCAGATGGGCGAGGCCCTCCTGATCCGCGAGACCACCTCATCTCGCGAGGCTGCCGATCCGAGAGGCCATTGGGCCATTCCCGCCATGCCCATGCGCGAGGCCACGCAAGGTCCCACGCGCGCACGCCCCGGGAGGTCCACTAGCCCACCATCGTCCCAGGAGGCCGACACCCCATGGCGATGCGTATGGGCCCAAGACCCCTACTCACCGCCACGGCCAGTACGGACACCAAAGATCCCCTTTTTCACACCTCGAAGTCCCTATGCTTAGGAGATCCAGTACGAGTCGAATGAGACATATTTGTACGAACAAGTACTAGGTACGGATACCAGTGTCAGTGAGGTTTCTGGGGTAAGGATCATGGTCCGTACGTCTACGGCCATGGGTCAGAACCGACACCACTACCTCCTGCACCAATACACCTGCTACCACACCTCAGGAAGGGGTACAGACAAGTAGTGGAAACATCCCCCTGGCATCTACTCCTGTACGGGATGTACAACCACTACCACTGAAACCGCACCCCTAATACAGCACATTTGTACCACTTGGTCCCTTGGACCACTATGTACCTAAGGCCATTAGAGCCTACTATAAAATGAATTCCAAGGCCACCTGAAAGGGGGTTGGAAATTTTACTGTAGCAGAGGCATTAGTGTGAATGAGATACTGAATTTTTCATTGTTGTTATACCATTGTTCTTGAGTTATTGTTCAAGTTTTCATAGCTTTCCAATTAGCGATTTTAATTTGATAATTTTTCCAACTTAACTTCGTTGACGAGTTCTTACCGTCAACAGTACACAAATGAGGCAAGTTCAAAAATGGGTAACCAAAAATGGGTAGCCAGATTTTAAGTGATAAATGCCAAAATATCTCCTTTTTAAAACAAATTCTTTCACACCTCAAAATTAGAAACTTTTTGAATATTTTAGAATATATTGAGATAAAACAAATAAATTGCATAAATTAATTTTTCAAACCTTTTTTTTTTAAGTATGCAGTACAAAACAAATTTTATTTTACAATTTTTTTTATTTTATTTTATTACAAAATTGCCGAAAATAGAGTGTAAATTGCCATACCATATGTGTCCATGTAAATACCAAGTCCTATTCAAAAGAAACAAGATAACCATATTTTTCACAAATTAGAGAAATGAGTTATAATTCAAATACTAAGAGACCATAATTCGAAAAATATACCAATCACAAAACATATTTGAATCAATTCATTATATGTATGAGTCTTACAACCATCTTACACAGTCTAGTTAACAGGTATGTGTGTGTGCATGTGTAATCAATTTGGCGTTTCTTTTTGGCCTTTTAAAGCTAGGGTCATTGCCCATATTTGGCGATTTTAGCCTTTTTCAAATTGTAACCATAATGGAGGCTATAACTCTTATACTGATGGTAGCCCTTTACACTGGTAGAGTATCCTCCAATATAGTTGCTAATTACTTGGTACCAACTTACTCAGTGTCGACTTTCACATATCTGTATAGGTAGCTCTTTTCCAAAATGGAGCCTGAAAAAGAAACTGGATTAAGGAATGCTCAAACAAACATAATGGTTTGATCAAATATAAATTGGATGGTCTATAATTTTTCAAATATGGTTTTTTATTCCAACAGAGTATATGACTTATAACGATCATTTTCTAAAATACAAAAAAAAAAATGCTCATCAAATTTCTTCCAAACAGGACAAGAGATTTAGGCAAACACATATGCAAGGCAAGATAATCAATTTATTGGCAATTTCAAATAAAACAAACCCCCAAGGACTTCCTGAGGGAATCAAATCTGACCATGTCTAAAGTTTTAGTAAAAATATCTGCAATTTGTTTGTTAGTCTCAACATATTCTAAAATCAATGTTTTGTTTTCAACAAGTTCCCTAATAAAATGATGACGAATGTCAATATGTTTGGTGCGAGAGTGCTGAACAGGATTTTTGGAGATATTAATAGCACTTGTATTATCACAAAAAATGGTTAAAGTTTTAATATCAAACCCATAGTCTGCCAACATTTTTTCCATCCACAAAAGTTGAGTACAACAGCTTCCAGCAGCAATGTTGTAATGACCCACTACTTTAGACTTTTGGACCATTAACGAAACTATACATACAAATTCTGACTAAAACTTACATTTGCGAAAATACCATAATTTTATTAGAAAACTTATAGAAATAAGAGTTACTTACATAAATACCAAGAAGGATATGGGATCCCATTGTTTGAAAAACAAAACATAACATGATTTATAAAATAAAGGGATTACATAGTAAGTGCGGAAAATAGATATAAGGACCATAAACAAATGACTACATCATCGAAATCGAACTCTCGACTCCTTGACTCCATTCATCATAGATACACAATCTCCAAGCATCCATGAATCATACCACTACATCTACTTTCCTGCACATATAAACAAAAGGAATGAGCCTAATGCCCAGCAAGGAAAATCTAACATATAGTCATAAACATAAATTTCATAAGAAATGTAAAGACATAACATAACACTTATTACATACACATACTATAATGGCCATTATTACTTGAGGTCCCATAGACTAAACAAGTCATATGCCCATGAGATTAGTGGGGTCCTACTAGCTAAGTAGGTCATATGCCCATAATCTATTTGGGGTCTTGTTAGTCATATGGGTCATATGCCCAAGCCTACAAACTTACATATCATAACATATTTCATAACATAAAACATAAGATAACATAAGCATAAAACATATAGATTCTATCCTATTTTCCTTACCAAAGTTACCTGGATATGTGGACAGTGTTGGGACTTTGGAACACTCCTAATAACCATTATGAAAAAGAGTGAGTCTAATGAAGAAAAAGAGATGAAAAGGAATGGAAGGACTAAACCTTGGAGAAACATACTTACCAAAACTTATGTGTAAGTTCTTAGATTTCCTAATAACCAAAATAAAGATTAAGGTTAGAGGCTGAGTAGAAGGTTATGAGAACTTAAAAGAACAAGTACAGAAATGAACTAGAGTTTTGGGTTACCTTGAAGACTTGCAAGACCAATCTACACCTTAAACCGAAATACTATAAAACCTTACTTCCCAAAGTGTTTGATAAGCTTATGATGATCAAGCTTATGATTTCCCCACCCAAGTGTTTAACTCTCACACTCTCCTAGCACTTGCAGCCTTTGAACTTAGAGTAAAAGGTGAATAATGGCTGGGTACTAGGTCCTATTTATAGAGTTTAGGAATGAAAGGATCTTAATTTTACTTGAATAAAAATAATAGCTTTTTAGGTGAAAATAATTTGAATAATCGTTCAGCAGAGGCTGAAGACTCGTTCAAAAAGATGCTGGACCTATCAAGAGGTTGAATGGCTGAATGGAAAATGAATTCAAAACATTTCAAAATGCACTGAAGGAGGCGATATATCGCCCCCTGTAGGCGATATGTCGCCTGGGCCAGTATGCCCAAGGCAGTCGTGCATCGTCTCGTGTTTTCCGTATCTACGTGCTGCGATATATCGCTCCCTATAGCTGCGATATATCGGCACACGCTGATTAATTAAACACGAAATTACACATTTTTAGCTAAGTTTGAATGGAGTAAACAGCCTTGACTAAGCCCTCAACGTATTCAAAGCTGCTGACTGACCCTATAGCATTCAAACTTTACTCCTTATTAAATTTAATCCTCAAAATACTTAATCCTTAATCATCCATTCATAACATGTGCTTAAAATCCTATTGGTCCTTATCTAAACCTTATAGTATAATAAATATCATTCTTAATATCAGTCATATAATCAAACCTTAGGTTAAACTTAATATTCTTAAACTATAGGTTAAACTTAGAAAATCTATAAGTACTACTATGAGTGTCCAAATAATTCCCGGTCTGAACCAAAAATCCACAGTTACAAAGATAATACTATACATACTATAATACTACTAAATATTTAGCTAAGTAAAGTTCTTGGACTCTACAAATGTACTCAGCTTCGGCTGTTGACAAGGAGATGGAGTTTTGTTTTTTACTATGCCAGGAGACCAAATTGTTTCCTAAGTAAAAACAACCACCACTTGTACTTTTGCGATCATCAGTGTTTCCTGCCCAATCTGCATCACTATAACACACAAGGTTAGAATTTGTTTCTTTGGAGTACCAAATGCCTAAATCAAGAGTATTATTGATGTAACGAATAATTCTTTTTACAACAGTCACATGAGACTCCATGGGGTTCCCTTGGAAACAAGCACACACTCCAACATTGTAACTGATGTCAGGGCAACTTGCAATTAAGTAAAGGAGACCTCAAGAACAGATGGGAAAATGCCAAACCGACCTTGAAAATACCCTGTTTCCCTTTCCTTTTTCTTTCCCTTCTTTTTTTCTTTCTTTTCTTTCCTTTCTTTCCTTCAGAATTTCCAGCCTTTTCTACACTTCCTACTAAGGCATAAAACCTGAGTTATACCTATCCTTTATAAGCTAAATGACCACAATACCCTCCCCTTTAATTCTAAATCTTTTAATTCACCTAGGGGTATTTTGGTCATTTCACCCAATTCCCGCTAATTCCTCGAGTGTCTCTAATATTTACTGCTTACTTCCCGACACTTAACTAGTCACCAGTTATATTCCTCGATGTCAAAATAAACTCCAATATATTCTCTAAATTCTAGAAATACCCCCAGGCTCGCCCCGAGCCGGGTATAAATCCCCACCGTGACTTTTTTGCTAACCTGCTCACTAGGATCTTCTCGAATCACAGATCACAAATATATCCACATAATAATGTGGTCTCAACAATTATCACACATATATATACAGTTATGCCCTCAATGGGCCAAAATTACAGTTATGCCATTTCTAACGTAATCAGGGCCTACATGCATACTAATACACATAGTCATGCATCACAAATATTCAAATAGCCATATAACATGCTTTTAATCATTAAATCACATATATTCCAATTATGCCCTCCCGGCACACTAATCAAGGCCCTTAAGCCTTAGTAGTAAATTTGGGTTGTTACAACTATCCCCTCCTAATGAGAATTTCGTCCTTGAAATTTACATGAATAACTCGGGATATTGATCCCGCATCGCTGTCTCAAGTTCCCAGGTTGCTTCCTCGACCCTACTATTCCTCCACAATACTTTAACAAGAGGAATCGTCTTATTCCGTAATACTTTATCTTTCCAATCCAAGATCTAAACTGGTTGCTCTTCATAAGCCAAATCTTTCTGTAACTCCAAATCTTCATACCTCAATACGTGAGTTACATTTGAGATGTACTTCCGAAGCATAGAAACATGGAATACGTCATGAACTCCAGACAATGATGGTGGCAAGGCTAATCTGTAAGCCACTTGGCCGATCTTTTCTAGGATCTCAAAAGGTCCAATGAATCTAGGGCTTAGCTTGCCCTTCTTTCCAAACCTCCTCACTCCCCGCAATGGTGAAACTCGAAGAAACATGTGGTCCCCAATCTGGAACTCCACGTCCCTACGCTTAGGATCAGCGTAGCTTTTCTGTTTGCTCTAAGAGGCGAGCATCTTAGCTCGGATCTTTTCTATAGCTTCACTTGTCCTCTGAACCATATCTGGCCCCAAATACTTCCTCTCACCCATCTCATCCCAATGAATGGATGATCTACACTTCCTCCCGTACAACAACTCATAGAGAGCCACTCCAATTGTTGATTGGTAACTATTGTTATACGAAAATTCAATCAATGGAAGATACTTACTCCATGAACCCTCAAAGTCAATCACACACGCTCTGAGCATATCCTCCAACACCTGAATCGTCCTCTCAGACTATCCATCAGTCTCAGGATGAAAGGCTGTATTGAACTTCAACTGAGTCCCCAAAGCCTTCTACAAACCACCCCAAAACTTGAAAGTGAAGATAGGATCCCGGTCTGACACTATAGAACCCCATGGAGACGTACGATCTCCCTCACATACAACTCGGCATACTGATCCACAGTATATGTCAATCTTACTGGAAGAAAATGGGCTGACTTGGTGTACCTGTCCACTATCACCCACACCGAGTCATGAAGCCCCACTGTTTTGGGTAAACCTCCCAAAAAATCCATAGTAATGTCCTCCCATTTCCACTCAGGAATACCCAAAGGCTAAAGCAACCTTGCTGGTCGCTGATGCTCAGCTTTCACCTGCTGACAGGTTAAGCATCTGGCTACGTACTCCACCACATCCTTTTTCATCCTGGGCCACCAATATAACATCCGTAGATCCTGGTACATCTTTGTGGTACCCGGATGAAGTGAGTACGGCGTCGTATGAGACTCATCTAGTATCTCTCGTCTGATTCCCACATCAGCTGGAACACAAATCCGTCCCTGATATCGAAGCAAACCAACCTCAGATATAGAATAGTCCTTAGCTACTCCCGCTAAGACATTCTCTCTAATCCCCTATAGCTGAGCGTTTGCCAACTGTCCTTCTCTGATCCGCTCTAGCAAGGTCGATTGCAGAGTAATATTGGCCAACCGGCCTACCACCAACTCTTTCCCTGCTCTGACCATTTCATTAGCTAACTCTCTTGAGATCTGGGTGGAACTATATAACTGACTTGGGCCTCTCCGGCTCAATGCATCTGCCACCACATTGGCTTTCCCTGGATGGTAAAGAATATCACAATCATAGTCCTTTACCAACTCCAGCCAACGCCTCTGTCTCATGTTCAGGTCCTTCTGTGTAAAGATATACTTCAGACTCTTATGGTCAGTGTATACCTCGCACTTCTCCCCATACAAATAATGTCGCCAAATCTTCAGTGTGAACACCACTACTGCTAACTCCAAATCATGGGTAGGATACCGCTGCTCATACTCCTTCAGCTGTCGTGATGCATAAGCTATAACCTTCTCATTCTGCATCAACACACAGCCTAAACCCAACCTCAATGCATCGCAGTAAACAACAAACTTCCCTTCCCCCGAAGGAAGACTCAACATAGGCGCTGTAATAAGTCGTCGCTTCAACTCTTGAAAACTGTCTTCGCACTTGTCTAACCAGATAAACTTCGAATTCTTCCGTGTCAATTATGTCATTGGTGCCGCTATCTTCGAGAAGCCCTCTACAAACCGTCTATAGTAACCTGCCAAACCAAGAAAACTCCGCGCCTCCGAGGCATTCCTTGGCCTCGGCCAATCCCTAACCGCCTCTACCTTAGATGGATCCACCTTAATCCCATATGCACCCACTATATGTCCAAGGAATGTCACTTCTGGTAACCAAAATTCACATGTCTTAAACTTGGCGTACAACTGATGCTCCCTCAACCCCTGAAGAACCTGTCGAAGATGAAGCTCGTGCTCTGCCTTTGAACCGGAATACACTAAGATGTCATCGATAAAGACAATAACGAATTGATCCAGAAAATCCTTGAACACCCTATTCATTAGATCCATAAAGGCTTCTGGGGCATTGGTCAAACCAAACGACATGACCAGAAACTCATAATGCCCGTACCTCATTCGGAAGGCCGTCTTCAGTATATCCTCATCCTTGATCCTCAGCTGGTGATAACCAGATCGAAGATCAATCTTTGAGAACACCATCTTACCCTGCAGCTAATCGAACAAATCATCATTCCTTGGTAGGGGATTGTTAGGCTAATTTTAGCCTATCTTTTCAAGTGTCTTTATCAGTGTCTTTTTAATGGTTCTTGTGTTTTTGGAGCGGAATTATGCTTGTTTTTGCTTGATTTCAGGTTAAGCTTATGTTTTGGGCATTTGGAGTGGATTGTGTAGAAATCAAGCATTTGGAATGGATTATGCTTAAATTTCAATTAGGGCCGCGGCGCAGGAATTGGCGCCGCGGCGCTATCGGCCGTACACTTCAGAATTTTAAGGGCAATTTCGTCATTATGGGGAGAATATAGAATGAGGTCTTCATTCTGAAAAGGGGATCGCGATTTTGGACGAGAAAACAGACAAAAAGGAGAGAAAAGACAAGAGAAGACGGATTTTGGAGCAAGCGTGGGCGATCTCCGACAACTCCCCATCTAGTTTCATCCTCTTTTTCTTTGATTTTCCTATGCTATTGTTTAGTTTGATTATGGATTTGAATTTTGAGATGATGAACTAAATTCTTATTAGGGATTTGATGGATATTGACTGAAATTATCCCATGGTTAATGCTATTGATTATTTCTTCTCGCTTGTCTATGAAATTTGTTCATATTTATGCTTAATGTATGTTTGAGATTGATCACCTTGAGCATGATTCATGATCCTAATGTGAAATCTGAAAAGTGAATATTAGGAATGCTCTAAGTGTATGAACATAGGTTTTGATGCGAAACGAAAGTATTCGCATAGCTTATGTGACTTATAGATTATTACTCAATGTGAATTGATTGTTGTGCTATCTCAGAAATGCAATAGTTGACAATGCAATTTAGGACCTAAATGATCTGAAAAGAGTTTAGGTAATTTTATAATCTGTCATTTCATTGAAAGAAGAAGAATAGTCAACTAGCGTTAACAATTGGGTAATCGAAGCAATTGAAATCATATCCCTATCTTCGCATCCATTGTTAAACCCTTAATTTCTTATTTGTTGATTTTGCTTATTTTGTTTCTGCATTATTATTTAAACACCAAATTTTATTGTAGCCAAATAGAAATATAAATCCAATTTTGTTGGTACTTAGCTACAATTCCCTTGGGTTCGACCTCACCTGTGTGAGTACTACTTGTATGATACGTGCACTTGCGTGTATTAAAAGTAAGCAACAAGTTTTTGCTTATTCTTGATAGTCAACTTGTTCAATTCCCGGTAATCTATACACATTCTCAAAATCACATCCTTCTTCTTCAAAAATAAAACTGGAGCACCCCATGGCAAGTAACTAGGCCTGATAAACCCCAAATCCAGAAGCTCCTGCAATTGTATCTTCAATTCTTTCAGTTTCGCCGGTGCCATCCTATATGGTGCCCTCGACACTGGCTCTATCCCTGGCCCCAACTCAATAACAAAATGAATCTCTCTACGCGGCGACAACCCAGGAAAATCCTTAGGAAACATATCCAAGAACTCGCAAACCAGTCTGGTCTCCTCCGGTCTTACTGGTGAAACCCTGGTTGTATCCACCACACTAGCCAGAAAGCCTATGCATCCACCTTGTAACAATTCTCTGGTTATCAACACCGATATCCTGGGTACGCGGGATCCTCGAAGTCCTCCATATTCAACTCAATCAAGTTTACTGATAACTCCCTGCCAACAACTATCACTGGCAGTGCTTTAATCCACCTCCTAGACACTACCAATTCCCCTGTAGGAAAAATAATCCCAAACCCTGAAACACAATACTCACTAGGCCTACACAGTCTATCAATCACCTTACTAGAAACAAATGAGTGTGTAGCACCAGAGTCAATCAATACAGTAAAAGGAGTGCTGGCACTAGAAAGCTGACCTATCACTACCGAGGGACTAGCCTCGGCCTCCACCTGCGTTAGGGTGAACACTCGAGCTGGAGTCAAGCTGTCCACTTTCCCCGTATCTCCCTTCTTCACTGTCGGGCAATCTTTCTTGAGGTGTCCCACCACCCCACACACATAACAGACCTTAGCCCGACATTCGCCCGGATGGCGTCTTCTACACCTTGTGCACTCAGGATACGTCTTCCATGCATCACCGCCTCCCTGACGGCCACCCTGAGTACCCCGACCTCTTCTATCAGGACCAAGAGCGATCGAAGCCTTATGAGTCTTCCTCTTCAAATCACTGGGGCCTCCGCCCCTACCAGAACCAGCATATGGAGGCACCACCCTGCGACCCTCCCGTCTCACTGCACTCTCTCTCCATATCTTATTCTCCCCTTCCTCAGCGGTAAGAGCCTTCTCTACATCCTGGGCATAAGTTGTCCCTCCATGAACTGTTGTAATCCTCACATCTCAGGCAATCATAGCATTAAGCCTTCTAATGAATCTGTCCTACCTAGCCGCATCAGTAGGCACAACTGTCATACTGCCCTAAACTAACCCCACAAACTCATTTACTTTCGCTGCCCTGATGGCAACATTATAATACTTCTGACTGAACAAGTCCTTGAATCATTCCCAAGTCAAAGCAATAACATCTCTGGTCTGTGATGCCACCTCCCACCAGATTCGGGCATCCTCTGTCAACATATACGTGGCATAGGCCACTCTGTCATGTCCCTCTACCCTCATAAAATCAAGAATGGTAGTAATCATGGTCATCCACTGTTCAGCCTTCAGTGGATTAGGTCCTCCCTCAAAGATCGGGGGCTGTTGCATCCTGAACCGTTCATACAACGGCTCCCATCTATTCCAACCTCAACTGGCTGTACAACAGGTATCACTGCAGGTGGCACAATGGGGGCAACACTCCCGGATGGAGCCTGCTGCCGCAAAATTCGGATATGTTCATCTTGGCTCTGTAGTCGAGCCTGCATGTCTTCCATCAGCTGCTGCCAGTTCTCAGGGACTGGCGGAGGGGTTTGGCCCTGATCATCATCTCTAGTCCCGGACCTACCAGCTAGTCGCGTAGATTTTCTTGGACGTATAATTATCCAAGTCAATCTGCAATCAACGACTCGGCAATCAGACTATGATGACAGGGTAATAATCCTTTCATGCTTCATCACTGGAACTCCAATCATTCACAAGCAATCAATTTCATAGTAATTTATCCAAATATTCATCCATATATTCATTCACATGCATTGTAGTGCTGATAAGCGCACCTCAATATCATCATGCAATAGTCAAGGGCCAGGCCCTATCAGTATCTCATGCTCCCAATTAATCAAAAAAATATCAATAGTCATATCTCATTCAAATCATTTAAGCACATAGTCATGTATACACAATTTACCAAACCCTGAGTTGAGCTTGTCTTTTGCGACAAATGTACATGTCCAGCTAGTCTTCAGGAACCCTTAAACCTAGGACGCTTTGATACCAAATTGTAACACCCTGGATAGCCAAGACCGTTACACTGTGTGTTTATGAATGTGCTAGACTTGCTAATCAAGTCATTTAATTAAAAACGTGTTATTGAAACTATAGTGGAACTAGGGTTAAAATATTTTGGTCTCAAAAGTCACATTTCTTATAAATAAACATTTTCTGTTTACACGGGATCCCAAAAATATTATGATTAAAGTCATTTACAAAGTTCCAAGATTTAAATACAGTAATTAGCCACTCTAATTCAAAACAGACTGATAGGCATTCCTTGTCCTGATCCACTCCTCGACCATGGCGGCTGAACAACTGACTATGTACATTCAGCCCCGCAACTCTCCACCTCAGGATTGGTCCAACTTGCCTTTGCCTTTACCTGCACCACGTAGCACCAGTGAGCCAAGGCCCAACAAGAAAACACAATAACAGAGCATAAACAATCAATAGACAATCCAATATCTCATATCACATAAACATGTTCTCAACAGTTTAAGCATCCATGATAACCAAGTATTCAGCATACCAAAAATATCATTTCATAACAATAATCAATTCACAAATGATAACTAGGGTTAGCACCCTTAGGCCGCACCCTCTGTTTATCCCACTGACTCCGGCCCGCTTAAACCAAGCTCAGTGAATATTAAGCTGTCTTCGGCTACTAGTGACCAAGCCGCGCCATGTGCACAAATACTGTATACGACACCCTTAGGTCGTTTATCATATGTCCCATGGCATAATACCATCTTTGACATTATACAGATATCGGGAGCACTTAGTCCCATCACAAACACATAACCGGGTACAGTTTTCTTACCTTTAAATTCGCTAGCTTCGTTCACTTTGATCCTTGAGCATGATCCCTCTTGAGCCCTAGCGCGCACCTAGTGACAACCATAGTTCAGAATCATCACCAAACCTCAAGTCCGAAACCTAGCCTTTGGACCAATCCCGAGCCCTCGGGAAGCCCCAATTCCACCAAACGGGGTGGTGGAATCGAACCCCGAACCCCCGGGCAAAAACCATTGAAAATAACTCAAAAACCCCTTTATGGAAACAGGGTAGCGCTATAGTGCTCTAGGGAGGGCGCTACAAACAGAGCCCAAACTCGCCCAGAACACTTGGCCTAGCGCTACAGCGCCCAAAGGCTAGCTGTAGCGCTAGTCACAGAACAACAAAACTTGTCATTTTCTCCTTTGATTTTCCACGAGCCAAACTTGACCAAAACTCTTCCAAACTTCAACCAAACTTAAAAACAAGCTTACTAACATGTCTAACTCATCCCAAGCATCCAAACCATACACAACTCAACCACATGCACCCTTAATCAAAGATTTCACCATAGCTGAACCTAAAACTCAGAAACTCAGCAAAACCATAGAAATCATAAAGCTTGAAACTAAAGTTCCTTACCTCTGATGAATGAGCTTAGCTTAGGTTATCTCCCACTCTTGCTTAGCCTTCACCTCCTCAAATTCCCAGCTTCAACTCCCTAAGATTCCCACAGAACCCTGCTTGGAAAACTAGCTCAACACCAACACCAAAAACTGAAGAAAACCTCAAAGTCTTACCTCAAGTGGATGAATTGCTCTGCCAACTCCTCAAGCTAGAACAGGGATCCTAGCCTCTAGCTCTTGCCAAAACACCTCCTGAGTTTCTACTCCAAAAGACCTCAAGAACAGATGGGAAAATGCCAAACCGACCTTGAAAATACCCTGTTTCCCTTTCCCTTTTCTTTCCCTTCTTTTTTTCGTTCTTTTCTTTCCTTTCTTTCCTTCATAATTTCCAGCCCTTTCTACACTTCCCACTAAGGCATAAAACCTAAGTTATACCTATCCTTTATAAGCTAAATGACCACAATACCCTCCCCTTTAATTCTAAATCTTTTAATTCACCTAGGGGTATTTTGGTCATTTCACCCAATTCCCGCTAATTCCTCGAGTGTCTCTAATATTTACTGCTTACTTCCCGACACTTAACTAGTCACCAGTTATATTCCTCAATGTCAAAATAGACTCCAATATATTCTCTAAATTCCAGAAATACCCCCAGGCTCGCCCCGAGCCAGGTATAAATCCCCGCTGTGACTTTTTCGCTAACCTGCTCACTAGGATTGTCTCGAATCACAGATCACAAATATATCCACATAATAATGTGGTCTCAACAATTATCACATATATATATATACAGTTATGCCCTCAATGGGCCAAAATTACAGTTATGCCATTTCTAACGTAATCAGGGCCTACATGCATACTAATACACATAGTCATGCATCACAAATATTCAAATAGCCATATAACATGCTTTTAATAATTAAATCACATATATTCCAATTATGCCCTCTCGTCACACTAATCAAGGCTCTTAAGCCTTATTAGTAAATTTGGGTCATTACAGTCCCCCAGGCTGCGGCCGCCATCATTCAGTGGCCGCGGCCACAGCCCAGTTTCCGCACTAGAAAATGTGATGTTTTTCCAAACGGTTCCAAACCCTCCCAAATGATTTTGTAACTCCCAAAACACATTATTGGGGTTAAAATCATATCTCTAACAACCATTTTACATATGGCTTTATGAAATTCATCTCAATATTGTGTAACAGCAAATTTACACAATAAAGGGTAATATTTGGAAGTTACAAATTTGTAACACCAAATATGTTACATTATTTGGATATATCTCATATATCTAAATATTGTAACTCGCTATTATATGTTACAATATGTGACACTCTTTGTCACATTTATTTAATCTAAAACATTATATTATAATATAATATTACATTATATTATAAAATAATAGAACATTCCTCCACTAGATTAAATAGTTATCTATTGTAACACTTATTTAATCAATCATTATATTTTAAAATGTAACATATCCCCCACTTGATTAAATAAGAACTCTCACTTATAGGAGTCATTGCATTAGTGCATAAAGCAAAGTGTTTTTCAACTTGAACTTTACTATAGTGTAATTATCACAAAATTTGTCAAAAATTTGGTTGCACTAGGCATTGAACCATCTTTTCATGATAACAAATCGGTGATAACACACACATCTTTGCGATGTTCACTTGAGACCTCTATGTCTCGCTTTGCACTGTTAATGGCCATGTGCACTTTCCATTCATGGATGTTCTTGAGAATACTCTCAATTCTCATGAGAGGCAGCACCACCCCTAGGTCCATATAAGTAGAATTCTTACAGTATTTTGTTACCAAAAATACTTGTCTTCACAAGACTGAATTCTATTAAAAAAACCTTTTGGTTTTAACCCTCTACTTGGTAACACACAAGTACTCAATATCTCATATGGGACTTGTTTTGAGTACAACTAATATTCACTTGATTGACTTGTTGTTACGTATTGAACCTAACACTAGTTGAATAACTAGTGTTAAGATAGGTTACCATCAATCGTGAATCTTTTTAGGGAGTTTAAGTCCCATCCCTCGAGATGATGCAGCCACTAAATCCCTCGTTAGTGGCTTAGTGAAAGGATCCGCCAGATTTTCACTTGTTCTCACATAGGATATTGAGATGACTCCTCTTTGAATCAATTCTCTTACATATCCATGTATTAGACTAATATGTCTAGACTTCCCATTATACACTCCGCTGTATGCTCTAGCCAATGTCGCTTGGCTATCACAATGTATCGATATAGTAGATACATTCTCTTTGATTAGGGGAATCTCTATCAACAGATCCCTTAACCATTCGACCTCTTTGCTGGTAGCCGCTAGAGCTATGAACTCTGCTTCCATAGTGGAATGAGATATACAGGTTTGTTTCTTGGAACCCCAAGAAATTGCACCTTCACCAAGTGTAAATACCCAACCAGTTGTGGAAAAGTTGTCCCCAAGATTGGATATCCAACTTGCATCTGTATATCCTTCTAAAATTGAAGGAAATTTGGAGTAGTGAAGGCTTAATCCTTTGGTTTTCTTGAGATAACCTAGGACTCTTCCAATTGCCTTCCAGTGACCCACACTTGGATTACTTGTAAGCCTACTAAGTTTACTTACCACAAATGCTATATCAGGTCTAGTACATTGGGCAGCGTACATTAGACTCCCTATAGCACTAGCGTACTCCAATTGAGCCACCACTCTTCCTTCATTCTTCTCTAGTTTTACACTATGATCGAATGGAGTATTGGCATCTTTAACCTTGAGATGGTTAAATTTGCTCAATACTTTCTCAACATAGTGGGCTTGCCCTAACGCAAAAACCCCCCCACTATGTTTCTTTACTTTGATACCAAGTATGGTGTCAACTTCTCCAAGATCTTTCATCTTGAAGATTGATGATAGAAACCTCTTCGTTTCTTCTATCCCTTTCATGCTATTACTTAGAATAAGCATGTCATCCACACATAGGCAAACAATGATCACATATCCCTTACAAGTTTTGGAATACAAACACTTGTCTCCATTGTTATGTCTAAACTCATTAGACATGATGGCTTGATCAAATTTCTCATGCCATTGCTTAGGAGCTTGTTTCAATCCATATAAGGATTTTACAAGTCCTCAAACTTTATGTTTCATATTTTGGTAGGACAAACCCTTCAGGTTGTTCCATATAGACCTCCTCATTGAGGTCACCATTAAGGAATGTCGTTTTGACATCCATTTGATGAGCATACAAGTTGTGTATAGAAGCTAAAGCGAACAAAATTCTTATAGAAGTTGTTCTTGCAACAAGCGCATAAGTATCGAAATAATCGATACCCTCTTTTTGCCTAAACCCTTTAGCTACTAATCTAGCTTAAAAGGTTTGGATAGTGCCGTCAGTGTGGTATTTTCTCCTAAATACCCACTTACACCCAATTGGCTTAGACCCCAGTGGGAGGTCTACCAATTCCAAGTGTTATTGGAAAGAATGGAATCCATCTCATCATTGATGGCTTCTTTCCAAAATGCACTATCTCTCGATTTCATAGCTTTTCTATAAGTCTTAGGATCATCCTCAACGAGAAGTACAATAGGAATTTTCCTAATAACTTCCTCTCTATTTCCTTCTACCATGTAAAATGAAATTCGTTGAGAATCTATCTCATCCACTACTAGACTTTTATGATTTTAAGCCTTTGACTTCTTCTAGGTTCAAAGGGTTGCTTTACATCCTTTTGAGAATTCTCCTCTTGAGAATCAATTTTGGACGTAGAAGCTTGAGAATTGTTCTCATATAACAAATTCTCCTTTAGAGATGTTGAAGCTTGAGAATTGTTGTCACATAACATATTCTCAAAAAATTCAACTTCTCTAGATTCAATCACAATATTAGACTCTAAGTCTAATAGCCTATAAGCTTTACTATTGTTGGCATAACCAACAAAAGCACACTTTATGGCTCTTGAACCTAACTTTGTTCTATTAGGTCCGTTTTTCTTGCAATATGAAAGACACCCCCACACTTTGAAGTACCCTATGTTGGGTTTTCTTCCTTTCCATAACTCATATGGAGATATCTCATTTTTCTTCATTGGTATTCGATTAAGAATGTGACAAGCGGTTAAAAGCGCTTCACCCCATAAGTTGAAGTTCAACTTAGAAAACACCAACATAGAATTTATCATCTCTAGATAAGTCCTATTTTTCCTTTCGGCAACACCATTGTGTTGTGGTGTATAAGGTTCAGTGCACTCATGAATTATACCATTTTCTTCACAAAATGTATTGAATTCATTAGAGAAGTACTCTCATCTTCTATCACTTCTTAGCACCTTAATCTTTTTATTTAGTTGATTTTCAACTTCTAATATATATAATTTAAAAGCATCAAAAGTTTCATCTTTATGCTTTAAAATAAACACATAGGTATATCTACTAAAATCATCTATAAAAGTAAGAAAATACATTTTACCACCTCTAGTTAAAACACCATTTAATTCACAAAGATCACTATGGATTAAATCTAGTTAATTAGATGATCTTTCTACACTAGGAAATTGTTTCTTAATCATTTTTGCCTTAACACATGTTTCACATTTACCATAGTTTTTAATATTGCATGCAATCATACCACATGTAACTACTCTTTTCATGGTTGAAAAACCTATATGTGATAGTCTAAGATGCCACAAAAATAAAGAATCATACTCAACAATATAGGCGGAATTAGCATTTTTATTGATAACATTGAAAGTTACATCATTGGTGCATAATTTAACCATTCCCTCACAAGAGTACCATTTTCCCAAAAATACATTTGATTTGGTAAGTATAAGTTTACCGGACTCAAAAACGGCTTTAATGCCGGGCTTGCCAAGCAAATCACCACTTACCAAGTTTCTACTCATTTCGGGAACATAAAGTACATTCACTAATGTAACTTTCTTGCCGGAGGTGAAAAAGACTTCAATGATACCTTTGCCAAGTACCTTGGATTTGCCATCATTATCCATTTGAATCTCATGGTTGCCCTTTGACTCTTCAAAGGTATTGAACAATGATTTGTCATAGGTGACATGGACAGTGGCACATGTATCATACCACCACCCTTTCACCTTGCCTTGGACCGCATTCACCTCACTAAGGGTAGCAACTATGTTTTCCTCTTGAATTGCGTTCACCTTAGGTCCTTGTTGGTCTTTTCTATGCCTACACTCTCTAGCATAGTGACCCTTTTTCCCACACACAAAACAAGGACCTTTCTCGCCCTTAAACTTGTTTGGGTTGGTTTTTGGACCCAAAGGTTTCTCGTTACCCTTTTTCCCTTTGTTTTTGGGATGTTTTGGTTATGACACCGCATTTGCTTTGGAAGTCTCTCCATTAGACTCCTCCACAAGTTTATCTCTACATATCGATTCCTCTTCGATTCGAATATGCTTTTGGATTTCCTCCAATGAATAATCCTCATTTTTATGAAGGATTCTTTTCCTATAGCTCTTCCAAGTTGGTGGTAATTTAGCCACTATAGCACCAACTTGAAAGGCCTCGGGAAGCTATCAATCTTTAAAACTTTCAGATTGTTAACAATTGTTTGCAATTCATGAATTTGAGGAAGAATAGGTTTATCACCAAAAAATTTGAAAACAAAGTATTGAGATATCAAAAACTTTTTGGTACCTTCCTCTTCCGCCTTGAACTTTCTCTCAAGTGCATCCCATATCTCCTTGGCCGATTTGGTCTCGGTGTAGAGGTCATAGAGCCTATCAAAAAGTGCGTTGAGGATATGATCCCTACAAAGGAGATTGTCCTCCTCCCTCTTCCTTCTTTTCTCCACCTCCTCGGGAGTGTCCTTGTCGGATGGCGTTGGGAGAGGTTCTAGAGTGGATTCTAGAATGTAGGCGATTTTGAGAGTGGTAAAAAGGAATCTCACCTTGTCTTGCCACCTAGTGAAATTGGACCCATCAAACCTATCAAACTTCACTAGGTCTTGATTCATTATCTTGATGGTCTCACCTTCCATTGAAACAAACAAAAGGATAAGCTTTTGAATGTTAGGAAAAAATAGATTGCCTCAATGGAAATAGGTAAGAAAATACAACTCTATGCAATATATTACAAATAAATAATGATTGATTAAAGGAGTGTTACAACTCTATAACTGAAAATACAAAAAAACTAAAGAACAAGAAGAAGAGAAGAAGAATAGAATTGTAATGCCTCGGAATCCCTAATGTGGTTTAGTGGCTGGATTAGTAGGCCGGGAGGGCCATAACTGCTTAATTATGCCATTAAATGATAATATGCATGTTTATGTGAATTATATTATAATATGATGTTATATGCATGCATGTGGGTCCACATTTGATAATAGGGGTGTTTTGGTAATTTGGCCCGTTGAGGGCATAATTGTATATTTGTATGCATGTCGGTGACATATTGTTGAGACCACATTATAATGTGGGTTTGTTCGAGCTATTTGGCATGAGACGTTCATGGAATATTAATTAGCGGTCTAGTCATAACAAGTTTAAGTTCGGGGCTCAGAATGAGTCTCGGGGTGATTTTAATGATTAGAGCGTTACCGGGAATTAAAGGGTAACGTGATAAGGATTATTGGTGTTTGAGATTATTGAGAATAGCGAGAATTGGAGAGCATTAATTATGATTAACGAGATAGGTGGGAAATACCAATTTTGCCCTTGGGAGCCTTTAGAAACCCTTAATTGACCTAGGGGTATAATGATCTTTTTATCCCTAGGATAGATATAAGCCATTTTAGGCTGTGAAAGAAGAGAAAAACAGAGTATACTTGAAGCTTCTCCCGTACCTTCTCTCCTTCAGTTTCCTTTGAGATTTTTGAGCCATTCTTGAGGATTCAAGCTTGGGAAGTAAGCCTTGGGAGTTTGGGAGACTGTTCCACCATTGAAGAGCATCACAAGCTGAGCTTGGGGTAATCGCTAAGGAACCAAAAGGTTGATCGTTCTCAGGAGTCGTTCTTATTATATTTCTCGCTCGAATCAGAGGTAAGAAAACTGCACCCCATATGTGACATGCATGGTTATTCATGAGGAATGTTGAATGTTTAAATGTGGACATGGATTGATTATTGAATGCTTAGCAAATCTTGCTCACTTGTGCATGGTACTGACTAATTAGTCAGATTTGGAAAAGGTGTCAGTATCAACTGTGAAGTTGTGACTTATTAGTCAAGTTCGACAGTGGTACTGGGCACTGGTCACACAGTGCTGACTCATAAGTCAGGACGGCCTTAGCGTGTTCAACGCAAGCCGATAAAGATTAGATCTAATCGACATCTGCATTAAACGACTCAGAACAGCGTTAATGCCGGACCGACCTCAAGTTCGATGAAAACTAAAAGTGCTTGTGTGACTTACCCATCAGTCACTCATCTATTAAGTTAGAGACTTACCCATCAGTCTCTCATCTGTTTAAGCTAGTGACTTACCCAGCAGTCACTCATCTGTTAAGGCTAGTGACTTACCCAGCAGTTACTCATCTGCTTAAATTAGTGACTCGCTTGTCAGTCACTCAGTATGGTTTACCAGAACCTCAAGTGTTGAATCACTCATCTGTTTAAGAGCTATAAGCTCTGTGTGATTATAATAGTAATCAGTTGTTAATATTTATATGCATTACTGTGTTTTCTTGCTGGGCCTTGGCTCATGGGTGCTATGTGATGCAGGTAAAGGGAAAGAAAAGCTCACCCAACCTTGAGTGGAGAGCTTAGGTGGTGATGTGTACATATGCGGCCGCTTGACCACCACGGCCAAGGAGTTCTCAGAGGAACTGGGGGTTTACCCTATTTTTGCCGCTTAGGTCGGTTGGTTTGTAAATTTGAAACAGCAATGACCATTTTGAGTTGTAATTAACTTGTAAATGTTTTTATGGGCCCATGAATAGTTTTATGTATTAAATAAAATATATAACTTTCTTTTTGTTGGTTTTCCACCTTAGCCTGTTAATAACACTTAGAAGCACATTTTTAACCAAAGGACTCGGGTAGCGGGTCAAATTTCCGGTTCACCGTCACTGTTCTGGGGTAACCAGGGCGTTACAAGAATAGTGAAAATACAACTCAAAGCAAAATATTACAAGTAAAGTAAAAGTGTTTGAAATAAAGAAAAGAAGATTACAACTCAAAACAAGAAATACAATAAACAAAAGAGAAGAATATGAAGATGAAGAGAAATAGAATAGAAAGAAAGAACAAACAAACTAAATAGAAGCAACTCTCACTCACACTACCAAAGTGAAGAGTGTTGGGGATCACCAACTTGAACAAAGTTTGAAACCTTTGTCCAAAAGCTTATTTCCCTCTAACTCAAGCACTAAGGGATCTCTCATAGATTATAGGAAATGCTTTATGGAATTATCAAGCCTCAAGGTGTTTCTAGCCAAGTGCTCTAATGGATAGAAATGTTGTGTCTTTCAAGTGAGCTATAGGCTCCTATTTACAGAGTTTAGAGACATCATTTGAATTTCAAATTTCACCAACCCGCATGGCTGTTACCAATATTTAATTGGATTAATATGGAATTAAAAATGAGAATTGTGAGTTATTTGGGTTTTTGGAACCGTTCAACACTTTTGGAAAAAAACTGAAAAAATGGCCTGAAATGCACCTGTGGCTTCGGCCAGGGACATCAGTGGTCGCGGTCACTACTCTCTGTCCCCCAGGCCGCGACCACCATCATTCAGTGGCCGCGGCCACGGCTCAGTTTCAGCACTTGAAAATGTGCTGTTTTTTCAAACGGTTCCAAACCCTCCCAAATGATTTTGTAACTCCCAAAACACATTATTGGGGTTAAAATCATATCTCTAACAACCATTTCACATATGGCTTTATGAAATTCATCTCAATATTGTGCAACACCAAATTTACACAATAAAGTGTAATATTTTGAAGTTACAAATTTGTAATACCAAATATGTTACATTATTTGGATATATCTCATATATCTAAATATTGTAACTCTCTATTATATGTTTTGTCACATTTATTTAATCTAAAACATTATATTATAATATAATATAATATTACATTATATTATAAAATAATATAACAGTAACCATATTTAAAGAAAAATTAAACCATTAATAGGCTAGATTATATACTATAGATTGTTATAATAATATTTATAATATTTGAATTTATATTAATATAATTAGCAAAATATCTAAGTCTTGTATTATATATTATCATAATAACGATATTATATAACATTGAATTTATATTAATAATTTTTTAAAATACATAGTTTGCATTAAATATTATTATAATAATAATATTTTATAATATTTAAATTTATATTAATATAATTAATATATATATTTTTAATTAATTTTAAAAGTATATTTCGTTAAATATTTAGAATATTCTATCAAAGTTAAAAAAAACAGTTAAATGCATTTTTTTTCATATAGAAAGAATAGATATACATTGAGAAAAAGGAATTTTTTACTTACATACAACAAAAGTAAAAATTTTACTATAATAATATCACATTACCTAGTAAATCCTGGTAATTTACCAAATTTCCAGAATACCCCTAGGCTTACCCCGAGCTGGGCCCGTTGCGACTTTTCTACTATATTTCTCACTAGGATCGCCTCGCGCCGAGTAAATCAAATATATCCACATAAGAATGTGATCTCAATCATAAAACACATATATTTACACATATACCCTCAATGGGTCAAAATTATAAACATACCACTCTACTAAGAAACGAGCACACATGCATATTTAATACACTTAAACATGCAAGCATAGTAATATCATAATATAACTCACATAATAATGTAATATATATCACATAAACACATAATTAATCCAATATTGCCCTTATGACCCCTAATCAAGGCACTAAGCCTTATTATGAATTTTCGGGACGTTACAAAAGTACTCATTGAACAATAAATTAACAAAAATGTTTATATAACTATAACATGCTATTCTAATGTATTCTTTTATTTTTATTAATAAATGTTTAAAAAAGAACAGCTATGTATAATTATAACTTACCCGTCTAACTTACATATTTTTATTACTACAACATGATAAAAATAAATGAAAACGGTGTTTAATAATAGCATTATTGTCTAACATATACGTTGTTGTTTATTTGATCAAAACATAATATGACAACTGTGTACATTTACTACAATTGTATTTGGGAAGATTGTTGTACTTATAAAGATTTTGAGGTAACTGGGTATCAACAACATTTAAGAACCACATATGCCAATTTAAAACATAACTTTATGTTCATAAAGCGGGAAAAAGAAATAACATACAAACCAATCTAGAAAATTAAAAATGATATCATGGACATAAACATAAAAATAAACAAAACCATTACTGAAAATAACAAAGACATTAAATTTAAAATAAAAATAAACTATTCAGTTTAGAAAAATAAACAAATAATAACATTATTTTCTTAAAAGAGATGGAAGAGAGAGAGTCAGGCTTTAATTTATTTTTTGGCAGATATAATTTGGTTTTTTGAAAAGAAAGATAATGTGAAAAAGCAAGTAAAATGAGAAGTTGTTAATATAATTATCACATTTCACGTTGATCAATAAATAGTATTTAAAAATAACATAAAATAAAATCAAAATAAAAAAAATTAACTAATTAAAATCTAAAAATAGTTAGGATTTGTATATAAAAATATTATTAGTATTATCAATATTAATATAGTAATATAAAATATTATTGTAATTAGTTGTTTAAAAATTCACCAAACTTACACTAAAATCAAAACAATACAAAATAATTTAGGGCCAAATTTAATGCATACTACTTCGTTGAATTCCTCTTGAAAAATTCTCTATCACCTCTATCTTTGATGAATTTTTACAACTTCAATAAACTAAACTCTCAAAACAATCTCTTACAAAATCTCCTAAACCCTTTCACCCAAAAGATACTGCTAAGAAATTCCCATTGAGATAAAAGGTCTCAAACAACTTACTCTCTTTCACAAGCTCTCAATAGACATGTAACAAGTTTTTTCCCATTAAATAATCTCTCTTTTCAATTCTAAAGGATAAGCTTATTCATAGACCTTGAAAATAATTGTTCGGCATCGCAGTGCGGTAAAGTTTAGGTTACTGCGTTTAGTCTCAGATCTCAAAATCTATGCGAAGCATCGAGTGATGCCGCAGTGCTGATTATTAAAGGTTGGGGCACTGATGGATCAGGATGGCTGAGAGTGGTGGTCACAACGTCACAACACAAAAAAACTGGGCTGCGGCACGGTCTAGACAGATGATTGTTAAGGCGATGCGCCAACGCTTGGCACCAGTACTATAGAGAAATCAATTCTCAACTGGTTAGAGTAGTGGAAGGGCTGAGCCAAAACAAGCAAGAGTAACGAAAGTTGAACAAGTTTCAATCAGAACCCAACAGACTGGCATTGAAGCACCAAAATGGAAATCCTTCCTCCCGTTATTCTCTAAATAGTAAAATTGAATCAGAAGAAGTCAGGGATCAATATCATAAAAGTGGATAGACTAATTTTAAATCGCACATAGAAAAATTGTAATTCACGAAAGCGAAATTACTAAACAGAGAGTTAGTAGTACCTACCATTACATGGGGACCAAACGTATGTCCTGACACAGGAAAACAGTATGAAATTAAAATTATTGTTCCTCTATCTGCTGCTGCAAATCAAAAAGAAAAAATAAAATCAAATTACTATGGACACTCTCCAGCTAGTGCAAGAGAAATCTAATGATAAACGTAGTTGCTTTAAATCATACATTAATGAACTTATGTACCTGAACAGGGCAATGACTTTACATCATCTCCCTGAAATCGGACCCAACTTTATTTCCGGGATTAATTTAATTTTATTCCAATCTGCACCTTTGCCCACTTCCAATCTCCTTAGTAACGTGTTGCAGCCCTTAATCTCCAGTGTCCGAATTTGAACTCTACTAAATTGAGCAGGTAATTCTTGCAAAAGGGGGCATATGCCAATCACAAGTTTCTCAAGCTTTTTGAAATTTATGATGCTTCCTGGGATTGCTTTGATAGGACAGCGCCAAACCTGCAGTTCTACCAAGCTGGAAGCATCATGAAGTTGGGAAGGAAGCTCTTTCATTCCCGGAATACAATTAAATCTCAAGAACCGTAGTTTTTTCATGGTCCTCCACTGGATTTTATCAGCGTCGAGGTCTTCAATGCCAGAAATGCTCATACTCTCCAAATAGGTGAAAGAATGGGGACGATAAGGTAATGAGGAGGCTGGCAATGATGTTCCTTCATGGGCTGCTGCTCTTGATAGGTTCTTGCGTGACTCAAACAACTTCCATTTAGTCCGGTCCAGAACTAGACCTTCTGCTAGATTTGGACATAATGGAATGGAAGACAAGTTGGGGCAATCTTCAATAACAAGTTTCGAAAGACGATCGAATGAAGGCCACACATGACTGATTTCGTTTATCCACCATCCCAGTAGCTTAGGCAGTTTTGAGAGCCAGAGTTTTTCTAGGCTTGAAAAGAGATTTGCTGATGATGATGATGAATCACCGACCAACATGTATTCTAGGTTGGTAAGATCTTCCAGTACCAACACCTTGAGACCAGATATCTGATTAACAGCCTGTAGATTTTTGCAATTTGTGCATCTGCTCAATGAAAGTTTCACTAGCTTGTCACACAAATGAAAGTCAGGACAACACACTGTAACACCCCCGAATCCGTTAATAGACAATTCTTTAAGATCTGAAGGGAGATTTTTGTCAAGAGACAGTGGTGGTTGTTCGTGGACGGAATTCTGTTTGCCAACTTTCCATTCTAATGACAAGGATTGAATTCGAGATGGTACCTCCTTCAAATAGTTGACCACTGTTTCTTTATGTCTCATGTTTTTAAGTCTCAAATTTCTGATTCCGAACTGTCGTATGAGCTCGCTCGAACGTACAAGTGTCTGAGAGGAGTCTACACTTACTACAAGCTGTGATAGCTCCTTAAGTTTGAGTTGTTTGATTCCTAGCGGAAGATAAGCCAAATTGTTGCATCCATCGATCTCTAAGTGTCGTAGATTGACCAGATTACCAAAGTCTGTCGGCAACTTTTCCAGTTTATAACATTTAGAGAGTATCAACGTTTGCAAATTGATCAGCTCCGAGATGGAATTAGGCAGGATTGTTAGGTCCTCATTCTCCGAAATATCAAGATACTTTAAAAGTTTCAACTTGCTAATAGTATTCGGCACTATGTCAAGTCCTGAAGCATGCATATCTAGTGCCAGCAAAAATCTAAATTTGGAAGTTATTTTGTCAAAAATTGTGTCAACAGCTATCCCTTTATAGACTCGCCTTGACTGACCCGACAAAACAATCGTCCTCATCTTTTCTCTATCAAACGTTGCTACATCTTCTGTTGAGTTTAGGTCAAAATTGAAACGCACATGAAAAGTTTTACTATTTTTCTGAAGAGTGGCTGCTGAATCTAATATTCTGCACTGGTCACCTGTTACAGAAATTGCGAGATCATACATCAAATAATCCACCTTGCACTTTGTCACCTGATTTGCATCTCTTTCCACTTCTTGCAAGAAGTATCTGTCAATTAAATTCAGAACATACTGATATCCAACATCCTCCAGAGACTTCTTATCTGATTCCTTAGCAATAACAATGAAGCCTTGCGCCATCCACAGTCTTATTAGCGTCTGGACATCAATCTCCTCGCCTTTCGGAAATAAGCTACAATAAGCGAAACAGTGTTTTAAAGGAGAAGGGAGATCGTCATAACACAACTTCAGTAATCGTGGAACCTCAGCAATCTCTTTTGCGTAACTTGTAAAAGGAAATGGATTATACAAGTAGTCCTCCCCTAATTTGGAAAGTTGCCACTGTTCACCTGTTCTAGATCGTAACTTGCTTCCAATTGTCATTATGTCAGGAGGATGTCCACCACACCTCTTCACCATCTTATTTCTGATGCGTATCCACAAAGATCGATCTCTGGTCCAGGATTCTTCCTCTTGATCAAAAACAATCTTTTCAAATAAAATACACAACTGCTCTTGGTTTAGATCGCTTGACGGATAAGGTCTGACGAGGAGTAACTGTGCGACCCTTGGAGATCGGGTAGTCACAAGAATTTTACTTCCCTTTGCACAAAATTCAAAAACTTCTGTTAGAGAATCCCATTTTTTAAGGTCTTCGCTCTGCAGGTCATCTAATACAATGAGGATTCGCATTGGTGACCGTCTGTCATCTGATAATAATGAATTTCGAAGGAGTTCCTTTTGTGACTGTGGGTCTCTCCAAAGATCATCATCGGTTCTACCAGTTCTATGGACAAGTATCAGTCTCAGAATATGTTGATCATCAAATTTCTGAGAGGCTGATAACAAAATTTGAAAGTCAAAATGATCTTCTACCATCTCATCATTGAACACGTCTTCAGCAAAAGTAGTTTTTCCTAATCCCGCTTTGCCAAATACAGGAAGAATCACCAAGTTCCCTTTGTGTTTCGAATCCAACAAACTAACAACGATTTCAATTTTATCGTGGCTACTTATGAGAACTCCTTCGTCTATGAATGAGCGTATCTGGTTCAGTGAATCTTCGTTTGTTTCCATGTCAACTTCTGCTTCACTAAGATTTTCCAAATCAAAATCTTTTCTCCGAGCTCCAATTTCATCTAGTATCCTCTCAACTTCTTTTATTTTCTGATAATAACTACGCATCTTCTTCGTCATCTTAACCACGGATGCAGGTGGGAAGAAATCACTGCGTACCTGTGTGACAATTCCGCTCTTCTCGGTCATCAGTTTTCGCCGCATGGCTTCTGTGGAGATCTCATTCAAGAGGTTATCAGCATCATAGAGAACATCTTCAAGATCCATCACCCACTTTCTGATACAGCGGTCACGCTGACTCTTCTTCTCCGCATCCAGAAGCACGGGAGCAAGCTCTGAAACGATATTCGCAAGTCCTCGAAGAAGGTTGTGGTGTCCACCCCAGCGAGACGCAGTCTCTCGTATATTTCGTTCAGGATCCAACAAATTGAGGATCCTTTTGGCAACAAGGGAGAGATTTCCTGCCGCCATTGATTGAAACAAAGCAAAGAAAAAGCAAGAGCTGCCGAAAGTTTACGAGAGAGCTTTAGTAGTACTACTGCTCTTTCTGTTGGCAAGTTGAGAGTTTTAATAGCTAGCTGGATCGTCGCAACAACAAAGAAATAAATTTGACTATTACTACTAATGGTGCCCAACCTCCTTATCACTCCCACATAATATCACATTACATTTTTTTTGTTTTTTGAAAGGGTTCCTTATTACATTTAATACAGGCAAATAGTTATATTAATCATTATGCATAACAAATTAATTTTCAACTTTTATTTATCTAGTGAAATAATATTTTAAAAGTTTTATGGCTTTACAACTTAAATTTTAAAAGTAGGATTTAGAGAAAAGAGAGTTTAAGATTTTTCAAATCTAGATTTCAGATTAAAGAAGTTGTAGAGGTTGATTTGCATCTACATTGGGGATGGATATTGATTTTGCATAGTTTTGTTAGATTTATTTTTGGGAAATTACCCAATATACTGGTTTTTACCATTTTTTTTCATTTTTACATCATTTTTTATTTCCTTTCATTGTTATAATTTTATTTATGCAGTTATACGGTTTGTTTATACAATTTTACGGTCTAAATTACCCTTCCCTAACCCTTAACGTTATTCAGCTTGGAGAGTTCTCCACCTCCGTGTCTAGAGAATACAGTCGCTTCTCTTCACTTTCGTGTCTCCACCTCATCTCTTTTCACTCTCATTTCGTTGAAGCCTTTCGTCTCTTACTCCTCTTCCTCTCGGTGGCGCAAGATCAAGGAGCTCGACGACCTCCAGGTCTACTCTTGTCTCTTAGTCTTCTCCGTCTCGGCGCACAAGCTCGAGGAGCTTGACGACAATATCAATAAGCCTTTTTTTTCTGCCTTTCCGTCTTGCAATTTTCGTGTAAATTTCCAATGACAAATTTTGGTAAAAGAATATTAAATAAACGATATATATATATTCTTCTGCAATGAATTTCCAACTGATTTGCCTTTTGCCAACTTCAAAGCTCATTAACCTTTATTTGAGAAGAATTTAAAATCAACTAAAACAATAATGATACTGAATCACAAACATTTACTTATAAATATAAATTTGTAACTGAGATCAATAATTGTTGCCACTGATTTTAATGGATGCTTTAACTTTCTTTGATCCTAAAATCAACTTAGATTTCATTTCAGTGATAATTACTAGATATACTAACTCAAGCGTGTATTAGTAAATTAGTTTGCAAACTCCTTTGTCAAACAAAAAAGTATTATGGCCACAGAAGTCCAAGCTTCTTTTTACACAAGTAGATTATCAACTACAACTAATAAGAGAGGCTTGTTCTATTCAATTATAATAAATTTCAACTCACACTTTTTATTAAAGGCAAGCTAGAAAAAGAGACTGTCGCACTTCTTTATATTTTGTTCTGTGCCGAATTTCAGTTCTTGAAAAATGTGTCATAGCAGTCTTGAGTTAGTTAATTCTGTTATATGGGTGAAAGCCTTGTAATTGTCTTATAAATACTAGTTCGAACTATATGTATGCACTTAGCATTTGCAAGGGTGATTAGGAGAGTGTTCTTTTGAGGGGCAGGGAAGTTTTTTGACTGTAAAATAAAAGTACTACATTTGATCAAGTTGAATAAGAAGAGTAAGCTGAGTTTTTTCCCTTTTGACTCAGAGGAAAAGAACAATGAAGCTGGAGAAAATGAGAGAAAGAAATGAGGAAAAATGCTTGCAATGTTTGTGATTTAGTATCCTTATTGTGGAGGACCTGTCCTGGAATGAATTTTAGATACCCATTTGTTGGTTTTTTGTATTCCAATTCACCACAAACTTAGAACCAAATTAGTATACTGATATACCAATTGTAAACTTAATGACAAATAAAGACTAAGAGTGAAGAAAAGTTACTTGTTTTTTCACTTACACTTGGGAAATATATGGTTAGTTTTTTCTTTTGTTTTTTTGAACTTCTTTTTTCTTAGGCCATCTCCAACCAAGCATCATATATGATAAAGTTGTTCCAATTCTCTCTCCAACTGAACAACATGTAGTTGACATATATGCATTTTTTTAGTTGCATATAGCTCAAAGATGTTTTTTTGTTCTCATGATTTGTTTTTGGCAGGAGTACATACTGGGCTTATAAATCATGGTCCATACCAGATTTTCTTCTTTCTCTGGTTCTCTTGCTTATTCAAAAAACAGCCCTCAAAATATAAAAAAAGATAATAAGAAGAGACCATTGAGTGGTCAGGCTAAAGGTAAAAAGGCTATTAAACAAAAAAAGCCAAAATTGGCAAATGCTGATCATATAATTCCATCACCACATGTATATTTTCAATTTCATTATTCATTCATTTTATATTATATTTTTATTCAGTTTTGTTTAAATGTTGTGCTATTTAGGTTGCAATAGATTGATATTGGTTGCTTTATGTTTATTTTTGTTTTATTGTTGTGTGTTTAAAGTTGCAACAGGTTGTCGCTAGTTGATTGGTTGCATTGGGTTGTGGCTGGTTGCATCTGGTTGTGTTTAAATGTAATGCCCCAAATTTCCTAATGAGGTTTAGGGCCTTGATTAGGAGGCCGGGAGTGTCATAATTGATTTATTATAGTATTTAATGATTATATGCATGTTTACGTGAATTATATTATTATATGATGGTGGATGCATGCATATGGGAGAATTTATTATTGTGAGGGTATTTTGGTAATTTGGCAACTGTGGGCGTAATTGTATATTTTGGGTGCATGATTGTGATTAATTAATATAGCCACATTATAAGGTGGATTGGTTCGAGCTTATCGACATGAGACGATCATGGGGTGTAAGTGTTCGGTCTAGTCATAACGGGATTAAGTTCGGGGCTCGAGGTGAGTCTCGGGGTAAATTTAATGGTTAGAGCATTACCGAGAATTAAAGGGTAATGGGATATGGATTATTGGTGTTTGAGAATATTGAGAATAGTGAGAATTGGAGAGCGTTAATTATAATTAACGAGATAGGCGGGAAAGGACGGTTTTACCCTCGGAAGCTTTTAGAGGGGTTTATTTGGCTTAAGGGCATTATGGTCTTTTGACCTTAAGGATATATATCAGCCATTAAGGCTGTAGAAGAGTAACAAAAACAGAGCTTCTCTTCCTTCTCTCCCGATAGATTTTCTTCCTCTTTTCTCTTTGGATTTTCAAGCTCAGTTTGAGGAATTAAGCCAAGGAACCAAGCTTAGCCAAGCTAGAGTCATGCTCCACCATTGAAGAGGGTGTGTTGCTGAAATTGAGGTGAGTTTCTAGCCATTAGAACTCTTGAATTTGCTCTGTTTTCTAAGTTAAGTTTCAGTTGGTTTTTAGGTTGGAAACTTGGGAATTGGTTGGAGTTTTGGCTAGGGTTCTTGGGGTTGTGGTCCCTAGGACATGTGGAGATGGTATTTGGGTTCACTAGGGAGTTAATTTGATGTTTGGAAGCTTTTGGATTGGGTTAGAAATGATAGAATCGAAAGAAGGAAAATCTGGGAATTGGCTGGCTGAAGGTAGCGCTACAGCGCCCAGTGTAGGGCGCTACAGCGCTACCTGCAGGGAGGTTGGGCGGTTTGTGGTTCTGCCTTGAGCGCTGGGGCGCTAGAAGGGCAGCGCTGTAGCGCTACCCTATTCCTCCAGAACTCTGTTTTGGGTGTTTTTAAGGGCTTTTGGCTTGGGGTTTCAATCCTTAAGGCCCGGGATCGAATCTACTCACTATGAGGGCATGTTTCGAGGTCCCGAGAGTGGGGTTTAGGTTAAGACCCTATCTTTGGTAATTTTCATTAATTGGAGGTTGTTTTTGGTTATGACTAGGTGACCGTTAAAGGGTTAAGGATCGATCGTCCTCAGGGGTCGTTCTTGTTCTACCTCTCACTCGAACCGGAGGTAAGAAGATTGCACCCTGTGTATATGTGACATGCATGGTTATTATGATGCATGTTGGTTGATTACTGAGTATGACATGCGTGGTTATTATTGATGCATGTCGGTTGATTATTATGTATGGCATGCATGGCTATTCTGGATGCGTGTTGGTTGACTATTATACGTGACATGCATGGCTGTTATTGGAGCATGTTGGATTGCTGGATATATTGCACATGATGCATGAGAAACATGTGATTAGGACATGCTTTGTATACTGGGTATGATATTGTTCAGAGCTTGAGCCTCTGTGGTTGTGCATGGTCCTAATTGTACTGGTATCTGTTTAGTAAGCATGCTAAATACCTTGTTTATGGATATTGAACATGTGGTATACGATCGGTGGCATGACTTGCTTGTGTATGGCACTGACTAGTCATGGACCGACTCTAAAGTCGAGAATCACGCATTGAATGGCCCTATGGCATTAATGCTAGACCGACCCTAGGGTTGAAGAACTTATAAGCGCTTGCCTGGTCTATGACCAGATGTTTATGGCCAAGGTATATGACCCTGGTGACCGTTTGTCACATGGATAAGGGACGTTGTCCATAGTTTCGACTCTAGAGTCGTGAGGAAGGTTATGTTGGTGACTAATCACCTTGCACCTGTCCTAATCAAACTTAAGAAAGAATCACTTATCGGTTAAGCCCTGGTGACCCTATCGTCACATGGCTAGAAGGAGCGATGCTCATTATTGTGACTTTTGGCTATTGTCACCTATCTGTTATGAACCGTTGGTCCTGAATGGCTGTTACAATTACTGTTGATATTATATCATGTTACCTGATGATATTACGTCATGTTATCTGTTGATATTATATCATGTTAGATTGTGTTTTCTTGCTGGGCTTCGGCTCACGGGTGCTACGTGGTGCAGGTAAAGGCAAGAGGAAGCTGGACCACCCTTGAGTTGGAGAGCTTAGGTGATGACGTGTACATATGCAGCTGCTCGTCCGCCACGGCCGAGGTTTAAAGTGGAACTAGGGTTGAACCATGTTTTGCCGCTTAGAATGGCCTGTTGTAAATATTTTCTGTAACAAACTCTGAAACTTTATTTTCGGGATCCCAATGTATATATTAAACGTTCTAGTCAAACGTTATCTCCTAACCAAAGTTTTAATCCCTAAACCGCTAATCACACTTAGATCACGATTTTGGCCAAATGACTCGATTAGCGAGTTTAGCACTGTTTACAAGGCACACCGTAACGGTCCCTGGAGTTTGGGGCGTTACATTAAAGTTGCATTAGGTTGCAACAGGTTGATATTTGTTGCTTTATGTTTCTTTTTTGTTTTATTGTTGTGTGTTTGAAGTTGCAACAGATTGTGGCTGGTTGCATTAGGTTGTGGCTGGTTGCATCAGATTGTGTTTAAAGTTGCATTAGGTTGCAACAGGTTGATATTGGTTGCACTTGGTTGTGACTGCATGTGGTTGAATCTAGTAGATTGTGGCATCATGAGATTGCATCTAGTTTATTATATCTAGTTGATTGTGGTAACATGTAATTATTATGTGTTTAAGGTTGCATCATGTTGTGTTTAAGGTTGCATGTTTTTGTTTTTGCTTAAATATGATTACATGCTTTGCTTAGTGGTAGCATGATGTTGCATATATTTAATTGTGGCAGCATGTTGAAAATTTTGCAACCGATGTTGAAAATGTTCCCACAGTTTTTGGAGAGATTGATAAAGACGTTGCATCTCATTTTTCAAATGTTGCAGAATTAGAAACAGAGGTTGCACCTAATCTTCCCGAAGTTGCACCTGATCTTCTAGAGGTTGCAGAATTAGCAAAGGTTGCAAAGGATGCCAATGAGGTTGCACATGTTGCTGGAACTATTTCATCCCAGTCTTCTTTTGATAGTTTGTCTAACACGGCATTGGAAGAGGCTATGCAAAATGCTATTAGTGCTGTAAAAGCAATCAAGACCCCAAAGGTAGTATTTTTTTTATTCAAACTATAGATTTTGTTTTTTCCTTCAAATGATTTATTTTATTTTGTTTTTGTTACTGTGTTCTTATTTTTTTTATATTTATTTTTTATTCATAGAAATCTACTCCTCATTGCACTGCTATTGTTCCATATGTTGGTAGTGGTGGGAGTAACTTGGGATATGTTACTCCTATTTTGCCAAGAAGAACAATCAAGCTGTCTTTCTACTTGCAATCTCCATTTGTGCAGAATTTTGATTCTACTTCTGGTCAAAGCAGTGAGGCAAAATCTGGTGGAGATATTAAGATTATCAAAGGGTTTTTCCCATTGGATGAAAAAATTGGAGAATTGCCAAACTATGAGCTATCCCAAAATTGTGGGGAAGTTCTTAGCAAGTGGTGTAGCAAATAATTTTGTTGTCAATACGCTTCATGTTTCTTTTCCATTGATCTTTGTACTCATGTTTTCCATCTATTTATTAACATTAATGTAAAATCAATATTTTGATTGGTCTGAAGTGAGAAGTCACCCATCTGTCATGGTATTTTTATAAATTACTTGGACAAGTTTAGTGTAATAGATATTTTTGATCTCATTTGTTCCAGAATCTGGCAATATATATATATATATTTCATTTATGACATTTGACAAATAATTATGTTTTGCATGTTCCGCCAGTTATTAGTGGAGGTCTTGATTCTAAACTTGTGATGTGGGACTATGAGCTAGAGCTGGCAGACTTTTCTAATTCTGAAGTTGTGAAATTTACACTAATCAACAGTCAACATACATTTTTTTTAAGAAAATTAAAATAAATAAATGTTGGCATGAGATGAGAGGATGAAGAAACAAAATTCCTGCAACTTGGGATTTTTATTGGGAAGCTGAAGTAGCCAAAGGCAAAGGCAAAGGCCCAAATTTATATTAGGCGAATAGTACTCTGTGTCAATATTTTTTCATATAATTAAATGAAGGCCAATGAAACTCAAATGGAAGCCCACTGCAACCCACTGCAACTCCTAATGTGAGTTATCCATATGAATTACGAATGCAATCACATGCAACCTAAACTAACACATGGCTAGTCCAAGTGCAACCCACTGCAACTCCTAATGTGAGTTATCCATATGAATTACGAATGCAACCACATGCAACCGAAAGCAACCACATGCAACTGAAAGCAACACATGGCTAGTCCAAGTGCAACCCACTGCAACTCCTAATTTGAGTTATCCATATGAATTACGAATGCAACCATACGCAACCAAAAACAACGCATGGATAGTCCAAGTGCAACCCACTGCAACTCCTAATGTGAGTTATCCATATGAATTACGAATGCAACCACATGCAACCGAAAGCAACACATGGCTAGTCCAAGTGCAACCCACTGTAACTCCTAATGTGAGTTATCCATATGAATTATGAATGCAACCACATGCAACCTAAAGCAACACATGGCTAGTCCAAGTGCAACCCACTGCAACTCCTAATGTGAGTTATACATATGAATTATGAATGCAACCACATGCAACCGAAAGCAACACATGGCTAGTCCAAGTGCAACCCAGTGCAACTCCTAATGTGAGTTATCCATATGAATTACGAATTCACCCACATGCAACCTAAAGCAATGCATGGCTAGTCCAAGTGCAACCCACTACAACTCCTAATGTGAGTTATCCATATGAATTACGAATGTAACCACATGCAACCGAAAGCAACACATGGCTATTCCAAGTGCAACCCACTGCAACTCACTGCAACTCCTAATGTGAGTTGTCCATATGAATTACGAATGCAACCACATGAAACCTAAAACAACGCATGGCTAGTCCAAGTGCAACCCACTGCAACTCCTAATGTGAGTTATACATATGAATTACGAATGCAACCACATGCAACCTAAAGCAACACATGACTAGTCCAAGTGCAACCCACTACAACTCCTAATGTGAGTTATACATATGAATTACGAACTCTAAAGCTCCAAAGCAACTCATATAGCGACCATTTTATGCTTGAAATTCTTTATCAAAATAAGAAGCAACTTAAACAAACTAAGCAACCTGATCTTCTGCTACATAACATCTCAAAGCAAACTACAACCCCAAATGGAAGCCCATTGCAACCTAAAGCAATCCAATGAAATCTCAAATGCAAGTCCATGCCACCTACAACAAATTTTAAATATTTATTTGAAAATTTCATCCTTATGCAACTCATGCAACACACTACGACCTCAAATGCAAGTCTACTGACACCTCAAATGCAACATACTGAAACCTCAAATGACAGCCCGTGCAACCCACAGCAACCTTAATTAAATGCAATCCACTACAATCTTAAATGCAACCCAATACAAATCTATGCACCTTAAATGTTATCCAAATGCAACTAAAGCAATTAAAAAGAAAATAAAGCAGCTTACCTTTGACAGTGATGAACCTCAATGCCTTCAACCTGAATGTCCACTTTTTCTCCACCTTTGACAGTGAACTTAGAAGCTGGTTTTGGAGGATGTTGTGAAATTTTAAAGCTACGCAAGTATACGTAGTCGTGTCAAGTAGTAAATTCCGTAAGAACGGATATCGTCCCACAGAGACTATCTTCCAAGTACCAATAATTGATTTTCAAATTCTATTTGGTTAATCAAAATTTAAATGAACAATTAACTATAAACAAATTTATTGAATTAGAACCAAAACAATAAATTACCACTTAAAATCAATAATAAAAACAACGTAGGAATTAATTTCATCAACTGTTCATCCTATAAATTTTAATAATCAAATCTAAATCTCTTCTTTCTATTCTAATAGCAGGTTAATTTATTTTATTCCTATTCTTTTTCAAGACATAAGATCTCAACTTATATGCAAGCCTTCTACATTTCTGTGATAAACTTAAACATATAAAAGACATTAAACATAGAAACCTAATTACTACACAAGTCATATAGGTACTTTCGTCCAATATGCACCCTATGTCTATATGATGATAGCATATTCAATTCTCATCTTTCGAATTTTAAATCAAAACCATTAAATCAAGCAAATAGTGATCAATTATTTACTGGCATTAAACACACATCATATAGATTAGAATAGAAAAGAAGTATCAATAGAAAATCATAATAAAATTAAATAGGAATCCCAGCGACTATATTAATTCCTAGAATAAAGAAATTAGTTCATAAATGCCATGATGAAAATAAACTGCAAATAATTATTCATAAAATTAATTCTAGAGAATTCAGATGAAAAAGAAAACTAATTACAATAGCCTCTGTTTATCTAGGGTTTTTTAAAAGCTTCCAGCCTCCCTGAAATCGCAGAATAATGTCCCTTAAATAGCCCTCAAGTGTTCCCAAGTGAAAAGGCTAAAACACCCTTCAAAAAGTCGTATAAAATCTGAAAATAGCGTCATTAGCGCTATAGCTGTGTTCTTGGCGCTGTAGCGCTAAAGTTAGAGGCAACACGTTTAGAAATTTGGGCACCAGCGCTGTAGCGCTCTTATTGTAGCGCTGTAGCGCTACTCTAGAACCAATCCCCTGAAAAACTTCCTCCAAGAGCTGTAGCGCTGTTGTTGTGGCGCTAAAGTCAGAAGCATTCCTTCTTCAAAAATCCTTCCTAGCGCTACGACGCTCCCTTAGTAGCGCTGTAGCGCTACTAACAGTACCCAAAATTGCACAAATCCATCCCGATTTTGTTCCACTTTCACTCCTTTTCACTATTTGTATCTCTTTAGCATTAATCAACCTGAAACATGAACAAACGAACATAATTCTGAAATAAAATAATCTTAAACTAACGAAAAATACCCTAAAAACTTAGACCATAAACGAGCCTAAAACTCGTTTATCAAACTCCCCCAAACTAAACCTTTACTCGCCCTCGAGTAAATACTCTAACTAGACTCAAACTTAACAAACCAAGTTGACATAACTAACCAATTCAAACACTCAAGACTGTTATGCATATGTAATTCTCAGGAAAATCAATCATGCAATTTAAACTTTAATCTAGATTTTCAGTCTTAACCAGTTCTCAATTCACTGCAATCTCTCAACATCAAAGCTCATTTACTCATAACTCGCAAATAAAATAATTGAACCACTTTATGCACATCAAATTCTCACTAACTAACCACAAACTCAAATATTCCATATGCCTGCATTACTTACTATTCTCCATTAATATAAACAAATGCACAAATAAGAATCAATAGGACTTTATATGGGTTGTAATAGAAGGCTTAGGTATAGGTGGATAAAGAGACAATTTTAGGCTTAATCATACCACAAGCATTCCACTAAACAAGTTGTCCCAACAATTTCACATCACTCATCCCTTGTTACCCTTTTTACTGTGCAATGATTGAGAATATATATATATATATATTTTCACTAAACTCCCCCAAACTTTGATTTTTCAACAAATAATTGTTTGGGGGCACAATCACTTTTTCACTTTCTTTTCCTTTTCTTTCTTTAATTTTTTTTTCTTTCTCAATCAGAAGTAATTTTCTGAATAACACATAATACAAACATCCCATTACACATTCACCCCCTTCATATAATAATTTTCATGCTCATGGTATGGGTCAAAAAGAGTAAATAGTATTTCATTTTACAGTTAGGCTTAAAAGAGTGTGTTAATCAAGAAAATGGTTATAAGGCTCAAAAGGGTTGACTAAGGATAAAATTTAATAGGGTTAGCTTGAAAGGCACAACCAGTCCAAAAATTTCCTATATCATTTTCCTAAGTGTGCACTGTTTCAAATTTCATCTCAAATAGTAAGCAAACAGGTTCTAGAATTTTTCAAACTTTTCAATCCACAATCCAAATTTGACATGCATAAAATAACTCAAGTATAACATTTGCAATGTATGAACAATAGATCTCTGATGTCAACAAATTACAGTGAAAAACAAAGTAATCTAACCAAGCACATAGATTTTTTATTTTAAAAAAACACATAAATTTTTCCTTTGGATTATACTACAAAACAGTCAATCAAATTGAAATGGCCATTATTGTCAACTTAATTTATACTCTAAAACATGACTCCAAACGAACAACTGATGAAAATTAAAAACAAACAAACAAACTGAAGAAAAAAAAAACGCATCTAAGAAGACCAGAAATAAATCTCTCCCCCAAACTTAAAACCAAACATTGTCCCCAATGTTAATTATATAAAGAATGAGAATAGAGACTTACCTGACCAGCCACGTCAGTATGGCGGTGGTGGTGGTTGGAACGAAGGTCCTTCAAAAGGTTGAGACTGCAGAGGTTGAGGCTCTAGAAAACCAGCAAATGACGGGGGTGGAGGCGGAGAGTAAAATGGAGAATACGGTGGATAGGGCGGTGGTGGAGTAAAATAAGTTCGATCTGATTCATCTAAAGACCAGCGACTCACCATATTGTTTAACTGAGCCACATGATTCACCTCATAGTCGTACCGATGGCCTAGATACTGATTCATCATATGCTGTTGTTGAACCATATATTGATTTTGTTGGATTAGATAATCCAACTTAGCATTAACTTGCTGTATACTCGAATCACTACTTCCACCCAACAACATTGGCTCAGCTTCTTCCTCCACATCAGTTTCCATATGGCGCTTACCCTTTTTCCTAGTCTGCGGCACATACAGAACAGACTCAGGATAATCATTAATCAAATTGATGGACAATAGTTGTTGCAGCGACTGATAAATATCAGTAACGAATTCCGGAACACCAGCCTTACAGCACAACATCGTGATGATAGATCCATGGCCTAAACCTCCAGTAGTATGGCCATTTTCAATAAAATTAATATTTGCCTTAATCCATATACCCGGATTAATACTCATTCCCATCATCAAAGCATACATCAATAAGACCTAATCTTTAGTCATATCAGACACATGACTAACCGGCATAAATCGAGCACACACAAAAAACGCCCAAAATCTCGCCTAAATGTTTAGCTGGCATGATGCTATACTTTTAGGTAAACTGCCAGATAAATTCCAAGGAGCACCTTCAAAACATAATTTATCAGCCACAGCAGTAAAATCTATAGTTCCATTAAAAAACTTAGCATATTCCTCCTCCTCCTGTTTTATGTGTGGGACTTTGAACACCTTATTAATAGCTTCCGCAGTAAAAGGCACACGCTTACCTTGAACAAAAACTGTATCATTGTGTTTATCTCTTAAATTCGCATAAAACTCATATACCAATGATACATTAGCTTGTGCCAATTTAGTCACAAAATTTCCCCACTTCCTAACTATAAAATTAGCCCGAACCAGTTCAAAAATCCGATGAGTAAAAGGATCAGACTGATATTCCACTTCACGCTCAGGAATCAAAGGTTTTCTAACAAATTTCTCATAGCGCTCTTGAGCCTTAAAATTGATAAACCTAGTTTCATCGTACTCGTGCTCTGAACTATCATCCCTTCGTTGAGAAGCAGATGCTTGTCCTTTCCCTTTATCCTTATTTCTACCCGCTCTACTCTTAGGAGCCATTATCCACACTCTCACCAACCCACAAGACAGAATTTTTTACAGCACCTCCCCTTTAAATGAACCCTTTTCCTCTTCACAATCTCTCAAAATATGCAATCTTTCAAACAAATGAACTAAATATCCCAAATCAAAACCACAAATTCAATCCACCCTCAACAATCAATCAAAACAATCCAATCCCAAATACAACAAAAATCTGAGAATAAAAGGGAAAGGAACCACTTACTAAACCTTGCAATGGACTCCTTTATGCTTGAATTAGAACAACCCCTTGAAAATTTCCATCTTCATCAAGAAATTAAAACATTGAATTTCTAGGGTTTCAACAATGATTGGGAAAATTGGAATGGGTTTTAGAAGAAAGAAAGCATAGAAATGAGAGAAATAAAAGAAGAAATAAATGAGAAAGGGAGAATGTGTGGTGAAAATTCTGGGGAATAGGCTCAAAGGGAAGATCTATGGGGGCTATGAAGGAGAGAACATGGAAATGGGGAAAAAATGTAGATGGAATGAGGGGAAAATCGAAACCCCTCTGTTTTTAAGAAAAAAACTGGACAGAGCGCTACAGCGCTATTAACCGTTCTGGGTTTTTTTTCCTCTGGAACCAGCGCTGTAGTGCTCAGATAACAGCGCTATAGCACTAATAACCTCCAAAAAAAAAATTCTTCTCTGAGATGAGCGCCATAGCTATAGTGCTATTGCACCTCCAATCACCATATTTCCAATCTTTTTCTTAAAAATTCTTGCGTTTTTTCACGATTTTCACGGTTCATACAATACATTAAAATAAAAATAACAACTAAAACAAATTTCCTAAACATTGTTCCAAACCAAACAAATACAAAAATAAAAATAAAACTGAGAAATGCCTCCTCAAAGCGCTGTCTTTAACGTCTTTTAGCCGGACGCTTCTTTTCTTTTAACAATCCACCAGTGTGATATTAACCTTCTTCTCAAGCTCTCCTCCAAAATAATGCTTCACCCGCTGCCCATTAACCTTAAACGGCGAAGAATCATCTTGTTGAATCATCAAAGCCCCGTATGGAAAAACCTTTGTAACAGTGAATGGCCCCGACCATCGAGACTTTAATTTTCCCGGAAATAACTTGAGACGAGAATTAAATAACAACACCTTATCACCCACTTGAAAAGTCCGATTGACAATATTATTGACATGCCATTTCTTTGTCTTCTCTTTGTAGATCCTTGCATTCTCATAGGAATCATGACGCAATTCATCTAACTCATTCAGTTGAGCTAGCCTTAATGCTTTTGAAGCAACTAGATTGAAATTCAACTTTTTTAATGCCCACTGTGCCCTATGCTCCAATTCAAATGGCAAATGACAAGCTTTACCATATACAAGACGGTAGGGAGACGTACCAATTGGCGTTTTAAAAGCTGTACGATAAGCCCATAATGCATTATCGAGCTTAATCGACCAATCCTTTCTATTAACTTGCACCGTCTTCTCTAAAATCAACTTAATCTCACGATTTGACACTTCCGCTTGCCCATTTGACTACGGATGATATCCCAATGCCATCTTGTGTTTAATACCATACTTCTCCAGTAGGGAATCAAAGATCTTATTGGCAAAATGAGTCCCTTCATCACTTATAATCGCTCGAGGTGTGCCAAAACGAGAGAAAATGTTCTTCTTCAGAAACTTGACTACCACATTAGCATCATTAGTTGCAGTAGCTACTGCTTCAACCCACTTACTTACATAATCCACTGCCAACAAAATATACAAATTACCAAACGACGGTGGGTAGGGTCCCATGAAATAATTCAACCTCTAATATGTTAGTGAGAGGCATTTCATGACGTCTTGAGATATTACCTACCCTTTGACAACGATCACAGCATTTCACAAAGTCATAGCTGTCTTTATACAGAGTAGGCCAATAGAATCCACATTCCAGGACCTTTGCAGTAGTCCTTGTTCCCCCAAAATGACCGCTGGTAGGTGATGCATGGCAATGAAACAAAATGTCCTTCATTTCTCTTTCTGGGACGCATCTTCTGATAATCAAATCCGGACACTGTTTGAATAAGAAAGGATCATCATAGTAGTAATGCTTCACATCATGATAAAACTTTTTCAATCTTTGTCCTGTAAATTCTGGTGGCACAACATTGGCTGCCAGATAGTTCACATAGTCGACAAACCATGTCACCAACTCATCTTCCACTGTAAATAATTGTTCAACTGGGAAACTCTCATTAATTTCCCCAGTAGCAAGTTCAAATTCATCCCCCAACTTTAGTCTTGATAAATGATCCGCTACCAAATTCTTTGTACCCTTCTTATCCCGAACCTCCATATCAAACTCTTGTAGAAGAAGTACCCAACGAATAAGTCTGGGTTTAGCATCTTTCTTAGCAATAAGATGTCTGATTGATGAGTGATCCGTATACACAATAACTTTGTTCCCCATCAAATAAGGCTTGAATTTATCGAATGCATACACAATGGCGAGAAGTTCTTTCTCAATGGTGGCATAATTCAACTAAGCACCATTTAGTGTTCTGCTAGCATAATAAATAGTCTGAAATACTTTGTTTACTCGCTGCCCCAGAACTGCACCTACTGCAAAATCACTTGCATCACACATTAACTCAAATGGCAGCTCCCAATCCGGTGAAATGACTATAGGTGCTGACACCAATTTCTGCTTTAGTATCTTGAAAGCTTCAAGACACTTTTCATCGAACTCAAATGGCACCCCATTCATCAACAATGCTGAAAGTGGCTTAGAAATCTTGGAGAAGTCCTTTATAAATCTTCTGTAGAACCCTGAATGACCAAGGAAACTTCTCACCCCTTTCATTGAAACTGGAGGTGGTAAGTTTTCAATAATAGTGATTTTAGCCCTATCAACCTCAATACCATTCTTAGACACCTTGTGCCCAAGTACTATTCCTTCATTTACCATGAAATGGCATTTTTCCCAATTCAGAACTAAATTCGCCTCTTCACATCTTCTCAGCACAGCCTCCAAATTCCTTAGACAATCATCAAAAGAAGACCCCATAACAGAAAAATCATCCATAAAGATTTCAATGCTTCATTCCACCATATCAGAGAAAATAGCCATCATACACCTTTGAAAAGTGGCTGGAGCATTGCACAACCCAAAAGGCATACGACAGAACGCAAATGTACCATATGGACAGGTGAAAGTCGTCTTCTCTTGATCCTCAGGAGCAATGGCTATTTGATGATACTCTGAGTAACCATCCAAAAAACAGTAATATTGGTGTCCAACCAATCTATCTAACATCTGATCAATGAAAGGCAGTGGAAAGTGATCTTTTCTGGTTGCTTTGTTTAGTTTACGATAATCTATACAAATCCTCCAACCAGTTACGGTACGCGTTGGGATGAGTTCATAATTTTCATTCTTCACCACTATAATCCCTCCTTTCTTAGGGACTACCTGAACTGGACTTACCCAACTACTATCTGAAATGGGATAGATTACCCCAGCATCTAACCACTTCAAGATCTCCTTCCTTACCACCTCTTTCATTGCTGGATTCAATCGACGTTGTGCTTCAATGGAGGGCTTACTATCATCTTCCATCAAGATCTTGTGCATAACTGTGGATGGACTTACTCCCTGAATATCTGGCAACGTCCATCCAAATTCCAACTTATGGGTTCTCAACACCCGTAATAGTTTTTCCATCTCCTCATTAGAAAGAGAAGAAGACACAATGACTGGTAAAGTCTCATTCTCACCCAGAAAAGCATATCGAAGATGTGCTGGCAATGATTTCAATTCCAACTTTGGAGGTTTCTGAACTGATGGTAATGGTCTTTCAGGTCCTTGGCCCAAATCTTCATATTTTCGATTATAAATTGGCCATTTAGAATTCATCCACTGTACACACTCTTGGACCTCACTGTCTAACTCAGCATCTATATCCTCAATTGTCAAACTCTTTTGAAGTGAATCCTCTGTGAGATTAATTTCTGCCACTACTTTCTCTACCATGTCAACTTTGAAACAACTGTCATTTACATTTGCAAACTTTAAAGCCTTAAACACATTGAATACCACTTCTTCACCCTGAACTTGAAGTGTCAGCTCACCTTTCTGAACATCAATTAAAGCCTACCCAGTAGCGAAAAGCGGTCTTCCCAGAATGATTGGGACATTTTCATCTTCTTCCATATCCAATACTATGAAATCTGCCGGAAAAATGAATTTGTCCACTTTAACAAGGACATCCTCTATGATTCCTCTGAGGTGTTTAACTGAACAATCTGCTAGCTGTAATGTGACTGTTGTAGGACTAGCCTCCCCCAAACCAAGTCTTCTGAATACAGACAAAGGCATCAGATTTATACTCGCCCCCAAATCACACAAAGCATGCTTACATTCAAACTTCCCGATTATACACGGTATAGTAAAGCTCCCCGGATCTCTCAACTTTTGGGGCAACTTCCTCTGAAATATCGCACTGCACTCTTCAGTGAGCGCCACCGTCTCATAATCTTCCATCTTCCTTTTCTTGGACAGAATCTCTTTCATAAATTTCACATAGCTAGGCATCTGCTCTAATGGCTCAGAAAAATGAATATTGATATGCTGCTTTTTGAATACCTCTAAAAACTTAGAAAACTGTTTATCCAGTGTAGTTTTTCTAAGCCTCTGAGGATATGGAACTCGAACTGTGTAGAGTCCAAGAACTTTACTTAGCTAGTTAGATAGTAGTATTATAGTATTTATAGTATTATCCTTGTAACTGTGGATTTTTGGTTTAGACCGGGAATTATTTGGACACTCATAGTAGTACTTATAGATTTTCTAAGTTTAACCTATAGTTTAAGAATATTAATGTTAACCTAAGGTTTGATTATATGACTGATATTAAGGATAATATTTATTATACTATAAGGTTTAGATAAGGACCAATAGGATTTTAAGCACATGTTATGTATGGATGATTAAGGATTAAGTATTTTGAGGATTAAATTTAATAAGGGTAAAAGTTTGAATGCTATAAGGTCAGTCAACAGCTTTGAATACGTTGAGGGCTTAGTCAAGGCTGTTTACTCCATTCAAACTTAGCTAAAAATGTGTAAATTCGTGTTTCATTAATCAGCGTGTGCCGATATATCGCAGCTATAGGGGGCGATATATCGCAGCACGTAGATACGGAAAACACAAGACGATGCACGACAGCCTCGGGCATACTGGCCCAAGCGATATATCGCCTACAGGGGGCGATATATCGCCTCCTTCAGTATATTTCAAAAGATTTTGAATTCTTTTTCCTTTCAGCCATTCAACTTCTTGATAGGTCCAGCACCTTTTTGAACAAGTCTTCAGCCTCTGCTGAACGATTATTCAAATTATTTTCACCTAAAAAGCTATTATTTTTATTCAAGTAAAATTTAGATCCTTTCATTCCTAAACTCTATAAATAGGACCTAGTACTCAGCCATTATTCATCTTTTGCTCTAAGTTCAGAGGCTGCAAGTGCTAAGTGAGTGTGAGAGTGTAAACACCTGGGTTGGGGAATCATAAGCTTGATCATCATAAGCTTATCAAACACTTTGGGAAGTAAGGTTCTATAGTATTTCGGTTTGAGTTTTAGATTGGTCTACAAGTCTTCAAGGTATTTCCACACTCTAGTTCATTAGTTTTATGTTATTTTCTTTCTCATAGTCTTCTAACCTCACTCTTATTTTGGTTAGGAAATCTAAAAACTTGCTCATAAGTTTTTGGTAAGTATGTTTCTTAAAGGTTTAGTCATTCCATTCCTTCCATTCTTTTCATTACTTTTTCTTCAATCTACTCACCCTGTTAATACATGGTTTAGGAGTGTTCCAAAAGTCCCAACGCTGTCCTCTTATCCGGTAACTTTGGTAAGGAAAATAGGATAGAATCTATATGTTATATGCTTATGTTATCTTATGTTTTATGCTATGAAATATGTTATAAAATATGTTATGGAATATGTATGTTTGTAGGCTTGGGCATATGACCCATATGACTAACAAGACCCCAAATAGATTATGGGCATATGACCTACTTAGCTAGTAGGACCCCACTAATCTCATGGGCATATGACTTGTTTAGTCAATGGGACCCCAAGTAATAATGGCCATTATAGTATGTGTATGTGATAAAGTGTTATGTTATGTCTTTATGTTTATTATGAAATTTATGTACATGATGTATGTGTTAGATTTTCCTTGCTGGGCATTAGGCTCATTCCTTTTTGTTTTATGTGCAGGAAAATAGCTTTAGTGGCGGTAAGGTTCGTGGATGCTTGGGATTGTGTATCGGTGGTGAATGGATTCAAGGAGTCGAGAGTTCGATTTTCGAGGATGTAGTCTTTTTTTTTTTATGATCTTTACATGTATTTTCCGCACTTCTTATGTAATTCCTTTCATTTTAAATCATGTTTTGTTTTTAAAGACAATGGGATCCCATATCCTACTTATTTTATGAGAGTAACTTTTATTTCTACAAGTTTCTAATAAATTTATGGTATTTTCGCAAATGTAAGTTTTATTAAGGATTTGTATGTATAGTTTCGTTAATGGTCCAAAAGTCTAGAGTAGTGGGTCATTACAAACTGGCTGGTCATCAACAAAGGGAGGACACTTGTTTGAACCCTGGTGATGTTCAGTAACCCCTTTCGCATTTGTATCTGATTTCTCACCCAACTCTTCATTCTGAACCACTGACTTTTGTACACTGGGCTGCTCCACTTGCTTACCATTTCTCAACGAAATTGCTTGACAGTTCTCTTTAGGATTTACCACGGTATTACTAGGCAAATTCCCTTGCGGTCTGTTATTAAGCTTGTTGGCCAACTGACCCACTTGTGTCTCAAGGTTTCGAATAGAGAATCTGGTCTCAGTCATGAATTGAGTCTGGGTATTTGTAAGAGTTAACAAAGTTGCTTGCAACTCATTGGGCTTTTCTGGTTGAATCTATGACCTGGGCTGGTGTGATGATGAGGCTTGATTCATAGGCTGTTGTGACATATTCTGCTGGTATTGGCCTTGAAACTGTGATTGTTGACCCTGATTGTTCCTCCATGAGAAATTTGGGTGATTTCTCCACCCAGGATTGTAAGAGTTGGAGACCGGGTTTTGATATGGTTTCTAAAAATTACCAACTGCTTGTACCTGAGCCTGATCAACTGGCATATTACCATACATGTTGTTCGCTGTACACTGTTCATACAAATGAGGCCCTACACATAATTCACACCCTGATTGCATCTGTATAGCCTGGGCTTGAGCTGAGATCTTGTTTTGTTGCAACTGCTTTGTCAATGAAGCAACTTGAGCAGTTAAAGCAGTGATAGCATCCAATTCGTATACCCTAGCTACTTTTCTCTGTGACGTGTCTTGTTCGGCAGGCCACTGATAATTATTGGCACCATTTCCCAAGTTGTCAGCCATGGTAAAGTCCAATTTCCTCTTTGTTTTCCAGTTCTTCCTACATGTTCTTTCAATTTCCAGATCGATTGGTATAATCTCCTTTTGTTTATTGCTTCGCATATACCAATCAGTCCTGCAACACAATAGAACCTTGATACAAATAAATGTTAACATAAATTAATTAAAATAAAATAACCAAATTAGAACAAATAACAATAACTGTGATATTGGAATATAAGTCCCCGGCAACGGCGCCAAAAACTTGTTGCGAAATTTTAAAGCTACGCTAGTATACGTAGTCGTGTCAAGTAGTAAATTCTGTAAGAACGGATATCGTCCCACAGAGACTATCTTCCAAGTACCACTAAATGATTTTCGAATTCTATTTGGTTAATCAAAATTTAAATGAACAATTAACTATAAACAAATTTAAAGAATTAGAACCAAAACAATAAATTACCACTTAAAAATCAATAATAAAAACAACGTAGGAATTAATTTCATCAACTGTTCATCCTATAAATTTTAATAATCAAATCTAAATCTCTTCTTTCTATTCTAATAGTAGGTTAGTTTGTTTGATTCCTATTCTTTTTCAAGACATAAGATCTCAACTTATATGCAAGCCTTCTACATTTCTGTGATAAACTTAAACATATAAAAAGCATTAAACATAGAAACCTAATTACTACACAAGTCATATAGGTACTTTCGTCTAATATGCACCCTATGTCTATATGATGATAGCATATTCAATTCTCATCTTTCGAATTTTGAATCAAAACCATTAAATCAAGCAAATAGTGATCAATTATTTACTGGCATTAAACACACATCATATAGATTAGAATAGAAAAGAAGTATCAATAGAAAATCATAATAAAATTAAATAGGAATCCCAGCGACTATATTAATTCCTAGAATAAAGAAATTAGTTCATAAATGCCATGATGAAAATAAACTGCAAATAATTATTCATAAAATTAATCCTAGAGAATTCAGATGAAAAAGAAAACTAATTACAGCAGCCTCTATTTATCTAGGGTTTTTTAAAAACTTCCAGCCTCCCTGAAATCGCAAAATAATGTCCCTTAAATAGCCCTCAAGTGTTCCCAAGTGAAAAGGCTAAAACACCCTTCAAAAAGTCGTATAAAATCTGAAAATAGCGTCATTAGCGCTATAGCTGTGTTCTTGGCGCTGTAGCGCTAAAGTTAGAGGCAACACGTTTAGAAATCTGGGCACCAGCGCTGTAGCGCTCTTATTGTAGCGCTGTAGCGCTACTCTAGAACCAATCCCCTGAAAAACTTCCTCCAAGAGCTGTAGCGCTGTTGTTGTGGCGCTAAAGTCAGAAGCATTCCTTCTTCAAAAATCCTTCCTAGCGCTACGGCGCTCCCTTAGTAGCGCTGTAGTGCTACTAATAGTACCCAAAATTGCACAAATCCGTCCCGATTTTGTTCCACTTTCACTCCTTTTCACTATTTGTATCTCTTTATCATTAATCAACCTGAAACATGAACAAACGAACATAATTCTGAAATAAAATAATCCTAAACTAACGAAAAATACCATAAAAACTTAGACCATAAACAAGCCTAAAACTCGTTTATCAGAGGACCATTTTGAAAATCGTTGGGTCAACTCAGTCCACCGTACTGAATAGGTACATCTTCAGGCCTAATGAACCTGATCAGGATAGAAAGGAAAATGACAAAATTAGAGTTATTTTTCTTTTAACTTGTGAGTTGCTCAGACATAGTATTAAAGGAAAGTAATGTGCTCCAAAACGACGTCGGAATGAAAAGAAAAAGACAGAGAAGACAACTAAAGAGGTTGTGGTTGGTACTGTACGTAATATACACACACATATATATATATACAAGCTTTGAACTTGATAAGAACTGAACATACACAAACGAAAATTTCGACAGATAAAAGAAAACCCACTTCGGAATCTTGAACTTTTTTAAAGAAAATGTCAGAAAAAACAAACCCAGTTTGGATTCTCAATCAAAAAAAATTCAGAGCAATTGAATTAAGCAAAATATTTTAGGCTTACTTGTAAAGTGTCTCGGCTACATTTCCTTCCTTAGAAATCGCAAACTTGCTCGTAGTTCTTTGAGTTAAAAAGGGACTGAAAACAGAGTATAGCATGCTGAAGTGCCATGGAACATTGATGAAAATCTAAACCAGAAACATAACAAAACAAAAAAGTTAATAAAGTGAAAAAAAAAATGAAACGTGTAGAAAGATACTAAGAAAAAATAATTAATCAATCACCTTACGAGCAACCATTTAAGGATAATTATCTTGAAAGAGAGAGAGAATCTGGTTTGAAGCTACTCTGAGCTCTCTTTTGGGCATGTCTTCAAAGCTTTATTTGTGAGTTGTTTTACAGTAGACATACGTTAGATGAAGAGGATATCGTATTTCTGAATATATTTTATACAAGAAAGTATTACTGCAAAGAATTAGTAGAAACCGTAAAATTAAAATGTATTTTTATAATATATTTATTTATGAAAAAATCCCTTTATTTTTTTATGATAATTTTTTGTAGTTCAATCTAAAAAGGAGTATGAAGAATTTGTTTTTGTTTTTTTCTTACTGAATACAAAAATTTGTATTTCTGAGCTCTCTTTTGGGCATGTCTTCAAAGCTTTATTTGTGAGTTGTTTTACAGTAGACATACGTTAGATGAAGAGGATATCGTATTTCTGAATATATTTTATACAAGAAAGTATTACTGCAAAGAATTAGTAGAAACCGTAAAATTAAAATGTATTTTTATAATATATTTATTTATGAAAAAATCCCTTTATTTTTTTATGATAATTTTTTGTAGTTCAATCTAAAAAGGAGTATGAAGAATTTGTTTTTGTTTTTTTCTTACTGAATACAAAAATTTGTAATATTTTAAAAATAATTGGTATTTATTTGTTTTGTTAGATATTTTAAGTTGTTAAATACGTAAAATTATTAAATAAACATACATTTTTAATTGCTTTTAATAAATCTAAAATTAATTAGTGTTATATTTAGGTTTGTTTCACACATATATTTTCTTTTAAATTATTGTAAATAGTAGTAGTTAATACTTTTTGTGTTCTTTGGGTTAGATTTTTTTTATTAATATTTTGAAATTAAATTCAAAATTAGTTATTTTATTTTTTACTTTTTGATAGGATAGATTTTTAATACTTTTTAATCTTAGTTTTATTTAATTTTATTATTGTTATTTTTATATTTTTAGTTCTTTTTATGTGTGGTTGTTGTATTTTTCAGGTTGTCATTTGTTAAAGTACCTGCATGACTTGTGTAGTAATTATGTTTCTATGCTTAATGCATTCTATATGTTTAAGTTTATCACAGAGATGTAAAAAACCTACATATAGGCTAATATCTTATATCTTGAAAAAGAATAGGAATTGATTTATGTTAACCTGTTATTAGAATAGAAAGAAAGAAATTTAGAACTGATTAATAAAATTAGTAGAATGAAAAGTTGATGAAATTAATACCCGAGGTCTTTTTAATATTGATTTCCATCTTTAGTTAATTTTGTTCATAATTATTTATAATTTTAAAATTAAAATTCATTCATATAAACTTTGTTTGCCAAATAGAAATTAAAAGAACAATTGTTGGTAATTGGAAAATAGTCTTTGTGGGAATGATACTCTATTTATCATCTATGTTGCTTGAATCGGTTGCGTGCACTTGCTATCATATTTTCACGATCAAGTTTTTGGCGCCGTTGCCGGGGACTGTTTTTAGCTAATATTAAAATAGTTGAATTTTATTCTAATTTGGTATTTTATTTTCAGTTTTACTAATTCTGTCATTGTCTCAATTTTTCTCATCTCACGTTCCAGGTAGTTTATGTGACGCCAAGGTCCTGCTATTCGAGTGCCTGTTGATCCTGAAATAGAGAAGACTTGTAGACTGAATCGACGAAAGAAAAGGTTGGAAAGAAGGGTTGACACTACCATGGCAGATCCAACGATTAATAATAATGGGTTGAACGGGGGTGATGTTGAGGATCAAACTAATGGTCAGAATCCAGCAGCTAGAAGATTGAGAGATTATGTGTTGCCTACTGTGACAGGGGTTCAGTCTTGTATCAGACCACCCACTGTCGATGCCAAAATTTTTGAAATTAAGCCTGCCATACTCCAAATGGTTCAATCTACTGTTCAGTTTGGGGGATTGCCAACAGAAGACCCCAACATGCATCTTGCTAACTTTGTTGAGCTCTGCCAGACATTTAAAATGAATGGAGTTAGCGATGATGCTATCAGATTAAGGTTATTTACATTTTCTTAGAGGGACCGAGCTAAGAGTTGGTTGGTATCTTTGCCACCCGACTCGATTACTACCTGGAATGACCTTGCTCAGAAGTTTCTCTCCAAGTTTTTCCTTCCAGCGAAGGCCCGCATTGCTTCTGACGAAAAAAATTAGGTTTTAAAACTAATTTCGAGAGGAGAGAAATGGACTGTTTTGGGAGGACGATTTTGGGAGCAAGGAAGACATCGTGGAGCATCTCCATTCACTCTCTAGAGTTCTTTTTCTTTTACCTTAGAATTCTATGTTATTTTTCATTGTTGTTTATATTTAGAATTATGATTATGAACTAAATTTTGTTTCTAGGGTTTTTAATGTAATCACTTGGATCTTTGTTATTTTCTATGAGGATTTCATGATTCTTTCTTCACTTCTATTCTAAATTATTTGATCTGTTCTTAATGCTTGTGAATGCTTGATCACCATTTGCATGATTTATGATTTTGATTCAAAATTTGAAAAGTGAGAATTGATTATGCTATGATTGAATAATCACAATTTTCATATTGGATGAAAATACCTATATGAATTGTGTAGTTTTAGGATTATTGTGTTCAATGCCTTTTATGTGTTGGAATTTATCACAGGAATGTAGAAAATTCACATGTAAATTGAGTTCTTGTTTCTTGAAAAAGAGTAAGAATCGTTTTTGTTAATTCGCTATTAGTTTAGGAAGAAGAATTGTGAAGTCTGATTAGCGAAATAATAAAGTGAATAGTTGATGAAATTAAAATCCCTAGTTCTTTACTTTTGAAGTTTTTACAATTATTTGCTTTCTTTAATAGTGTCATTTTGTTTTTATTGCTTTTGTTATTTTAATATTTTTGAAACCAATTTATTGTTGATAGCCAAATAGAAAAAAAAAATCAATTAATTGGTACTTAGCTACAGTCATTGTGGGAACGATCTCGCTTACATGAGTTATTACTTGTAAAGACGATACGTACACTTGCGTGTTGGATTTTTCACTACACTTTTTAATATGTAAATAATAATAGTTAAGTTTTTTGTATTTTTTAATTTGACTAAAATTTAGTTTAAACTTGTAAATAGGCCTACACTTTGCATCATCTTTTCAAAAATTTAAATTATATATAGTTGATGAAATTTATGTTTTGCTTAATATATAATAAAACTGAAACAAATCTGAAGCCTAATTCTATTTCTAATTCTTCTATGAATAATGAAAGGAACTATATATGTATATTGTAACGCCCTGGATAACCAAGACTGTTACTCTGTGCGTTTAAAGTAGTGCAAGACTTGCTAATCAAGTCATAAGAGTAAATACGTGATCATAAAGTCATAATCAAGTTAGGGTTAAAAGATTTTGGTCATAAATGGATCATTTTCATTAAAATAAATATTTAGTGCATGGGATCCCAAATACAGGGTTTAAATGACAACTTTACAAACTTCCAAAAGTTATATACAATCAAGGTCACTCTAATGGAAAAATACACATTTTAGGTTTTTGTCCCTGTATAAACCCTCGGCCGTGGCGGACGAGCAGCTGACATTGTACATCCCGCCCCCAGAGCTCTCTGACTCATGATTGATCCATCTTACCCTTGCCTTTACTTGCACCACGTAGCACCCGTGAGCCAAGGCCTAGCAAGAAAACCATAACAACATAGCAGACACATAATCAGTGATGACAACCAATGAAACACAAGTCAATCATCCAAATATTCAACAAGCCATAAGCGTTAGATTAACAACAGTAAACATATTTATATTCAACAGCTTATCATAATCATCATACAATACTCAGGGTCGACGCCCTTAGGCCGCACCCTTTGTTTAACCCATTGACTCCGGCTCGCTTAGGTCGAGTCCAGTGTTTATCTAGCTGACCCCAGCTCTCAGTGGCCGAGCCGTGTCCTGTGCGCAAATTATCAGCCCCGGCATATCACAACCATACAACATTTTTATTCAATTACATGGAATCTCAGTTTCAATACAACCACACAAGGGTGGAATTTTCTTTCCTTTAATTCTGAACGGAGATAATGGAATGGTCCCGAGCACAATCCTCAGTCCCGAGCCTTGGGGACAAACCTAGTCATTGTGTCCAATGGGTAATTGTTAACTTCTAATCCAAATAAATACTTAGTAGACAAAAACCAGCCTCTGGGACCTCAATTTCTACTAAATCGGGTAGTAGAAATTGTCCCGAGTGCCTAGGTTCGAACCCCCGAGCCTTACCAATTCTAAGGCTAAAATCCCCAGGCGAGTCGCGACTTGGCTTAGTGGGTCGCAACTTGCCCCAAAGTCAGAGACCAAGACCCAAGCCAAAAAGGGAAGGCGAGTCGCGACTTGACTTAGTGAGTCGCAACGCGCCCCCATCTTAGAGAGCATCTCAGGCCAAAATGGCCACACGCGCTGCGGCACCCCAGAGCTAGGTCGCAGCACGCCCCCTTCGAGCCCAGAAAATCTGGGTATTTAACATGCTTCTCCTAGCCAAGAAACTCAAGACCTTAACCAGAATTTTACCTAAACAAACCTCCCCAATTCAACACCAAGCTGGCTACAAATTCAAGATTAAATCACACGTTTTAGACCAAAAACCTTAGCAATTATACCAAAATCACTATCCTAATTTATCAGCCAGAATTCATCACTAAAGGACCCAAACCAACTGATCATAACACTTAAAACTAATCACCAAACTCACACCCATGCCAACCAAAACTCTTAACACAAACCCAACATAATTCAGAGATTAAAACTAGAGTTCTTACCTCCAATTGTAGCCCAGTTTCCCAGCAGTATCCTTGCACAAATTCAGCTTAATTCCTCAGCCTAACCCAGCCAGAAATCAGCTTGTTTCCCTTAGCTTTTCCTCCTGTGCTTTCCTTCAACCTCCATCTCAATTTCCCCAGCCTAAGCTCCTTCAATTATCCAAGTTGCTTCAATTATTTCTAGAGAGAGTGAAGGAGAAAAATGAATGAGAGAGAGATGAGGGTGAGCTGAATGTTTTCAATGGTTCTTCTGGCTATGTCTAGAATCAAAGGGAGTATATCATTTAATCCCTAAAATGACTATTTTTCCCTCCCATATAATACTTAGCCCTTTAATTAATCTAAGGGTAAAATGGTCATTTTCCCCAGTTCCCACTAATTCCTCAAATGTTCCTAATGTTTACCAATTAATCATGTCATCCATTTAATTACCAATTATTTATTCAATGTCCAATCATTTCTAAATTATTCTCTAAGTTCTCAAAAATACCCATAGGCCCCTCCCGAGCTGGGTATTAAACCCCGCTGTGACTATTTTGCCAATCCGCTCACTAGAACCATCTCGAGACATATGCTGCAAATATATCCACATAATAATGTGGTCTCAACAATTTATCACACATAATCACATTTATGCCCTCAACGGGCCAAAATTACAAATATGCCATTATAAGCTAAACAGGGCCCACATGCATATCTAATTCTCATAATCATGCATATCACATATCCATATAATCATGCATGCCACATAATCATGCATTTAATCATTTAATTACACATATACCAATTATGCCATCCTGACACGCTAATCAAGGCCCTTAAGCCTTGTTGGTGATTTTGGGTCGTTACATATATAGTATGAAAGTTTCATTTTTTTTCTCGGTTAACTTATGTGATTATTGCAAAAGATAAATCATAGGGTACATCACTATTCTATTTCAATACATATAGATAAGTTATGAACTTGATTTTTTTTTATATGACGGTATTCATTATAGTCATAACTAATCTCTTGCAACTTTTGAGAAAATTGGAATAATTTATTGTGCTTTCTAAATTATTTTTGTGCACCATTGTGACACAACTAAGAATTTTTATCCAATCATTGTATTTACATAATGGATCTTTAAAACTCACATCAAATTTATTTTCATCAAGCTCAATCTAAATGGTAGTTAGTGTAACGCCCCGCGTCACTATGGCTGCTTTCTGGAATGACGACTGGCCCTACAAACCAACACGAGTCTTTCCAGTGTGCTTTGTCCTCACTCCCATGCTTCCTGGGAAAACTTCCCAGGAGGTCACCCATTCCTAGATTACCCCAGGTCAAGCACGCTTAACTTTGGAGTTCTCAAGTGATGGGCTACCGAAAAGAAGATGCATCTTGTTGATATAGGTAGTACCCATCAATCTATTTAAGCCCTCTTCAACTGTGTAGTCCCATACCTACACAGTCTTAAAATCATCACACTTGACCTTCCCCAGGCGGTGTGGGATTGCACAGCTTACCCGGTCTTTCCCCTTACGGATCACAGGATTATGACTGTCACAATCACCCCCCCCTTACGGGCCCGACGTCCCCGTCGACCACACTTCCGGCTGGGTCAAGGCTCTGATACCAAGTTGTAACGCTCTACTTCCTTAAAGTCGTTACTAAGTGAGTTTAAAAATGTGAATTCAACTCACTAATCGAGGTTTTAGAGTAAACAGTGTAATTAAGCCATAAACAAAGGAAAACTTTAGAAATAATTCCATTTCATTGAAAATCATAAAAGTTTGACATCTGGGATCCCGAAATACAGTTTAGAAACATTTACATCATATAAATCGAACCAAGTCGACTAAACGACAAAATCTAAGTTTATTTACAACCATCTCCCAAAATCCTCTGGCTATGGTAGCCAGGCTGGCCCAACATGTACACGCCGCCTCACGCCTGCTACACTCATGGTCGATTGGCTTTCTCCTTACCCTTACCTGCACCATAGAGCATCTGTGAGCCGAAGCCCAGCAAGAAAACCCACAAACAGATAACATATGCAACACATATATCAAGCATATAAACAGGCCACCAATGGGATAAACACATACGCCCTAGCCGTCCCAGGCGTTTACCAAGCCCTGGGTTTGCGGTCCACACCGTGAGGATATCCCAGGTATCCTTTTAGGGACTCGCCCTGGAAACTCGCACTCCATGTGCTCAACGCTGCTCCCAGCCCCTTGCCGTACTCGGCCTTGCACTCAACATGCCTAACGCCATTCCCGGCCCTTTGTCGTTCCCGGCCCCTGCCGACCTCGGCCTACACCGTTCCCGGCTCTTGCCGATCATTCACATAATTGCATCATAGCATAATAAATAAGTACAGAATACTAGCAAATACAACCAAAGGGCTACGCCCTGCAATTCAAACACGTTGGGCTCAGCCCTTCACACAAGCTCTATGGGAACAAGGGTTTTCTTACCTGAGTCCCAAGCTCTCCGAGCACCGATGTCCTGAGCACATTCCTCTAACTTGAGCCTCGCCGAAACCCTAGTCACAACACATTAACAATAACCATCCATCAAGTTCTAATCCATTAAATAAATTCGAGCCAAAACTCCAACCTCCGGGACCTTGAATTCTATCAATCCGGGTGATAAAATCCATCCCGAGCCTTAACCATTGAATTCCCAAACCTAAACACCCTTAAAATCACAAACTAGCTCAAAGAGTCGCGACCCTACCCATAAGCATCGCGGCTAGCCTTGAAACAGAGGCTAGCACCTCACTGACTCCCACATGGGCCGCGGCGCGCACACCAATCGCAGGGGCGCGCATGAACTTCTCGGCCTCCCTTGGCCGTTCGCGCACACAGGCCGCGGCCCTCACCTCCAAACCCAGAATTTCCATCACCTTCCCTGCATTTTTCCTCAAACCAAATCACCCAAAGCTTATCTAACAGTCCCAAATAATCAACACAAACATCCAACTCAGTATCAACATCAAAACCCATCAGAATCTGCTCCAAAACTCAACTAAGACACTCAAGAACATATCAAACTTAACTAACATGCAAACTCTAACAAACCAGCAGCAATTCTAAACATAATCTTTATAACTAAAGCTTACCTTTGCTGAGCTTAGTCCCTGAGTTTGATCCTTAATCCTCAAGCTTTTAGCTCCTAAGATTTCTCAGCCCAATTCCTTCCTTTAACTAGCTTCCACCAGAATTTTCCTTGAGTTTTGTCTTAGGGAGTGAAAGAGAGAAAGAGATAAGAACTATCTTCAGCTGGGAGGAAGTAAATGTTAGTTTCTAAAGCTTCTAAATAATTCTTCCTTTTTGTTTTACTTAACTTAAGTCTATAGGGTTACCTCAAGGCTCGGGGTACCAAAACGTCCCCGAGGGCAAAATGGTAAATTTCCCCAATATTCCCTCCTAGACATTCTATCCTCAAATATATCTCCAAATATTTATTTTCACAACCTGATAACCCCATAACACATCTAAAACCCGAACTACCCCTCGCCTCGCCCCGAGTCAGAATCTCAACCCTGTTGTGACTTTCTGGCTAACCGCTCCCCAAGACTGTCTCGGATCGTGTTGCACAGACATATCACATATATATAACATTTATCACATTTATACCCCTAATACCCAAACGGGGCCCACATGCACATTTAACTCAACTAAACATGCATCATTACCATATATTCACATAAATCCACATATTAACATATTAAATCATTTATTGCCCTCCAAGCACACTAATCAAGGCCCTAAGCCTTATTAGCAAATTCGGGTCGTTACAAGGTTTGTTACGGAACTGCCTTCGGGTGAAGTAGTTCTATCATCACGAATAGTACGAGGAGTACCGATCAAAGCCAAGGGCATGGAACTAGAAGGAGACCTGATAGAGCTAGAGATCAAGGACTTCGACGTAATACTGTGTATGGACTGGCTAACGAAACATGGCGCAACCATCGACTGCAGATTCAAGCAAGTGACGTTTGAAACTCCTAACGGTCATATTTTAAACTCACATTAGGTGTATGGAGGTTACAAAATCATGTGGGAAAGGTTTGGGACATTTTGGAAAAAACTGAAATTGTTGGAAGCTAAAATTGCATGTGGTCGTGACCACTGATTATCCCTGGCTGCGACCTGGGGGACAGAGGCTAGTGGCCACTGATACTCCTGGCCACTGCCTGGAGCGCTGACAACCTATTCCAATTTCTGTTTTCTTCATTTTTGAACGTTTCCAACACCCAAGTAACTCCCAAATCTCCATTTTAATTTCATAAACATCCAATTAAACATTGGTAACAACTATGGGGGTTGGTGGAATTTAAAATTCAAAGGGTATCTCAAAACTCTATAAATATAAGCCTATTGCTCACGTGTAAGACACGCCATTTTCTATCCACAAAACAGTTGGTTAGAAAATACACCATAGATGCCTAATATTACCAGAGAGTTATTTCCTTGTGAGATCCCTTAGTACTTAGAGAATAGGGAAAATAAGCTTTTGGACAAAGGTCTTGAACCTTGTTCAAGTTGGTGATCCCTACTACTCTATACTTTGGTTGTGTGAGAGTTCTTGATTTTATTCTTTTCCTTTACATCTTTTTTTTCTATTTCTTTATTTAGTTTTTTTATTTATTTATTTGTATTATTCATATTTGATTTGTATTCTTCTTCTTCTTCTTCTACATCATCTTTCATCTATTTACTTGTATACTGTGCAATTGAGTTGTAACATTACTTTTATCAAACACCTTGTCTATTGTATCTTTGCATAGAGTTGTATTTGGTTTTTTTTTTCTATATTTTCATTGAATATAATATATTCTCTAAGACCTAATCCTTTAGTTAACTTTAATTACACATTTAAGTCCAAATGGCTCACTTATTGAGTTAAGTACTATTTTAACACACAGTGTAACGGTCATGGATTAGTAGGGCCTTACACTTTACCACAAAACCTTCCTAAAAAAATTAACAATATATATTTTTTAATCATTACAAAGAATTACGCTTTACATAGTTATGTTTTCTAGTTTTTATATAAAGCTAGGCCACCAAGTGATGAGGTGACATCCTAATAAGATTAATTTATCTATTCTTTTTGTTTTGAGATTTATCTATTCTTGACTAATTATTCCATTCAAAATATATCAATATATTTATCTATAAACGTTCGAAGACCTATTTTTCTAGATTTTTTATTTTTAGAATTCGCTTAATTATAATAGGAAAATTTGCGGTATAAATCCTTATATAGTTCATTTTGTTGCACTTAAATCCCTACGTAAATTTTTTGGCAGCATAAATCCTTATGTAGTTCATTTTGTTGCACTTAAATCCCTATGTAAATTTTTTGGCGGCAAAAGTCTCCATCTTTACACATTTGTTGCAAATTTAGTACCAAATTGAAAAAAAAAATATTAGTTTGAGGTACTAAAGTTGCAACAAATGTGTAAAGATGGAGACTTTTGCCGCCAAAAAATTTACATAGGGATTTAAGTGCAACAAAATGAACTACATAAGGATTTATGCCGCCAAAAAATGTACATAGGAATAAGTGCAACAAAATGAACTACATAGTGATTTATGCTGCAAATTTCCCTTTATAATATCATAATATGCCTCTTTAGTAAGTTTTTTTTTGTTTGTAAAAATCTAATTCTAACTGTGACAGTCATAATCCCATGATCCGTAAGGGGAAAGACCGGGTAAGTTGTGCAATCCCACACCGCCTGGGGAAGGTCAAGTGTGATGATTCTAAGACTGTGTAGGTATGGGACTACACAGTTGAAGAAGGCTTAAATAGATTGATGGGTATTACCTATATCAACAAGATGCATCTTCTTTTCGGTAGCCCATCACTTGAGAACTCCAAAGTTAAGCGTGCTTGACCTGGGGTAATCTAGGGATGGGTGACCTCCTGGGAAGTTTTCCCAGGAAGCGTGCGAGTGAGGACAAAGCACGCTGGAAAGACTCGTGTTGGTTTTTAGGGCCAGTCCTCATTCCAGAAAGCAGCCATAGTGACGCAGGGTGTTATAACTTGGTATCAGAGCGAGCCAAGGTTATTGGTTCTAGAGATTGACCGAACATGTACACACGCTGTCAGTGACAGGCTCAACTCAGGGTTGGTTGGTAAGATTGGCTAATATGTTTGAATAAGTGTATGAATGCCCTGTTTGCCTGCTTATCTTATATAGAGCATGATGAATGAGTTAACATATGCATGATGCTAGGGCATGGCCCTTTGTGTGTTATATGAGTTATTTTTGTGGATGACTGATGTGTTTGGGAGGTGGTTTTGGATGTTGTTATCATGCCTGATGAGCGGCGTCGTTGGTTGCAGGCATATTTGTTGAGATGCCTCGACAATCAGCTACACTCCGCGGCAGTAGGGCTGAGGATGACAACCAGGGTCAGGACCCTCCACCTGCCCCACAGAATTGGCAAGAGATGTTTGCCGAGATGGAAGCAAGACTGCAGCGGACAAAGGAAGAGTTGCAACAGTTGAGGCAGCTGGCCCCACCTTTGGTTACTGGGCTACCAGTGCAGCAGGTTGCAGCGCCAGTGCCAGTGCAGTCTGCTACGGAGAATAAGTGGGAACCTTTGTATGAGAGGTTCAGGAAACATCATCCTCCCACCTTCGAGGGTGGATCAGACCCACTGCGGGCAGAGTAGTGGATGAATATGGTTTCCTCAATTCTAAATTTTATGAGAGTTTAGGGGAATGAGAGGGTAGCCTGTGCTAGCTACATGTTTAGAGAGGATGCTGGTGGGACATGGTGGTTTAGAGAAAGGATGTATCAGTTATGACCTGGGAGTAATTCAGAAACTTGTTTAATGAGAAGTATTACAGTGTGGCAATTCGAGCTGCGAAGGTTGATGAGTTTATCAATCTGACTCAGAATCGATCGACAATGACAGAGTATGCTATAAAGTTTGATAGATTGACAAAGTTTGCGCCAGATCTAGTGCCGACTGATGCGGCAAGAAGGGATAGGTTTGTGCGGGGGTTGAACGTTATGATCGCCCGCGATGTGAATATTACTTTGGATCCTGAGACTACTACTTATGGTCAGGTAGTGGACAAGGCCCTTACTGCTGAGAGGGCCGAATATCAGATTTGGAGGGATAGCACTGTTAGGCGCGATGCCAGGAGGACAGTGCCTCCTTTTGTTGGGTTCAGTCGTGGTGGTGATTCTAGTGAGCAGAAGAGGAAGGCCCCAGATTCCTTTGTTCCTCCCAGTTCAGATAGGAGGGCATGGGGTGCTTCCACTGGCCGTCAGGGTGGCAGTGACAACTGGAGGAGTTTTCCAATGTGTCCGCGGTGCAGGCGTCGACACCAGGGTGAGTGCAGGATCAGGGCCTACTTTGTTTGTGGGAGTGCCAGTCATCTGAAGAGGGATTGCCCTCAAGTTAAGAAGGAGGAGCAGAAGCAGAGTGACAGTCTTGCTCCTGCCAGGGTATTCACTTTGACACAGACTGAGGCAGAGGCTAGCCCCTCAATGGTGACAGGTCAGATCTCTAGTGCTGGTTCTCTGTATACTGCATTGTTTGATTCAGGGGCTACCCATTCATTTGTATCTGCTAGAGTGATAGATCAGCTTTGTAGACCTAGTGGTGTGTATGCTAGGGGATTTCAGACTTTGTTGCCAACAGGAGAATCGGTAGTCTCTAGGAAGTGGATTAGAGCATTGCCAGTAGAGGTAGATGGTAGGGAACTGTCTGTTGAATTGATTGAGTTGGAGATGGATGACTTTGATATGATTTTAGGAATGGATTGCTTATCAAAGTATGGGGCAACGATTGACTGCAGGCGCAGAATGGTGACTTTTGAACCAGAAGGGGAGGTACCCTTTGTGTTTGTGGGGTCAGTTAGTGGACCGCGTGTACCGATGATTTCAACATTAAGGGCTAGAGACCTGATGCAGGAAGGTTGCATAGGATTCCTAGCGAGTGTTGTCGATACCTCTAGGGTGGTGTCGGTTGGACCGGGTGAGACTAGATTGGTGTGTGAGTTTCCGAATTTGTTTCCAGCGGATCTGCCAGGGTTGCCGCCGCAGTGGGAGATTGACTTTCTTATAGAATTGGTACCAGGAGCGGAGCCAGTATCTAGGACACCTTATAGAATGGCTCCGGCGGAGTTAAAGGAATTGAAGATTCAGTTGCAGGAGTTACTTGATTTGGGGTTCATCAGACCGAGTTTCTCGCCATGGAGTGCTCCAGTGTTGTTCGTTAAGAAGAAGGATGGGTCCCTTAGGATGTGTATTGATTACAGGGAGCTAAACAAGTTAACCATTAAGAACAAGTATCCACTGCCTAGGATCGATGATTTATTTGATCAGCTACAGGGAAGAACGATGTTTTCCAAGATAAATCTCCAATCAGGTTACCATCAGTTAAGGATTAAAGAGGAGGACATACCAAAGACTACTTTCTGAATGAGGTATGGACATTTTGAATTCCTGGTTATGTCCTTTAGATTAACCAATGCCCCAGCAGCCTTCATGGACATGATGAATAAGGTTTTCAAGGATTATCTGGACAAGTTTGTGATTGTATTCATCAATGACATCCTAGTGTACTCTCAGTCAGAGGCAGAGCATGAGCAGCATCTTCGGTTGGTGTTACAGCGGTAAGTTATATGCTAAGTTCAGTAAGTGTGAGTTCTGGTTGCCACAAGTTACATTTTTGGGCCATATTGTCAGTAAGGAGGGGATTCTGGTTGACCCAAGTAAGATTGAGGCGGTTAGAGATTGGCCTAGACCGAGCAATGTTCCTGAAGTGAGAAGTTTTCTGGGTTTAGCAGGGTATTACCGGCGGTTTGTTGAGGGGTTCTCCAGAATAGCTACGCCAATGACAGAACTGACAAAGAAGAAGACAAGGTATGTCTGGTCGAACATATGTGAGAACAACTTTAAGGAGTTGAAGCGGCGATTGATCACTGCGCCAGTGCTAAGCTTGCTGACAGAGAATGAAAAGTTTGTGGTTTACTGTGATGCATCTAGACAGGGTTTGGGGTGCGTGCTAATGCAAGCTGGTAAAGTGATAGCTTACGCATCGAGACAGTTGAAGGAATACGAGCAGAGATATCCTACGCATGACCTAGAGTTGGCGGCAGTGGTGTTTACACTTAAGATTTAGAGGCATTATCTTTATGGTGAGAAGTGCGAGATATACACCGACCATAAGAGCCTAAAGTATTTCTTTACTCAGAAGGATCTGAATATGCGCCAGAGACGGTGGCTGGAGTTGGTTAAGGATTATGATTGCGATATCCTATACCATCCTGGGAAGGCTAATGTAGTGGCTGATGCATTGAGTCGGAAAGGCCCAGGACAGTTGTTTAGTTCGAGGCAGATATCTGACAAGTTAGCTGAAGAGATGACCAGAGCAAGTATAGAGTTAGTGGTTGGACAGTTGGCCAACATCACTCTCCAGTCTACTCTCCTTGAGAGGATCAAGGAAGCGCAGGGGAAAGATTCCCAGTTGCGAGGTCATAGGGAGAGTGCCTTAGTTGGTGCGACAAAGGACTTTCCAATTTCAGAGATGGGGATACTGAAATTCAAGGGCTGAATTTGTGTTCCGATGGATCTTGATATTCGGCGAGAGATCTTAGATGAATCGCATACCACTCCCTATTTGTTGCACCCGGGTACGACGAAGATGTACCAGGACTTGAGAGATCTATATTGGTGGTCGAGCATGAAGAGGGATATGGTGGATTATGTGGCTAAGTGCTTAACTTGCCAGCAGGTTAAGGCTGAGCATCAGAGGCCAGCAGGGTTGCTGCAGCCTCTGGGGATCCCAGAATGGAAGTGGGAAGATATTACTATGGACTTCATGGTTGGTTTACCGAGGACTGTGGGACAGCATGACTCGGTGTGGGTGATTGTGGATAGGTATACCAAGTCCGCCCACTTTTTGCCTGTTAGGACAACTTATATTGTGGAGCAGTATGCTGAGTTGTATGTGAAGGAGATTGTTCGACTTCATGGGGCTTCGAGGTCGATAGTATCCGACAGAGACCCCACCTTCACCTCCAAGTTTTGGGAGAGTCTGCAGAAGGCTATGGGCATGTAGTTATGGTTTAGTATCGCTTATCATCCTCAGACGAATGGGCAGTCTGAGAGGACGATTCAGATATTGGAGGATATGCTGCAAGCCTGTGTGCTTGATTTTGGGGGATCGTGGAGTAAGTATCTCCCTTTGATTGAGTTCTTGTACAACAATAGTTATCAAGCGACCATCGGAGTGGCTCCGTACGAGATGCTTTATGGAAGGAAGTGTAGATCACCTATTCATTGGGATGAGACAGGTGAGAGGAGATACATGGGTCCAGAGATGGTTCAGAGGACCAATGAGGCGATTGAGAAGATTAGAGCGCGTATGCTCGCCTCCCAGAGTCGACAGAAAAGTTATTCAGACTTGAAACGCAGGAGCGTGGAATTTCAGGTTGGTGATCATGTGTTCCTTAGGATTTCACCCATGAAGGGTGTGAAACAGTTTGGTGTTCGGGGCAAGTTGAGCCCTAGGTTTGTTGGCCCCTTCGAGATTTTGGAACGGGTTGGGGAGGTAGCTTACAGACTAGCGATGCCTCCAGCCTTATCAGGGGTTCATGATGTTTTCCATGTATCCATGCTCCAGAAGTATATGTCAGATTCAATGCATGTTCTAAGTTTTGAGAATCTGGAGCTTGATCAGGATTTGTCCTATGAGGAGAAGTCGGTTCAGATTCTTGACCGGAAAGATAAAGTCTTGAGGAGCAAGACCATCGCCTTGGTGAAAGTGCTGTGGAGAAACAGCAAGGTTGAGGAGGCGACGTGGGAACTTGAGATAGAGATGAGGGAGTGGTACCCCGAGTGGTTCAGGTAATTTCGAGGAAGAAATTTCTGTAAGGAGGGGATAGTTGTAACGACCCGAATTTGCTAATAAGGCTTAGGGCCTTGATTAGTGTGCCTGGAGGGCAATAAATGATTTAATATGTTAATATGTGGATTTATGTGAATATATGGTAATGATGCATGTTTAGTTGAGTTAAATGTGCATGTGGGCCCCGTCTGGGTATTAGGGGTATAAATGTGATAAATGTTATATACATGTGATATGTCTATGCAACACGATCCGAGACAGTCCTGGGGAGCGGTTAGCCAGAAAGTCACAACAGGGTTGAGATTCTGACTCGGGGCGAGTCGAGGGGTAGTTCGGGTTTTAGATGTGTTATGGGGTTATCGGGTTATGAAAATAAATATTTGGAGATATATTTGAGGATAGAATGTCTAGGAGGGAATATTGGGGAAATTTACCATTTTGCCCTCGGGGACGTTTTGGTACCCCGAGCCTTGAGGTAACCCTATAGACTTAAGTTAAGTAAAACAAAAAGGAAGAATTATTTAGAAGCTTTAGAAACCGACATTTACTTCCTCCCAGCTGAAGATAGTTCTTATCTCTTTCTCTCTTTCACTCCCTAAGACAAAACTCAAGGAAAATTCTGGTGGAAGCTAGTTAAAGGAAGGAATTGGGCTGAGAAATCTTAGGAGCTAAAAGCTTGAGGATTAAGGATCAAACTCAGGGACTAAGCTCAGCAAAGGTAAGCTTTAATTATAAAGATTATGTTTAGAATTGCTGCTGGTTTGTTAAAGTTTGCATGTTAGTTAAGTTTGATATGTTCTTGAGTGTCTTAGTTGAGTTTTGGAGCAGATTCTGATGGGTTTTGATGTTGATACTGAGCTGGATGTTTGTGTTGATTATTTGGGACTGTTAGATAAGCTTTGGGTGAGTTGGTTTGAGGAAAAATGCAGGGAAGGTGATGGAAATTATGGGTTTGGAGGTGAGGGCGCGGCCCTAGGAGGGGCGCGTCGCGGCCCGTGTGCGCGCGCGGCCAAGGGAGGCCGAGAAGTTCATGCGTGCAGCGGTGCTTGGTGTGCGCGCCGTGGCCCGTGTGGGTGTCAGTGAGGTGCTAGCCTCTGTTTTGAGGCTAGCTGCGGCGCTTGTTGGTAGGGTCGCGGCTCTTAGAGCTAGTTTGTGTTTTTAAGGGTGTTTAGGTTTGGGAATTCAATGGTTAAGGGTTGGGATGGATTTTATCACCCGGATTGATAGAATTCAAGGTCTCGAAGGTTAGAGTTTTGGTTCGAAGTTATTTAATGGATTAGAACTTGATGGATGGATATTGTTAATGTGTTGTGACTAGGGTTTTGGCGAGGTTCAAGTTAGAGGACTGTGCTTAGGACATCGATGCTCGGAGAGCTCGGGACTCAGGTAAGAAAACCCTTGTTCCCATAGAGCTTGTGTGCAGGGCTGAGCCCAACGTATTTGAATTGTAGGGTGTAGCCCTTTGGTTGTATTTGCTAGTATTCTGTACTTGTTTATTATGTTATGAGTGCAATTATGTGAATGATCGGCAAGAGCAGTGAACGGTGTAGGCCGAGGTCGGCAAGGGCCGGGAATGACGTTAGGCATGTTGAGTGCAAGGCCGAGTATGGCAAGGGGCCGGGAGCAGCGTTGAGCACGTGGAGTGCGAGTTGCTAGGGCGAGTCCCTAAAAGGATACCTGGGATATACTCACGGTGTGGACCGCGAACCTAGGGCTTGGTAAACGCCTGGGACGGCTAGGCCGTATGTGTTTAGCCCACTGGTGGCCTGTTTATATGCTTGATATATGTGTTGCATATGTTATCTGTTTGTGGGTTTTCTTGCTTGGCTTCGGCTCACAGATGCTTTGTGGTGCAGGTAAGGGTAAGGAGAAAGCCAACCGACCATGAGTGTAGCAGGCGTGAGGCGGCGTGTACATGTTGGGCCAGCCTGGCTGCCACAGCCAGAGGATTTTGGGAGATGGTTGTAAATAAACTTAGATTTTGTCGTTTAGTCGACTTGGTTCGATTTATATGATGTAAATGTTTCTAAACTGTATTTCGAGATCCCAAATGTCAAACTTTTATGATTTTCAATGAAATGGAATTATTTCTAAAGTTTTCCTCTGTTTATGGCTTAATTACACTGTTTACTCTAAAACCTTGATTAGTGAGTTGAATTCACATTTTTAAACTCACTTAGTAACGGCTCTAAGGAAGTAGGGCGTTACAAACCTAGTTCTAAATCTTTCACAAGGTTTGTCTAATTTTTCTATCATTCCTAGCGAGATATACAAGTGTGTTGCTCCCGAATCAAACAATACTGAACATATATTATTGAGGATAGGAAGCTGACTTGTGACCACCTTTTTACTAGCTTCGGCTTCTCCCTGGGTCAAGGCAAAGACTCTGGCTGGAACCATCTTGTTGTCCTTCTTTTCTTCTTGTTTGAGCTGCAGACAATCCTTTTTCCAATGACCTTCTTGGCCACAATTGAAACAACCCTTGGTGTTTGTACGAAACTCCCCAGGATGTCTCTTCTAGCATTTGGAGCACTGAGGGTATTCTACATAACCTGACCTATTATTACCGTTGCTAGTCCGTGCTCTTTTGTCAGCGTCGACTTGCTTATTATCAGGATGCTTTCTATTCTACCCATTATTGCTCTACTGGTTGTTGTTGTGGTTTCGACCATTCTGAGTCTGATTCTGCTGCTTGGGTTCAGACTTGCTTGACTCATCCTTACTAACATTTTCTTGGAGCCTTTCCACCTCTATAGCCATTTCTAGAACATCGGCGTAAGAAGTGGTTCTAGGATTTGTCAGCTTGACACCTAACTCAATCTTGGGTCTGAGTCCCCTGGTGAACTTGGTAACCCTCAAGAAATTTGTTGGGACCAACTCTGGTGCGAACTTAGCTAAACTATCAAATTGTCGAGCGTACTCGACTACTGTCAAATTGCTGCTTCAGATTGGCAAAATCTTCCACCCTCGTAGCGATGATTGCCGAATTGTAATAATTTTTGTGAAACAGCTCCACAAATCTAGCCCAAGTCATGGTGGTGATATCACGCGTCTGTTGTACTAAATCCCACCAGATTCTAGCTTCCTTTTTCAGTAGGGACGAAATGCAGGATATACTATCCGCGTTACCGAGGTTCATGTGTGCTAGAATAGACTCCATATTCCTGAGCCACTCTTCAGCCTCAAAGGGGTTGGTTGTCCTGACTGCTGGCCTTGATTCTTCCTAGGAGGCATGGTTGATAATCAACTATTAATTGTTGATGTTCTTGAGTTCAGCTCTCAATGAAAGCACCAAAATGTTGACCAGAAATTCGGTCAACGACACTAAGTTAAGATTACAATATAAATTACGAGAACTAAATTAAAACAATATACGACACCAAAAACTTATAGTGGTTCGACCCCATATTGGTAATGACCTACATCCATTTAGATACTCTTATTATTGTATAAAATCTCAAACCCCTGATCAGATGAATTGGATCAACTGAGTTTCGTAATCTTGAGATGATACAATGCTATGTGTATAAAAGTATGCAAAATAAAAGCTTCTAGCATTTTGTCTAGATCTTAGAGAATTACCTCTTAGAAAATAATAATTCGCCAAGCCCTTTATTTATAGGCTTAGGAATTTACATAATTGGGTCGTGGGACCAGCCCTGGTCGAGTATGGATCTACCATCATTGGTTAGTGTGTAGTAGACTGTTGAGTGGAGCTTTGACTAAGTCTTGACCAGATGTATGATGAATATTCATGCGATTCTCTGCTGCCACGTGTATAGAATTCATGCCACATCATCACGCTAATTTTGAGGTAAAACAATATCTTAGTAAGAATATCGATTGCTTTAGAAAATTCGCTATCACAATAAGATAAAGAATAATGGAAATTTTATTGATGAAATAATAAAGTGGATAGATGATGAAATTAAATACCCTAGCTTTACATCCATTGAATTAATCTGCTTTTATTTGTTTTTGTTTTTTGTTAATTGTTAGTTTTGCTAATTCTTGCTTTTGTTCTTGATATTCTTGAATCCAAGTTTTATTAGCCAAACAAAATTAGGAAGTTAATTATTGGTAGTTAATAAACAATCTCTGTGGGACGATACTCTACTTAACTCTAAATCGCAACCATATAAAATATAAATCATGATATTTTAAAATCTAAACCATGGATCCTTAAAATTTAAACCCCTAGTCTTTAAAATTTAAACTGCAAGGCTTAAAATTTAAACAACAAGACGTAAAATTTAAATCACGACTCTTTAAAATTTAAACTACAAATCTTAAAAGTTAAGCCACGCGATTAAAATCTAAACCACGACCATATAAAATATATATTATGATCATATAAAATATAAACCATGATCATTTAAAATCTAAACCGCGTCTCTTTAAAATTTAAACTACAAGACTTAAAATTTAAACCACAACTTTTTAAAATTTAAACCATAAGACTTAAAATTTAAATCACGATTCTTTAAAATTTAAACCACAATGCTTAAAAGTTCTACTACTAGGCTTAACAAAATAAAATGTATAAATTTTTAGCTATTAATTTAACTATGTATTTGTTGTGTTTCTTTGTTATTAAATATTATTTAAAGCTATTAATTAACAGTAAAATTAGTTGGATATGATGGTTATGTGACTTTTTATGCTATCCTAATGGGCATGTGTTGGACTCTTGGCAGACAACTACAATTGATACAATTGTTTTTATAGCATGCTTGAACACCTTGTGTAGAGAAAGGATATAATGGGAACATTCATTATAAATTTGATATAAAAGTACGAGAATTAATAAATAAGTAAAAATTAAAATGGGTATCTAAAGTGGGCACTGGTTGTTCCTTTGGGCCTGTCGGCATTTATGAGGGTGGGTGTAGGTTGGTTGGCATTCATGAGGATGGATGAGAGAGGGAGAGAAGAAGAAAGGAGTGAAAAAGGATGCCCATTTAAATAATTAATCCATTTAAATAATTGTAATAAAATCAAGTTTCTATACAGATTCATGAGGTTAACAGTTTACACCATCGCATTATTGTTTGAATTTACATTCATTTAGGTTTGTCAGTATTCGTGGGGGTGAGGGTGGGTCGATCAATAGGTCCATGGTAGGTGGGGAAGGGAATAGCAAGGTTTTTTTTTTTGTCTAACTTTAATTTTGGAGCATAGTTTTCTAATGTTTACTAAGCTGAGTATATTTTACCATTATAGAATACTTTCAAGCATATAAACTCAAAATTTTCAAATAATATTCTGACAAAAAAAAACTAAAATAATATGATACATTAAAGGGTTTATACTTTTTTGCATCCTGCGTTTTTTCCCATTTCCTGTTTGGACCCTGTGTTTTGACAAATTAGTTTTTGGACCCTATGTTTTGTAAAATTGTTAAAATAAAACTCTAAACTTAATTTTGATGAAGAAAAAATTGAATATAACAACACAGTTTTTAAGCAGAATGCTTTTATTTTTGTTCTAAATTGTTAGTTTGGTAAATTATTTGTGATTTTAGTTGAGAAAACATTGACCAAAATCGAGTTTAGGGTTCTATTTTAACCATTTTACAAAACATATGTCCAAAAAGTAATTTGTCAAAACACAGAGTCCAAACAGGTAATGGAAAAAAACACAGGGTCCAAAAAGGTATAAAATAAACCCTACATTAAAATCTTCATAAAAAATAAAAATAAATTCTGCATTGTAATAAGTTATAATATCTTTATCTCGTCTTAAGAAAATATACCTCCACATATAAATAATTTTATTAATTAAATATATTTATAAATATACCATCTTATACATTCTAATAATTCATGATTAAATTAATTACCAATTTAGACTTCTAAAATAATGTTATATATTTCCAACATTATATAGATATATACATTGTAGCTATATTTTTATGTCACATTTTCATTTGCCAATGTTTATATATTGAATTTTACATGTTTTATCAATTATTATTTAATTGTGATTTAAATGTAGTGTATATATCCAATGTTTTATATATATATATATATAATTTTATTAGACCATCTCTAATGGGACATGTAAATATTGTGCTATTTTTGGCACAAAAAGTCAATATATTGTATATTTAGCACAAAATTTAGCATTATTGTAACGTATTGGTTACCCCAGGACAGTTACAGTGAACAGTGAACCGGAAATTTAACTCGCTACCCAAGTCCTTTGGTTAAAAACGTGCTTCTAGGTGTTATTAACATGCTAAGGTGGAAAACCAATTAAAAGGAAATGATATATTTTATTTAATACATAAAACTGTTCATGGGCCCATAAAAAACATTCACAAGTTATTTACAACTCAAAATGGTCATTACTAGTTCAAATTTACAAACCCGCCGACCTAAGCGGCAAAAATAGGGTAAACCCCCCTAGTTCCTCTGAGAACTCCTTGGCCGTGGTGGTCAAGCGGCCGCATATGTACACAACACCATCTAAGCTCTCCACTCAAGGCTGGGTGAGCTTTTCTTTCCCTTTACCTGCACCACATAGCACCCATGAGCTAAGACCCAGCAAGAAAACACAATATAGCATGATATAATATCAACAATGATCATAATAATCATTCAGGACTTTTAGTCCAAAACAGGTAAGTGACAGAAGAAACAGTCACTAAGATGGGTTATGTTCCCATTAGCCATGTGACGATAGGGTCACTGGGGCTTAACAGATAAGTGAACATTTCACTAGCTTAGACAGGATAGGTGCATGATGACTAGTCACCAACATAATGGAACATTGTTCCCTAGCCATGTGGCAAGCAGTCACCTAGGCCTTAGGCCCTGGCTTTAAGTAACTAGTCTTAGACTAGCCAAGCGCTTATAAATTTCATCGACCTTAGGGTCGGTCCAACATTAATGTCTTAGAGCCATTCAATGCTGATATCGATTAGATCTAATCTTCATTTGGCCCTACGTTCAGGACACTTGTGCCGTTTCTGACTCTTAGGTCAGTGTCCCTGACTAGTCAGTTCCATATACAAGTAAACAATGTTCGCTAGCATTTAATATGCAATTAATGTCCACATTTATCAACCAACATGCCTCAACAGCAATCATGCATGTCATATACACAGGGTGCGGTTTTCTTACCTTGGATTCGAGCGAGAACGAATAAAAGAACGACCCTTGAGAACGATCTGACTTTTAGTCCTTTAACGGTCACCTAGTCATAACCAAATATGGGACACCATCAATAAAATGAATAATAAAATATTCTCAGACCAAGACCTAGCCTCCGGGACATCGAATCTCACTAAACCGGGTGGTAGGATCGATCCTGAGGCCTAAGGTTTGAATCCCTAAGTCAAAAACACACTTTTGGCCAAGATGGCCCTCAAGCGCCGCAGCCCTTCTGTAATGCCCCGGATTCCCTATTATGGTTAATGGCTGGATTAGTAGGCCGGGAGGGCCATAACTGTTTAATTATGCCATTAAATGTGTTTATGCATGTTTATGAGAATTATATTATTATATGATGTTAAATGCATGCATGTGAGTCCACATTTGTTTATAGGGGTATTTTGGTAATTTGGCCCGTTGAGGGTATAATTGAATATTTGTTTGTATGAGAATGATATATTGTGAGACCACATTATAATGTGGATTGGTTCGAGTATTTCGACATGAGACGATCTTTGAACATGATTTATCGGTTTGGTCATAACAGGTTTGAGCTCGGGACTCGGGGTGAGTCTCGGGGTGATATTAAAGGTTATAGCGTTACTGGGGATTTTAGGGTAACGGGTTATGAAATATTGGCGGTTGAGGATATTGAGATTAGCGGGAATTGGGAAGCGTTAATTATGATTAACGGGTTAAGCTAGAAGTACCAAGTTTGCCCTTGGGTTGGTTTAAGAGGCTTGAAATGGTATAAGGGCATTTTGGTCATTTTAGGGGTGGATATACTTGTTTTAAATAGCTGAAGGTTGTAGAACAAAACAGAGTAAAACAGGGGTTAGTTTCTTTTCTCTTCCCGTACAAATTCCTCCATTTCCTTCTTTGGTGTTTTGAGCTCTAGTTGTGGATTCAACCAAGGGAAAAACTTAAGGGCTGGATTGGAGACTTGTGTTAGCTTGTGTGGAAGGTTCAAGACAAGTTTCAAGGTGAGTTTTGGCCATTAACACAGCTGGTACTCTGTTTTTGTTTATAGTTTTCAATTCATGTTCTTGATGTGGGAAGTATGAATCAAAGGAGGTTTTTGGTGTTAGTTGATTGGGGTTTGGTGTGAGTGAAATAAGGATGTTGTAAGGGGGTTTAATTACATGTTTGGAGGAGGTTTTATGATGGTTTGAGAGGCTAGTTTGAGAGAAAAACGCACAGGGGGAAATCTGGTTTGAGCGTGGGGTTTAGGCTGAATTGGGCTGGGTGCCGCGGCACAGCTTTTGTGTGCCACGACCCATGCGCGTCTGGCAGATGGGGCTTGGGGCGTGCCGCGGCACGGCGTTTTGGGGCCGCGGCCCATAAGGCCAAATTTTGCTAAAAGTGGTTTTTAGCTTAGGGATTCAAACCATAGGCCTCGGGGTTGGACCTAGTACCCGGTTGGGTAGTTTTTGAGGTCTCGGGGGCTGGGATTTGGTTTGGGAACCCTCAATTATCATTTTTATTGATGAATCCTATATTTTGGTTATGACCAGGTGACCGTCGAGGAATTTAAAGGTTGACCGTTCTCAGGGGTCGTTCATATAATTATTCTCACTCGAACCAGAGGTAAGAAAACAGTGTTTGAATACAGTTGCACCCTGTATAGGTATATGACATGCGTGGTTTGATACTTGAGGCATGTTGGTTAATATATGTGGACATGGATTACATATTAGATGCTATTGAGTGTTGTTTACCTATTTGAGACACTGACTAGTCAGGGACCGACTCTAAAGTCGAGAATCATGCATTGAATGGCTCTATAGCATTAATGCCAGACCGACCCTAGGGTCAAGAAACTTATAAGCGCTTGCCTGGCTTACAACCAGATGAATATAGCCAAGGTATATGACCCCGGTGACTGTTTGTCACATGGCTAAGGGACGTTGTCCATAGTTTCGACTCCAGAGTCGTGAGGAAGGTTATGTTGGTGACTAATCATCATACACCTGTCCTAAACAACTTATGAATGATTCACTTCTCAGTTGAGCCCTGGTGACCCTATCGTCACATGGCTAGAGGGAGCGATGCTCATTATTGTGGCTTTTGGCTATCGTCACCTATTTGTTGGACTGTTAGTCCTGAATGGTTATTATGATCGTTGTTGATATTATATCATGCTTTATTGTGTTTTCTTGCTGGGCCTCGGCTCATGGGTGCTGTGTGGTGTAGGTAAAGGGAAGGAAAAGCTTGGGCAACCCTGAGTGGAGAGCTTGGGCGATGTGATGTACATACAGGGCCGCTTGACCGCGACGGTCAAGGAGTTCTCAGAGGGACTAGGGGTTTACCCTATTTTTGCCGCTTAGGCCGGCGGGGGTTGTATATTTGGAACTGTAGCAACTCTTTTGTAACGTGAACTACTTGTAAACATTTTAAAAAGGCTCATGAGCAGTTTATTTACTTTATGAAAAGTGCGCTTTCCTTTTTACTGGTTTTACACCTTAACCTGTTAATGACACCTAGATCACGTTTTTAATCAAAGGACTCGGGTAGCGAGTCAAATTTCTGGTTCACCGTTCTCCGTAACTGTTCTGGGGTAGCTAGGGCGTTACACCTTCCCCAAGCGTCGTGACCCTTAGGCCTCTTCAGCACCACCTTCTTCTTCGAGCTAGGGCCGCGACGCCCAAGAACAGGGCCGCGGCGCCCAAGAACAGGGCCGCGACCCCCAACCCAGAACCATCCTCAAACACGTTTTTCAACATCCAAAACCTCCCAAAAACATGCCTAAACACTTCCAAATCATCAAATCAAAGTTCCCAATCTTCTCAATGATCCAAAACCATCAAATACCAAGGCTCAAACGAACCAAAAACTCAACGATTCACAAAAGCCAATTCTAAGTTTAGAAACTCTAAAAACTCAAAACTTAAACTTAGATTACCTTTGATTGGGTTGTTTCTTGTCAAATCCTTCGGTCAAGAAGCTTCTAATATTTCCTAGGATCGCTATGCCTCGATCCTTGCCTGATTCCGACTCCTAGAACTCGAGATTTCTTCGAAAATGCTTCGAACAGTAAAACGAACTATTTGGAAGAGAACGAGAGGTTTTCTAACGTATGTTCTATCTGACAAGCTACTTCAAGATTAAGTAACCTCAAATCAAACCTAGTGCTCAGGACCCCAAAAACACCCCAGGGATATTATAGCCAAAACTTTTAGAATTTCCTCATGATCTCAATAACTCTTAATTTATCATCAAATAACATTCTCATAATTCAATATCCCAATAATAGACCCACATTATGACAAAACCGCTAACTCATATAATAAGATCGTCTCATGCCGAATAGCTCGAATATATCTCCATAATAATAGGATCTCATTCATAAATCACAATATGCACACAAATATACAAATATGCCCACAACAGGCCAAATTACCAAAATATCATAATAATCAAATGTGGACCCATATGCATGCATATAACATCATATAATAATATAATTCACATAAACATACATATTATCATTTAATGGCATAATTAAACAGTTATGACCCTCCCAGCCAACTAATCCAGCCATTAAACCGCATTAGGGATTCTGGGCATTACAATTATGCTCCAATGCATAATTGTAAAATTTGTTGTAAAATTTAATATTTTATTAATGCTAATTTGATATTTATTGAAATATACAAAAAATAATCATTTTTTTATATTTTATTGTTCATAGTATAAGATAATAATAAAGTAAAAAATATAACATTTAATGCTAATATAAATAAATAAAAAATGTAGTATTTATAATGATGCAAAATATGCACCATGTTATATTGTGTACCAAATTTGTCCAAACTTTTAGCATGTGCCAAATTTGACACAATTTTTGACACACCATTAAAGTATTTCTTTTGTAAAGTAAGCTATATTTTAATAATGTATCACTAATTTGACACTCCGTTGAAGATGCTCATAACTTATAACCTCCTCAAAGTAGTAAAAATCCGTTGATCCCAATATTATTACATTAGAGAAGTTTTAATTAGTGAAAATACACTTTGATTATAGTCTATTTTGCACTTTGTTTAATTTTGTCTAAATATTTCCACCCACTAAACTAAAGCAAAATGCAAAATAACTTTTTTTGGATGAGATTTATGGGTCTTTTATGGCCGTACAGCTTGGTGGTTGTGACAATATTTATGGTTAATTAATTGTTTTTGCCTGGAACTATCTACTCATATTGAGAAGCAATAACTCAGCATTGTTATAGATGAACTAGGACCCAGCCTAGCTAATTCACAACTATCTCATAATGAATTTTTGTTTGCATCTTGAGGACCTCAAAATTAGATGTACGTACAGGCCAATTTATTAACCACTTTCAAGTAGATTGAAATCTCCAATCCCTCTTATCTATCCCAATCTCAGTCCCACGAATGAAAATGTGCCACCTCGTTAAAATTACAACTCATACTAAGCGGATTTGCTGCTATTATCACGCCGATTTAGCGTTTAAAAAAAAAAATACGTTTTCTTATTTTAACGGTTTATTTTGTTAAATTTAAAATAATATTCTAAATATTTAACATAATATAATTTTAAAATTAATTAAAAATAAATATTTATTAATTATGTTACTATAAATTCAAATATTATAAAATATTATTATTATAATATTATTAAATAATATTAAATATAAGACTACATATTTAATAATTATATTAATATAAATTTAAATATTATAAAATATCACTATTATAATAATATATAATACAATACTAGATATTTAATAATTATATTAATATAAATTTAAATGTTATAAAATATTCTTATAATAATATATAATATAATTATAATATTTTACTAATTATATTAATATGAATTTAAATATTATTATAATAATATTTAATACAAAATTAGATATTTGATACTTATTTTAATATAAATTTAAATTTAAATATTATAAAATATCATTATAACAATAATATATATTACATAATCTTAATTTTTATTAAAAAAATTATCATTTATATTTAAAAAAGTTATCTTATTATATATATTTTAAAAAAATCATAAAAAATATTTTAGTTTTTTTTTTCTTTTAATATGTTTATGTCATTCTTTTATATATAATATTGTTTATTTATTTGAAATATATATGACAATAAAACACAAGTTTAATAAAAATAACTAATAAATTCTATAAATAAAACTAAACAAATGTACATTGCACGTTATTTGTATCTAGTGTGTGTGTGTGTGCACATCTGGCACTCCTCACTTAGTTTTGAAGATTTTGAGTCGTTTGATGTGGTATTTTTTCTGGTTGAACGACTGGATTTGAGTTAAAACATTAGTTGGTGCAAAAATACTGAAATACCTCAATTTTTTCCTTTTAACTGGCTACCGTTTATCTTCACTCCTTTGTGAGTTCTTTATTTATTTTTTAATTAAAATAATCTCCAGAAAAATGAGTAAGTTTCCCTCCCCCGACTCATAAGAGTCAATTTGAGAAGGGGAATTTCTAGAGGCATAGTTGGAGTGCCTTCTTGGTTTTGGGTTGAAGGTTGAGTAGGCATTTTGGGTCGCCGATGTCGTGGCCAATGTGTTTTGAGCGACGTTTATTGAAGTGTCCGGCTTGGTGGAGTTCTTCTATTCATGGTGAGTTGTTGCATCTTTTAGCTTGTGTAATTTTAGTTGGACATAATTGTTTTCTTCGTTGTAGCTTTGCCATTATTTGTGATTAAGTAATTTCTATGCCAATGTAGAAACTATGAAAGTTAGGATTTTTGCATTTCGGTAGTTGCAATTTGTTTTGGAAATTTCCAATTTAGCTAAAAGTAATTTTCCCACTTGATTGAAGTGAAAGTTTGATTTGACCAATATGAGAAGGTTAAGATGCTTCCGAGAAAAAATGAGAGAAGGGGAGGGGCGAGTTGATTGTAAACTGATAATTTAGAAATAATTATATTTGGATTAAAGCTTGGAATTATAAAAGGAAAATTGATCATATTTGAAAAGTTGATTCAAGTATTTGCTAGTTGTCCCTCGTTAGGTTTATTGTCAAATGCACACTCTTTTGGGCATGATTGATGGTTATGCACAGTGAATTCTTTTTTGTTTCGAATTTGGGGTCTGCTTTGGAGTTGTGCTTGCAATTTATGTTGTTGTTGTTTTTCATTGAAATTTGGTGCAGTGAGTTTGGACTGGAATTTGGAATTTAATAGCTACAAGTGGTATGATTTTAGGGATAGTTTATGCATAATCTGTTGTGAATTTGGATGGAAATTGTTGTACATCTTTTGGTGGATTGAAGTCCTAGTTTTATAATGATTCTTGTTTTTTCACGAGTGGATTTGTGCTATTTTGCTGCATTGATCTTAGATTGGCTTTTGGGTTTTAATATGTGGTATTGGTATAATTTTCTATAGTTATTTTTGCACTGCATTGGGTGCACCCACATTGTAGAGTCCCAGAATTTACTTAGCTAGTTAGATAGTAGTAGTAGTAGTAGTAGTAATAGCTAGTATTAGTTATAGTATGTTCATTACTGTGGATTTTGGTTCAAGCCGGGACTTAGTTGGAAACTCCTAGCAATGGTTATGGATTTTATAAGTTTAACCTATAGTTTAAGAATATTAATTATAACATAAGGTTTGATTAATATTGTTGGTTATTAATATGATAATTATTATAACCTAAGGTTTAGATAGAGCTAATAAGAATATGACATTTGTCATGAGAGCCAAAGGTTTAGATAGAGCCAATAGGAATATGACACTTGTCATATGTATGATTATTAAGGACTTATTATTTTAATGATAAAATAAGGGAAATATAATACTTAGTCTACACCAGAATTTGTTAGGAGCATGACATTTGTCACAATTTTATTTATTTGTGATTTAGATAATTAAATAGATTTTTCGTAACTTTACGGTGCTGTAACTTCCAACCTATTTTTGAGCCAGTTATGTTATGAATTTCGAAAAATTGTATTTCTAAAAAGTTGTAGATAATTTAATTAGCTTTCTAACTGTATAAATATATTTTAAATCGGAGTCCTACAGCTCCAGATATGTTAATTTTACTGTAGGTTAGTTTAGAGTTACGGGATTTAGAAAGTTAGAAGTTATGATTCTATTTTAAATTTAAATTTAAATTTGGATTATAATTAGAAGATTTTTATTCCTAGAACTCTATAAATAGGACCTAGCACCAAGCTTTTCCATTCATTCTTCAAGCATTGATCAGAGCCTTCTAGGTGCTAGTGAGACTATAGAGTGATAAACATTTGGGTTGGGGTTATAAGCTTTGTCATTCTAAGTTTATTAGACACTTGGGAAGTAAGGTTCATAGAGTGTATTTCGGTTTCGAGGTGTAGTTCGGTCATAGCAATTTCAAAGGTATTACTATTCTTAGTTCCTTTTCTGTATTGTTAGTTCTTATAGTTTTTCTCTACTCAATTCCTAACTCAATCTTCTCTATTCTTGGTTAGGCATCTAAGTTCTTCGAACTTGAGATTTCTTGTTGGTAAGTATCTTCTCGATGGTTTAGTTCATTCCTCTTCATCTCTTTCTTTTAGAAAACTCACCTCTCTATTAATGGTTTTTAGGAGTGTTCCAAAATCCTGACTTTGTTCTCATCATCCCGGTATTTTGGTAAGGAAAATAGGATAGATCTTGCATGTTTGTATGATATGTTATGCTATGTTTATGTTATGATATGTTTATGCTATAATAAGTATATGTATGATATGTTTTGTAGTCCTTGGGCATATGACTTGTTTAGATAACAAGACCCAAGATTATGTTTTTAGTCGCTTGGGCATATGACTTGCTTAGATAGCAAGCCCCAAGATTATTTTATCATTTTCATGGTTTAGAGTTATTGTTTATCCTACCTCAGATATTAGACAGGGGACCTAGATGGGTTATCATATACTACCATGTGATCTAACCTACCTCAGATATTAGACAGGGGACCTAGATGGTTTATCACATGCCATGTTAATGATTTAATGGCCATTAATATTGTAGTCCTATATGATATACGTTTTTATAGTCATATGTTTTTAGTGTATGCTTATGATTTATTATGTATGTTTTAGATAGTATTATGTTTTATAGTATATGATGTAGTTTTATGCTTATGATATATGATGTATGTTTTTAGTAGGTTTTCCTTGCTGGGCATTAGGCTTATTCCTTTATTTTTAGTGTGATGCAGGAAAATGAATATGGAAGGCGGAAGGATTCTTGGTAGCTTGGCTTGTGTGTTAAGGATGGATGGAATGTGTGGACTGCGTGTCGATCGAGGATGAAGTTATTTATTTTTTTTAGTCTTTTAAATCATGTTTTTTTCCGCATTTAGTTCTGTAAACAATTTTCTTTAGTTTAAAATTATGTTTTATATTTTAAACAATGGGTACCCATGCAATATTTTCTATTATTATGTATTTGATACAATATTTCAAGATTTAATAAAATTAGTTATATTATTTCTTATGTATCTTTCCCAAAATAGTAGTTATGTATAGTAGATCTAATGGTCCAAGGTCTTAGGAATAGTTGGGTCATTACAGTTGGTATCAGAGAAACGGTCCATTAGCATGAAGTTCTCCTTGATACACACGCTCAAGCTCCGAATCTAACCGCCAATGTAAGTTGTTTATGTTGTAGTTGTTATGATTATGTGCTTAGTTAATGTTTTAGCCCTTATGTTTTCAGTTAATAATATTGGTAAATTAGTTTATCTTTTTCGTTATTTATTATCTTTGCATTTATGATTGTACATAGTGAATTTTTTTTTCCAAGCTAATATCATGGTTATTTTGTTATCATGTATGAGTTTGATTTTTCTTTTGCAATCATAATAAATAATAAATAAAATAAATAATGACTAAGTTCGGTGAGGGTGGATACAAATCAATGAACCAAGTTTCTATATTGAGAGTTAGGGGGCCATAGTAGTGGGAACGATTTTACTGATCCCAGCCCTCCCTCAGTATGGTTAACTTTGGAACAACGATGAGTTTCGAGCCTGAAAATTAAGTCATATAGGATAATTAGAAATACACTTAGAAAATAATAAAGATGGCTTTTTTTTTTTAAGTTTAGAAACACACCCTAATTATAAAGAAGGCTTACATAATTTTTTTTTTCATAAGAAATCATAATTAATAGGTCTGAGTTATGTTTTCTTAGATTAAGTTTTGCCTTAGAGCCTAATATGGTAAGTTCTAACATGTTCTCGACTGTTAGAACTTTTGCTGAAGATGTCGTTCAGAAGATCTGCTCGCAACAACGCCAATGCCTCAAGCGTTGCTCCTGAAACTTATGAAGCCCCTCCAGTTCGCAGAAGGGGAAGGCATACAATCAATGTTGCTACTAAAGAAAGAGCGCCGCCGTCGCCAAACTGTGACAACAAGTGGAGGAATTACTGTAGCAACAACGACAGCAGACTCAGACTTAGCCTCCACCTCAGCCGCAACCACAACCTCAGTAGATGGCTCAAGTACCCCATCAAGTAGGTCCTTATGGGGGATGGCCAATGGCGAACTATGCGCCATACCCAGCTCAACACATGGAGCTAATCTATGAGCGGTTTCGTAAGCAACACGCTCCAAACTTTGAAGGGACAACAGAACCCTTTAAGGCAGAAGAATGGCTCAGAAATGTGGAGCCGATCCTAGCACGTATGAATCTCGGCAACGCGAACCGCATATCCTGCGTTTCTTCTCTGCTTAAGAAGGATGCTAGAATATGGTGGGACTTAGTTCAGCAGACTAACGATGTCGCCACCATGATATGGAGAAGATTTGTGGAGCTGTTCCACAAGAAGTATTACAACTCGGCAGTCATCGCTACAAGGGTCGAGGAGTTCGCTATTTTGAAGCAGGGCAACTTAACGGTAGTAGAATATGCTCGGCAGTTTGACAGATTAGCCAAGTTTGCACCACAGTTGGTTCCGACTGACTTTATGAGGGTGACCAAGTTCGTTAGAGGACTTAGACCAAAGATTGAATTAGGGGTTAAGCTAGCAAACTTGAGAAATACTACCTATGCCGATGTTCTAGAAACGACAATAGAAGTAGAAAGGCTTCAGGCGAATGTTAGTAAGGAGAAGGCTAGTAAGCCTGAGCCTAAACAGCAAGGTCAACCTCAGAATGGTCGAAACAACCACAACAACAGTCGTCAGCATAACAATAGTAATAGTAATGGTCAGAAGAGAAGGCGTCCTAATGATAAGTAGGCCAATGGTGATAAAAGAGCACGGACAAACAATGGAGGCAATAAGTCGAGTTATGTAGAATATCCGAATGCTCTAAGGGCCAAAAGAAACATCTTGGGGAATGTCATGCAAACATCAAGGGATGCTTCAACTATGGTTAGGAAAGTCATCGAAAGAAGGAATGTCCACAGCTCAAGCAAAAGGAGAAAAGGGATTAAACGATGGTTCCAGACCAAAGTCTTTGCCTTGACCCAGGGAGGAGCCAATGCTAGTAACTAGCAGTTACAGGTCAGATTCCTATCCTCGATAGTATATGTTCTAGTATCGCTTAATTTGGGTCATTACACACATTTGGATTTTTTTTTTTACATTTTTCTGAGGCAGTGTTGAACTGATTTTTCCTTGTGCATTTTTGCTTGGTTGGGGAGAAAGGGAGTTATACAAGAAATTCTGCCTTTACCTACCAATTTTATTTGTGGGTAAAATTGGTGCATTGGTAGGTCAATCCCTTTACCTACCAATTTTGACCAATAACCTATTGGTAGGTAATAGTTAGTCGAGAAAGGTATAATTACCTACGATTAGTATATTGGTAGGTAAAAATCGTGTGGGCCCCACAAAAAATGAGTCAGCATCATTGACCTAGTGTAACGCCCTGGATAGCCAAGACCATTACACTGTGTGTTTATAAAAGTGCTAGACTTTCTAATCAAGTCATCTAATTAAGAACGTGTTACTGAAACTATAAAGGAACTAGGGTTAAAATGTTTTGGTTTCAAAAGTCACATTTCTTATAAAGAAACATTTCCTGTTTACATGGGATCCCAAAAAAAGTTAAGATTAAAACCTTTTACAAAAGATTCAAGAACTAAATACAGCATTAGCCATATTAAGGCAAAACAAACAATTAGGCAATCTCTGTCCTGATCCACTCCTCGGCCATGTGATTAGTGCTCAAAAATATCATTTTATTAATCTTAAAGTGTAAAATTAATTAAGTTTTAATTAATATTTTCATGGATTTATTGTTATATATTTTATATTTGAAAATATTAATTTTAATTTAATTTGTGTTTAATTTTCAGGAAATAAAATATATTTTTGACACAAAGAAAAAGAAAGGAGAAAGAAAGAATTAAAATTGAAAAAAATGATGATAAAGTGGTATTTTTGAAGGAGAAATAGGCCCAAAATGGAGCCCAAACCCAAGTTTCAGCTGCTCCCTCTCGCTGCCACGTGTCAATCTGCCATTCGTCCACGCCAACCGATCCTCCAGAACGTGCCACGCGTCCCACCAGCAGCCTGACGAAGCCGCCGAGCCGCACGCCAGCCGAGCCGCCAGCTGCACCACCTGCCACCTGACGCTGCCACCCTGCCACATGTCTGACGTGCCAGCCAGCCCGAGCCAACCAATGCGTGCCACGTCGCCTGCTGCTCCCCCATGCCCCGACCAGCCGCCTGCCATGTTCCCCACGTCGTCAGTCCGTGTCTCCATTTTACCAGCAACCACTTCCCATTTTCATCAGCTTTTTGAGCCACTTTCCCCATTATTTTTTACACATTTTTACACGTTTTGAGCCTTATTTACACTATAAATAGAGGACCAAATGGGGTAAAAATGATATCAGATTGTGTAAGGAGAGTGTAGAGAGTATTGGAGAGAAAAACACTTACTTTTCCTATTTTTCTTTTACATTTTCTTGAGTGAAAACAATGCTTATTTTACGCTAAATTTTCTTGTGGAAAGGCTACAGTGGAGTTCATGTGTTACATTATATTTTTAATATATTGATTCTTTATTTTGTTCTTCATTTCTATATATTTGTTACAATTAAATTTATTTTCTTCTAATTTTTGTTCTAAATTTATTATTATCTTTTACATAAGTCTAGTCATGCTCTTCTTATATAATTTAGGTTTTTAATTTAATTTAGAATATTTGTTATATTATATGCTTTTTACTGCATTCTGCCATTGGTATTTTGTCGCTCTAAAGTATATAATATGATAGGTTTTAAAATTAGAAGTTAGTATAATTTAATTAAAGAACATATTTTAAGGTGAGCTTTAATATATATATATTTTCCAACTATAATTAATGGTGTAGAATTATAGTTGAGTATTATGAATCAATTTTTAAAATATATATATGTTTGCATGAATGAAACTTATGCCTTCCATACTTTCTTTCTGATTCTAATTCCTCGATTTTATTCATTTAATGTTTATATTCTTTTTCAAATTCACATTTTTCCAAAGTTTATGATTTTTAACTTACTAATCTTTCTTTTAATTTTGTATTTTACCTCTCTGTGGATACGACATAGCCCGATTACTACTGCGACCGCTTAGGAGTTTATTGGGCGATATCACCATGGCAACCGAACAACTGGCTATGTACATTCAACCCCACAGCTCTCCATCTTAGGGTTGGTCCAACTTGCCTTTGCCTTTACCTACACCACGTAGCACCCGTGAGCCAAGGCCCAGCAAGAAAACACAACAACAGAGCATAAGCATTCAACAGACAATCCAATATCTCATATTGCATAAACATGTTCTCAATCATAAAAACATTCAGAATAACCAAGTATTCAGCATATTAACATATCAACTCATATCATGCATCATTTCACAAGTGATAACTAGGGTTAGCGCCCTCAGGCTGCACCCTCCGTTATCCCACTGACTCCGGCCCACTTAAACCGAGCTCAGTAAATATTAAGCTGTCCTCGGCTACCAGTGGCCAAGCCGCGCCCTATGCGCAAATATTGTGTACGACACCCTTAGGCCGTTATCAACTGTCCCATGGCATAATACCATCATTGACATTATACAGATATTAGGAGCACTTAGTCCCATCACAAACATATAACCGGGTGCAGTTTTCTTACCTTTAGATTTGCTAGCTTTGTTCACTGTGATCCTCAAGCACGATCCTTCCCGAGCCCTAGCGCGAACCTAGCCACAATTATAGACCAAAGTCATAACCAGCCCTCAAGTCCATAACCTAGCTTCGAGACCAATCCCGAGCCCTTGGGAAGTCCTTATTCCACCAAACAGGGTGGTGGAATCGAACCCCGAACCCTTGGTCAAAAACCCTTGAAAATAACCCTAAAATCCCTTTCTGAACACAGGTAGCGCTACATCGCTCATTGGAGGGCGCTACAGCGCTACAAACAGAACCAAAATGCCCTCAGCAAACTTGGCCTAGTGCTACAGCACCCAAAGGCTAGTGTTGTAGCGCTAGTCACAGACAGCCAATGCTGCACTTTTCCTTCCTGCGATTTCCCCGAGCCAAACTTAACCAAAACTTCCCCAAACTTTCACCAAACTCCAAAATCAAGCTCACTAACATGTCCAACTCATCCCAAGCATCATAACCATACAAAGTCTAACCACATACACCCCTAATCCCAAAATTCACCATAGCTGCTCCTGGACTTCAGAACTCAGCAAAACACAATCAGAACTTCAAAGTTTAAAGCTTAGAATTTATACCTTTGATGGAAATTCGATTTCAAGTTAGCCTCTAGACCTCCTTAGCTTGTTCTTCCTCAATTCCTTGGCTTGAGTTCCCCTAAAATTCCCATCAACTTAGATTAGATACCATAATTCAAACTAGCCAAACCAGAAACTGAAAACTCCAAAGGCTTACCTCAAGTATTGGTGTGTTCCTGCTAACCCCTTGCCAACCCTTCAACCTTAGCTTAGTATTCTTGTTACTCAGCTTAACCTAGCTCCCTTCTGAGTTTTGCTCCAAGAAGAATGAAGAGATATGGTGAGAGAACCACAAACCGACCCTAAGAGAACTACTCTGTTTTCCTTCCTTTTCTTTTTCTTTCTTTTCCTTCTTTTCTTTCTTTCCTCAGCCTTCTACCTTTTTCTACAATTCCCACTAAGTATAAAGCCTCAACATACCTATCCCTTGCAAGCCAAATGACCATAATGCCTTCCCTTTTAATTTTAAACATTTAAGTTCATCTAGGGCGTTTTGGTCATTTCACCCCAATTCCCGCTAATTCCTCGAGTGTCTCTAATATTTTCCACTTACCTCCCGATACCTAATTAATCACCAATTATATTCCTCATTATCAAAATTAACCTCAATATATTCTCTAAATTCTCATTTATACCCCCAGGCTCACCCCGTGCCGGGTATAAATCCCTGCCGTGATTTTTACGATAATTTGCTCACTAGGATCGTCTCGAATCACAGATCACAGATATATCCACATAATAATGTGGTCTCAACAATTATCACATATATATACAATTATGCCCGCAACGGGCCAAAATTATGATTATGCCCTTTTAACCTAATCAGGGCCTACATGCATACTAATACACATAGTCATGCATCTCAAATATTCAAATAGTCATATAACATGCTTTAAATCATTAAATCACATATATTCCAATTATTCCCTCCCAGCACACTAATCAAGGCCCTTAAGCCCTATTAGTAAATTTGGGTTGTTACACCTAGTGTTTGACGTGGCATTATACGTGGCAAGTGATGTGGCACTCCATGTGGCACATGACGTGGCAATTATGTATCAGGAAAGATGACATGGAAAATGACGTGTCTTCCATCGTGGCAGATGATGTGGCACGTGACAATAGCTTATTGGGCCACGTGGCAGTGTATTAGGTTCGGACATTTACCTGCACTTAAATATGTGTAGGCAATAATTTAATTTATTAGTAGGTATTACATATGGCAGTAGCTTATTTGGCCACGTGGCTGTGTATTAGGTTCTCACATTTACCTACACTTAAATATGTGTAGGCAATAGTATAATTTATTGGTAAGTAGTATTGAATTATTATTTTGGAAAATATTTAAAATTAATTATTTATAGATGATAAATTAATTTAATTAATTAAAAAACAAACAACTTTTATAAAATTAAATAAACATATATTATAAAATGTTCAAACAAACAAACATAAAAGATAAAATGTCCATAATAATTTATCTTTTTCACCCTGAGTATTAGAGCGGGTTGGGGGGGGGGGGGGGGCATTTGGTCGAGGTGGTAGAACATGAATAGTAGAGCGAGTGATACGGAAATCTGGTTGTTGACTAGCCTACTGAGTATGAATGGTGGAATGAGTAATGCGACAAGGTTGTTGCCTAGCAGTATTAGACTCATCAACTAGTCCATCTTGTTGAGCATGGGCAATGGAACGAGTTGAACTACGTCCAGGTGCCATGATAACTAACAATTTTATAAAATAAAAAAAAGATTAGAATACATATATAGATTGTGATTGTTTATTCATGCATCATCGGCACGGGCATAACACCATCCCATTAGAGTTAATGGGCTCACTTGCAACACTTATAAATTCATTTATACCAACAACATATTCTGGTGATAACTTATCAAGTATGTTTATCCAACTTCGATCCATAACAAATCTAACTCTGCTGGTATTTTGACACCTTCCTAATAACAATAACTAAAAAAAAGTTAACAAGTTTGAATTTTATGAAACATATTATGTAGTTGACACAAATTTATAATTTGCATTTTATGAAATAAATTATAAAATTTTATTACCAAATGCGATTTTCTTAATCTTATTAATTTAATTTTTATCATAAAATAAATCATTTTATTTAAATTTTACCATAAAGTTTCTTTATTTTATTGATTCAAATTTTATCATAAAATCAATTTTTTAAATTACTTTATGATTTACATTTCATAAAATAAATTATAAAATTTTACTACTAAATGGGGAAACAATTTCTAAATTTTATTAATAAAGTCTTTTTATTTAAAATTTACCCTTATGCACACTATTTTTTTTAATTAAATTTATTAATAAAATCGCTTTATTTTATTTATTTGGAATTTTTAAAGATGAATGCTTTTAAAAATTAAAAAAAATTTATTTTTGGGTCATAAATTATTAATTTCAATAACATTTTAAAAAATTACCGTTTTGAAGTTACATTTTAAAATCAAATGAGTTGATCATTGAGAAAAAATTAAAAATTATAAAACATTAATGCTTTATTTGATTACTTTATGAAGACTTTTTTTAATAGAAAAAAACATGAGTACATTAAGTTTATCACTTGATGGAAAAAAATTTCATTAATAAGATAAACTTGAGGAACATGAGACAATTAAAGATAAACTTACTAAATATTCAATAATAAGCTTAAGATAATATACAAACTTTTGTACAATCTGAATATTTATACTTCTCATTCTTCAAAACTTAATACAATATTACATCATTATAAAATATCTCCACTTTGATCATCACAAAGATTTCAGAAATTTATATAATATGAATTATTAAGGGCATTTACATGACTTGGTATACTAATATATATATATATATATATATATATATGGGCACAAGAAGCCACATAATCACCAAACATAACCATTTTTAAACATCATTGGCCAAAAAAAAAAATTAAAACAAGACAGATAAAAAAAATATATAAATCAAGACACATCCAAAAAAAGATGCAGATTTTGAACATAGCGAACAAAGTAAGGTAAAAAGCATTTCTGAAAAACAAATAAGTGTTGCAAGTGATAGTTCATAACTCTCTGAGCATAAACAATACCCCAACACAAATAACAGTTCAAAGACTAAGGACAATTAAAAAAAAATGAACCAGAATATAATAATGAAAACATAAACCAGATTACAACAATGACACATAACTGAAAAACTCTAAACAAAATCACAGCTAAATAACAGTGAAACAACTCAGACCTGAAACACAGTAATCATCAAAACATAATTTTCTCAAAGCATAACAATGAAAACATAAACCAGATTACAACAATGACACATAACTAAAAAACTCTAAACAAAATCACAACTAAATTACAGTGAAACAACTCAGACCCGAAACACACTCGAAACACAGTAATCATCAAAACATAATTTTCTCAAAGCATAACATTCACAATGCCTCAGAACAACAATAACAAAGCCTCACAACAAAAATAACAAAGCCTCAGAAAAATGAATCATCATTAATCATTCAGATCAGTGGGGATTTAATAAAAAAAAATCATAGATTTATACCTCAAAGCCACCAAGCCAATTTTTCCGAAACTCAAAGCCACCAACAACCAAACTTCCAAAATTTTTACAGCCACCAATCCAACGTAAAAGCCACCATAAAAATCTCAAAGCCAGGCCAATCCACCCAATTCAAAATAATCAAAGCCTCTAAAGAAGCCAAAATCAAACTTTAAACAAAAAATCAGAGACATTACCAATAGTAATTACAAAGGAATTACACAAATTTGAAAATGAAAAACTACCCAAAGAAAACTGACCAACAAAGATGGAAGCGGCTCAGAGAACTCAACAACGATGGAGGCAGCTCAGATAACTCAACAACAATGGCAGAGGCTCAGAGAAGTGAACAACGATGGTGGCGGCTCAGGGGTTCAAAGGATGAGTGTGGCGGCTTGGAGATTCAAAGAAAAATGGCAGTGGCTCAGAGCAAGCATCGATGACCATGGACAGAGGTCTGAAAATGCCAGTCGACCTCGGAGAGTGGTCCAAAAATGGGAGAGATGTTAAGAGGGAGTATGAAAATGGAGAAGAGGTCGTGAGTAAAGGAGGCGGCTGATGAGAGATCTCATGAGAGGGAGTCAAAAATGGAGGGAGTCGAAAATGGAGAAGAACATCATGAGTGAGGGAGGCGGCAGATGAGAGAGTGAGAGTTAGATAAATGTTAGGGTTAGATAGATTTTAGGTTTATATAAAAAAATATATTAAATTAAAAATATTATTAATTAAATTTTAATTTATATAATTTTATAATTTATTTTTTAATATATATATATATATTAGTGCCACGTGTCACGTAGTGATACGCCCACATGTATTCGTCACCATATTCATCACATGTCAGCAGCCACATCACTTTTTTTTTGCAGCCACATCACCTTTTTGTTTAATCATGTAAAAATGGGAGGGAAAAATAAGTGGGAATCGTTAAAACATTTCCCTCAAAAAATAATCGTAGGTAAATCTAATACCTACCAATACTAATGGTAGGTAATAATAAATTTTATAGCCCCACACGTTTTCTTAAGGAATCCCCTACCAATAGTCGCTACGAAAATATAATTGTAGGTAAAAGAATTCTTTAGCTACCAATAAATATATGTAGGTAAATGCCAAATTTCTGGTAGTGTTAGTTTCGTTTGCTTATTATATATGCTATTGTTTTGGCCTTTTGCCATCTATGCTTGGGCTGATTTTGCATTTCATGATCCAATTTTGTATAGGGTGTAGAATTTTATTTCAAGTAAATCAATTCATGTTATGCGAGCAACTACTTTTGTTACGTTACTAGAGCTAAGTGGTTACGTAACTAAGTAATTAAAGCAATCTACTTGGCTTCTATACAATTGAGAGTATAATCTATTTTAAAGTTCTTTTGATTGGTATCTTATTGAGAAAGAACTAGGTTTAGATTCATTAAGTGAATTTTGGAATGAGCTGGCATAGGATATTATGTTTCTTGGTAATTGTTGTGTTCGTTGATTGGTAAATTGTTGAAGATATTGATATGAAATTGTTAATTTAAAGTTTTTTCTGGCTTTATTTTCCTGTTTTCCAGTGACAAGTTATCTTTCATTGCTAAACAGGAGTAAAAAATAGTTGACCCAAAGAAATTAGATTATAAATGCTCACCTTGTAGGCCTTTTTTTCGTTATGTTGAATAAGAATCAGGATCAGAAAGACATGGTAAAAGAAAAAGGGGTTTGGGACACTTTTAGGGATGAAAAATTGTACTATGAGAAGAAAACTCATAACATGGTTACTATCTAGGTTCAACATTGAAGATGGGTCTTTGGAGGTTCACAGCAAATAATTTCAGTTGGACAGTAAAATTTTTGGTGCTACCATGGGTGTTAAGGACGATGTTCAAGAGTTAGGCAGCGAAGATCATCCAAATGAGATGGGTGAAAGAACATCTATGCAATTTGTAGAGAATAAACTAAAATGTAATCAATCGATGGACATGTCTTTCATTCAAGACTTCCTATTGTTTCTTGAACTATTTTCCTGATATCGAATACGTCTCATTGTGTGTGAGTTTGAGGGTCATATAGTTGCCATAAATGACATGTTGCTGTCTCTCGGGTTAAATGGGTGTCGTTGTTGCACAAGTATCTCTGGAAAAGCCTATTAGGATTGGTTAAATACATAGTGAAATTGGTTAGGCAAAAAAATGTTCAAAATCCATAACGATTTCACTAAAGTCAACATGGAGGGTTGACTTCTAGTATAGCTTTCTATAAATTATCTTTTTAGGTCCAAAGTGTTTCTTTAGAGTATATAAGAGTACCCAAAAAGTTTGGAGGCATTTTTGGGAAAGTTTGGGTTTGTTCATTTGAGACTTTGGTGAATTGATCAATCTCCACTGAATATTTCTCGTTGTGTATGAGTTTGAGGGTCCTATAGTTGCCATAAATGACATGCAGCTGTCTCTCGAGTTAATTGGGTTTCGTTGTTGCACAAGTATCTCTGGAAGAGCCTATTAGGATTAGTTAAATGCATAGTGAAATTGGTTAGGCACAAAAAGGTTCAAAATCCATAACGATTTCACTAAAGTCAACATGGAGGGTTGACTTCTAGTATAGGCTTCTATAAATTATCTTTTGGGTCTAGAGTGCTTCTTTGGAGTATATAAGAGTACCCAAAAAGTTTGGAGGCATTTTGGGGCAAGTTTGGGGTCGTTCATTTGAGACTTTGGTGAATTGATGACTCTACACTCTTTCTCTTAACCCCCCCTCTCTAGCTTACAAAGATTACTGGTTTTCTTCAAGATCTTCATCAAGAAAGCTTGACTTGCATGAAGATTAAGGCTTGTAAATACTAATCTCATTCCAACTAATAGTAGCTTCAAACAATCTCTAAGGGGAGACTAGGAATAGAGATTTTTGGACAAGAAATCCAATTTGTGTCAAGCCTTCTATCATCTCCTTTGATTTACATAAAATCACAATCTTTATGATTTTATGTAACTAATTGTTTCTCTCCAAAGGTCCACACTATCACTTGATCTTATATGTGTTATTCCTCTACTATGAACTAGGTTGTCTTGGGTTTTGTTTTATTTGAATTATATAACATTAAAATTTTGTGCTAAACCATATCCCTAACAATAAAAAATCTCTTTCCCTAAACCCTAGTTTCATCTTCAAAGATTGTTTATTTATAAGATTCTTTCTCTAACCTAAACACTATGGAGGAAAGTTCCTTTTTACAAATTTGAAGGTTCATTACATAATTGACAAAGATTTAAAGACTTTGGGTGCTCCAAAGGATGATGATTCTCAAGAAGTGATCAAAGAAAGGAATGAAGCGCAAAGAAGATGAGCTCATATGCCGAGGCCACTTTCTCAATGTTCTCTCGGATTTCCTCTATAATATATACACCAACACGACATTGACAAAGAAAATTTTGGAAGCACTTGAGAAGAAATGCAAAACCAAAAAATAAGGTACTAAGAAATTCCTCATAACTCAATACTTGGAATTTAAATTTGTTGATGGAAAACCCTTACTCCCTCAAGTACATGAATTGCAAGTTATTGTAAATAACTTATCTACTCTTAGATAACCTTGCCAGAGTCCTTTATTGTGGATGGTATGATAGCCAAGTGCCTCCATCTTGAATTATTGCATCATGGGGGCATTGGATCACTCCCTTTGGTAATAAAAGATATGAGAACTGGAAAATAGATTACTTTGACTATGTTTTGATGAAGAAATCCAGCATGCTTGTGTTAAAGGGTATGGCCAAGAAATTAGGTTATTCTTAGCCTTTTGAGTTTCTATATAAGCCACATGGGAAGCATATTAATGTTGGGAAGATTATTATTGGGAATAAGGGAGTTTCAGAAATACTTGATGAAATGGATCTACAGAGAATATTAGAGGTTGAAATGTATTTGGTCCTTCCTGAGGCTACATTTGACGTGGAATGGAAGGAAGACCCCACTGTAGTACCCCATATACTTGATTTGACCCCTAAAAAATTAAACAAATGTGTGATTGAGGAGCTACAACCCAATAGTAATGTGGTGCCTGATTTAGTGGGTATACCTATAGACATGAATTTAGTTGATGATGCTAATGTTGAGCAGTCTGCTAGTGTTGAAATTGTGGAAGAGTCATCAGACATTGAAAACAGTGAAAATGATGATAAGGCTCACTGTGAGAATAATAATGAGGCACAATATGAGAGTGAATATGATTATCAAACTGGATGTGAAGAATATAATGAGGAAGACTTTTATATCCATTTTAATTTGGATAGTGAGGAAGCTGCTATTGAAATGGATGTTGGGGATAATGCACCCATACCTGAAGTTGGCACACAAACTCAAGAACCTCCTGAAGAGGTTATGGTAGATGAATCTCATGATAAGGAGTTTAAATATGTAAGCACTAATAAGAGAAGAATTCAAGTCAAATGCAAAGCTAAACAATGTCGTTGATTGTTGTATGTAAGTGTTTCAAAGGGCGCTGATAATACAAATTTCAAGGTGCAGACTTTAGTTAATAACCACAACTTTGGTTTGCTCTTTAATAGAAGTCATGTTGATGCTCCCTAATTATCCATGTTATTCTTAGAACAATTCAGAATCAATCCAAATATGAATTACCAGTCTTTTAGGGAAATGACATCTAAGATCAAATACTCACTAGGCCAAAGCAAAAATATTTCTTAAAGGTAGTGTTTTTGAGCAGTATGGTATCTTGGAAGATTACCACAACATGATATTGGCTACAAGCCCATGTAGCACAACCATCATCAAATCAAATATGGTAGAAGACAAAATGATATTTGAGAGGGTATACATTTGCTTAAAGGCTTGTGCAAAAGGTTTCAGATCTAGTTGCAGACCACTCACTGGTATTGATGGGTGCTTCCTCAAAGGGTATTGCAAAGGATTGCTTTTGGATGCAATAGGAATAGAAGTGACAAACTCAATGTACCCTATTGCCTATGTCGTCTATGAGAAGAAAAATACTAACACTTGGTTGTGGTTTTTAAACTTGTTGAAGGAAGATCTAGATATTGACACGCCTTCTCAGTTTTCTATGATGACTGATAGGTAAAAAGGGTAAAAGAATGTTGTTGGGACTGTTCTTGATGGAGCAGAGGTGAGAAATTGTGTGAGGCACTTGCATTCCAACTTCAAGTAGGACCACCCAGGTTTTTTTATTGAAACAACAACTAAGCAACCACTATCCCAGAATTTCAAAGGAAGAGAGAGCTAAGGGAAACCAATGAAAGTACCTACAATTGGTTGGCACAAAAGAATCCATCAAGGTGCAGGTCTAGGTCACATTTTATTGAAATGGTGAAATGTGACATATTATTAAACAATCTCTGTGAGTCTCTTAATGCTGCAATAATTGATGTCAGAGACAAGCTGATTGTTACATTGCTAAAAAAAATTTGTTATTGGCTAATGAGTCAGTTGTTTAACAAGAGGGAAAGTGTAAAGAATTGGATACATCCAGTTCATAAAAGAATATTGGAGATTGTGGAAAAGAATAAGCATATTACCAAGAACTATTTGACTACTAAGGGTGCAGCTTATCAATTTCAATTTGATTGCCCAAATAATGAGTCATTTGATGTTTATTTGCAAAATAGTACTTGTAGTTGTCGAATGTTTCAACTCACTGGTATCTAGTGTGGTCACGCATTGGCTGCCATATGGAAAAGTTGTTCAGATGTCATGGACTTTCTCCATAAATACCGTTACAAGAAGGAGACATTGCTTAAAGCTTATGAAGGAATAATTCACCCTATGCCAAGCCCTAAGCAGTGGCTAGAGACTGGTTTGAACCCTATATACCCACAATTTGCAACTAATCTACCAGGGAGACCAAAGAAAATAAAAGAAAAGAATGATTGAGGAAACAGAAAGAAAGAGCAGTTGGTGCAGCACAAGGTGGTCCCAGAACTCGGGCCAGACAAGAAAATTCTCAGCAACATGGTCCTTTAACTAGGTCCACACAACATGCTTAGACTGCTAGGATTAATTCCCTAAAAGCATGTAAATATATTTTATTGAATTTAAATAAAAGAACAATTTTATTATATTAGAATATTATAATTATTGTTTGAATTAGTTACATGATAATATCAAGAAAATTCCTTATTCATTCATGAGAATATGATCTTGTATTAGTACGAGAGAATTAAGATCATATATAATGAATAAAATAGTCAATAACATATTAAAGTATGGAATCTTAAATGAATGGTTACTAGTACGGTTTGCTAAGCATACGAGATGTGAATGATCTAGATTCAAATTACTGATGTGGATAGACATCTTAGTAAATCTTATGTATTTAATAAAGATTATATATGACAAGACCGATGAGAATTAATTATCTTTATAAACTTGTCGTTTGAAATAAAAATTTAATTCTTATCATAATTGTAGCGACCCAAATTCGCTAATAAGGCTTGGAGCCTTGATTAGTGTGCCTGGAGGGCAATAATTTTTATACTATATTAATCTATTTGATATATGTGATATAATTGTAATATATTTGTGAGGCACGTTCCGAGGCGGTCCTAGAGAGCTAATCCTCTTAAAGTCACAACGGGATTTAAATACCCGGCTCGGGAGGAGCCTAGGGGTATTTTGGGAAATTTTATAAATTTAGTTGGGGATATTTAATTAATGGTTATTGGCATTTTAGTGGTTTGAGTAACCATTGGTAACCAGTGAGGATAGCTACCCTAAGTGATAAAATGGTATTTTTGTAAGAGGATAAGAGAAGTCTAATTTGCCCTTGAGGATTAGATAGGGTATGGGTTAAATGGAGGGTCAAAGGGGTCTTTTGGCTTGGATTTAGATAACTACAGCTGAGAAGGGAAGCTATTCACGTTTTTACACTTAGACAAAACCTTGTTTTTGCTGAAAGTTAGAGAGAAATCAAGAAAGGAAGGAAAGGGGATTCTGAATTTTGTGGAGTCAAGAAGGGAGTTGAGGCCAGAAATTTAGAGGACTGCTTTACACACTGAGGTAAGAGAATTCTGAGTAATTATATTGTAAGATTCAATTAAGAATGTCAAGAATTGATAGTTAAAATGGTGTGTTTTGGTTTGGTGGATTCTTGGGGTGAATTATGGTTAGGTTCAGTTGGATGAGTTGAAATAAGCTTGGAATTTGGTTGGGAAGCAGCTCAAGGTTGAATCACCATTTGAGGTAAGAATTCTATGCATGATTGAAATTTATTTCTGGTTTGGTTTAGAATTTCTGAAGGCTGGTTTAAGTTTTGCAAAGACTGGTTTAAGTTTTGAGAATTTTGAACCACTAAGTGATTCTTGAGTTTGATTGTGTATTTAGGTTTGTTGTTGGTGTTTATGAGTTTCTAGATGGTTTATTTGAGGTTTTAAATTGAATTTGAGGCTTAGGCATGCATTGGGAGTGATTTGGCTCGGGGAAAATGCAAGGGAAAACCCTGAATTCTGGGTTTGCGAAGGGGTGCCGCGGCCCTGTTCTTCTGCGCCGCAGCGCTAGGCTGCAGCAGGGGACGAGGGCCATTCTAGGCGCCGCGGCCCTCATTGGAGGGCGATGCGGCACTAGACCATTTCTGGGTAAGGGAAAATTTCAATTTTAGGGCTTTTGCCCAGGGGGCTCGGGGGATGTTTCCGCTACTTTGTTTTTGGAAACGGGAGGTCCCGAGAGCACGGAATTGATCCCGGGAAATGGCTTTGGATTGGTTAGCATTAAAGAGTGTTTTATATATGTGTTGTGACTAGGTTTTCGGAGAGGCTCGGGATAGAGGACCGTGCTCATGACTTCAATGCACAAGAAGCTCGGGACACAGGTAAAAAAGATGTTGTACCCATAGAGCAGGGCGAGGCCCCATAGTTGTGTTGCAGGGCACGACCCTATATGATTATGTGTTGGGTGTAGCCCATTTAATATGTTAGTATGTGTTTAAGTTATGTTTAAATTATGTTGTGTATGCATATATGTGAATGATCGGCTAGGGCCGGGAACGGCGAAGGCCGAGAACGGCAAGGGGCCGGGAGCAACGTTTAGCACACGGAGTGCGAGTTGCCAGGGTAGGACCCTAAAGGATACCTGGGATATCCTTACAGTGTAGACCGCAACTCAGGGCCTGGTAAAGCGCCTGAGACGGCATGGTCGTATGTGTTTAGTTTAAGGATAAACTGGTTATATGCTAAATGGTTCATATGCATATGTTATTTGTTTATGTGGAGTTTTCTTGCTGGGCTTCGGCTCACGGGTGCTCTGTGGTGCAGGTAAGGGCAAGGAGAAAGTCAACCAGCCATGAGTATGGAGAACGTGATGCGACGCGTACATGTCAGGTCTGCCTTGCTGCCACGGCCAGGGGTATTTTTGGAAAGTCATTTGTAAAGAATTCTATTTTGTTGTTTAGTCGACTTTTAATATATTTTGAGTTGTAAATGTTTACAAACAGTATTTTGGGATCCCAAATGTCAATTATCTTATGAATTTCAGTAAATGGGTTTATTTTCAAAGTTTATGTTTTTACTTATGATTTAATTACACGTTTACCTTAAAACCTTGGTTAGCGAGTTATAAGTACGTTTTAAACTCACTTAGTAACGGCTCTAAGGAAGTAGGACGTTACAACTTGGTATCAGAGCGAGCCAAGGTTTATTTGTTCTGGAGATTGACCAAACATGTACGCTCACTGTTAGTGACAAGCTCGACTCAGGGTTGATTTGTATGGTTGATTAATATGCTTGAATATGTGCTTGAATGCCCTGTTTGCCTACTTATTATATAGAGCATGATGAATGAGTTAACATATGCATGATGCCAGGGCATGGCCCGTTGTGTGTTATATGCTATCTGTATGTTATCTGGATTGCTGGTGTGGTTGACTGTTGTGATTGGGAGGTGGTTTTGGACCTTGTTATCATGCCTGATAAGCTGCGTCATTGATTGAAGGCACATAGTTGTGATGCCTCGGCAATCATCTAGACCCCGTGGCAGTCGGGCCGAGGATGACAATCAGGGTCAGGACCCTCCACTTGCCCCACAGAATTGGCAAGAAATGTTTGCTAAAATGGAAGCAAGGTTGCAGAGAACAGAAGAAGAGCTTCGTCAGTTGAGGCAGCAGGCCCCTCCACAGTTCACTGGGCTGCCAATAGAGCAAGGTACAACGCCAGTGTCGGTTCAGCCTGTGGTTGAGAACATGTGGGAACCTCTGTATGAAAGATTCAGAAAGCAGCATCCTCCCACCTTTGAGGGTGGACCAGACCCACTGCGGGCAGAGCAGTGGATGAATATGGTTTCCTCTATCTTGGATTTCATGAGGGTTGAGGGAAACGAGAGGGTTGCATTTTCCATTTATATGTTCAGAGAGGATGCCCGCATCAGGTGGGATGTTGTAGTTCAGAGAAGGAACGTGGCAGTCATGACCTGGGAAGAATTCAAGAATATCTTTAACGAGAAATATTACAGTGTGGCAGTCCGAGCTGCAAAGGTTGACGAGTTCATCAACCTGACTCAGAACCGGTTAACTGTGACAGAGTATGCTTTGAAATTTGATAGATTGGCGAAGTTTGCACAAGATTTAGTGCCGACTGATGCGGCAAGGAGAGACAGATTTGTGTGAGGGCTGAATGTTATGATCGCTCGTGATGTGAAGATCACTTTGGATCCAGTGACTACTACCTATGCTCAGGTTGTGGACAAGGCCCTTATAACTGAGGGGGCCGAGGATCAGATCTGGAAGGAAAGCGCTATCAGGCACGACGCAAGGAGGACAGTGCCTCCTTTTGTGGGATCCATTCGGGGTGGTGGCCTCAGTGAGCAGAAGAGGAAAGTCTCAGATTCTTTCGTTCCTCCCAGTTCTGATAGGAGGGCGCGGGGTACTTTTAGTGGCCGTCAGGGAGCAGGTGACAACTGGAGGAGTTTCCCAGTGTGTCCTCGGTGCAGACGACGACATCAGGGTGAGTGCAGGATCAGGGCCTGCTTTGTTTATGGGAGTGCCAATCATTTGAAGAAGGACTGCCCACAAGTCAGGAAGGAGGAGCCAAAGCAGGGAGACAGTCTCGCTCCTGCCAGAGTGACTCAGACTGAGGCGGAGGCTAGTCCCTCAATTGTGACAGGTCAGATTTCTAGTGCTGGGTCTTTGTTGACTGCATTGTTTGATTCGGGAGCTACCCACTCGTTTGTGTTTGCTAGGGTGATAGATCGGCTGTGTAGACCTAGTATTGTGTATGCTAAGGGTTTCCAGACTTTGTTGCCAACTGGGGAACTGGTAGTCTCTAGGAGATGGATTAGAGCTTTACCAGTAGAGGTAGATGGTAGGGAATTGTATGTTGATCTGATTGAGCTTGCGATGGATGATTTTGATATAATCTTGGGAATGGATTGGTTAGTAAAATATGGGGCAACGATTGACTGCAAGCGTAAGATGGTGACTTTCGAACCAGAAAGGGAGGTGCCCTTTGTATTCGTGGGGATGTCTAGTGGACCGCTAATACCTATTATTTCAGCATTGAAGGCTAGAGACCTGATGCAGGAAGGTTGCATAGGATTCCTAGCAAATGTTGTGGACACCTAAGGTTGAGTCGGTTAGACCAGGTGAGACTAGATTGGTGTGTGAATTTCTAGACTTATTTCCAGCAGATCTGCTAGGCTTGCCGCCGCAGCGGTAGATTGACTTTGTTATTGAATTAGCACCAGGGGTAGAGCCAGTGTCTAGGACGCCTTACAGAATGGCTCCAGCGGAGTTAAAGGAGTTGAAGATTCAGTTGCAAGAATTGCTTGATTTGGGGTTCATCAGACCGAGTTTCTCGCCATGGGGTGCTCCAGTGTTGTTTGTTAAGAAGAATGATGGATCTCTTAGGATGTGCATTGACTACAGGGAGCTAAACAAGCTGACTATTAAGAATAAGTATCCACTGCCTAGGATCGATGATTTATTTGATCAGTTACAGGGGAGTACGGTGTTTTCTAAGAATGATCTCCAGTCAGGTTACCATCAGTTAAGGATTAAAGAGGAGGACATACCAAAGACCGCTTTCCGAACGAGGTATGGACATTATGAATTCCTGGTTATGTCCTTTGGATTAACCAATACCCCAGCAGCTTTTATGGATATGATGAATAGGATTTTCAAGGATTATTTGGATAAGTTTGTGATTATATTCATCGACGACATCTTGGTGTACTCTCAATCAAAGACAGAGCACGAGCAGCATATGCGGTTGATTTTACAGTGATTAAGGGAGCATAAGTTATATACTAAGCTCAGCAAGTGTGAGTTTTGGCTACTACAAGTCACGTTTCTGGGTCACATCGTCAGTAAGGAGGGGATTCTGGTTGATCCAAGTAAGATTGAGGCAATTAGAGATTGGCCTAGACCGAGCAATGTTCCAGAAGTAAGGAGTTTTCTAGGTTTAGCTGGATATTATCGGCGGTTTGTTGAGGGGTTCTCCAGAATAGCTACGCCTTTGATAGAACTAACAAAGAAGAAGACAAAGTATGTCTGGACGGACAGATGTGAGAACAGTTTCAAAGAGTTGAAGCGGCGACTGATCTCTGCACCAGTATTGAGTTTGCCAACAGATAATGAGAAGTTTGTAGTTTATTGTGATGCGTCCAAACAGGGTTTGGGGTGCGTGTTAATGCAAGCTGGTAAGGTGATAGCCTATGCATCGAGGCAGTTAAAGGAGTATGAGCAGAGATATCCTACGCATGATTTGGAGTTGGCAGCGGTGGTGTTCGCACTTAAGATTTGGAGGCATTATTTGTATGGTGAGAAGTGCGAGATATATACCGACCATAAAAGTTTGAAGTATTTCTTTACTCAGAAGGATCTAAATATGCGCCAGAGACGGTGGTTGGAGTTGGTTAAGGATTATGATTGTGATATCCTATACCATCCTGGGAAGGCTAATGTGGTGGCTGATGCATTGAGTTGGAGAGGTCCAAGATAGCTGTTTAGTTCAAGGCGAATATCTGATAAGCTGGCTGAGGAGATGACTAGAGCAGGAATAGAGTTGGTGGTTGGCCGATTAGCCAACATCACTCTTCAGTCTACACTCCTTGAGAGGATCAAGGAGGCGCAGGGGAAGGATTCCCAGTTGAGAGGTCACAGAGAGAACGTCTTAGTCGGAGTGGCTAAGGACTTTTCCATTTCAGAGACGGGGTTACTGAAGTACGAGGGTCGGATTTGTGTTCTGATGGACTCTGCTATCCGGCGGGAGATTCTAGATGAATCACATACCACTCCTTATTCTTTGCACCCGGGTACAACGAAGATGTACCAGGAGTTGAGAGTTTTGTATTGGTGGTCGGGCATGAAGAAGGATGTGGTGGATTATGTGGCCAAGTGCTTAACTTGTCAGCAAGTCAAGGCTGAGCATCAGAGACCAGCAGGGTTGCTGCAGCCTCTGGGGATTCCAGAATGGAAGTGGGAAGATATCACCATGGACTTTGTGGTTGGTTTTCCAAGGACCGTGGGATAGCATGACTCGGTGTGGGTGATTGTGGATAGGTATACCAAGTTCGCCCACTTTTTGCCTGTCAGGACGAATTATACTGTGGAACAGTATGCTGAATTATATGTGAAGGAAATTTTTCGACTTCATGGAGCTCCGAGGTCGATAGTGTCTGACAGACACCCCACCTTCACCTCCAAGTTTTGGGAGAGTCTGCAGAAGGCTATGGGCACGCAGTTACGGTTTAGTACCGCTTACCATCCTCAGACCGATGGACAGTCTGAGAGGACGATTCAGATATTGGAGGACATGTTGCGAGCCTGTGTGTTAGACTTAGGGGGATCTTGGAGTAAATATCTCCCTTTGATTGAGTTCTCATATAATAACATCTATCAAGCGACTATCGGAGTGGGCTTCATATGAGATGTTATACGGGAGGAAGTGCAGATCACCTATCCATTGGGACGAGACTGGTGAGAGAAGTTATTTGGGACCTGAGATGGTTCAGAGGACCAATGAGAGAATTGAGAGGATTAAGGCATGGATGCTCACCTCCCAGAGTCGCCAGAAGAGTTATTCGGACCTAAAGCACAGGAGCGTAGAATTTCAGGTTGGTGACCATGTATTTCTTAGGGTTTCACCTCTGAGAGGGGTGAAACGGTTTGGTGTTCGGGGCAAGTTGAGACCTAGGTTTTTTGGACCCTTTGAAATTCTGGAATGGGTTGGGGAGGTAGCTTACAGGTTAGCAATGCCTCCAACCTTATCGGGGGTTCATAATGTTTTTCATGTGTCCATGCTCCGGAAGTATGTATCAGATCCGACACACGTGTTGAGTTATGAGAGTTTGGAGCTGGACCAGGATTTGTCCTATGAGGAGAAGCCAGTTCAGATTCTTGACCAGAAAGATAAAGTCTTGCGGAGCAAGATTATCGCCTTAGTGAAAGTGCTGTGGAGAAACAGCAAGGTTGAGGAGGCAACGTGGGAACTTGAATCGGACGTGCAGGAGCGTTACCCCGAGTTGTTCAGGTAATTTCGAGGACGAAATCTCTGTAAGGAGGGGATAGTTGTAGCGACCCAAATTCGCTAATAAGGCTTGGAGCCTTGATTAGTGTGCCTGGAGGGCAATAATTTTTATACTATATTAATCTATTTGATATATGTGATATAATTGTAATATATTTGTGAGGCACATTCTGAGGCGGTCCTAGAGAGCTAATCCGCTTAAAGTCACAACGGGATTTAAATACCCGGCTCGAGAGGAGCCTAGGGGTATTTTGGGAAATTTTATAAATTTAGTTGGGGATATTTAATTAATGGTTATTGGCATTTTAGTGGTTTGAGTAACCATTGGTAACCAGTGAGGATATCTACCCTAAGTGATAAAATGGTATTTTTGTAAGAGGATAAGAAAAGTCTAATTTTCCCTTGAGGATTAGATAGGGTATGGGTTAAATGGAGGTTCAAAGGGGTCTTTTGGCTTGGATTTAGATAACTACAGCTGAGAAGGGAAGCTATTCACGTTTTTACACTTAGACAAAACCTTGTTTTTGCTGAAAGTTAGAGAGAAATCAAGAAAGGAAGGAAAGGGGATTCTGAATTTTGTGGAGTCAAGAAGGGAGTTGAGGCCAGGAATTTAGAGGACTGCTTTACACACTGAGGTAAGAGAATTCTGAGTAATTATATAGTAAGATTCAATTAAGAATGTCAAGAATTGATAGTTAAAATGGTGTGTTTTGGTTTGGTGGATTCTTGGGGTGAATTATGGTTAGGTTCAGTTGGATGAGTTGAAATAAGCTTGGAATTTGGTTGGGAAGCAGCTCATGGTCGAATCACCATTTGAGGTAAGAATTCTATGCATGATTGAAATTTATTTCTGGTTTGCTTTAGAATTTCTGAAGGCTGGTTTAAGTTTTTCAAAGACTGGTTTAAGTTTTGAGAATTTTGAACCACTAAGTGATTCTTGAGTTTGATTGTGTATTTAGGTTTGTTGTTGGTGTTTATGAGTTGCTAGATGGTTTATTTGAGGTTTTAGATTGAATTCGAGGCTTAGGCATGCATTGGGAGTGATTTGGCTCAGGGAAAATGCAAGGGAAAATCCAGAATTCTGGGTTCGCGAAGGGGTGTCGCGGCCCTATTCTTCTACGCCGCGTCGCTAGGCTACAGCAGGGGACGAGGGCCATTATGGACGCCGCGGCCCTCATTGGAGGGCGCTGCGGCGCTTGGCCATTTCTGGGCAGGGGAAATTTTCAATTTTAGGGCTTTTGCCCAGGGGGCTCGGGGGATGTTTCCGCTACTTTGTTTTTGGAAACGGGAGGTCCCGAGAGCACGGGATTGATCCCGGGAAATGATTTTGGATTAGTTAGCATTAAAGAGTGTTTTATATATGTGTTGTGACTAGGTTTTCGGAGAGGCTCGGGATAGAGGACCGTGCTCGTGACTTCCGTGCACAAGAAGCTCAGAACACAGGTAAGAAAACTGTTGTACCCATAGAGCAAGGCGAGGCCCCATAGTTGTGTTGCAGGGCACGACACTATATGATCATGTGTTGGGTGTAGCCCATTTAATATGTTAGTATGTGTTTAAGTTATGTTTAAATTATATTGTGTATGCATATATGTGAATGATCGGCTAGGGCCGGGAACGGCGAAGGCCGGGAACGGCAAGGGGCCGGGAGCAACGTTTAGCACAGGGTAGGACCCTAAAGGATACCTGGGATATCCTTACGGTGTAGACCGCAACTCAGGGCCTAGTAAAGTGCCTCAGACGGCATGGCCATATGTGTTTAGTTTAAGGATAAACTGGTTATATGCTAAATGGTTCATATGCGTATGTTATCTGTTTATGTGGAGTTTTCTTGCTGGGCTTCGGCTCACGGGTGCTCTGTGGTGCAGGTAAGGGCAAGGAGAAAGTCAACCAGCCATGAGTATGGAGAGCGTGACGCGACGCGTACATGTCTGGTCTGCCTGGCTGCCACGACCAGGGGTATTTTTGGAAAGTCGTTTGTAAAGAATCCTATTTTGTCGTTTAGTCGACTTTTAATATATTTTGAGTTGTAAATGTTTATAAACAGTATTTTGGGATCCCAAATGTCAATTATCTTATGAATTTCAGTAAATGGGTTTATTTTCAAAGTTTATGTTTTTGCTTATGATTTAATTACACGTTTATCGTAAAACCTCAGTTAGCGAGTTATAAGCACGTTTTAAACTCACTTAGTAACGGCTCTAAGGAAGTAGGGCGTTATAATAATAGATGATCATTTGTAGATCAGCCTAAATCCTGAGTATTCATGAACTCTTGTTTGTATTTATTGGATCTTTTGATTCACCCGTTAAGGTTTCTTAGTATAATGAGGCTAATGAATTTTGTTTTGGAGATTCAATATCATGGATGGCTGGGAACATGAATTACAATAATGGAATTCATACTTTCCTACCGGATTGAATATTGGTTCCCTTAAGGATTAATTATGGAACCGAATAGTTATTGAGCTCAAATATATAATTTGATTATAGATTAATTATTCGCTGGTGAATTAATGGTACTTAAGGATCAAGAGGTAATTAGAAGGGTAAAATGGTAATATTGACCAGCTCTAATTAATGAACCAATAAATGGAGGACATGACTACATTTATTTATTATATCAATGGACTACAAGAGAAAACTCTGTAAATACTTAGAGTGCAATTGTGACATCCCGAGTTTTGAACACTCGTAAGTAGCCAGTTATAGCCAGTGAAGAATTGTATTGAATATTATTTCGATAAATTATATTATGTAAAATTGCGTTATTTTGTGAATTTTATAGCCGTTGTGCTAATTTGGTAAAGGGTTTAGGCCTATGCAAAGAAAATTAGCCTCAGACCGAGGGGCAAACCCTAATAATGGAAAAATCTCGAATTAGGTAAATAAGGAATACTATGACATAAAAACATTTGGCAACGGGGACTGTATAGTCGAGTCAATAAATTTAAGAAAAATTGATTGAGGATTTAATTCCAATCAACCGGGCTTAAGAATGAGAATTTCTTGCTCGAGCCTCTAAGAGCATTTTGGTCAATTTGGGAAAAATTACCAAAATTATGTGATATGTGACAAAATTTTATTTTGGGTCACATTTATTTTAATTAATTAAGCTTGAAGATATTTAAAAACCATAGGGTAAGAATTTAGGGAATTTTAGAGAGTGAAATTACTAAAGGGCTCTTGAGTGCCTTAAAGTGAGGTAAAAATAGGCAATGGCATAAAAGTCTTTTCCAAGGGAGGAGAGAGAGTGTGATGGGCAGCTATGCTATCCCCTAGTGCACTCAAGTGCCTAGGACACCTACCCTAGGGAAGATCAAGAGACTATCCTAATCATTAGTGCCCTCTTCCACATTTTTCCTTAATCCTTTTTTTTTCACAAAAAACTATTCACTTTCTCTCAACCTATTTCCTCTCAAGCAAGATTTCTCTCTTCCACTCTACACTCCCAAAACTGAGAGCTCCCCAAGCCTCCATGGCTGCATTTCTTTCCTCTCCTCAAGCTTAGTCACTCCCTCTCCATTGAAGGAAAGAGAAGCTCAAGGAAGACTAGTGTACAAGTAAGTCTGAAACCTTGTCACCTTGTTTCCTTTCTTCTTCAAGTTCGAAACCCTAAGGGGTGGGATATGCATGCATGTGATCTAATGGCCATGCATGGCATGAATATTGTGTTCTAGGGTTTAAGGGAGGTTTTTCTAGTAGGATCTCAAAGTTGAAGCTCTTTTGGTGACCTAGTGAAAAAAAGGTAAGGGTTTCTAGAGATTTTTATGTTTTTTCCATCATCTAAATCTTCTACCCTAACTCTCTCTTAAAAATATGCATGTGGGACTTTGGGGCTCGGTTTGAGTGTATAGAACACAAAGTGGAAGTTTGAGAAGATAAGGAAAACACATCTCCAAAAGCTAGAACTATCAAAGGTAGAAATTTTTTATTGTTCTTGAGTATTTTTGGTTTATATTGGTAGATCTGGTTGCATAGGTTATTTTATTGGTTTTTTGAGTTTAGTTTATGCTTGAGGGTTAGATTGGTTGATTTGATGATTTGCATGCATGCATGTGGCTAGGGTTATGCTAGATGTGCTTATTGTTGCTAAGTTGTGTAAAAATGCATGTTGCCAAGATTTCGTGGTCTGACTTCCAACGGGTCAGATCGTACCCTAATTCCTCTTTTTGTGAAAATAATTTATGTGGTATCATAGTTCTTTATGAGCACTTTAGTTTAGGCTTTGGAAAATCATAAAAATGGATTTTTTTTTAAACCCAAGTTATGCACTTTTTGGCATTATGATGCAAATGTGGAAAATTTATAGGGCAGCATGCACTGCCCAGATTATTTTGAATGTTGAATGGGTTTTACTAATCTAAAATCTATGAAATTTGGTAGGATGTTATTTTAAACATGTATAAGGTTCACTGTAAAATTTCAGAGGAAACAGTAATATGGGTAAATAGGAATGATTTTTCAAAATTTTCCCTAACAATCTGGAAACAAAACTCCTGGGCAGCAAGCACTGCCCAGATTGCTTTAAACTTTTTAATGGGTTCTACCACTCCAAAAATTATGAAATTTTCAAGGAAACTAATTTATACGTGTATAAAGATCCATGTAAAATTTTATAAATAACCGGGCTACTTTGTAAGAGAAATTATTTTTCAAAGTACCCTAAAAACCTGGGAAAATCTTCTGGGCAGCAGACACTTCCCAGATTTCTTTATATATTTGAATAAGTTTTTCCATCCCAAAATTTATGAAATTTTGTAAACAATTAGCTGAGATATTTATCAAGAACCTTGTAAAATTTTAGAGAAAAATGTGTCACTGTTTAAGAGAAATAATTTTTCTAAGTTTTCCCTAAAATCAGGAAAAATGGTAATTTCGAACCCTAACGAAAGATGAGTTTTGGGAGGTTAGTTCTCCTAGCCTAAAACAAGTTTTGGCGCGAGAATGTCACCTATTTCCCATCCTTAGGACACATAATACGTTAACAATAGTTAAGGGTTTTGGTCAAAAACTCAATTTAGAGAAAAAGCTTAAAAACGAGATTTTATCACTTTAAAACGAATAGTGAAAAAGTAAAGTTTCGGAAATGAAAAGAAGTAGTTTTTTCATAGATAGCTATAGATTTGGAGATGTAACCAATCCCAAATCAGCTTAAGTTTATGTAAAATTGATTTTTACCATTTTCTAAGTTAAGGGCCCAAGTGCCCTTCTTTAAAAAATGACATAAAATGAGATCCTAGGTTATGGAATAAAAATGGTAAGAAATGGAAGTTAGGTTTTATAAAACCGTTAATAGAAAAGTATTAACGTCGACAAATATTAATTGGTAAAGGGCCGGAAAGTGATATTTTGGTAAAGGATAGAAAATGGTAAACTTCCTAAGAGAGCGAAAAGTTAATGATAACTCTACAAAATCGACTAAGTTTACAACTTTTTTTGTGCTAATTGTTGCTTAATTCTTGAGTTTTTAATTGATTTATTAAGGGGAAATCTACAAAAATGTACTAAAAGTTAAAAAAAATATGAAAAATACGGTATATTACAAAAATACGGAATTTTTGGATAAAAACACGGAGTGGCAAAAGTGTAAATACGGAGTGACTTTTAAATCTTAAATAAAAGCAGTAAAATATAATGTTTGTGATCAACGTTTACAAATTTGTAAATATCTGTTACAAAATTGTAAATATCTTTTACGTGTTTGTAAATAATATTTACAAAAATTAGTTTTAGAATTATTTTGTACATAAAACTTACGAACAAAATCGTAACTAATTTTTTATTTTTGTAACAATAGTTTACAAATCTAGTTTCATAACTAGGAAAGATATTTTTGTAACTAACATTTACGAAAATAATTTATAGTTAAGAAATCGTAGCCGATATTTACATAAAAATATTATAATTTTCCATATGTTACAATATTGTACCAAAAAATTACAGTTCACATCAAATTTATATTATACAACTTAAAAATATAAATTTAAGATATTCATTATTTATAAAAACACTTTATTATATATATATATATTTATATAAAAATACAGTTAGAGAGTAGTGAATTACAATAATTTTATATATAAGTTTTACATTTTTGTAACAACAGTTTGCAAAACTAATTTCACAATCAAAAAGTTTATTTTTGTAACTAATATTTACATAAATATTTATAAATTTATTTAACATGATTGTTACAAAAATTTACAAAATTATTTTTTTAACTTTAAAATATATTTTTACAACAAAGCTTAAATTTTGACTAGATTAAGATTTTAGTTTATCATTGAGTGTAGATTTGACTAGCTATGATTTTCAAAACAATATAATATTTTTTATCACTATCTCTCCTACTACTATTAATATATGTTACAAAAATTTATGAATATATATATAATAAAATTGAAAGATCATTTATATCAATTTAAATAAAAATAGGATTGTAAACAAATTAAATATAAAAAGTAATATTAATGGAGTGAAAAAACAAGTGAAAAATGACATATTTAATTAGAAATTGTATGTATGATACTAAGACAATAAAATAATAAAGTAGAAAATAGTTGATATTAGAGAAAACCCTAGCCTCTTCTGGGCTAAGAGAAGATAGTTCCTCTAACTCAGGTCAATGGATTAGTTAGACTAATAGATGTGTGTCAGCAAATTTTTTGGTTGTTGGCAAATGAGGGTATACCATGACCTCAGTCTTATTATGATGGTATTTTAGTCTAGGGAAGATATAGTAATCACCGTATTTTGGTAATTAATTTACATTACCGTATAAATCAAATTTTTTTTTCAATTACTGTAGGGAATGTAATTTTCCCTTTATTAAGTTTTTAAGTAATTTTGAATTTATTAGTCTTATTTTGATTTTATATATTTTTGTGTGTTTTTATAGTTATTTGGTTGTAAAATATTGTAGTTAATTATTTGAATTATTGTTGTTTAATTTGAGGTAAAAAAATGTTGTATTATTGAACTTAAATGTGAAATATAAATTAAGTTATAATTAATATTTTCAAAGAATTAAATTGATTTATTTTATAGTTGAAAATATTTTATTATGATTTATTTTATATTTATTTTGTAGGGAATTTATGGCACTTTTGCTCTTGAAAAGAAGAGAAAAGAAAATAAAGGTGGTAGTTTTGAAAGAAAATAACAAGAAAAAAGTGGCATTTTTCTTAGGCCCAAGGAGGCCTGCCCAAATCCGGCTCATTTGCCTCCAGCTGAAGCAGCTTCCTCACCCAGCTGTTGGAGCCAGCTGCCCTCCTTCAGGCCCACGCCTGCGTCTCTCGGTCCAATAAACAGAAGTGTCACCCATGCCAGCTGAAGCCCAATCCAGCCAGCTCCTCAGCCCACCTCCAAGCAGTCTGCCCAGCCGTGCAACACCAAAATTCACACGCCACAGCCAGCATCTCCCCCAACCGTGCGCCTCTACCCAGTTGAACGTCTCCACCTCAGTACCCAGCTGCATCCTTGCCTTCACAGCCCACCGTGGGCCACCCAATTCATCCAGCCGGTCCACCATCTCCACCTCAGCACCCAGCCGCCTGCCACAACCCACCAAGCCCCTTTTGTGTTTATTTTGAGCCCAACAAAATCACTTTTGTACCCTTGTCCCCTTTGCCAAAAATACCATTTTTTTACCCAAACTTTTCTACACATTTTACCCCAAAATATTATCATTACACCCTATAATTTACCCTTATTTGCCATATTATAATTAATTAAATTAATTTAAATTGATTATTTTAATACACTTTTTTTGGCTATAAATAAAGGGACTTAGTGCATATTTTAGAGGAGGTTACCATACCACAAGTTCTACACTTTCAAAACCTCTCAACTCTCTTCATCTTTTTCTTATTTTTGGTCATTTTTCCTATGAGTTTTTAGAGGAAAATTTTGGGGGTTTCTCCTCCAAATTTTCCTATTTATGTTTGTAAATTTTAGTTTGTATTTGCTATTTTAGTTATGTGTTTCTAATCTTTTTAAGATTATTAAGGTGATGATGAAACAATATTTAACTAGATAGTATTTATTTTGTATGTTGATTTCCCATTTTGTGCAAAAAGTTTATGGAATTTTCTTCTTCAAATATCTTCTTTCATCTTAAATATCATGTATTTTGGATTGTTAGCACATATTTACACTTTGTTCTTTATTAGTGCAAAAACATAATATTCTTTGTGTAAGATGTGTCATTAAATTGTACACATCCATGCTTAGAACAAAAATATTATGTTTTTCCTTATAAATAATGTTCATTGATTTATTTGTTATTTCATTAGATTGATTTACACTAAATGCTTTGAAATTATAATTTTGAAAAGTGGAGAAAAATCTTATCTTTTTAGAAGTAATTTGTGCTTAAAATTATAAATCTATTTGGGAAATGATAGTTTGATTTACTTTAACTATCACTAAAACTTGGGAATTAATGTACTTATAAATATTATTGAACTTATATTTTGTGGATTCTAATCCTTAATAATATTATTTTACCTTCTTGTTTACAATTATTAATTTAGTAATATATATTGTCTTTAATTTCTATATTATTGTCTTTTATTTTATTTTCATTCTACAAACATCTCATCAATCTTTGGAACTAGGTTATAATTTATTAATTTTGGTTTAAAATAGTTTTCTTTTCGATTTTAGACAACCCCTTTACGTTCGATCTCGTGCTTACACAAACACTATATTCCATATACGATTCGTGCGCTTGCGAGTATAAATTATTAAAACATACCCGTTTTGGGTCCATCAAGCTTTTGGTGCCGTTGTTGGGGAGTTGAAAGAAAAGAAACAAAATTTATCTCAAGGTTAGTGAATTCTTCTACTAGTTATTTTAATTTTTGCACTTAAAAAAAAATAAAAATATATATATTTATATAAAATCTAAAAAAAAGATAAAAAGAAAATTTGGGACGGTTCTACCACCCCTAATAAAAAATATACTTATATTTCTATATTTATTGTTTTTTTAGTTGACGACACTTGTGCCTCCTATCTATCTTTTTAATTTTTATAGTTGACGGCACTTGTGCCTCCTATTTATCCTTTTAATTTTTATAGTCGATGACACTTGTGCCTCCTAATTTTGTTATAATTTTGTAGCAATTTATCTTGTTGTTATTTTTATTTTTTTATTTTTGCAAGTTACTAGTTGATGGCAATTTTGCCTCCTAGTCTTTTATTTTATGTTTTAGTTGATGGCACTTGTGCCTCCTAATTTTTTCCTTATTTTTGTTATGGTTGATGGCATGCTATGCCTCCCTACTCTTGCCTAATTTTTTATAGTCTTATTTAATTTTACATTATTCTTCGTTGTCTTTGATCATATTATTGTGAAAAAAAAAACTTGAAAAGAAAAAAAAAACTTAAATCTTGTCCTAGCTCTTGTTTTCATTTCTTAATATTGTTTATGTTATCTTAATTTAATTTAATTTTTTGTGTTTAGTACTCTTCTTAATTTCTGTTATAATTTTAAAAAAAAATCTCTTGAAATGGATCATTTTAATTATAGTTGGAATTCTGAGTACAACTATTATGAACAATCAAATTTAAATTATGGAGAAACTAATGATATGTATGATATGCATGAATCCTTTGATATCCCATTTGCCCCCACCTATAATCCAAATTTTTCATGGAGTCATACTCAGTCTCCAATAGGGCATGAATTCAACATGCATAATCAAAGGCATGCCAAATCCGACCTATCATATCCCATTCAACAAGAAACGAGTCCATCTTTAGAGGATACCCTACACCAGTTCATCCAATCAACCTACAAAATCTTACAAGCCCTGTAACGCCCTACTTCCTTAGAGCCGTTACTAAGTGAGTTTAAACGTGCTTTTAACTCGCTAATCGAGGTTTTAAGGTAAACGTGTAATTAAACCATAAACAGAGTCGTAAACTTTGAAAATAATTCCATTTACTTAAACTCATAAGACGTTTAACATTTGGGATCCCAAAATACTGTTTATAAATATTTTCAACTCAAAATATACTTTAAGTCGACTATACGACAAAATAGGGTTCTTTACAAGCAACTTCCAAAAATACCCCTGACCGTGGCGCCTAGGCAGACCAGACATGTACGCGTCGCCTCACGCACTCCATACTCATGGTCGGTTGACTTTCTCTTTGCCCTTACCTGCACCACAGAGCACCCGTGAGCCGAAGCCCAGCAAGAAAACTCCACATAAATAAATAACATATGCATATATACCACTCAGCATATAACAAATTCGCCAACAGGTTAAACACATACGGCCAAGCCGTCCCAGGCGCTTTAGAAGGCCCTGGGTTGCGGTCTACACCGTAAGGATATCCCAGGTGCCCTTTAGGGTCTTACCCTGGCAACTCGCACTCCGCATGCTAAACACTGCTCCTGACCCCTTGCCGTTCCCGGCCTTCGCCGTTCCCGGCCCTAGCCGATCATTCACATAAATGCATACACAGCATAATTAAAACGTAACTTAAACATATACTAACATAATCAGTGGGCTACACCCAACACATAAACATATAGGGTCGTGCCCTGCAACACAACTATGGGGCCTCACCCTGCTCTATGGGTACAACAACTTTCTTACATGTGTCCGGAGCTTCTTGAGCACTGAACCCTCGAGCACGGTCTTCTAGTCCGAGCCTCACCGAGAACCTAGTCAAAACACATACAAAACACCTCCCGGGTATTAAATCCCGTTGTAACTTTGAGTGAAATAGCTCTCTAGGACCGTCCCGGAACGTGCAACACAAATATATCACCATTATATCGAAAATATCACATATATTACATTTATGTCCTCAACGGGATAAAATTACCAATTTTCCCCTAAAAACCAAATAGGGCCCACATGCATATTTAATCACCTAAACATGCATTCTAACCACATATTCATTAAATTCACATAAATTAATACAGTATAACAATTATTGCCCTCCAGGCACACTAATCAAGGCTCCAAGCCTTATTAGCAAATTTGGGTCGCTACAACTATCCCCTCCTTACAGAGATTTAGTCCTCGAAATTACCTGAACAACTCGGGATACCGCTCCCGCATGTCTGATTCAAGTTCCCATGTCACCTCCTCAACTTTGTTGTTCCTCCACAACACTTTCACCAAGGCGATGGTCTTGCTCCGCAACACCTTATCTTTCCGGTCGAGAATCTGAACTGGCTTCTCCTCATAGGAAAAATCCTGGTCCAGCTCCAAACTCTCATAACTCAGTACGTGTGTTGAATCTGATACATACTTTCGGAGCATGGACACATGAAAAAAATTATGAACCCCTGATAAGGCTGGAGGCATCGCTAACCTGTAATCTACCTCCCCAACCTGTTCCAGAATCTCAAAGGGTCCAACAAACCTAGGGCTTAGCTTTGCCCCGGACACCGAACCGTTTCACTCCTCTCAGAGGTGAAACCCTAAGGAACACATGGTCACCAACCTAAAATTCTACACTCCTGCGTTTCAGGTATGAATAACTCTTCTGGCGACTCTGGGAGGCAAGCATTTGCGCTCTAATCTACTCAATCGCCTCATTGGTCCTCTAAACCATCTCAGGACCCAAATAACATCTCTCACCCATCTCGTCCCAATGGATATGTGATCTACACTTCCTCCCATATAGCATCTCATACGGAGCCACTCCGATAGTCTCTTTATAGCTGTTATTATACGAGAACTCAATCAAAGGAAGATACTTACTCCAAGATCCCCCAAAGTCTAACACACAGGCTCGCAACATATCTTCTAATATCTGAATCGTCCTCTCAGACTGTCCATCCGTCTGAGGATGATAAGCGGTACTAAACCATATCTGTGTGCCCATAGCCTTCTGCAGGCTTTCCCAGAACTTGGAGGTGAAGGTAGGGTCTCTGTTAGACACTATCAACCTCGGAGCTCTATGAAGTCGAACAATATCCTTCACATATAACTCAGCATACTGCTCCACAGTATAAGACGTCCTGATAGGCAAAAAGTGGGTTGACTTGGTATACCTATCCACAATCACCCACACCGAGTCATGCTGTCCCACAGTTCTCGCCAAACCAACCACAAAGTCCATGGTAATGTCATCCCACTTCCACTCCGGAATCCCTAGAGGCTGCAGCAACCCTGCTGGCCTATGATGTTCAGCCTTGACCTACTGACACGTTAAACACTTGGCCACATAATCCACCACATTCCTTTTCATGCCCGACCACCAATATAAAGCTCTCAAGTCTTGGTACATCTTCGTCGTACCTGGATGTAAAGAGTAGGGATTGGTATGCGATTCATCTAAAATCTCCCATCGGATAACAGAATCCATCGGAACACAAATCCGACCCTTGTACTTCAGTAACCCCATCTCCGAAAAAGAAAAGTCCTTAGCCACTCCGACTAAGACGTTCTCTCTGTGACCTCTCAACTGGGAATCTTTCCCCTGCGCCTCCTTGATCCTCTCAAGGAGTGTTGTAGAGTCCAAGAACTTTACTTAGCTAATTGTTAGTAGTATTATAGTATGTTTAGTGTTATCTTTGTTACTATGGATTTTTGGTTCTGACCGGGAATTATTTGGACACTCATAGTAGTACTTATAGATTTTCTAAGTTTAATCTATAGTTTAAGAATATTAAGTATAACATAAGGTTTGATTAATGTGACTGATATTAAGGATTATATTATTATATTATAAGGTTTAGACATCAACCAATAGGATTTTAAGCACATGTTATGAATGGTAATTAAGGATTAAGTATTTTTGAGGATTAAATTAAATAAGGGTAAAGTTTGAATGTTATAGGGTCAGTCAGCAGCCTTGAGTACGTTGAGGGCTTAGTCAAGGTTGTTTACTCCATTCAAACTTAGCTAAAAATGTGTAAATTCGTGTTTAAATATTCAGCGTATGCCGATATATCGCAGCTATAGGGGGCGATATATCGCAGCACGTAGATACGGAAAACACGAATCGATGCACGGTCGCCTCGGGAACAAAGGTCCAGGCGATATATCTCCTATAGGGGGCGATATATCGCCTCCTCCAGTATGTTTTCAAATGTTTTTGAATTCATTTCCTTTCAGCCATTCAAACTCCTTCAACAGTCCAGCATCTTTTGAACGAGTCTTCAGCCTCTGCTGAACGATTATTCAAATGATTTTCACTTAAAAAGCCATTATTTTTATTCAAGTAAAATCAAGATATTTTCATTCCCAAACTCTATAAATAGGACCTAGTACCCAGCCATTATTCACCATTTGCTCTAAGTTCAGAGGCTGCTAGTGTTAAGTGAGTGTGAGAGTGTAAGCACTTGGTTTGGGGAAAAACTATAAGCTTAAACATCATAAGCTTATCAAACACTTTGGGAAGTGAGTGCTATAGTATTTCGGTGGATGATAGATTGATCTTGCAATCTTTGAGGTAAACCCAAAACTCTTGTTCCTTTCTGTATTTTATGTTATTTCCTTTCTCAAAACCTTCTACTCAGTCCCCTAACCTTATTCTTATTTTGGTTAGGGAATCCAAGCTTTTAAGCATATAAGTCGGTAAGTATGTTTTCTATGGTTTAGTATTTCCATCTCTTTCATTTCATCTCCTTTCTTTAGACTTACTCTTTCTTATGGTTTTAGGAGTGTTCCAACAGTCCCAACTCAGTCCATAATCTCGGTAACTTTGGTAAGGAAAATAGGCTAGAATTAATATGTTATGTGCTTATGTTATCTATATGTTTTATGTTATTAATGTGTTATGTTTTGTTATGAATATGTTATTGATGTGTATGTTGTAGGCTTGGGCTTATGCCCTATTTGACTAACAAGACCCCAAAAAGATTGTGGGCATAAGCCTATTTAGCTGGTAGGACCCCACTAATCTCATGGGCATAAGCTTGTTTAGTCTATGGGACCCCAAGTAATAATGGCCATTATAATAAGTGAATTATGTGTTATGATATGTCTTTATGTTTTCTTGTGAAATTATGTATATGACTATGTGTTAGGTTTTCCTTGCTGGGCATTAGGCTCACTCCTTTCTGTTTATGTGCAGGAAAATAAGCTTAGAGGCGGTAAGATTCGTGACGCTTGGAGGATGTGTATCGATGATGAATGGAGTCAAGGGGCCGAGCGTTATTCGGTTCGAGGATGTAGTCTCACTTCTTATGTTTTTAATGGTTTTACATGTATTTTCCGCATTATTATGTAATGTCTTTTATTTTAAATCATCTTTTGTTTTTAAAGACAATGGGATCCCATAATCCTCCTTAGTATTCTGTTTATTTGTAAATAACTCTTATTTTGCAAGTTACTCAATAAATTATGGTATTTTCGTAAAAATGTAAGTTTTATGTATAGTTTCGTTAATGGTCCAAATAGTCTAGATTAGTGGGTCGTTACAGTTGGTATCAGAGCCAACGGTTCCTTCGCATGAAGTTCTCCTCGATACACATGCTCAAAGCTCCGAATCGGACCGCCAAGTAAGTGTTTAAGTTACAAGTTACAAGTTACTTTACTTATGTGTATAGCTAACAACTTTAGTGTTTATGTTTCAGTTAAGAATGAACGGAGCCTTACCCTACCAAGATATCCGAGCCATTAAGGCCTTAAAAAGAATAAGGGAGCCAAGAAACACCGTAGGAGCCCTAGAAAGGATTACTCGAAGGTTGCTTTTGTTTCACCAAGCGATAGGTGGCCTTCAAGAGGCTAAACAAATAATGCTAAGATCAACCGAGCAATATGTATTAGTAATTAGGTTGTTTAAAGATTTTCATTCTGTAATAGCAGCATTAGAAGAGATATGGGGAGAGATGTATGAGGAAGATGAACTACCCTTAGCAATGAGATACTATTTCCTCTTAGTTAGGTTCACCTCAAAAGTTGAGTTTCAGTTCACCAATGAGCAAAAGAATAGGATTCTCACCAACCTTCCTAGCGGGCATTTTGATGCTCATGATAATGATGACTATGAGGCAATAGATGATGATATGTTAGATGACGGATCAGATGTAGAAGATCCCGATTTTTAGATTAGTAGTTTTTATTTGTTTTATTTACTTTTGATTGTAATAAGTGAAATTGTTTTCCAAATGAATAACATGCTATTTGAATATCATGTGTGAGTTTGATTCTTTTTTTTCGCAATCATAATAAATACTAAATAAAATGAATAATGACTAAGTTCGGTGAGGGTGGATACAAATCAATGAACCTGGTTTCCTTATTGAGAGTTAGGGGGCCTTAGTAGTGGGAACGATTTTACTGATCCCAGCCCTCCCTCAATATGGTTAACTTTGGAACAAAGATAAGTTTCGAGCCTGAGAATTTAAGTCATATAGGATGATTAGAAACACACTTAGAAAATAAAGATGACTTGTTTTTCTAAGTTTAGAAACCCACTCTAATAATAAATAAAGACCTATATAAGTTTTCATAAGAAGTCATAATAAATAGGTCCGAGATATGTTTGTTTTAGAATAAGTTTTTGCCTTAGAGCCCATTAGGAAAAGTTTTAACATGTTTCTTTTAACTGTTAGAACTCTGCTACGATGTCTCTCCAAAGATCTGCTCGCACCAATGGAAACGCCTCCAACGATGTTCCAGCGACCAATGCGGTCCCTACCGTTCGCCGAAGGGGAGTGCGTGCTACTGCTCGCCGCAACGCGCCGGCACAGCCAGCCGACAACACTGCAGAGATTGCTAGACTGCGACAACAATTCGAAGAACTTCTGCAACAACAGCGCCAACAGGCTCAATCTCAGCCTCAGCCTCCGCCACAGCCGCAGCCACAGCCAATGGCCCCAGCACCCCAACAAGTTGGTCCATATGGGGGATGGCCTATGACGAACTACGCTCCATACCCTGTACAGCACATGGAGCCAGTGTACGAGAGGTTTCGCAAGCAGCACGCTCCGAACTTCAAAGGGACTACGGACCCCTTTGAAGCAGAGAATGGCTAAGGAATGTGGAGCCGATCCTAGCCCACATGAACCTCAATAATGCTGACCGCATATCCTGCGTCTCATCTTTACTCAAGAAAGATGCCAGGATATGGTGGGATTTGGTCCAGCAATCCCACGATGCTGCCACCATGACGTGGACCCGATTTGTGGAGCTCTTCCACAAGAAGTACTACAATTCAGCGGTACTTGCTACGAGAGTTGAGGAGTTCACCAATCTGAAGCAAGGGAATTTAACAATGGCAGAATATGCTCGTCAGTTTGATCGCTTAGCCAAGTTCGCGGCAGAGTTAGTTCCGATCGATTATCTGAGGGTGAACAAATTCGTGAGAGGACTCCGACCAAAGATCGAGATGGGGGTGAAGTTAGCAAACCCAGGAAACACTTCATATGCCGACGTTCTTGAGACGGCAATTGAAGTAGAAAGGTTGCAGGCCAACGTAAGCAAAGAAGAAGCTAGCAAGCCTGAACCCAAACAGCAGAGCCAACCTCAGGCCAGTCGGAACAACAATCAGTCTAGCAATAGCGGCAACAATCAGTCCCACAACAACGGTAACGGACATAAGAGAAGGCATCCTGACAACAGGCAAGCTGACAACAATAAAAGGGCACGACCAAATAATGGGGGAAATAAGTCGAGCTAAGTAGAATACCCGTCATGTGCCAAATGTCAAAAGAAGCACCCCGGAGAATGTCGTGCCAACACCAAGGAGTGTTTCAATTGTGGTCAAGAGGGGCATCGCAAGAAAGATTGTCCTCAGCAAAAGCCGGAAGGAAAGAAGGACGAAAAGATGGTTCCTGCTCGGGTTTTTGCTTTAACCCAAGGAGAGGCGGATGCTAGCAACAAGGTGGTCACAGGTCAGGTTTCCATCCTCAATAAATTTTGTAATGTATTATTTGATTCGGGGGCCACCCATTCGTATATTTCGTTAGGAATGATAGATAAACTAGACAAACCTAGAGAAAGATTTAGAACTAGGTTTGCAACCGAGTTGCCTTCGGACAAAGTAGTTCTATCATCACGAATTGTACGAGGCGTACCAATCAAGATTGAGGACAAGGAACTAGAAGGAGACCTGATAGAGCTGGTGATCAAAGACTTCGACGTCATACTAGGCATGGATTGGCTAGCACGGCATGGCGCAACGATCGACTGCAGACGCAAGAAGGTGATGTTCGAGACTCCTGACGGCCAGAAACTGTGCTTCATGGGACAAGCTTCAGGACTACGCACACCGCTAGTGTCATCTCTCAAAGCTCGGAGAATGATGGAGAAAGGATGCCAAGCGTTCTTAGCCAGCATCACGAATGTGGAGAAGGAGACATCACTCAAAGTTGGAGATGTTCGGGTTATACAAGAATTTCCAGAAGTTTTCCCCGATGACTTGCCAGGATTGCCGCCAACTAGAGAAATAGACTTCACGATAGAATTAGTACCCGGCACTGAGCCTATCTCTAAGGCACCATACCGGATGGCACCTACGGAACTCAAGGAGTTAAAGACGCAGCTACAAGAACTCCTAGACTTGGGTTTCATTAGGCCAAGCCATTCACCATGGGGAGCTCCGGTACTATTCGTGAAGAAGAAGGACGGAAGTATGCGCATGTGCATAGACTACCGTGAGCTGAATAAAGTCACAATTAAGAACAAATACCCGCTACCTCGGATTGATGATTTGTTTGATCAACTCCGAGGCGCGACTGTATTCTCTAAGATCGATTTGCGGTCCGGGTATCATCAGCTCAAGGTAAAGGGAGAAGATATCCCTAAGACAGCCTTTAGGACTCGTTATGGACATTACGAGTTCTTGGTTATGTCTTTTGGTCTTACTAACGCGCCAGCCGCGTTTATGGACCTAATGAATAGGGTCTTCAAAGACTACTTGGATAAATTCGTCGTTGTGTTCATCGACGACATTTTAATTTACTCCAAGGATGAAGTGGAGCACAAGGAACACTTGAGGATGATTTTGACGCGATTGAAGGAGCACCAACTCTACGCGAAGTTCAAGAAATGCGAGTTTTGGCTCTCACAAGTGGCGTTCCTCGGGCACATCATATCAAAAGACGGAGTTGCAGTGGATCCATCGAAGGTAGAGGCCGTGAAGGATTGGCCTAGACCAAAGAACGCGTCGGAGGTAAGAAGCTTCCTAGGGCTAGCAGGTTACTATAGAAAGTTTGTAGAGGGCTTTTATAAGATAGCCACTCCACTCACCAACCTGACCCGGAAGCAACAAAAGTTTAACTGGAATGATAAGTGTGAGGAAAGCTTCCAGTTGCTTAAGGATAAGCTTTGCTCAACACCAGTACTTAGTGTCCCAACACCCAACGACAAGTTCGTTGTCTACTGTGATTCATCAAAGTTAGGATTGGGATGCGTACTGATGCAAAATGACAAGGTGATAGCCTATGCCTCACGTCAGTTAAAGGAGTATGAACAATGCTATCCAACTCACGATATGGAGTTGGCAGCGGTGGTCTTTGCGTTAAAAATCTGGCGCCATTATCTTTACGGAGAACGGTGCGAGATTTATACGGACCACAAAAGTTTAAAATACTTCTTTACTCAGAAGGAGCTTAACATGAGGCAGCGCCGGTGGTTGGAATTAGTAAAGGATTACGACTGCGAAATCCTATACCACCCGGGGAAGGCAAACGTAGTTGCCGATGCACTTAGCCGAAAAAGTTATGGGAACTTAGCAGCCTTATCCAGAATAGAAAAGCCGCTACAGCGGGAGCTGATCAGTGCCGGAATCGAAATGGTTGTAGGCAAGCTGGCTAACTTGTCTATCCAATCAAATCTGCTAGAAGACATACGGAATGGTCAGAGACATGATGACTCGCTAGCAACACACATGGATGCAGTCAGAGACGGCAAGACTACAGATTTCTCAATATCCAGTCAAGGTTTATTGAGGTATAAGGATCGGGTATGCGTGCCAGACGATCAAAGTATTAAGAAGACAATCCTAGAAGAAGCGCACAACACCCCGTACTCAGTTCATCCAGGGTCTACCAAGATGACTCATGACATCAAGGCAGTCTATTGGTGGCCAGGGATGAAGAAGGACATAGCGGAGTATGTATCTAAGTGTCTGGTATGCCAGCAAGTGAAAGCAGAGCATCAGCGGCCTGCAGGATTATTGCAACCGCTTAGCATACCGGAATGGAAGTGGGATGATATAGCCATGGACTTCGTGACGGGTCTGCCAAAGACGAATAAGCAGCATGATTCTGCTTGGATAGTCATAGATAGACTAACCAAGTCGGCTCATTTTCTGCCTGTTAAGACTTCTTATACGGCAGACCAATATGCAGACATCTACATCCAAGAGATTGTACGATTGCATGGAATCCCCAAGACGATAGTATCAGACAGAGGATCAGTGTTTACGTCAAGATTTTGGAGAAGCTTACAGCAAGCCATGGGTACTAAGTTAAGTCTTAGTACAGCTTTCCATCCTCAGACAGATGGGCAGTCCGAGCGTACGATTCAGATTTTAGAGGATATGCTACGCGCATGTGTACTTGATTTCGGAGGATCATGGAACAAGTACTTACCGCTGATCGAGTTCTCGTACAACAACAACTACCAGTCGACGATCGAGATGGCACCTTATGAGTTGCTATATGGAAGAAGGTGCTGATCACCGTTGCACTGGGACGAGGTAGGAGAAAGGCAGCTTCTAGAGCCCGAAGCTATTAGGCAAGCACAAGAAGCGGTAACGCTTATTAGACAGCGTATGCTTGCTGCTCAAAGCCGTCAGAAAAGTTATGCGGATACCAAGCGACGCGATGTGGAGTTCCAAGTTGGAGATCAAGTCTTCCTGAAGATATCTCCTATGAAGGGTGTCAAGCGGTTCGGGAAGAAAGGCAAGCTCAGTCCCCGATTCATAGGTCCTTTTGAGATATTGGACAAAGTGGGACCAGTTGCATATAGACTAGCCCTACCGCCAGCACTAGCCGATAGTCACAACGTCTTCCACATTTCGATGCTACGCAAATATGTGTTAGACCCATCTCACGTCCTCAAGTACGATACCATAGCGCTCCAGAAAGACTTAAGTTATGAGGAACGACCGATTAGCATCCTAGATAGAAGGATGAAGCAGCTGCGGTCCAAGAGCTTTCCTATAGTTAAAGTCCTATGGAGCAATAGTTCTGAACGCGAGGCAACGTGGGAGTTGGAAGAGGACATGCAAGGCCGGTATCCGGAGTTATTTGGTAAGTAAATTTCGAGGACGAAATTCTTTTTAGTAGGGGAGAATTGTAGAGTCCAAGAACTTTACTTAGCTAATTGTTAGTAGTATTATAGTATGTTTAGTGTTATCTTTGTTACTATGGATTTTTGGTTCAGACCGGGAATTATTTGGACACTCATAGTAGTACTTATAGATTTTCTAAGTTTAATCTATAGTTTAAGAATATTAAGTATAACCTAAGGTTTGATTAATGTGACTGATATTAAGGATTATATTATTATATTATAAGGTTTAGACATCAACCAATAGGATTTTAAGCACATGTTATGAATGGTAATTGAGGATTAAGTATTTTTGAGGATTAAATTAAATAAGGGTAAAGTTTGAATGTTATAGGGTCAGTCAGCAGCCTTGAGTACATTGAGGGCTTAGTCAAGGTTGTTTACTCCATTCAAACTTAGCTAAAAATGTGTAAATTCGTGTTTAAATATTCAGCGTATGCCGATATATCGCAGCTATAGGGGGCGATATATCGCAGCACGTAGATACGGAAAACACGAATCGATGCACGGTCGCCTCGGGAACAAAGGTCCAGGCGATATATCGCCTATAGGGGGCGATATATCGCCTCCTCCAGTATGTTTTCAAATGTTTTTGAATTCATTTCCTTTCAGCCATTCAAACTCCTTCAACAGTCCAGCAGCTTTTGAACGAGTCTTCAGCCTCTGCTGAACGATTATTCAAATGATTTTCACTTAAAAAGCCATTATTTTTATTCAAGTAAAATCAAGATATTTTCATTCCCAAACTCTATAAATAGGACCTAGTACCCAGCCATTATTCACCATTTGCTCTAAGTTCAGAGGCTGCTAGTGTTAAGTGAGTGTGAGAGTGTAAGCACTTGGTTTGGGGAAAAACTATAAGCTTAAACATCATAAGCTTATCAAACACTTTGGGAAGTGAGTGCTATAGTATTTCGGTGGATGATAGATTGATCTTGCAATCTTTGAGGTAAACCCAAAACTCTAGTTCCTTTCTGTATTTTATGTTATTTCCTTTCTCAAAACCTTCTACTCAGTCCCCTAACCTTATTCTTATTTTGGTTAGGGAATCCAAGCTTTTAAGCATATAAGTCGGTAAGTATGTTTTCTATGGTTTAGTCTTTCCATCTCTTTCATTTCATCTCCTTTCTTTAGACTTACTCTTTCTTATGGTTTTAGGAGTGTTCCAACAGTCCCAACTCAGTCCATAATCTCGGTAACTTTGGTAAGGAAAATAGGCTAGAATTAATATGTTATGTGCTTATGTTATCTATATGTTTTATGTTATTAATGTGTTATGTTTTGTTATGAATATGTTATTGATGTGTATGTTGTAGGCTTGGGCTTATGCCCTATTTGACTAACAAGACCCCAAAAAGATTGTGGGCATAAGCCTATTTAGCTGGTAGGACCCCACTAATCTCATGGGCATAAGCTTGTTTAGTCTATGGGACCCCAAGTAATAATGGCCATTATAATAAGTGAATTATGTGTTATGATATGTCTTTATGTTTTCTTGTGAAATTATGTATATGACTATGTGTTAGGTTTTCCTTGCTGGGCATTAGGCTCACTCCTTTCTGTTTATGTGCAGGAAAATAAGCTTAGAGGCGGTAAGATTCGTGACGCTTGGAGGATGTGTATCGATGATGAATGGAGTCAAGGGGCCGAGCGTTATTCGGTTCGAGGATGTAGTCTCACTTCTTATGTTTTTAATGGTTTTACATGTATTTTCCGCATTATTATGTAATGTCTTTTATTTTAAATCATCTTTTGTTTTTAAAGACAATGGGATCCCATAATCCTCCTTAGTATTCTGTTTATTTGTAAATAACTCTTATTTTGCAAGTTACTCAATAAATTATGGTATTTTCGTAAAAATGTAAGTTTTATGTATAGTTTCGTTAATGGTCCAAATAGTCTAGATTAGTGGGTCGTTACAAGTGTAGACTGAAGAGTGATGTTGGCTAACCGGCCAACCCCCAACTCTATTCCCGCTCTAGTCATCTCCTCAGCCAGCTTATCAGATATATGTCTTGAACTGAACAACTATCCTGGGACTTTCTGACTCAATGCATCAGCCACTACATTAGGCTTCCCAGGATGGTATAGGATATCACAATCATAATCCTTAACCAACTCTAGCCACCATCTCTAGCGCATATTCAGATCCTTCTAAGTAAAGAAATACTTCAAACTTTTATGGTCGGTGTATATCTCGCACTTCTCACCATATAAATAATGTCTCCAAATCTTAAGTGCGAATACACCGCTGCCAATTCCAGATCATGTGTGGGATATCTCTGCTCATACTCCGTTAACTGTCTTGATGCATAGGCTATCACCTTACCAGCTTGCATCAACACACACCCCAAACCCTGTCTGGAAGCATCACAGTAAACCACAAACTTCTCATTATCTGTTGGCAGACTCAATACTGGTGCGGTGATCAGTCGCTGCTTCAATTCTTTAAAACTGTTCTCACATCTATCCGTCCAGACATACCTTGTCTTCTTCTTTGTCAGTTCTGTCAAAGGCGTAGCTATTCTGGAGAACCCCTCAACAAACCGCCGATAATATCCTGCCAATCCCAGAAAGCTCCTCACTTCTGGAACGTTGCTCGGTCTAGGCCAATCTCTAACTGCCTCAATCTTACTTGGATCAACCAGAATCCCCTCCTTACTGACGATGTGACCCAGAAACGTGACTTGCAGTAGCCAAAACTCACACTTGCTGAGCTTAGCATATAACTTATGCTCCCTTAACCGCTGTAAAACCAACCGCATATGTTGCTCGTGCTCTGTCTCTGATTGAGAATACACCAAGATGTCGTCGATGAATACAATCACAAACTTATCCAAATAATCCTTGAAAATCCTATTCATGTATTTACCAAAATACCCCAATCCTTTTTTGCTAAGGCCCGCATAGAAATATGCTACTGACGTGAGTAAAGCTAAAGCAACGGTAGTATTTATATCATTGGTTAATCCAAAGGACATAACAAGGAATTCATAATGTCCATACCTCGTTCGGAAAGCGGTCTTTGGTATGTCCTCCTCTTTAATCCTTAACTGATGGTAACCTAACTGGAGATCATTCTTAGAAAACACCGTACTCCCCTGTAACTGATCAAATAAATCATCGATCCTAGGCAGTGGATACTTATTCTTAATAGTCAGCTTGTTTAGCTCCCTGTAGTCAATGCACATCCTAAGAGATCCATCATTCATCTTAACAAACAACACTGGAGCACCCCATGGCGAGAAACTCGGTCTGATGAACCCCAAATCAAGTAACTCTGGCAATTGAATCTTCAACTCCTTTAACTCTGCTGGAGCCATTCTGTAAGGCGCTCTAGATACTGGCTCCACCCCTGGCACTAACTCAATAATAAAGTTAATCTCCCTCTGCGGCGGCAAGCCTGGCAGATCTACTGGAAATAAATACAGAAATTCACACACCAATCTAGTCTCACCTGGTCCAACCGACTCAACCCTAGAGGTGTCCAAAACATTTGCTATGAATCCTATGCAACCGTTCTGCATCAGGTCTCTAGCCTTCAATGCTAAAATAATAGGTATTCTCGGTCCACTAGACATCCCCACGAATACAAAGGGTACCTCCCCTTCTGGTTCAAAAGTCACCATCTTGTGCTTGCAGTCAATCGTTGCCCCATATTTTGCTAACCAATCCATTCCTAAGATCATATCAAAGTCATCCATCGCAAGCTCAATCAGATCAACAGACAATTCCCTACCATCTACCTCTACTGGTAAAGCCCTAATCCATCTCCTAGAGACTACTAGTTCCTCAGTTGGCAACAAAGTCTGAAAACCCCTAGCATACACAACACTAGGTCTACACAGCTGATCTATCTCCCTAGCAGATACAAACGAGTGGGTAGCTCCCAAATCAAACAATGCAGTCTACAAAGACCCGACACTAGAAATCTGACCTGTCACAACTGAGGGGCTAGCCTCCGCCTCAGTCTGAGTCAAGGTAAACACCCTGGCAGGAGCAAGATTGTCTCCCTGCTTCGGCTCCTCCTTCCTGACTTGTGGGCAATCCTTCTTCAAATGATTGGCACTCCCACAGACAAAGCAGGCCCTGATCCTACACTCACCCTGATGTCATCGTCTGCACCGAGGACACACTGGAAAACTCCTCTAGTTGTCACTTTCACCCTGACGGCCAACAAAAGCACCCCGTGCCCTCCTACAGAACTGGGAAGAACGAAGGAATCTGGGGCCTTCCTCTTCTGCTCACTGGGGCCACTACCCCAACTGGATCCAACAAAAGGTGGCACTGTCCTCCTAGCATCGTGCCTAACAGCGCTCTCTCTCCAGATCTGGTCCTCGACCCCCTCAGCTGTAAGGGCCTTGTCCATAACCTTGGCATAGGTAGTAATTCCTGGATCCAAAGTGATCTTCACATCACGGGCGATCATAACGTTCAACCCCCGTACAAATCTGTCCCTCCTTGCCGCATCTGTCGGTACTAAATCGGGAGCAAACTTCGCCAATTGGTTAAATTTTATAGCATACTCTGTCACGGTCAACCGGTTCTGAGTCAGGTTGATGAACTCGTCAACCTTTGCAGCTCGGACTGCTACACTGTAATATTTCTCGTTAAACATATTCTTGAATTCTTCCCAGGTCATGACTGCCACATTCCTTCTCTGAACCACAACATCCCACCATATGCGGGCATCTTCTCTAAACATGTAACTAGCACAGGAAACTCTCTCGTTCCCCTCAACCCTCATGAAATCCAGGATAGAGGAAACCATATTCATCCATTGCTCTGCCCGCAGTGGGTCTGGTCCACCCTCAAAGGTGGGAGGATGCTGCTTCCTGAACCTTTCATACAGAGGTTCCCACCTGTTCTCAACCACATGCAGAACCGGCACTGGCGCCGCACCCTGCTGAATTGGCAGCCCAGTGACTTGTGGAGGGGCCTGCTGCCTCAACTGATGAAGTTCTTCTTCTGTTTTCTGCAACCTTGCTTCCATTTCAGCAAACATTTCTTGCCAATTCTGTGGGGCAGGTGGAAGGTCTTGACCCTGATTGTCATCCTCGGCCCGACTGCTGCAAAGTCTAGATGATTGTCGAGGCATCAAAACTATATGCCTGCAACCAACGACGCCGCTCATCAGGCATGATAACGAAATCCAATACCACCTCCTAATCACAATAGCCAACCATGAACAACAATCCAAATAGCATACAGATAGCATATAACACACAACGGGCCATGCCCTGGCATCATGCATATGTTAACTCACTCATCATGCTCTATATGAAACAAGTAGGCAAATAGGGCATTCAAGCACATATTCAAGCATATTAATCAATCATACCAACCAACCCTGAGTCGAGCTTGCCACTGACAGCGAGCGTACATGTTCGGTTAATCTCCAGAACCAATAAACCATGGCTCGCTCTGATACCAAGTTGTAACGCCCTACTTCCTTAGAGTCGTTACTAAGTGAGTTTAAAACATGCTTTTAACTCGCTAATCGAGGTTTTAAGGTAAACTTTTAATTAAACCATAAACAGAGTCGTAAACTTTGAAAATAATTCCATTTACTGAAAATCATAAGACGTTTAACATTTGGGATCCCAAAATACTGTTTATAAATATTTTCAACTCAAAATATACTTTAAGTCGACTATACGACAAAATAGGGTTCTTTACAAGCAACTTCCAAAAATACCCCTGACCGTGGCGACCAGGCACGCGTCGCCTCACGCTCTCCATACTCATGTCGGTTGACTTTCTCTTTGCCCTTACCTGCACCACAGAGCACCCGTGAGCAGAAGCCCAACAAGAAAACTCCACATAAATAAATAACATATGCATATAAACCACTCAGCATATAACAAATTCGCCAACAGGCTAAACACATACGACCAAGCCGTCCCAGGCGCTTAACCAAGCCCCGGGTTGCGGTCTACACCGTAAGGATATCACAGGTACCCTTTAGGGTCTTACCCTGGCAACTCGTACTCCGCGTGCTAAACGCTGCTCCCGGCCCCTTGCCGTTCCCGGCCCTAGCCGATCATTCACATATATGCATACACAACATAATTAAAACGTAACTTAAACATATACTAACATAATCAGTGGGCTACACCCAACACATAAACATATAGGGTCGTTCCCTGCAACACAACTATGGGGCCTCGCCCTGCTCTATGGGTACAACAACTTTCTTACCTGTGTCCCGAGCTTCTTGAGCACTGAACCCTCGAGCACGGTCCTCTAGTCTGAGCCTCACCGAGAACCTAGTCACAACACATACAAAACACCTTCAATACTAACCAATCCAAAACCATTTCCCTGAATCAATCCCGTGCTATCGGGACCTCCCGTTTCCCCAAACAAGGTAGCGGAAACATCCCCCGAGCCCCCTGGGCAAGAGCCCTAAAACTGAAAAATTCCACTGCCCAGGACTTGGCCTAGCGCCACGGTTCCCATAATAGCCCCCTTCTCTTATGCAACCTAGCGCCGAGGTGCAAAAGAACAGGGCCGCGGCGCCCCTTCACGAACCCAGAATTCTGGGTTTTCCCCTGCATTTTCCCCGAGCCAAAACATTCCCAAATCAACCCCAAGGCATACCTAAGTCCCAAATTCAATTCAAAACCCCAATTAAACCATCTAACAACTCATTAACATCAACAACAAGCCTAAATACACAATCAAACCCAAAAAAATCACTTAATGGTTTAAAATTCTCAAAACTTAAACCAGCCCTTGCAAAGTTTAATCCAGCCTTCAGAAATCTTAAACTAAACCAGAAATAACTTTCAAATATGCATGGAATTCATACCTCAAGATGGAATTCGACCCTGAGCTTCTTCTTACTCCAACTCCAAGCTAAATCCCTTTGATTCCCAAGTTGAATTCACATAAACAACAAGCTGCGAATTCAGCTTCAACCCTCATTCTCAAATCCTTAAAAAAAACAAGCTTGAACTTTAAAGAAGATCATGGATGAATTTCTTACCTCTGTGATTAACACCCCCTTGAGCTAAAGCTTGAACTCAATTGCTCCAATCTCAGCCCTAAACCCCTTTCTTGATCCCAAGAGATTAGCCCTTTCTTCCTTTCCTTCATGCTTCTTAACTTTTCCTTATCTTTCAACAAGAATTGAATTTTGTCTAAGTGTAGAAAAAACGTGAATGGCTTTCTCTTAGCCAAGGTTATCTATATCCAATCCAAAAGATCCATTTGCCCTTCCATCTAACTCTTATTCTAGCTAATCCTCAAGGCAACCTATGTTATATTATTTTATAATATAATGTAATATTATATTATTTTATAATATAATGTAATATTATATTATTTTATAATATAATGTTTTAGATTAAATAAATGTGACATAGAGTGTCACATATTGTAACATATAATAGAGAGTTACATTATTTGGATATATGTGAAATATCCAAACATGTAACATATTTGGTGTTACAAATTCATCACAAATTTGTAACTCCTAAATATCACCCATTATTGTGTAGATTTGTTGTTACACAATATTGAGATGAATTTCTTAAAGCCATATGAGAAATGGCTGATAGAGATGTGATTTTAACTCCCATATTGTGTATGGAAGTTACAAAATCAAGTGGGAATAAATTGGAACGTTTTGGAAAAAACTGAAAAAATGTGTTGCTGAAATTGACTGAGGGCCACGGCGCCTGGAACAAGCGCCGCGGCCCTAATGGCTGACAGCTTCATATAATTTCGGTTTTTATCCAATTTTGAACGATTCCAACAGCCAAGTAACTCCCAAGTCTCTATTTTAATTCCATAAAACACCCAATTAATTATTGGTAATAGCCATGGGGTTGGTGGAATTTGAAATTCAAAGGGTGTCTCTAAACTCTATAAATAGGAGCCTAATGCTCACTTGTAAGACACACCATTTCTATCCACTAAAGCACTTGGCTAGAAACACCTTGAGGCTTGATAATTCCATAAAACATTTCCAAAAATCTGAGAGAGATCCCTTAGTGCTTGAGTTAGGGGGAAATAAGCTTTTGGACAAAGGTTTTAAACATTGTTCAAGTTGGTGATCCCCAATCCTCTTCACTTAGGTTGTGTAAGTGAGAGTTTGTTTGTGGTTTATGTTCTTCCTTTTATTCTATTGTTCTTCTTCTTATTCTCTTGTTTTATTTACTTGTATATTTTGTTTAAGAGTTGTAATCTCTTCATTTGGTCCAAACACTTTATTTTATTTGTAACTTTTGTTTTGAGTTGTATTTTACTATTCTCTTCTTCTTCATCATCTTCTTCATTTCCTTTGTTTTATTTGTATTTTCAATTATAGAGTTGTAACACTTTATTTAATCAATCTTGTCCATTGTAATATTTTGCATAGAGTTGTAACATTATCTTACCATTTCCATTGAGGCAATATTATTTTTCATAACAACCTAGACCTTTCATATCCTCTTACAAAACTACCATTTTCCCACCTAAAGTAACTATCCTCAATGGTTAGCTATAGTTACCCAAGTTACCAAAGTGTCATTAAACATTACTCAAAATTCCCAAACTAAATTTATAACATTCCCAAAATACCCCTAGGCTCCTCCCGAGCCGGGTATTAAATCCCGTTGTAACTTTGAGTGAAATAGCTCTCTAGGACCGTCCCGGAACGTGCAACACAAATATATCACCATTATATCAAAAATATCACATATATTACATTTATGCCCTCAACGGGCTAAAATTACCAATTTGCCCCTAAAAACCAAATAGGGCCCACATGCATATTTAATCACCTAAAGATGCATTCTAACCACATATTCATTAAATTCACATAAATTAATATAGTATAACTATTATTGCCCTCCAGGCACACTAATCAAGGCTCCAAGCCTTATTAGCAAATTTGGGTCGCTACAAGCCCAGTCTCAATCGATCTCAAAAATTGAGACAATAGTAGGACAACTTGCAACTGTTATAGAGTCGGAAAAACAAGTTTATCCCAACCAACCCATTTCTAATCAAAATAGTCAAATTGAAAATGAAAAGAAGAATGAAGTTGTTGAAGAGCTTGTAATATGCATCCAACCCCTTAATGAAGCAAAAGAGTTGGATGAAATAATTTTCGAGGCTCATGAAGAAAATGAAAAAGACATAATTATATCTCAAGATCCCATAAATGAACAAATTTGTATATTTACTCAAAATGAAAAGGAGTCTAGTATAGATATGCAATTTTCTTATTTTATTGATATTCCATTAAAATTGCATATTTCTAATTTTCTTGTAGATGTGATGTTATCAATTATTATTTATGACATTTACATCAAAATCATAACTCACCCTACTAATGAAATTCTACATCATCGATTGGGTGTAGGTTAAAAGAAAAAAAAAATTATAGTCGAGCTAAAGACTATAAACTAAAGCACTTTGTGGGAGGCAACCCATACTTTAATGTTTCATTTTATATTTCACTTTTGTTGTGTGTTTTTGTTTCATTTTTTTCAAATTCCAAAAAGCTTGAAGGAAACTTCTTGCCCAAAAAGAGAAAGAAGAGAAGAAAACAAATGAGCAAAATCAAGGAAGCATTCATCAAAGGGAGTAGTTCTTAATTTTTTTCCATTTTATTAAACATTGAGGACAATGTTTCATTTAAGTTTGGGGGTAGTGTGTATGTATTTTTCTTTGTGTTTATGCATGTTTTTCATTTTTTGTAAAATTAAAAAAAAAATTATTTTCTTTATTTGTTTTTCCTTTTGTTTTTATGTGATTTTCATTTGTTATATAATGTAAAATATATATATTTTCTATGTTTTGTTTGAAAAAAAAATATATTGGTGATTTTCATTTTCCAATGATAAGAATTATGATTGAAATTGTTCTTAGTTTTTAGAAAAATATAAATAATTATTAAGCTTTACTTTTAATTTCTAAGTTAGTTTTGTTTAAATACATATTTTTCATAATATGTCACTTTTCTATTCTATTCGAATTTGTGATATTTGGATATAGTTTATTTAAACATTAAATTCTTTAAATCGCAAAACAATTTTTTTTTTTTTAAATCCTAGAATTTGCTTGATTATCTCTTGAGATTTAATTTATTTTTGTTTGCATAGGCTTGTCTAATGTTCACATGATGTTTTGATAGTTTTTGTGTTTGTATGTTAAATATCTATTCTGAAAACAATTTTAACTTTCCAAATTAATTACATAAGCTTTGCTTTTATTTGTAATTTTCTTTGAACTATTTCCATTATGTAATTTTTGACGAAAACATTAGACATTACCAATTAAAAAAAAATTGTGTGTGTTTTTAATTTTTCTTTTGCTCGAGGATTAGCAAAACTTTAAGTTTTGGGGTGTGATAACTCTAAAAAATAGAGTTATTTTACAACTTTTTATGTGCTAATTGTTGCTTAATTCTTGAGTTTTTAATTAATTTATTAAGTTTTTAAGTAATTTTGAATTTATTAGTCGTATTTTGATTTTATATATTTTTGTGTGTTTTTATAGTTATTTTGTTGTAAAATATTGTAGTTAATTATTTGAATTATTGTTGTTTAATTTGAGGTAAAAAAAATGTTGTATTATTGAACTTAAATGTGAAATATAAATTAAGTTATAATTAATATTTTCAAAGAATTAAATTGATTTATTTTATAGTTGAAAATATTTTATTATGATTTATTTTATATTTATTTTGTAGGGAATTTATGACACTTTTGCTCTTGAAAAGAAGAGAAAAGAAAAGAAAGGTGGTAGTTTTGAAAGAAAATAACAAAAAAAAAAGTGGCATTTTTCTTAGGCCCAAGGAGGCCTGCCCAGATTCGGCCCCTTTGCCTCTAGCTGAAGCAGCTTCCTCACCCAGCCGTTGGAGCCAGCTGCCCTCCTTCAGGCCCACGCTTGTGTCTCTCGGCCCAATAAACAAAAGTGTCACCCATGCTAGCCGAAGCTCAATCCAGCCAGCTCCTCAGCCCACCTCCAAGCAGTCTGCCCAGCCGTGCAACACCAAAAGTCACAAGCCATAGCCAGCATCTCCCCCAGCCGTGCGCCTCTGCCCAACCGAACATCTCCACCTCAGTACCCAGCTGCCTCCCTGCCTTCACAGCCCACCGTGGGCCGCCCAATTCATCCAGCCGGCCCACCATCTCCACCTCAACACCCAGCCGCCTGCCACAACCCACCAAGCCCCTTTTGTGTTTATTTTGAGCCCAACAAAATCACTTTTGTACCCTTGTCCCCTTTGCCAAAAATACCATTTTTTTTACCCAAACATTTCTACACATTTTACTCCAAAACATCATCATTACACCCTATAATTTACCCTTATTTTCCATATTATAATTAATTACATTAATTTAATCAATTTAAATTAATTATTTTAATACACTTTTTTTGGCAATAAATATAGGGGCTTAGTGCATATTTTAGAGGAGGTTATCATACCATAAGTTCTACACTTTCAAAACCTCTCAACTCTCTTCATATTTTTCTTCTTTTTGGTCATTTTTCCTATGAGTTTTTAGAGGAAAATTTTGGGGGTTTCTCCTCCAAATTTTCCTATTTATGTTTGTAATTTTTAGTTTGTATTTGCTATTTTAGTTATGAGTTTCTAATCTTTTTAAGATTATTAAGGTGATGATGAAACAATATTTAACTAGATAATATTTATTTTGTATGTTGATTTCCCATTTTGTGCAACAAAGTTTATGGAATTTTCTTCTTCAAATATCTTCTTTCATCTTAAATATCATGTATTTTGGATTGTGTTGACCCTCGATTTAGCCAACTGACACGGAGTCAAAATATGAATGATATAGACGAATATGTATAGATAATAACGTAATGACAAAAGTAAAGAAAACACAATAATTTATAGTGGTTCGGCCCCAGAATCTGGTAATGACCTACGTCCACTTAGAATGATATTGATATGGGAACAAAAGTGTGATCAGAGAACTTGGGCTCAATGAGTTTCAACACTCCTCATAAACAATACTAGTTTTCACAGATAATTTCTATATTTCTATGATTTCCCGGGCTCCCAAAGTCCCTTCCCATGAGCCATCTCCTGCTTTTTATAGGCTCATGGAGGGTTGCCCAATATTGTTACAGATATTATCCCCTGAATCATGGGATATTCATAAGATTGCATGAAATAAATTCGGGATACATAAGATCTTTCCATAAATGTTGCTTTGCCAGCGGAACCACCGACCAGTCTGGTCGTGGTAAAAACAGGTCTGTCCTGCTTCTGGTGTGTCTCCTGGTCGATACTCTAGCAGACGCTCCAGGTGTCAGCCACGTGTCAAGAGATTATTCGCCTCGTCACAAATGCTAATTTATTGGATAACATTTGCCCCTCAAAGTTTATTTACCACGAACAGTAAATAAACTTTGAGCGAACGACCCTTCGGTAACCCCTCCTGACGTGTCAGAGCCCTTCGTGCGTTCTTGAAAAAAGCAAACCACTCCTGTCTAATCAAGGCTTTTCAGTTTCCCAGAAATAATTTTGACGGCCATTACGCTTCCCCATACTTCGAAAATGGAAAACTAATGATCACGCCTTTTGAATACCAAAGACAAACTTATATAAGGTTACTTGAACCACTTCTTTCCTTTTTACGCACGCCACCTCTCTGTCGAAAACCCTAAAAAACCAGAGCTTTACTCTCTCCGGCGAACCTTCCTTTGTGCTGTAGGATCAGACGGTGGGCTCATTGACTCCCGAAACTTTCACTTCCATCTTCACGACCACTTTCCTTGGTAAGTTACTCTGAAACTCCATGCTTCTAACCTTTTGTGGTGCATGCTCTTAAATGGTGTACTGTTCGAATCTCTTGGTTTCTGGTTTTTTTTTTTTTTTTTTTTTTTTTTTTTTTTGAACGCCTGTAGATAAGATGTCTTTGTAGGCAACGTAGGCTTATGAGTAGGTTTAAAACCCAGGATTAGCGCTTTTTAGGACGTAGGATCGAAGTAGCATTTCGATTTTTTAAACCAGTTGGAAATAATTTCTTCCCGTTGTGAGGGGAGTCGAAAAAGCTTTTCAGGAAAACTTTTCACTTTCACCATTTTGGTCCGTTTTTTAAACTGTCTGCGCAGAGAGACTTAGTTAGAATGCTGTTATATAAAGGCTTAGCTTTTATACTTCGACCAGCGTTACTTTAAGAATCTCCTAGATCCCTCTGACCTCGCCTCCCCATTCTTCTGTTTGCAGATTTTAATGCCAGATTTGTGGGGAGGTGAGAGACCCATCGACGACGACCTCCTTGCCCAACTGCTCGAGGGAGAAGAACAACTAGCCGATCGCATCCACCAAATACCCTTCTCACGAGCCTCTTCCAGACCGCACCCTTCTCCTTCAATGGCCCGTTCAAAATCCTCTGGCAAGAAAAGGCCCGAATCTGAAAGTAACCCTTCTCCTTCTGCCCAGCCTGATTCGCAGGCGGGGGCTCCCTCGACCAGTGGTCGAGAGAATCTTACTCCTGACCCCAATATCCAAACTAGGGCTCGTCCTCGTCATCGCAATCCGCCTGATGTCGAGTGGTACACTCCTCCAGCCAGTTCGATGACCCTTCGGATGGTCGCGAACTGCTTCAGAAAATACCCCCTAACGGGGGTAACCATTACACGTCCTACTGCGGAGCAGAGGGCTAACCGTCCAGGAGGGGCAAACAGCGCCTGGTCCCGGTATCACATTGAAGCGGGGGCTTATCTCCCTCTTCATCCTTTCTTTGTGGGGGTGGCCAATTATTTCGGCGTCGCTCCCTTTCAAATAACCCCTAATGGATATAGGATGTTGGCTGCACTCTATGTCCTGTACAAACTTAACAAATGGCCAGAACCTTCACCTCATGAGGTTAATTACCTCTTTGACCTTAAGTCCAATCCTCAACACAACGGGACGGGCTTTTTTCACTTCTGTCATCAGGAAACTGGCCGGACGTTTTTGAGTGGCACCACCCATATATCAAACGTGGGACATTACAACAAGGAGTACTTCTTTACTCCGGATATATCCAGCAACAACTTGGCTTTCGCGAGAGGAGGTACAATTTTGTCTTTGCCTTGGTCGATACTTTATCATAGAGTATTTCCTTTCGTCATTTCTCAAACTCGACTTGCTTTTCAGGCCCCTGGTTGCGCCCGACCCCAACACCAGATATGGTGTCGAGGTCTGACACTCTGGCCAGGATGTCTGCCGCTACCAAATGTGTCAAGACCTTGACACAAGAAAAGAATTTGAGGTCGTCTGGCCTTCTGGCTCCTCGCCATGACAATAGAGGGTCCGAAACGGACGAACCCACTGCCGGGGGGGTTCCCGAGCAGCAACTTCCTGTGCCCTCTCCAAGGAGGAGGCCAACAGGAGTTACGATCAGGGAACCCACGGGCAGCCCTTCTGCAGAAAGGCCTTCTGCTCCCCAAGGCAAGGGGAAAGAAAAGGCCAAAGAACCAGTTGTTGACTTGGAAGAGTCTTCTGATGACAATGGTAACGTTATTTCGCTTTTAAATGGTCTGCCAATCCCCTGTCACATGTTTGACGGGGATGGCAACTTTACATATGCTCCAAATCTAGGGCCAAACTTCTTCATGCCAGAAAATGAGTATATGATTAATAGAGTCAATAGTATAGCGACCAGTAGTTGTAGCTCGGGTATTCACTTTATTATCTTCTTTCTGTTGTATTACTTTTTTTTCACCTTTTTCTTCCCTTATTAACCTCTTGTGTTTATTTTCATGCAGATATGTCGACTCCCAATATCTTTGACATGTACCAGGCCGAAGAGGAAGAGGAAGTCCCTCAACTTCAACGGAGGTCAAAGAAACGAACTGGTGAAACCAGTCGAGGCCCTTCAGCCAAGAAGAGTCGACCAGAAGACCTTCCTCAGGGCACTCCAACCGGGCAAAGTCCTGCGCCAACTGGGCGAACTCCTACCCCTCCTCCAGCTCCTTCTGAACAGCAAAACGCCCCTGCTCGGTCCAATCCTCCACCTGCGCCTGCTAGGGAGCATCTTTCTCGCGAAGAGGCTCATGAGGCCAGGCTCGTGAGCCATACCATTCGATCCGCTAAGGATCGAATTGAACGGATTGGCAGAGGTGAGCGCGTTGGGGCTGCCATGATCCAAGCTGTAGAGCTACCAGTCGATCAGATCCTGAACAGGACTCTGAACGAGATCTCCAGCGTAAGTATTTCTTTGTTTCTCGAGTCTTTGTTTTTTCAGTTCTCGTGATAAGTCTTGACTTCTTTTTCTTTCGTTTACAGGCCTTACTTTCTGCCATTACTGCTCGTACCCGAGCCCAGGCCTACTTTGAGCAGATTGAGGCTAAAGTTCTCGAGAAACATCAGGTGAAGGCGGCTGAGGAGCTTTCGGCTGCTGAAGCCAAACATGCTAAGGAGTTGGGGACGGTGGTCCGAGAGCGGGATGCAGCGGTGACCAAACTGTCCGCGGCTGAAGCTGCTAAAGATGCAGCGGTTAAGCTGAGGGAAGAGTACCGGTCGTACAATAAAACTCATCTCCGCGAGATCAAGCATCTGGAGGGGGTAGTCAAGTCTAAGGACGAGACTATTGCCACTCTCGAGGGCAAGGTGCAGCAGTCGGAGCTTGACAACTCCAAGAATCTGGAAAAGTATAAGAGGGCGACACTCCGATGTTTCTATAACTTTTGGAAACACAATCAGGGTGCTGACTTTAGCTACCTTTCAGAGGAGGTCAGAGTTGCGGAGTTGGCTCGGTGCGCTGCTCAACTGGCTGAAGAGGAGGCGAGAGCTGCGACTCCTGCAACCCCAAGCGTCGTTGGTTTGGACGAAGAAACCATCGAGGAAGAGACTGACCAGGTTGTTGCCCAGGATCCTCCTGTCCCCCATGCCTCTTAATTTACTTAGCTGTTCTTCTTTCTTTTTTAAACACGCGACCCACGGGTCGCAATGTAAAGACAATAATTTCTTTTTAAACTTTGCTGCACGGGCAGTAAATCTTTTTGTTTGAACAATTACATCCAAGCAGCAATGCTTGCGGTGTAAAAGCTTGACTCTTGGTGTTATAATATTTTTACTTATTATAACGTTTGTCCGTATGACCGAACTTAGCATAGTACTTTTGGCATCATATATTTTGAAAAAATACTCTAAGTACTTGAAGCATGCTTTCACTCATTTTGTTCATGTGTTTACATACCTTGAGAGTATGCTTTGCTATCGATGTGCCTTATATGCCCCCCAAGTGATCGAGGAGCTCTTAGGTCCTTGGTCACTTGCCTTGACCATGGCCTGTCCGAACATTCCTGTTCGTGCGGAAAAATGATACTTGTAATACAGCAAAACAACACACGTAATGAACAAATACTTGTAAATGTAAATTCACAAAGGTTGGCAAGAACGACTGGCTGAGCGCAGTCCCTTATAATTTCGTATTAGAAATGGACTAATCATGTCTTTACGAATGATTCTGAAACAGAATCTTACATATACGAGCAGTTAGCCATACACCGTGGCTAACCCTCTTTGCAAAACTTGTAAAAATTAATGGGAAAATTTGAACAAGCCAGTCCTTTAAGAAGGGCTGTTTATTGATAATACTTGCGCAGGTGTTCTCCATTCCAGTAACGTGGAACGAGATCTCCGTTTAAGCGTGCAAGTTTGTAGGTGCCTGGGTGAAGGACTTCTTCAATCTGGTAAGGTCCTTCCCAGTTAGGTCCGAGCACGCCAGCAGTGGGGTCGCGGGTATTCAAGAAGACTCGTCGTAACACCAAGTCTCCGACGTTGAATCTTCTTTCTTTAACTTTGGAGTTAAAGTACCGGGCGACTTTTTTTTGATAAGCAGCAACTCGGAGTTGAGACTTTTCTCGTATCTCATCAATTGAGTCTAAGGACTCCAGTATTAGCTGGCTGTTTTTCTCTTGATCATACGTTAAACGCCGATGTGAGGGGGGATCTATCTCGACGGGTATCATGGCCTCATACCCATAGGCTAAGGAAAATGGGGTACGCCCTGTGGCTGTTCGATGAGATGTTCTATATGACCAGAGGACTTCCGGCAGTTGTTCTGGCCATGCTCCTTTCGCTTCTTCAAGTCTTTTCTTCAGGGTGTCCTTGAGGGTTTTGTTTACAGCTTCGACTTTCCCATTCGCTTGGGGGTGTGCGACTGAAGAAAAGCTCTTGATTACCCCATGCCTTTCGCAGAAATCGGTGAACAGGTCGCTGTCAAATTGGGTTCCGTTGTCTGAAACTATCTTTCTGGGCAAACCATACCGGCACACAATGTTCTTGATGACAAAGTCGAGAACTTTCTTGGTCGTTATGGTTGTGAGTGGTTCAGCTTCGACCCATTTTGTAAAGTAATCGACTGCCACAACTGCGTACTTTACTCCTCCTTTTCCTGTCGGTAGTGATCCAATTAAATCTATTCCCCATATTGCGAAAAGCCACGGGCTTTGCATCTGCTTTAGCTCGTTTGGAGCTGCTCGTGGGATTTTGGAGAACCTCTGACATTTATCACACCTTCGTACGTACTCCATTGAATCCTCGTTCATCGTTGGCCAAAAATAGCCCTGTCGAAGAATTTTTTTCGCCAAACTCTGCCCCCCAGCGTGATCTCCGCAGAAGCCTTCATGCACCTCTTTCATGAGTTCCTTAGCTTTTTCTGATGTAATGCACCTGAGCAGTGGCATTGAATATCCTCTTCGGTACATAACACCGTCGAGCAGTATGTACCTAGCAGCTTGTCTTTGCAGAGTTCTGGCTTTTTTTCTATCTACTGGCAATGTCCCATTTGTCAGATACTCCAGGTAAGGTGCCATCCATGTATCTTCTACTCAAATTTCCATGCTGGCTTCGGCCGCATCAATGCTTGGTTCACTTAATCTCTCTACTGGGACTATGTTCAAGGTGTCAGCATCTTTGGCACTTGCAAGTTTGGCCAAGGTGTCTGCATTCGAATTTTGGTCTCGCGGAATTTGCTGGAGGGTGTATTTTGTAAACTGTACTAGCAAATCTTTTGTTTTATTAAGGTAGGCCATCATTTTTAACCCTCGCGCTTGATATTCTCCCAGGACTTGATTCACGACCAGCTGAGAGTCGCTGAAAATATCGAGCGCTTTTATGTTCATCTCCCTGGCCATTTTCAGTCCAGCGAGGAGTGCTTCGTATTCCGCTTCATTGTTTGACGCTGCGAAATCAAACCTGATTGCGCAGTGAAATCGATGCCCATCGGGCGTTATCAATATCACTCCCGCTCCAGCGTGAGATTCATTAGATGATCCATCTGTGAATAGTTTCCACGAAGGAGTCTTGTCTTGAGGCATGGGCGCCTCAGGATTCTCGCACAACTCGTTACTGGGGAGTTCGGTGAACTCCGCAATAAAATCGGCTAAGGCTTGCCCTTTTATTGCTGCTCGCGGTGAATAAGTCACGTCGAACTGTCCCAATTCGACCGCCCATTTTAACAGTCGTCCAGCCGCCTCAGGTTTTTGGAGGACCAGCCGAAGGGGCTGGTCGGTCAAAACCGTGATAGGGTGGGCTTGGAAGTACGGTCGCAACTTTCGGGAGGCTAGAATTAGGCAATATGCTAATCTTTCGATCGGTGGGTATTTTAATTCTGCACCGATCAGCCTTTTGCTGACGTAGTAAACAGCTTTCTGCACGCCTTCTTCTTCCCGTATCAGTACCGCACTAGCAGCAACTTCGGTAATCGCCAGATAAATATACAAAGTCTCTCCTTCCATTGGTTTTGATAGGATAGGAGGTTGCGACATATGAGCCTTTATTGTCTGGAATGCTTGCTCGCAGTCTTCCGTCCATTCAAACTTTTTATTTCCCCTAAGTAGATTGAAGAATGGAACGCACTTGTCAGTTGATCTTGAGATGAATCTACTAAGGGCAGCTATCCTTCCGGTCAGGCTTTGGACATCCTTGATCTTTTCTGGCGACTTCATATCAATCAGGGCTTTTATCTTGTCGAAGTTGGCCTCGATTCCCCTTGAATTCACTATAAATCCCAAAAACTTTCCTGACCCGACTCCAAAGGAACATTTGAGGGGGTTCAACTTCATATGGTACTTGTTTAACACATCAAAGCACCTTTGTAAATCCTTCACATGTCCTTCAGCCTTCTTGGACTTTACCAGCATGTCATCCACATATACTTCCATGCTTACTCCGATCAGCTCCTTGAACATGTGGTTGACCAATCGTTGGTAAGTTGCACCTGTATTTTTCAGTCCAAAGGGCATTACTTTGTAACAATATAAGCCCGTATCGGTCCGAAAGCTGGTATGATCCTCATCAGGGGGATGCATGCTGATCTGATTGTAGCCTGAATATGCATCCATGAACGAAAGGGTCTCATGCCCAGCGGTTGCATCGACTAGCTGGTCGATCCTCGGGAGTGGGAAGCAGTCTTTTGGGCAGGCCTTATTGAGGTCTGTAAAATCCACACAGGTCCGCCATTTGCCGTTAGGCTTGGGGACCAACACCGGATTGGAGATCCATGATGGATAAAACGCCACCCTGATGAACCCATTTTCTTTTAAGTCTTTCGACTTCTTCTTTCAAGGCTCTTGATCTGTCTTTATCGAGCAGCCTTCTTTTTTGTTGCACTGGTGGAAAGACTTTGTTTATGTTCAGGACATGGCTGATCACCGCAGGGTCTATTCCGACCATGTCTTTATGTGACCAGGCGAAAACTCCCTGGTTCTCTTGCAAGAATTCCACCAGCGCCTGTTTCGCGGTAGGTTCTAAATTCTTCCCAATCCTTACGATTCGAGTCGGGTCTTTTTCATCGAGATGGACCTCCTCCAGATCCTCGATGGGTCCAACATTTTCTTCAAAATCCCCAAAGCGAGGATCCAAATCTATATCCTCACTTTGGGCAACACCCTATTTGGTGACTTTTCCACCTGATTGGGTTTGTCTGTCTTCCGTCATCTGTAATCGTTCTGGAGTAGCGCTCCTCGATGCTCCACTTTTTGCCTTTGTGATCGAGGCGTTATAGCACTCCCTGGCCTCCCTTTGGTTTCCCAAAACGCATCCTACTCCCTCGTCCGTTGGGAATTTCATGGCTAGATGCCACATGGAGATGATTGCCCTTAGTTCAACCAGTATGGGTCTTCCAATAACGGCGTTATACGCTGAAGGACAATCGACCACTACAAAAGTAGTGAGTAATGTCCTTGAGGCAGGCGCTGTACCCGTTGTTACTGGGAGTTTGATCATTCCGGCTGGTGCGAGTCCTTCTCCAGAGAAGCCGTATATGGTTTGATTGCAGGGCTCCAAGTCCTTCACGGACAGCTTCATGTGTTCCAGCGTTGATTTATACAGGATATTCACTGAACTCCCTGTATCGACCAGTACTCTTTTTACCATCATATTGGCCATTTGGATATCCACGACCAGCGGATCGGAATGTGGGAACCGGACGTGTTGGACATCGCCCTCAGAGAAGGTTATCCCGCACTCCTCTGAGCGGGCCTTTTTCGGCGCTCGGTCCTCCACAGTCATCATCTCGATGTCCTGGTCGTGGCGCAGAGTTCGAGCATATCGTTCTCTAGCCTTTCCGCTATTTCCAGCGAGGTGTGGGCCTCCACAGATGGTTAAAAGTGTTCCGGCTACGGGGGCAGGCTGTAATGGTGGCGAGCGTTGGCGTGTGGACGTCTGCTTGTTGCCACCTGGAGCTTCTCGTTGGGAAGTTCTCGAGGCCCGTACGTACCTTCTCAAGTGTCCTTGTCTAATGAGGAACTCGATTTCATCTTTGAGCTGGTTGCATTCATTAGTGTCATGTCCATAGTCGTTATGGTAACGACAGAATTTGGTAGTGTCTCTTTTCGAAATGTCTTTTCGAATGGGCCCAGGCTTCTTGTAGGGCACACTAGAGCTTGTGGCCTGGTAAACCTCTCCTCGAGACTCAACGAGGGCAGTGTAGTTAGTGAACCTAGGTTCATAACGATTACCCTTGGCTCGTTTATTGTCGGAGGTGGAAGGCTCATTGTGTTGCCGTTTCCCACCATTCTTGCCATTACCGTTGCCGTTTCCGTTTCCCTTGCCGTTGCCGTTTGGTTTGGTGCCATTGGCGGCTTTGGCGGGTTCGGCAGCCTTCTTGCCCTTGTTCGAGGATTTTCCATCATCGGCAATGGCTTCTTCGAGTTTGATATACCGATCAGCTCGGTCTAAGAATTCCTGGGTGGTTCTGACCCCATCCTTACGAAGACTTTTCCATAGGGGCGAACGGCGCCTCACTCCCGCGGTTATAGCCATCATTTTTCCTTCGTCCCCGACTGTCTTTGCTCCGGCTGCCGCTCGCATAAAGCGCTGGATGTAATCTTTTAGTGATTCTCCATCTTGCTGGCGGATCTCAACCAGTTGGTTTGCTTCGGTCGGGTGGACACGACCTGCGTAGAACTGTCCGTAGAACTCCCTTACAAACATTTCCCAGGAAACTATGCTTGCAGGTGGGAACTTAAAGAACCATTCCTGCGCGGCTTCAGAAAGTGTTGCAGGAAAGATCCTGCACCGAGCGTCTTCGGACACCTTCTGAATGTCCATCTGGATTTCAAACTTATTCACATGCGAGACGGGATCTCCGTATCCATCAAAGTTCGGGAGCGTGGGCATCTTGAACTTGCTGGGAGTCTCTGCGTTGGCTATTCTTTGGATAAATGGAGTGCCTTTTCTTCTATCGTGGTCAATATAAGAGGTCCTTCCTCCGACCAATTGTTGCACAGCCTGATTTAGTGCGTCTATCTGGGCTTGCAAGGCAGTAGGAATAGCTATGGTTTCTGCTGCTGGGGGGATGCTCTCACCATGCTTCTCTCGACGATCATTGAGTATGTCTCTTAGATCTTCCTCTCTTCTCCGTTGCTCGCTACCTCCGAGCCGGTTGAAGACATTATTTTGCCGGGGTTGCCCCCCAGCATCTTGTCTATTTGGCTGATCATCTTGAGGTATTTGGCTCCTGCTCTTACCTTTATTTCCGTTCCTCCCATCAGCATTGTTCTTGCCTGAGTCAGCCTCATTGTAGCCGTGGCCATCTTTGAACTTTGACTGGCTATGGTAAGACTGGTTGTTCCCTCTATTCCCGTCTCTGGCAGAAACACCCCGAGCGTTAGAGGGTGGCCTGCGCTGGTCGCGATGTCCCCGTGCATTATCATGCTGTTGGGATCCACGGACCGCAGAGCCTAACTCCGAGTCTCTCCTGTTACCAGGAGGGTAGTGACCCCTGTTCGCTTGGTGTGGCCCATCATTCTCGCGGCGTCTAGGACTACGAGGCTGTCGCTCGGCCCTATTCTGCCTTTGCTGCGGGGGATTACCTCGAGCAGCGTGGGATGGTGGATCTGCCTCGGGGTCCAGTGGGACGTCGTCATGGGGCATCTGGGGCTGTTCAGGCCTTTGCGGACTTGAAGGATGGACCGGTGGGCTAGGATTGGGACCTCCCTGGGGTGGCCCAGTTTCAGGTTGATTAGGCTGCGAGGCAGGCGCGGCCTGATTTCTGGCCAACAGCAAGGCCGCTTCAAGGGCTGCCATGGCCTCAGTCTGGCGGCGATCCACCTCCGCTTGTCTCTCGCTTAACTCCGCCCTCTGACGATCAAGTTCCTGCTGCTGCCTTGCCATAGCTTCTGCGGCAGTCTCTTGATTGGCTCTCAGACTAGCCAGCTCTTCCTGCAACGTGCCCAAGGTGCTCCTCAAAGTCGCATCGTCCATTTCCTCCTCTTCAAAATCTAGTTGCGGCTCATCTTCCGCCATGCTTGCAGGGGGAGGAGGAGGTGGCGGATTCGACGGTGCAGCGGCGGCAGTCTGAGCAGCTTTCTTCCCTGCTTTCGCCATTAGTTTTATCAACAATGATGAGTCGTCCTCTCAATGAAAGCACCAGAATGTTGACCCTTGATTTAGCCAACTGACACGGAGTCAAAATATGAATGATATAGACGAATATGTATAGATAATAACGTAATGACAATAGTAAAGAAAACACAGTAATTTATAGTGGTTCGGCCCCAGAATCTGGTAATGACCTACGTCCACTTAGAATGATATTGATATGGGAACAAAAGTGTGATCAGAGAACTTGGGCTCAATGAGTTTCAACACTCCTCATAAACAATACTAGTTTTCACAGATAATTTCTATATTTCTATGATTTCCCGGGCTCCCAAAGTCCCTTCCCATGAGCCATCTCCTGCTTTTTATAGGCTCATGGAGGGTTGCCCAATATTGTTACAGATATTATCCCCTGAATCATGGGATATTCAGAAGATTGCATGAAATAAATTCGGGATACATAAGATCTTTCCATAAATGTTGCTTTGCCAGCGGAACCACCGACCAGTCTGGTCGTGGTAAAAACAGGTCTGTCCTGCTTCTGGTGTGTCTCTTGGTCGATACTCTAGCAGACGCTCCAGGTGTCAGCCACGTGTCAAGAGATTATTCGCCTCGTCACAAATGCTAATTTATTGGATAACAGATTGTTAGCACATATTTACACTTTGTTCTTCATTAGTGCAAAAACATAATATTCTTTGTGTAAGATGTGTCATTAAATTGTACACATCCATACTTAGGACAAAAATATTATGTTTTGCCTTATAAATAATGTTCATTGATTTATTTGTTATTTTATTAGATTGATTTACACTAAATGCTTTGAAATTATAATTTTGAAAAGTGGAGAAAAATCTTATCTTTTTAGAAGTAATTTGTGCTTAAAATTATAAATCTATTTGGCAAAATGATAGTTTGATTTACTTTAACTATCACTAAAACTTGGGAATTAATGTATTTATTGTAACGACCCAACTATCTATGAGACTTAGGTCATTTGTAGAGTCTAAGAACTTTACTTAGCTAGTTAGATAGTAGTAGTAGTAGTAATAGTAATAGCTAGTAGTAGTTATAGTATGTTTATGACTATGGATTTTGGTTCAAGTCGGGACTTAGTTGGATACTCGTAGTAACACTTGTAGATTTTATAAGTTTAGCCTATAGTTTAAGAATATTAATTATAACATAAGGTTTGATTCATATTGTTGGTTATCAATATGACAATTATTATAACCTAAAGTTTAGATAGAGCCAATAAGAATATGACACTTGTCATAAGCATGATTATTCCTAAGGTTTAGATAGAGCCAATAGGATTATGACATTTTTCATATGCATGATTTTTAAGGAATTATTATTTTAATGATAAAATAAGGGAAATATAAGACTTAGTCTTCACCAAAATCTGTTAGGACCATGATATTTGTCACAATTTTATTTATTTGTGGATTAGGTTGTAAATAAATTTTTCGTAACTTTAGGGTACTGTAACTTTCGACCTATTTTTCACCTAGTTATGTTATGCATTTCGAAAAATAGTATTTCTAAAAAGTTGTAGATAATTTAATTATCTTTCTAACGGTATAAAGATATTCTAAATCGGAGTCCTACAGCTCCAGATATATTGATTTTACTGTAAGTTAGTTTAGAGTTACGAGATTTAGGGAGTTAGAAGTTAGGATTCTATTTGATTTTTTTTTTTTTTTTAAAATCAAGCTTTGTTGACCAAGTCCTAAGCCTTTGGCTGAAGGATATTCAAATATTTTCAATTAAATTCATTATTTTTATTCAAAGCCAAAAAGAAGATTTTTATTTCTATAACTCTATAAATAGGACCTAGCACCAAGCCTTTTCATTCATTCTTCATGCATTGATCAGAGCCTTCCAGGTGCTAGTGAGACTATAGAGTGATAAACACTTGGGTTGGAGTTATAAGCTTAATCATTATAAGCTTAATAAACACTTGGGAAGTAAGGTTATAGTGTATTTCAGTTTCGAGGTATAGCTCGGTCATAGAAGCATTCAAGGTATTCCTAATTCCAGTTCCTTTCTGTATTGATTCTTATAGTTCTTCTCTACTCAAACCCTAACGCAGTCTTTTCTATTCTTGGTTAGGCATCTAAGTTCTTGAACTTGAGGTTCTTGTTGGTAAGTATCTTTTCGATGGTGTAGTTCATTCTTTTCATCTCTTTTCCTTAGTATACTCACCTCTCTATTATGGTTTTTAGGAATGTTCCAAAGTCCTGATCTTGTTCTCATATCTCGGTTTTTGGTAAGGAAAATAGGATAGATCTTGTATGTATGTTTGTATGATATGTTATGCTTATATGTTATGTTTATGTTATGATATGTTTATGTTATAATATGTTTTGTAGTCCTTGGGCATATGACTTGTTTAGATAACAAGCCCCAAGATTATGTTTTTAGTCGCTTGGGCATATGACTTGCTTAGATAGCAAGCCCCAAGATTAGTTTATCATTTTCATGGTTTAGAGTTATGGTTTACCCTACCTCAGATATTAGACAGGGGACCTAGATGGGTTATCATATACTACCATGTGATCTAACCTACCTCAGATATTAGACAGGGGACCTAGATGGTTTATCGCATGTCATGTTAATGAGTTAATGGCTATTAATATTGTAGTCCTATATGGTATATGTTCTTATAGCCATATGTTTTATAGTGTATGCTTATGATATATGGTATATATATATATATATTTGTATGAATAAGAATCATTTTATTGCTCAACAAATCCTATTACAACTCAAGAGCAAAGGCCTACACATGGCTCATTTGCTCAAACCAATTACAATCACTATGACTTGTTTTCTCATTTTTAAAAAGAGAAAATCGACTACAAATTCATCTTTTAATTTTCTGTACAAGAGTATTAACATTATACACATTATCATTCCACAAAGTATTGTTTCTAGCTTCCCAAACATTATATACAAGGCTATTCACAATGGCAAGATATACCTCTCTTCAGAATTTGGATTGCTTCGTCCTCTTGATCTTCTTGATACAAGCTTCTAGCTCCATTTTATGCATATTGAAACCTACCCAAGTAAAGATAATTTGGGCCACTGTAGAGCTATAGTGACACCTAAAGAAGAGGTGTAGATACGACTCTAAATGAGCACCACAAAAAAGACAACTAGCATCAACAATATGTCCAATTTTAAGGAGTCTCTCTCTAGTTTGTAACCTGTTTAAACAAGCAGGCCAAGTGATGAACTTGTGCTTGGGAGTACTTAGCCGATTCCAAATGGAAGAAAACCAAACCTTCCTGTCATTTGACTTCGGCCAAAGAAGAGAGCAAACTTTAGTGATACTAAAGTTCATTTGGGTGAAGATAGATTCTTCCATATTGTTCTTGATGATGTTCTTGACCATAACAATCTTTTTCCAATACCAACTAGCATTTTGTGGAGCCTCATATCTCCACAAACAATCATCTTTGATATACCAACTAGCGTTTTGCTTTTCTCTAAAGGTGATACTACGTCCATTCTTCTTTTGTTGAGAGCCTTCAAGAGGTTCTCGGACACATCTGGACTGCATGCAAATCCTTCCAAAACTTCCATTTATTGTGCTGGGATGAAGAATGAAGATGTTGAGTACATTCTAAATGCCTCGGGGTACACTCAAGGCCAGCTCCCATTTCGGTATTTGGGGATTCCTATTTGCTCCAAAAGAATTTCCAAAGCTGAATGTGAAAGTATAATTGAGAAGATGGTGGCTCGAATTAGAGTTTGGAGCTCTCGGCATATTTCGTATGCAGGTAAATGTACCCTCATAAATTCTGTTCTGTTGACCATTTATACTTATTGGGCTCAAATTTTAATTCTTCCAAAGTATATCCTTGATAGAATCAATAGCATTTGTCGTGCTTTTCTTTGGAAGAGTAATTCAAACTCTTGTGGTCCGAGTCTTGTTGCTTGGAAGAATATATGTCTTCCTAAAGATGAAGGGGGGCTTGGTTTTCGTAATATAGAACACTGGAATATTGGAGCTTTGAGTAGGTATGTTTGGGATATAGCCAAAAAGAAAGATAATCTTTGGGTTCGTATGGTATATATATTTTATAGTCATATGTTTTATGGTTTATGTTTATGGTGTAGTTTTATGCTTATGATATATGATGTATGTTTTTAGTAGGTTTTCCTTGCTGGGCACTAGGCTCATTCCTTTATTTTTAGTGTGATGTAGGAAAATGAATATGGAAGGCGGAAGGATTCTTGGTAACTTGGCTTGTGTGTTGAGGATGGATGGAATGTGTGGACTGCGTGTCGATCGAGGATGAAGTTATTTATTTTTACTCTTTTAAATCATGTTTTTTCCGCCTTTAGTTTTGTAAACAATTTTCTTTAGTTTAAAATTATGTTTTATGTTTTAAACAATGGGTACCCATGCCATATTTTCTATTATTATGTAATTGATACAATATTTTGAGATTTAATAAAGTTATATTATTTCTTATGTATCTTTCCCAAAATAGTAGCTATGTATAGTAGATCTAATGGTCCAAGGTCTTAGAAATAGTTGGGTCATTACATCATTAAACCTACTAGACATAACTACAACTTTGAAAAGAACATACATAATAAAATGCACAACTTTATTGAAACTTTGGAAAATAATATTTGTAATACATAAATGAGCTCATTGTTTTAAAATAAAACATAACTTTAATAAAATTGTTTACAAAGCTAAATGCGGAAAAATACATAAAAAGGTAATTTAAAGAGACTAAAAAAAACGTTGTCCTCGAATCGACACGCAGCCCATCCACTCCATTCACCTCCATACACACACCAAGTTTCCAAGAATCCTTCCGCCATTGCATCTATTTTCCTGCATCACACTAAAAAGAAAATGAGTGAGCCTAATGCCCAGCAAGGAAAAACTAACAACATAAATCATATACATAAAATTATATCGTAACATATGCTAAAAACATATCATAAACATATACTATAAGCATATCATAAACATATGTCATATACTACTACAATGGTCATTATACTACTTGGGGCTTGTAAACTAAACAAGTCATATGCCCAATAGATTGGTGGGGCTTGCTAGTCAAGCAAGTCATATGCCCATAAATTATTGGGGCTTGCTAGCTAGATAGGTCATATGCCCAAGGTCTAATATCATACTATACATAATGTTAACATATCATAACCACTACTACAAAAACGGGATTTCTCGACAGTTTTTAACTGTCGCTATTGAGCAATGACGACAGTCGACTAACTGTCGTATTTGCCTATGCCGGCGTAGGGGTAGCTACGCCGACAGTTAATAAGTGTCGTCGTTGCTGGCAATGCCGACAGTTAATACGTGTCGCTGTTGCTGGCAACGCCGACAGTTAATACGTGTCGCCATTGCTGGCTATGCCGACAGTTAATACGTGTCCTTGTAACATTAAATTTATATTATATATATAAATAATAATTTTTCGATATATATTTTTTAAAACTTTTAATTATATTTTTAACAATTGAAGTTTGATATAAATTTAAATAAAAAAAAGTACTCACATAATTAATTATTATTACCATAACTTGCAAAAAAAATTATATTTATCATAATAAAAATTCATTTACATAGAACATTTATTCATACAATTGAAATGTAAATAATACATCAAATCCCCATGAGACTAAATAATTCTCAATAAAAATTCATTATTCTCAATGTAAATAATACATCAAATACTCAGTGTACATAATTCTTACAAGCAAGAAAGTAAATAATACCCAACAACTTGAAGAAGAATTTCTTGTTGCCTTGGTTCTCTTAAATATCCAAGTAAAATTTTAGCCTACAATACAGAATAAACACTATTAAAGTAAAACCAAAACTAAAATAAATAAAGAAATTGAGGTTGCAGAATAAATAAAAAAGATGATTGGTTGTTAGTCACAAAAATGATTTACATAAAAGTTGTATTTTTCTTATCACCTCTGGCTTAAGTTGTCAGTCTTAGTTCTTAAAACTAAGGAATACATACCTCTCAGTCTCTATTTAAAATTGCTCATGCTAGTTAGTTTATCAAATCACATAGACATTAATAAACCAAATTACCAATCATTCACAGCACATTAGCAAATATACAATAAACTAGAAATTAATATACATATATACACACATATAAAGACATGCACTATGTAGGTAATATGCATGAGATTCTAAGTCCATAGTAATTAGCAAGAAAAGAAAAGATAATATAGTATAAAGCCACCTAAATGACCCCAGAAATTTCACAGGGCTGGATGACGTTTTCTTTTAAATGTGCAAAGTCAATACAATTAATATAGCTTTTTCTTGTAGTGAACAATAATACTAAGCATGACAGAGCATAGTAATTCAGAAAACTAATAGATTAAGAAGAAACTTGAACATAAATACTACCGATTAAGCAATATTATGAAACCTGAACATATATCAAATAGATTATAGCATAACAAACCAAAAAATTCAAAACAAAATTTGAGTTACTAGTAAGAAAAAGATTGATATTTTATATCACAATTACATTTCAGTTATCAGTGAGAAACTAACAAAAAGAAAAAAGAACAGAAAAACACTTACCATTCTTCATCTTCTCCGTTAACACAGAGAGAAACCGCCACAATCCAGGAATGAAGAAGCATGCAGCTTACTACTTGTGCATACAACACATGGTAATTTAGAGACTCCAAAAACCAAAAAACCACTACAGCTGCCCTTTGTTAATTCTTAAACCAAATAGACGGTGAACAAGAAGGAAAACAAAAAGAGAAATCAAGTGCAGCAATATCATCCAGGGGTACATGACTGTCATTATATTTAAACAATTTTTAGTAGTTGAATAATATGCCATGCATATTAGAGAATTATTCTCTTGAAATAATGGTAACTTGATTTAAATATTTTCATTTCAGATTTTTATTGCCATGTAGCAGTACAGTTTTAAACAAAGTTGATTGTCATGTTGAAAACTATTTTCCAAGAAAGAAAAGTTGTCTACCTAAATGAGTTGTCAAGTTTCATGAGCTTAGTAATATGATATATGAATAATACGAGAAAAAGCTAAACTAGACAACATATTAATTATATATATATATATTCATCTGAGTAAATTAACATATGAAGACACACATTAATCCTATCATGAAAAGCTAAGCCTAAGACACATTATATCATACAAAGACATCGGCAGTCAAAAGATCTATCCCAAAATCCAATACTACAAAAAAATACATAAGAATTTTGAAAGAAAGAAAAAACTCCTTCGCAAATATACAAACAGATATCAGTCAAAAAAGAACATTTCAACTAATATCTCAAACATATATTCACATGTATATATATATATATATATATAAATATATACATATCATCTAATAATAACAGAACTAAAAGATTCACAAAAGCAATCATTCACTCTACAACTAAAGAAAAATGCAGAAATATATGAATCAAATAAGTTGATAATCTCATACCCATTTCAGATTTAAGCCAGCCAAAACGTCGATTCCAATTCCGACTACAGTTGAGTCTGATCCTTCAGTGGGTTTTGAAGCCCAAAACATAAGGAGTATGGTGGTGGTGGCGGCTCGGCTAGTGGTAGCTTAGGGTGGCCAAAAAGTACTTGGAAAGCTTCGTAGCACTCCCATTCGTTCGAACTTTGAAAGCCCAATGGGGAACCTTAAGGGGCGCGTACGGCCGCGGGCTCGTGGGGGTCGAAATTTCGGAGGCCGGGGAACACGCCTGTACGACACGTGTAGCTTTCCGGCGACTGGAAAGCGATTGTTCAAGTTTGGCAGATCGGACACGAGAGAGAGAAAGTGAGATTTGGTGGGGAAGAGGTAGATCTGAGAGGGAAAGAGGGTTTGCGTGTTTTTTTTTTTTTTTTCATTTCCTACTTAAATTAATAATAAAGTATTATTTATTTAATTTGATTTGCTTATTAGTTAATTAAGTAATAAATGTGATTTTATAATGTTAAAATTTCAATTCAATTTATTTTAACTTTCTAATTAAATTAATAATCTTATCAAATTAAATTTGGTCCCAAAATTATAAATTAACTTTTAAATCATATTTTACTCCAATTCTCATAATTTTTTTATTGAGATTAAAAACATCTTATTATTTATTTTCATGAATTAAACAATAATTAAGTGGTCCAAAAATTTTCAATCTCACAATTTAAAAAAATATAAACCTTCAAATCTTGATAAATTCTAATTATCAATTTAATTATTTCTTATTAATCATTTCCCAATAAATAATAATAACTCAAATTAAAAGACATAACTTTGTAAAGCTTTAATTTTACTCTAAGTGTTTTTCTTTGTTTTTTTTAATTTACTTATTAATAAAGCTTTAATTTATTATTATTATTATTATTATTATTATTATTATTTTAGGGTTCACTTTTAGAGACCTCAATACTCTTTTAATAATATAGTTAATTATATAAATATGTTAAAGAATAATAAATTTAAATCTTGATATAAATATTCTTATAAATACAAAAGTTAATAATATAAAAAATTTAGAAACAAAAAAAATCTAATTTTAAAAGTTTTTAATAAATACATAATTTTTATAAATATATATTTACATAATTTAGTTTATTTTTAAAATTATACTATTCATTAATTTTTTTACAATATTTTTCCAATTAATAAAACAACTCTTTTTTAACTAATACAAATTTTTTAAATATGTTGAAAAATAATATAGACAATTTTATAAATATATTAAAGAATAATAAATTTAAATTTTGATATAAAAATTATTATAAATAAAAAGTTAATAATATGAAAAATTTATAAATAAAAAAAATCTAGTTTTAAAAGTTTTTAATAAATACATTATTTTTTTAAATATATATTTACATAATTTAGTTTATTTTTAAAATTATACTATTCATTAATTATAATTTTTTATTTGAATTTTGGCGACATTTTATGACTGTCGGTATTGGACTTTTATTAACTGTCGGCGTTGGGGTCAATAGCGACACATTTTAACTGTCGGCATTGGTCTCGAATTAACTGTCGGCGTTGAGTTCAATAGCGACACATTTTAGCTGTCGGCATTGGTCTCGAATTAACTGTCGGCGTTGAGGTCAATAGCGACACATTTTAACTGTCGGCATTGGTCTCGAATTAACTGTCGGCGTTAGGGTCAATAGCGACAGTCAAAAGCAACGGTGACAATTATTAACTGTCGGCGTTGGTCTCTATGCCTACAGTTTTTAAGTGTCGGCGTAGAGTCCCGCTAAGCAATTACGACAGTCAACAGAGTTGACTGTCGTGGTTGGGTGTCGGGAAAGCCCAGTTTTGTAGTAGTGAACACAACATAAGATAACATAACATATAACATAAGCATAACATATCATATAAGCATACAAAATTCTATCATATTTTCCTTACCAAAACCGGGATATGAGAACAAATGCGGGACATAGAACACTCCTAAAACCAGCAATAGAATAGTGAGTATTTCTAAAGGAAAGGGATGAAAAGAATAGAACTAAACCACAAAGAGAAAACTTACCGAAAAGACACCTTAAGTTCAAAGAACTTAAAAACCTAACCACAAAACCATAACAAAAGTTAGAACCTGAATGGAAACTAAAGAAACTAAGGAATCAAAAGAATTAAACTTAAGAATAAGGGTACCTTTGTTGATCTTAAGGATTGGCCTAACTCCAATACCGAAATACTCTAATCCTTACTTCCCAAGTGTTTGATAAAGCTTAAGAATGATAAAGTTTTTTCTTTCCCAATCCAACTGTATCACTGTTATGTTCTCACTAGCACCTTGGAGTATGATCACAGCTGAAGAGTAAGTAAAAGGGCTGGGTACTAGGTCCTATTTATAGAGTTTGAGGAGTAAAATTATCCTATTAAAAAAAATACTTCAATCCTTAAATAAACATGATTATGACAAGTGTCATACTCTTAGTGGTTTTGGAAGGTTCTAGAGTTTCTAGATCTTTCTTCTATTTTAAAAAAAATACTTAATTTCATTCTAACTATAATTCAAATTTAAATTTAAATAAAATAGAATACTAACTTCTAACTTTCTAAATCTCGTAACTCTAAACCTGCCTGTAGTAAAATCAACATAACTGAAGCTGTAGAACTCCGATTTAGACCATATTTATACCGTTAGAAAGCTAATTCAATTATCTACAACTTTCTAGAAATAATATTTTTCGAAATTCATAAAATAATTGGGTCAAAAATAGATAAGAAGTTACAGTACCTTAAAGTTACGGAAAATCTATTTAATTATCTAAATAACAATCTAATCCACAAATAAACAAGATTGTGACAAATGTCATGCTCCTAATGGTCTTGAAAGATTCTAGAGCTTTCTTGAAATTTTTTTAATTTAAACTATAATTAAATCCTTAAATAAACATGCACGCGACAAGTGTCTTGTTCTTATTAATTCTATCTAAACCTTAGGAATAACCATGCTCATGAAAAGTGTCATATTCTTATTGGTTCTATCTAAACCTTAGGTTATAATAATTATCATATTAATAACCAGCAATATTAATCAAACCTTATGTTATAATTAATATTCTTAAACTATAGGTTAAACTTATAAACTCCATAACTATTGCTAGGAGTTTCCAACTAAGTCCCGGTTTGAACCAAAATCCACGATATCTAACATACTACAAACTGATACTAGATATTGCTACTACTACTACTATCTAACTAGCTAAGTAAAATTCTGGGACTCTACACTTATAAATATTATTGAACTTATGTTTTGTGGATTCTAATCCTTAATAATCTTATTTTACCATCTTGTTTACAATTATTAATTTAGTAATATATATTGTCTTTAATTTCTATATTATTGTCTTTTATTTTATTTTCATTCTACAAAAATCTCATCAATCTTTGGAACTAGGTTAGAATTTATTAATTTTGGTTTAAAATAGTTTTCTTTTCGATTTTAGACAACTTCTTTGGGTTTGATCTCATGCTTACACGAACACTATATTCCATATACGATTCGTGCGCTTGCGAGTATAAATTTTTTTAACATACCCGTTTTGGGTCCATCAGTTAGTAGTTTTCTAAAGATAAGAGTTGTTTAAAACTCCTTTTTCTAAAAACCAAAATTTTGAGTATCCGATAAGTGAGTTATTTAGCTAAAGAATATTAAAATGCACAGTACAAAGAGCGTGTTGAGGTGAGGCTGATTTTCTCATGAAATCGTAAATGACTGAGACGAAATCTGATCATATACACTGTGAAGCGTATAATAGACTATAGTATAGAGTCTCTAAGAGAATTTTATTGCGTGTAGCTATCATAGAATATTAGCTATAAGAGTATGCCATAGTTAAATCCGAGTACACTGTATTAATTACAGTAACCACGAAAGGGAAAACGAATAGCAAAGTTAAAGATCCAGCTGGGAACTAAGGACTCCAAGTAAGTTAGCCTTTGAACTTCTTGGCTATAACATGAATACACTAGTGTGTGTTGTAGTAGTAGATTACACTAGTCTTGTTTGGGTCATTAAGACCAGGGTATGCTTAATACCCATTCTTGCAAATGCTTTTGCATCATGCGGCTAAATGGTAAGTAGGTTCTGGTTGGAGCCAGAACCTTAAGCATAATATAGTCCGGGTTGGAGCTAGGAAATGTTGAATATATATAGTCCGGGTTGGAGCCAAGACAATAGTAATAAAGTCCGGATTGGATCCAGGACATTAACGGTGGAACCAGGCTGAGGCCCAGGTCCCTTGCTGTTAAATTAATTGCTTAGTCACGATGTGTGATAAATATATATCTCGATTGTTCTGAGAATCTCTTGAGTGCGGGATATTATGATATGAGTGATATATTGTATGTTCTGAGAATTTTCTGAGTGCAGATTCTTGTGTTATGTATGAACTTGGTTGTTGGAACAACCAAGTTATTAATTCAGATATAGTTATCGATATTGAATGTTCTGGGACTTTTCTGCGTGCATGTTATTTAAGTTTTATAGTAAATTGGTTGTTGAGTGCAACCAAATTGTTGATATCTATTATTTTGTTATCTGCAAAATTGTCTGATAGGGTTGGGACTTATCCCATGCCCTAGTTTTTGGTAGTTATGTCTACCTTAGGTCGACCCGTTACTAGGTTTTAGTATACTTGTGTGTGTAATGTTATTCTTACTAAGTGTTGTTGCTTACCTAGTTGTTCATGTTGTAGGCAAGTGCAAAAGTAAAGTGGAGCAGTGAGCGCCGAAGTCTGCTTGCGGAAATGTACATGTGGCCCGACCTGAGGAGGTTTTTATGGAACACCATTTTGAAAGGAAAAGTTGTGAGCTTGTTGTCCTTTTATGAATTTTGTTTTGATGTAACTCCGTGGAGTAATGATTGTATTTCTTTTTGTTAAACTAAAAGTGTGCGCACACAATCGTTTCTTAAAAAAAAATTATACGGATTTTTGGTACAAGGATTTCAAAGTAAAAGTTTAAATTTTTTTACGCATGTTTTAGTCTTCTAAAAGTTGGGTCGTGACAACAATTCCATATGTATAGTGGAGTAATCATGGAATTAATAAATAAGATTATTATATTAAAGAGTTTAATTAATAATCTGGTTTATTGGAGCTCCGTATTATAGATCCATGGTCCTCATTCACCTCTGTCCTACATTGTTAATGGTACAGATGTCAAAAGAAAGATTTGTAGAGAGGACTTAATTGCAAATGAATTAATTTTCAAGAGCAAGGAAATAATTATGGGCAATTGATTAATTATGAATTAGTTAATTATTTAACTATATAGTTTTTATGTTGAAAAAGTATAGGTTAAAATTAATATTGATCATGTTTTGGATTAATATATATAGAGAGATTAATAAATATCTTATTTAGAATATGATATTTATTTATTTATTTAAAACTGATATTTTAAGATAAAGTTAATTTTGAATTAACTAATATTTATTTTTTGGATAAATATATTGTCTTAAAAGTTGATTAAACAAACAAATGAGAAAATTAGGGATAACCCTAATAATGTGGTTGACACACTCACTGTGCAGTGAGAGTGGCGCCACACACAGGGATTTCCCAATCCTTGGGATTTGAATTTTGAATTTCAAGATATTTGTTTAATCAGTTATTTAATTAATCATTTTAAATATGATTTAAATTAAATAATTAAATAGTTATAAAAGATCAATTTTAGTTTAGTTTTATTTTTAATAAAATAAAGATTAATTAATTAAGTTAATTGTCTTTATAAAAACTGAAAGAGCAATACTTTCAGTGATATGATTTTTATGCGATTAAAAATTGACTCTCTCTCTCTGAGACAGAAAGCGATAGTTTTCCAAAACTGGAAAACTGTTCAATTCCTCTTCTCTCAATCAAACATCTCTAGATCTCATGTGTTGAATACATCTAGTGAGTCATAAATCAACATTTTGAATCCTACGTGCCCACACACATCCTTGTGTGCTTGAGGATTTGTCTGAAAGATCAAGGTGTGAGCTTTCAGAACTTGGATATGAAGATTGTTGATTTTATTCAAAAAGATTTGAGGATACTTGATAGGCTACAAGAGGTATTCTCTAATCGGATTGTATGTGATTTAATATATGTATATGCATATGATCTTGGCTGGTACTAATATTTATTAAAAAGGGTCCATCCCCGCTGCGTATCTCTGATTTTCTCTTTTAATACCAACATAGATAACCTACTAGAAGAAACTTATCTTTTGACAAAGCTTTTGAAAATAGTGAATCAACTAATCTATTGTAATTTAGGGCTTTTTGATGTTTTTGTCTTGACTTGACAACATCCAATCAGGTTGTAAATCTAATGTTGTTTTGAATTGATTTGATCTTATTTTACTTGCTAGCTTTGTGCAGCATGGTCTTTTAACTTGATGTAATACTATTTGGTTCTTACTTTGGCTAAGTAAGACTTATTTGGTATTGCATTTTCTGATGTAGACTTGGTTAATATAAATGGATAACAGGTTGTGTTCATAGTGCATCTTTTTTTTTTAACTTAAGGAATTGCAGAAGACATATTCTACGAGATTAAAAATAAACAATCACATTCAATTTAAACAAATAACACTTACAGAAGGGTCCTACGAATTAGATCATAATTGACAACAAAAAAATTCAAATGCTATCTCATAACTTAAAACCATTTACTAATACATATTACAACTACTACAATGGCTACAACCCATTATTTTTTATTACTTTTTACCACCATAACTTCATCTTCATGCTATACTCCATCATTGCTATTAGAATCAAATACAAAAACCCCATCCTCTCCCATAGGAAAATGACTCAAATTTTGTTGTGTGCTCTAATCGACATGTGTGACCACTGAACTATAGCACCTGTAGGAAAATGACTCAAAGTTCATAGGAAAATGACTCAAAATTCACCCTCCAACTGTTTAATTTTTCTTAACAACCAAGGTATGACCACCGAACTATAGCACTTGTAGAGTTTTGTCTCTCGAATTTTTTTTCTTGACAAAAATACCCCCCGATCTATAGCACTTGTAAACTTTTGCCCCTTCCACCTAAAAAAGTAACAGTTTGTTGATGTGGCAGTTAAAAAAATATTTAAAAAATTAATTTTTATTAATTAACTAATTTTAAACAAAAAATAAAAATCATTTTAAAAAAATAAAAATTTAATAAAACCTTATTTTTAAATTTATTAACTTATATAAAATCGAATAAATAAAAATCAATAAACATATATTTTTTAATCCAAATATAATTTTAAAAAAAACTAAAATCAATATTTATAAACTAAATTAAAATCTTAAAATTAAATTAATAATTAAACACATTTAGAAAAAAATTAAATTTTTTTATTTAGTTTAGTTCAATGTACAATTTAGTTTGGAAATATTGAGTTTAGTTTTTTTTAAAATTATTTATGTTTAGTGACTTTTTATTTATTGGACTTTTTAATAAATTTAATAAATTTAAAGATAAGTTTTTATTTTTAAAATGATTTTGATTTATTTTTTTAACTATCACATCAGTAAACTATTACTATTTTGGATGATAGGGGCTAAAGTCTATAAATATCATAGTTGAGAGGTATTTTTGCCAAAGCAAAAGTATTTGAGGGAAGTCTACCTGTGCTGTGCTATAGTTCGAGAAAAGAACATTTTGTCCCAAATAAAATAATACAAAACACAACAGTCAGCCTATGCGTTAATCCCATGAACTTGTAGGCTAAATATTAAGTACAGAACCTCAAATGCTACATGCAAGGAACAGTAGGGGTTTAATTGAAAATCAAATTGAGTTTGTTGTTATTGTAATTAGTAGCCAATTTCATACATGATTGGTTTTATCTACTTGGAGAACTGCATTCCTAAACCCAAATGATGCATGAGTAACCAGGTGAAAGTCAAAAGTTCTCCCCCTTTGCTAGGCTGCAGCGCATGTGTTGCTGGGCTGCAATTAATTGCGGCAAAAGACATCAACTCTATCCATACTTGAGCCATTAACTCCCACTGCTCCTCGTGTTTTTGTTGTCGAAGCTGATGTGCAAGGATGCAAGCATCAAACAACAAAGATTTGCTTTTGGATCTCTTCACCAAAGCTGGCCTGTATTTTGTTCCAACCGAGATCAACTTTTGGCAACCTTCTTTGTGATGAGAAATTGAGTACTTTTTAAAAAATCTTTTAGCTTCTTCCTGAGTGTCTTGAAACACTACAAGCCAATTTCCCAGATCTTGGGACAACATCGTAGGCTGCATGGCCAGTAGATAAAACATGTAGTTTGAGAGAAGCTTGCACAACTTAACATATTTATCTATCGGGCCCCCAAGATGATGATAGCAAAGGTCAGTAGCTAAGTGCCAGAGGAGAAGGCTCTCCATATAGTGGAACTCTGTAATGCTCCATTCAAGTGTTACGTAAGTATCACAATCCTGGAACAGAGCCGAAAGGCCTCTGTCTTTACATGCTTCAATTGCATCCTCTAAACTCCTATTTTTCTTAGATTTTTTTTTGAGCTCATCGAAAATTAATGCCTCCACTTCTTTAGTGACATCCCCGAAAGAGGAAAACCAGAGTCTCATTTTGTCTACCATTATAGTCGAATCAATTATGTAACCAGCGAACCTGTAGAATAGCCATGTGGAACGTTTATATAGACAGAGTTTTAACATACTAGACTGGAAGACTGATCTGGACCAGTGTTTTCTTTTCAACATAAATTTAGGAACGAACTGTTCCATCCATGGTGCTCTAATTATGCTCCGTTCAGAAAAGAAGAGCTTGACGAAAGAAACGATATCAAGGATAATGGTTCCCGTGAGCAAGGCATAAGTAAGGTAGACATCAAACTTAGCATACCCTCGCTTCTCAGCTCTATAAAAAGAAAATGCCGCGACGATTATAGAAAACGAACAAAAGAATCGGCGGATGTATCCAAATGTGCTTTGCAATACAATCGCTTTGGTATGCATAAGATCGTGCAAGAAGTTAAGTTCAAACTCGACTAATCTAAAAGCTATGTGACTTTTACAATTTAGAAAATACTCACGGCTTGCTTTTCGATGTTCATTACTTAAAAAGGAGCCAGAAAAGAGTACCTTAAATTCCTTGAAGAATGAATCCGCATCAAGCAATAAAAGAATTTGGCTATCGTTTCCTACATAGCTAGGAAGATCAATGTTTGCACAACCGATATTCTTATTCGTAGTTTCATCTGATGCCATTTCATCAACTTGGACATTACTTGTCACTCTGTTTGAGCTGTACATCGCTACAGCGTCTTCATAGTCAAGTCCAGGATCTGCTTTTGGCAATAAAGTTTCTCCAAAACGATCACAGCTAGAATTAAGTAGAGCTTTCAGCCTCTCGGAACATTTAATAATTCCCACGCAGAACACTATGATAGTGGGGAACTGTAGCTCATTTTTTTTGACAATTGTGATAAAACAGAAGCTCAAGACAGTAGCTAGACCTTGAAAAATGAGTCCAACAAGTTGCTTCAACCAGAATCCATTATCCCCAGGTGAAAACGAAGTAATGTTATCAGGGCCTGAAAGATGCAACAAAAGAAACTGTGCCCAAAATAAAAAAAGCTCTCCAGTTTTCTTGGGATTATAGATGTCATCACCCGAGCGGACGATTTGACCAAGAGTGTAAGCAGCAATCCATTCTGCTAGCACGTAGGCTAACAAAATCAACAGGTGCAGGAAGTTGGACTTATGTCGTTTCCTCTTAGAAGCAACCGATATTAAGAAAGCTTGTAGGAACAGGCTCAAGATGAGACTACTCCGAAGATTCCATAAATCCCATAGCTTCTTCGCATCATGAACCAAGTTTTGTACCCGTCCATGTCCCATCGTTTGGTTCATTTCTGATATCATTAAAATAAGAAAACTGCACATGAATCATACAAGTATAAGAGTATGTCCTAAAACCTTTATACAACCCAAGCTTAATTAGAAACAAGAGACAACTCAAGATAACTTCTAATGGCAAAACAATCACCAATCGACATATTAAGAATAATATTTTATACTGGTTCAGATCAATCGATGTCTTATCTCAAGCTAAAGCTTTCTCACGAGAAATTTCCACTAACAACGAGAATCAAAACATATTACATATACATCTTATTGCATTTCTCCGTGTAAATCCTTAACTCACAAGCTTTCACATAAAATAACAATGGTGGCCACGCTCTCAGCAATAAGAGCACACAATCCTACCCAATACAAAACTTAGTTCAACAATTGCAGAACCCGAACCCAACAATTCTTTCCGCTCTCATACCAAAACTATCTTTCACACTATAATGTAAGTCTAGCGTTGTCTCTAGAGAAAAACAGTTTGTTGAGCATCTAGAACACTCAAAAAACACAATTACATATATACATACATATATAATATTCTCAACTGTAAGAATTATTTCATTTTAATCAACTTACACAACTATTACATTTATAATCTCCAATAACTAAAGTCTCTTATTGAAACAAATAAAAAGTATTACTACATTTATATAAACATTGAGCTATTGATTATACACTGTTGAGGAATAAGCTCATTAATTGACATGGCATGTTCCTATTGGTCAACCATTTGAATAACAGTTAAATCTGTTATTGTCTTCTCAAGCCTGCTCGACTATAAAAGGAAGACTCCTATGCATGCTCGGATTGACGATTGATCAAAGGAGTCTCTAACACAACAAAGATTACAGTTGCTGTCTTTATGTTTTGAGTGAGGAGGGGTGTACAGGGTCTATGTGTTTCTGATCATAGTACCCTCAGTGTGAGATTTGATGTAATGAGCAATTCACATCTGTATTGAGAACTATATGCATTGTAAAGTTTAACAAGAAGATCAATAAAGCAGCAACTTTGCCCAATCTCTCAGCTGAGTTTGTTTCAATTAGTGTTCTTGTTTTAGTTTCTTTGGTTTCTTTGAATTAATGTTGCTTTGATTCTTTATCACTTTGCTTTTTCTGTATTGCAAGTCTATTGGGGTTACAAACAACAAGTGGTACCAGAGAGCCAGGTTCCGAAGTGAAGATTCCAAGATTCCGCACAACAATCTTCAAGAACCCCATTTGAGTTTCAAGAAACCAAATCAGAGATGACTTCAACACGTTTTGAGGTGGACAAGTTTAATGGAACAAACGATTTCAGTCTGTGGAGGATCAAGATGAAGGCATTTCTTGTGCATCAAGGGATTTCAGAAGCTTTAGATGTTGAAGCTATGGATCAGATGGATGACAAGAAAAAGAAGAATGAGATTGAGGCAAAGGCTCATAGTGCTATACTGCTCAGTTTAGGCGATGAGGTGCCAAGGGAAGTAGCTGATGAAGATGAAGCTATTGGATTGTGGAACAAGTTGGCATCCATTTACATGAAGAAGTCCCTGGCAAACAAACTATATCTAAAGAAGAGGTTGTACACCCTGCGTATGGATGAAACCAGAGAGCTTAGAAGGCATTTAGATGATTTCAATAAGATAATCCTTGTTCTTAATAATCTTGGAGTGAAGATTGAAGAAGAAGATCAAGCTATCATATTGTTGAGTTCATTACCGAAGTTGTATGAACATTTTGTGGACACAATTCTTTATGGGAAGGACACTCTCACTATGTCAGAGGTAAAAGCTGCTCTCAACTCTAAGGAGATTCAGAAGAAGGGAGATGAAAAAGATGACAGCAATGGGGAAGGCCTGCTCATGATGAACAAGAGATCTCAGAAGAGAGAATACAAGGGAGATCAGAACAAGATGAGTAACTATAAAGGGAATCAGGCAAGACAATTTCAGAAGAGTCAGTCAAATGGTTCGACTACCAGAGGAAGTACAGGAAAGCAATGTTACTATTGCAAAAAGGAGGGACACTTCAGAGATGAATGTTTGGCCTTAAAGGCTAAACTCAAGAGAGAAGGGCAATCTATGAGGAATAAGAATTCTGGAGAAGCTGATGTTGCTGACTGCCAAGAATATGTTGATGTTCATGTTGCCTCTAGTTCAGATTCAGGAGAAGAATGGATATTAGATTCTGGATGCTCATTCCATATGACACCCAACAAGAATCTATTTAATTCATTTTTAGAAGATCACAAAGGTTCAGTCTTGTTAGGCAAACAACAAGACATGTGATATTAGAGGGATCAGGTCAATAGTCATTAAGAACCATGATGAAGATTTAAAGTGTCTACAAGAAGTCAGATTTGTTCCAGATCTGAAAAGAAACCTGCTTTCAATAGGCATGTTTGATAAAGCTGGTTACTCAGTCAAGATAGATGATGGTGCCATGAGAATCTGCAAAGGATCATAGGTGTTGATTAAAGGGCAACTCAGCAATGGTTTATACATTTTAGATGGGAAGTCTGTTACTGGCAATGCCACCCCAGCTATTAATGACTCGGGCATGAGCAAGACAAGGTTGTGGCATCTCAGACTTGGACATATAAGTCAGAGAGGATTGGTAGAACTTGACAAGCAGGGATTATTCAAAGAAAGGCTAGATGAAAGTTTGGAATTCTGTGATGAATGTGTGCTGGGAAAGGCATGCAAGGCTAAATTTGGAAAAGGAGAACACTTGACATCCGAGAAGCTGACATATATACATTCTGATCTTTGGGGGCCATCAAGAGTATCAACCATGGGGGGTGCATACTATTTTATGAGTCTCATAGATGACTTCAGCAGAAAAGTGTGGATATATCTGTTGAAGAGCAAAGATCAATCCCTGGAGACTTTCATAAATTGGAAGAAATTGCTTGAGAATCAAACAGGTGTCAAGGTAAAGGTATTAAGAACTGATAATGGCTTAGAGTACTGTTCTAATGAGTTTAATTCTTTTTGCACAGGAGAAGGGATTTTAAGACACAGAACAGTGGCTAGGAATCCACAACAAAATGGGATTGCAGAAAGGATGAACAGAACTCTTATGGAGAGGGTTCGATGCATGCTACTAGGAGCTGGATTAGAAAGACCTTTTTGGGGAGAAGCTTTAATGACTGCTTGCTATCTTGTTAACAAGTGTCCATCAGTAGCTAACAACTTTCAGACTCCACAAGAAAGATGGACAGGAAAGCCACCTGATTTCAGTCATTTGAAGGTGTTTGGATGCACAGCTTTTGTGCACATCAAACAAGATAAATTGAAGGCTAAAGCTCTTAGATGCATGTTCCTGGGATATCCAGAAGGAGTAAAGGGATACAAGCTGTGGTGCCTTGAAGCTGGACATAAGAGATGCCTAATTAGCCGAGATGTAATCTTTAAAGAAAATGAGATGGCCATGAAGAACAAAGACTCACCTGCTTAGGAACAAAGTGAGGTTACAAGCAATATGCAGATTGAGGTGGACAATAGCTCGAGCAATTCAGAAAGAAGAGATGATCATGAAGAGTCAACTGAATTAGAAGACAATCTCAGTGACTACCAACTTGCCAGAGATAGGCAAAGAAGAGAAAGTAAGCCTCCTGCCAGATTTGGCTATGCAGATTTTATTGCATATGCTCTAACAGCTGCTGAAGAAGTTGATAGCTCAGAACCAGTATGCTATCAAGATGCTATTAGTTGCAAAGATGCAAACTCATGGATTCAGGTCATTGAAGAAGAGAAGATGTCACTCTTGAAGAACAACACTTGGGAATTAGTCAAGAGGCCTCCTGGACAGAAACTGGTTTCAAGTAAGTGGATTTTTAGAAGAAAAGAAGGCAACATTGGTTCTGACAAAGGAAGATACAAGGCCAGGTTAGTGGCCAAAGGCTTTACTCAAAAGGAAGGAGTCGATTTCAATGAAATTTTTTCTCCTGTTGTCAAGCAGACCTCCATAAGGGTGATGATGGTAAAGGCTGCCAGATTTGGGTTAAGAGTTGAGCAGATGGATGTAAGAACTGCATTCTTACATGGAGATTTAGATGAAAAGATTTATATGGAGATTCCAGAGGGATTTGATAATGAAGATGCAGATCAAGTTTGTCCCCTTAAGAAGTCACTGTATGGGCTTAAACAAGCACCAAGACAGTGGAATTTGAAGTTTGACTCACTAATGAGCAGGATCGGGTTCACTAAGAGTGAGTATGATTCTTGTGTTTACTTTGATGATTATACATATCTGTTGCTGTATGTAGATGACATTTTGATTATTGGAAGAGATGAACACAAGATTGATGAACTGAAACACAAACTTAGCAATGAGTTCGAGATGAAGGACCTAGGAACAGCTAAGAGAATCCTAGGCATAGATATTGGAAGACCTGATCCAAATACAATTACTTTGTCACAAAGTGACTATTTACAGAAGCTACTGTCCAAGTATGGAATGAGTAATTGCAAGGGAGTTTCCACACCTTTGTCACAACACTTCAAGCTTTCATACTCTCAATCACCAACTACAGATGCTGAAAGACACAAAATGAGCAAAATTCCCTATGCAAGCTATGTAGGAAGTCTGATGTATTCAATGGTTTGCACCAGACTTGACTTGGCTCATGCAATGAGTGTAATTAGCAGGTATATATCTGACCCTGGCTCTGAACACTGGGAGGCAGCAAAATGGATAATGAGGTACTTGAAGGGCTCATTAAACACAGGGCTAATTTTCAGAAAAGATGGTGAATTTAGAGAAGAAGTAACCGGGTATGTGGACTCTGATTTTGCTGCAAACTTGGATACTAGAAGAAGTTGTACTGGGTATGTTTTCACTGTATTAGGAGGCTGTGTAAGTTGGAAATCTAACTTGCAAAAGGTTGTGGCACTATCCTCTACCGAAGCTGAATACATGGCTGCAACAGAAGCCATCAAGGAGGCCATATGGTTGAAGGGACTTACTAAGGAGCTGGGATTTGATTCAAGTGATATCACAGTGCACTGTGACAATCAAAGTTCCCTGCATCTCATGAAAAATCCCATGTTTCATGAGAGGTCTAAGCACATTGACATTAAACTACATTTTATCCGAGACATTATTCTATCCAAGGTGGTCAAAGTTCAGAAAATATGCACACATGATAATCCTGCTGATATGTTCACCAAAGCTGTGTGCAAGGATAAATTTTGTCATTCCCTAAGGCTTCTCAACATTCAAGAATGCTGACTTTCTGTTAGCAAATCACTTAATGAGCTAATTCAGGTGGATATGTTGAGGAATAAGCTCATTAATTGACATGGCATGTTCCTATTGGTCAACCATTTGAATAACAGTTAAATCTGTTATTGTCTTCTCAAGCCTACTCGACTATAAAAGGAAGACTCCTATGCATGCTCGGATTGACGATTGATCAAAGGAGTCTCTAACACAACAAAGATTACAGTTGCTGTCTTTATGTTTTGAGTGAGGAGGGGTGTACAGGGTCTATGTGTTTCTGATCATAGTACCCTCGGTGTGAGATTTGATGTAATGAGCATTCACATCTGTATTGAGAACTATATGCATTGTATAGTTTAACAAGAAGATCAATAAAGCAGCAACTTTGCCCAATCTCTCAGCTGAGTTTGTTTCAATTAGTGTTCTTGTTTTAGTTTCTTTGGTTTCTTTGAATTAATGTTGCTTTGATTCTTTATCACTTCGCTTTTTCTGTATTGCAAGTCTATTGGGGTTACTCACAACATACACATTACTAAATAACTTTATATCACTACCACAAAAAGGATTTTCTTGTGACCTTTTAAGCTGATTCTCGTGGCCTTTTGTTTCACAAACGATGATTTACTAACTTTTTATATATAGAAGAGTGATGAACATTAATAGATATCAAGATTATAAGCGTCTCCTTCAAATAAAAAAATTGTAGTTATTTTTATAAATTTTATGTATTTTTAGAGGCTTAATATTTATAAAAATGATATTTGCAGCATAAGTAACCAATTGTTGAGGTTTGCAGGCGGCATGGACCTAATTTTATTTTAGCTGGTAAAATACCCAAAGTTAGAAAAACAGTAATTCTGTTAGACCTTGTGAGTTGAGCTCTGTTTGGTGATAACTGGACCAACATGTGTCACTTCGTGATTGATCCAATCATAAATATCTTTTAAAATTAATTTTAAGAAAAATAATTAAAAAAAATACAAATCTTAATATTTAAATTGAATAATTAAAAACTAAAACTATATTAATTAATTAAGATAGCACCTGTCCCCACCAAATTGGGTCATTTGATAATTTAAAAATAAAACTATACTAATTGATTTTAAATTAGAAAATTAATTAAAAAGTAATTTTAAAATAGAGTATAAATTTAATTTAAAAAATATTAAAATTGTTAGGCTATTTTTAGCCTACTTTCTAAGTGTCTTGATTCATGTTTTATGGATGTGTTTGCGTGTTTTTGGGAGTGGATTTACGCTTGTTTTTATTGATTTCAGGTTTAAGCACAAGAATGGTTCAAATAGAATGGAATGTGGAGAACAAGTGCTAAACCAGGCTTAAAAGTGTTCATTGTAGGATATCCAATTAGGGCCGCGGCGCTAGAATTTGTGCTGTGGCGCTGGTGTCCGTTACAGCCACGGCGAGGTCAAAAATCAGATTGGAAGTGGAAATCTAAATTTCAATTAGTGCCGCGGCGCAGCTTTTTGGGCCGCAGCGCTTGGGTGAATTAGAGCCGTAGCGAGCCCATTTTCCAGAAAGCCGAGATGTTCCAACTTCAGAGTGGCACCGCGGCGCTGTCGTTCGTACAAGCTTTGAATTTTTCACTTATTGAAGGGCATTTTTGGAATTAGGGCAGAAAAATTAAGAGGTCATCGTTTTTAATGAGAAAAATCGCGATTTTCAGACGCAGACATTTTGGGAGAGGAGAGAAAACAACAAAGAGAGAATGAGAGATCAAGCTTTGGAGCAATTGTGACAACCCCAAATCTAGTTTCTTCTCTACTCTTTTTTATTTTCTGATTTTACTATGTCTTTCATGGATTTGATTATGAACATGTTAATGGAGATTATGAACTAAACTCCAATTTAGGGTTTTTAATGGAGATTGTCTGAAGCTTTCTATGGATTAATGCAATTTTGATATTTCTTCTATTGAGGTGTGATTTATTCATATTTGTGCTTATTACATGTATTTGATTGGGCACCTTATGCATGATTTATGATTTCAATACAAAATTTGAAAAGTGAGTGTTGAGAATGCTCTAATTGAATAAACATAGGTTTCGACATAAAACGAGAGTATTTGTGTGGCTTGTGTAGCTTTAGGATTATTGCTTAATGCGGATTATGTGTGTGTTATGCCTCAGAAATGTAGGATAGTGCCATATAATTTAGAATCTATATGTCTTAATCAGAATATAGGTTATTTTATAATCCGCTATCACATTAGGTAGAAGAAGAATTAGTTTGCATTATTGAAATAGGAAGTGGAAGCAATTGAAATTAATTTCCCTATATTTCATTTCTTGAGTGAATCTTGTTTATTGTTTTGTTATTTATTTATTGCTTAGATTATTTAGTTTAAACAACCCATTTTTCGATAGCCAAATAGAAACCAAAAATTCAATTAATTGGTACTTAGCTACAATCCTTGTGGGAACGATCTCACTTACATGAGTTATTACTTGTAAAGACGACACGTATACTTGTGTGTTGGATTTTTCGCAACAAAAACAGAAAATCAATTAAAAGTATATTACATAAAAATTGATTTCTTTTTAAACAAAACAAAAAATTAAAAAAATTTGGGATTAAGGTTTCATTGTAACCTCTCTCTCTCTCTCTCTCTCTCTCTCTGTCTCATTCTTCTTCCTCTACATTAAGAGGCTCCTAGGCAACGAGCTCCGACGACGGCTCCTGGGCGAAGAGCTTCAAGTTTCGACTGAGGCTCTCGGGCGGCAGCTCCTGGGCAACGATCTCTAAGCTTCCACAACGACTCTTGGGCATGAAGAGCTTCAAGTCTGGGCATGGGGCTAGGGAGTGGGAGTCAAGCCACAACAACGGAGTATGGGGCTTCTGCAAGGTTAGCAGAGAGATGGAGAAGCCGAAATTTGCAGACGGCGGCAGGGAAGGCGGAGCTCATGGAGGACGACGGGGAAAAAGTCAAACCAGATCTGGTTTTCTTCTTCTTCTTCTTCTTCTTCTTCTTCTTCTTCTTCTTCTTCTTCTTCTTCTTCTTCTTCTTCTTTGCATGGGTTTTTCTATGACTTTTTGGGTTTTTTTTAGAGGATATGTTTGATGATGTTTGTAGGTTTTTTAGGGGATATGTTGGGGAGAGATTTCTGGGTAATGGGTTTGATGATGTTTTGATAATGAGATTTCTGGGATTTTTTAGAGGATATGTTTTGATGATGATGATGATGAAAGACGATGATGGTGATGATGAGATTTATGGGTATTTAGATTTCTGGGTACGAGTTGTGTTTTTTTTTAAGAAATAATTTTAATCTTTTTAATTAAAAGATTTTTTTTTTAGTTTAGATTTTGTTTTTGGTTAAATCTTTTTTAGTTTTTAATTATTCGATTTAAATAATTTAAATATTAAAAATTGTATTTTTTTAATTATTTTTTCTAATTTATAATTATTTATGATTTGACCAATCACGAAGTGACATGTGTTGGTCCAGTCATCACCAAACGGAGCTCAACTGATAGAGACTAACAAAATTAATGTTCTTCAAACTTTGGGTACTTTCTTCGCTAAAATAATAAAGGAATGGGTCCATGCCACGTACAAACCACAAATATTGAGTACTTATGCCGCAAATATCCCTTACAAAAAATATTTTGGGGTATTTTTTTTTTGTTAATATTTGGTAAAAAAAATAATAAATTTAAAAAATATATACATGATTTAGATAAATTTTCTTTATCCTCAAGCCCCCATATATTATTAACTAGGTTCGTCTTTGAGTAACACTACTCCTAAAATGCCCAAAACTTATCATGAAGATCTAATTAAGCAATACTTTTAACCTAATAAAATGTCAAAATCTATCATAAAACACCAAAATATTAACACATCATACATAAAATATATATATGTTTTTTTTCTCTCTCTTCTGCAGCTCGCGCTGTGGCTATGGCAGGGAGAGGGAGAAAGCGAACTTCGGTGAGGAAAACAAAGACTTCGGTTAAGGCGAAAGGAGAGGGAATCAAGAAGAAGGGTACGTCGTCATCTGATGTAGGGAAGAAGACGAAAACCATGGACGAATTGCTGGGAATTGAGGCGAACGATTTCTCTGATGACCCAGAGGAATACCACGAAAATATCTTTACGCCTCAGGAGACTGAATCGATGTTGCAACGGAGTTCCCAAATTCGGCCGCAATTTTCTAAAATCATGGCAAGATCTGCGAAGTCTAAAGGTGATCCTGGAACTTCTTCTTCTCCTCTTCAATCTCAGTCTCGAGTAGATTCAGGGGAGCAGTTGCAGGAAGTCAATCTGGAACCAGACCTTAGTGGAGATGTTGTCAAAATTGAGGAAGCAGATATAGAAGATGAGGTTAATTTCTGGAGCTCCTCAGTGGTGTGTTGGGTTTTGGGAGCCAATCCCCCAATTCAGGTCATGGAAGGATTCTTCAGGCGTATTTGGAAGACGTTGGGGGTGGATAAAATTGGTTTGCTGAAACATGGCCTCTTTATTGTGAGATTTACCTCTATGGAGAACAGAGATAAGGTGCTTGCAGGTGGATACTATTTTTTTGATAGGAAACCTCTGATTCTTAAAGCATGGGACCCGAATGTGTGTTTGCAGAAGGATGACATTCGATTGATACCCATTTGGATCCAAATCCATAATCTGGATCTAAAATACTGGGGTACTCGATCCTTATTCAAGATTGTTGGGCAGATTGGTAAACCCCTCAGAGAATATTTGGCCACCAAAAACAGGGATCGCTTACAGTTTGCTAGAGTGATGGTGGAGGTTAGTGTGTCTCAGGCTTTTCCATCGTCTATTAGCTTTATGAATGAAAGTTCTGAATTGATTTGCCTGGACATTCACTATGAATGGAAACCTACCTTCTGTTCGAAATGTAAAACAATGGGACATGACGATACGGTATGTCGCAAGCAGCAGCAAAATGCTTCTCAAGTGACATCAGTGTTGGAGCCTAAAAGTGGTGCTCCTGTAACTGAGGAGCAAAGCAAGGAAAACCCAGCTGATTTGGGAACTTCAGATAGTCCTGGTATGGAGACTGACACCATTACGAGAGACCATGGACTGGATAAGGATGGTTTTCAGGTTGTTCATAAAACTAGAAAGGTGCTCAAAAAGAAGGAGCATTCTGTAAATATTGGCAATACCTTTGGAATTCTTAAGGATGCGGTAAAGGACTTACAATTTGGGCAGATTTTGTGTGAAATGAGTTCTAATATAATGGGAGGGGGAGTGCCTCCAGCTGCTCATGGATAGAATTTTAACTTGGAATGTGAGGGGGATTAATAAGCTGAAAAAGCAACAGGAGGTTCAAAATTTTCTCAGTAATAAGAAGATTGGTATGGTCTGTTTTCTTGAGACCAAAATTAAACGTCCTAGAATGGGGCAGCTGTATCAGAAACTGTTTTCGGGTTGGTGTTTCACATCTAATCTTGCTTGGCATCCGGGTGTCCGGATTATTCTAGCGTGGAAGCAAGAATCCTTTGATCTTACTGTGCTAGTTTGCTCAGATCAGTTTATTCACTGTTTTGTACAGCCGAAGAGAGTACAGGGTTTTTATGCTACATTTGTTTATGCTTTCAACAAGCATAGTGAAAGGATGAGCTTATGGGAAAAGTTGAGAAGTATTAAAAGGAATTTGGTTGGCCCTTGGCTTATGATGGGTGATTTCAATGCAACCTTATTTGGAGAGGACCGTATATCAGTGAGGGGTCACAAATCTGGGTGTCTTGTTTTCAAAGATTGTCTGGACTATTGTGATCTTCAGGATACTAAGTATTCAGGCAACTACTATACTTGGAATAACAAACAAAGTGGAGATGATAGGGTCTATGCTAAATTAGATAGAGTATTATCTAATCCGGAGTGGAGTTCTCTTTTTCCCAATGCTGAAGCAGTTTTTTTACCATAAGGAATATTTGACCATAGCCCAGCTCTACTATCAGTTTATCTGGAGGTGAAGGGGGGAAAAAAGCCTTTTCGCTATTTTGACATGTGGAGTTCTGCTTCAAGATATCATGAAATAATTTCTCAGAGCTGGACTCAGGAAGTTGATGGAACGCCTATGTTTCAAGTTGTCCAGAAATTTAAAAGGCTGAAAGAGGCCCTTAAAGATCTGAATAAAAAGCATTTTGGAGACCTTCAAGCCAAAGTTTTGCTAGCTAGGCATAATATGCATGAGATTCAGCAGTCTCTTCAACATGATCCCTTGAACACTTTGAGAATAGAGGAAGAGGTGGCTACCTGTGAGCATTATAGAATCTGTCAAGATAACTATGTAGCGTTTTTGAAGCAAAAGGCTAAAATCAGGTGGATTAAGGAAGGGGATGATAATACCACTTATTTTCATCAAAGTTTAAAACAAAGAAGAGCCTTTAATAATGTCTATTCCATTATGGACATGCAAGGGAATTGGGTAGATTCGAAAGAGGGGGTTAATGAGGCTTTTCTCTCCTACTATAAAGATCTTTTGGGCTCTAAGTTGGCTAATCGCACAAAGGTGATGAAATCAGTTATTGGCATGGGGCCTCTAGTTACTAAGGAGCATCAACAATTTCTTCTCCAGGATTATTCCCCTGAGGCGGTCAAAAGAGTTATTTTTTCTATTCCTAACCAAAAGGCTCCGGGTCCGGATGGCTATGGTAGTGGGTTTTACAAAACTAATTGGGAGCTCATTGGAACAGAAGTTTGTAGGGCTGTTTTATCATTTCTTCATTCGGGTCACCTGCTCAAAGAGGTAAACAACACTTCAAACACTCTTATTCCGAAAACTAACTGCCCAGCAAATGTTAGTGATTTTTGGTCAATATCTTGATGTAATGTATAGTATAAGGCAGCTACAAAGCTTTGTGAGAGACTCCAAATTATTCTTCCTGATCTTATTGCTCAAAATCAGGGGGGTTTCATTCATGGGAGGTTTATTGCCCATAATATCATGATTTGTCAGGATATTGTGAGGCATTATCAAAGGAAAAATGTGAAACCCAACTGTATGATTAAATTGGACCTGAAAAAAGCTTATGATACGGTTGAATGGGACTTTTTAGAGGAGATGCTTAAGGAGTTAAATTTCCCTAGTAATTTTGTGGGGCTAATTATGACCTGTGTTAGAACTCCTCATTTTACTCTACTGCTAGATGGCACTTTCCATAGTTATTTTGAGGCTAAGAGGGGTTTAAGGCAGGGGGATCCATTATCTCCCCTCCTTTTTGTCAATTGTATGGATTATCTTTCTAGAATTTTAGCTAAGATTGCTTGCAAAACTGACTTTCATTTTCATCACAGATGCAAGGAGCTTAAGCTAAACCATTTATGCTTTGCAGATGACGTTATTTTGTTCTGTAAAGGAGATTATAAATCTATTGTGTTTCTCTTACAAGGCTTTAAAATATTTTCTGATACTTCGGGTCTTCAAGCTAATATAACTAAATCAGCGATCTATTGCCATGGGATGAGGGATGAAGAGGTGAACCGTATTCTATTAGCTTTGGGGTTGACCAAAAGCCATTTGCCTTTTCGCTATCTTGGGATCCCAATCTGTTCGAAAAGGATTAGCTTGGCTGAGTGTAATGTGTTGGTGGAAAGGATTATTCAGGGAATTCGGGTTTGGAGTTCGAGGCATCTATCTATTGCTGGTAGACTTACTCTAGTCAATGCTATCTTGATGGCCATTCACTCTTACTGGGCTCAGATTATGATTCTTCCAAAGGCTCTTCTGGATAGAATCAATCAAATTTGTAGAGCTTATCTTTGGCATGGCTCGGCTGATTATTCTGGACCTGGTTTTGTGTCTTGGCAGGATGTTTGTAAAAGGAAGGTTGAGGGAGGCCTAGGCTTAAGGAATATTGTCTACTAGAACTATGCTGCAATTGGCAAACATGTTTGGCATATTACAATGAACAAGGAGAACCTTTGGGTGAAATGGGTGCATTCGGTCTACCTCCATAATCAAGATTGGTGGCAGTATCAAGCTCCTAGCGATAACAGCTGGTATTGGCGTCAAATTGTGCAGATTAAAGAAAAAATCAAAGGTGTTGTTACCAGAAACAGGTTTGAGCAGAATTTTATTTTATATCTGATATATATGCAGTGTTACTGAACAACACTCAGCCAAGATTTGTTTATGCTGATCTTTAAAGTAGATTAAGTGCTCCTAAGCATAGAATTTTTATCTGGCTGTATCTTTTTCGAAGATTGAAAACTAAAGATCGTCTGAGGAAATTTGGGCTGAATATTGATTCTTGCTGTAGCATTTGTGGTGTAGAAGAGGAAACTCATAGCCATCTTTTCTTTGGCTGCTCCTTCAGTGCTCATTGTGCTCATATTTTGTTGGGTTGGCTGGATATTAGAACTAGAATCTTCTCTGTGGAAGGAATTTTTAAATGGATAAAAAGATCCAAGTTTAGTAGATTCAAGAAGTTAGTGAGTTGGTCTATCCTTTCTAGTCTCATCTATCATGTTTGGAAAGTTCGTAACATAGCTTATTGGGATAGTGTGGTTTGGTCTGTTCAGTATACGATCAGAAGGATTAAGTTGGTTGTATATAATAGATTTCTTTATACTGGTTCTTTAGGAATGAATGTAGATGAGTTGATTTGGTTTCATAAGTTGTTTGAGTTGTAACTAGTTTTGTTTAGCTGTTCATTGCATCTTTTGTAATCTTGGTTTTTGCAATATAATTGACTTACTTACCAAAAAAAATAAAATATATATGTTAAATAAATTTAAAAAATACAAAAAAAAAAACTATAAAACAAAATAGTAAAAGGGGTGATTAAAACATACCTTATTTATAGCTGAAAACAACCTCAAGAACGCAATGAAAAATGTTCAAATTTGGCTATAACACGTCCAAAAAGGGCCCAAAATACAAATAGCCAAGACTCCAAAAATCTCCCTCAATTCTGACTTTTTAAGAGATCTATAGTAGAGATTCATGTTTGTGAGTAACATTGCAGAATTTTAAGTTTAAAACATCCAAAATGAATACATTAGCAAGATTTTTGACAAAATATATTTTTAAAGTTGAAGAACTTCAAGAATACTAACAAAGTGTTCAAAAACGACAAAAAAATATATATGAAACCCACCTCCAAAAAAGAGGAGATGCCCACGGTGAAAAGTCTAAAAAAATCTCTAAATGGGACGTTTAAGAGATCTAGAATTTTTATTTGTGTTTGTAAGAAAGGTTCAAGAACTTCAACGAAAACAAGGGAGAAGAACTCAAAAATCTTCTTAAAAATCTTGGAATGTGTGGTAATGGAGATTTTGGAAGAACTTAAAGGGGCCTGGAAGATGAAGAAAATGGATGAAGGGTTTTCTCAACAATTTTTTTTTTCGTTGTACGGAAAGACTTCCAAAATATTCTTGCAAAAGGACCATGGTTGGGCAATGGTATGCGACTTAACCTAAAAGAATGGCCTGTGGAGAGGAATTGCTGCTTGGGGGAGTTTGATCAAGCCAGGTTGGGAATGCAGGTGTGCATGGCTCGATGGATAATTTAAGTTAAAGATAATATCATATGCAATGTTCGATCAATCTAGTGAAGGAGGGGACATACTTCATTTTAATCTAAAAAAAATCTTATTACAACTTTTTCTCCTTACAAATTGCAATGAAAATCGACTCAAACTTTTAAGAATACAAAGTTAACAGCTAACCTTGCCTTCGAATTTACCAAATCTACACCGCAGTAAGAAATTCTTAGTTTTGTGAGGTATTTTAATTAGTGGCTCATGTGTGTTTGATATATATATATATATATATTAATACTAGATACAAACAACGTGCATGTTGACGCCGTTTTTCGTCAACTAGAAAAAGAGAGCAATTAAACAAGAAAATATTAGAGGAAATGAAAAAAAGACGAATACAGGTTCAGCAGTTAAATCTGCCTAGTCCACGAGTCTGTGTTATTAGCACTTTGGAGTTTTCTGAAAACTTTTCAAAGAATAGTTGCCCAGAGTTTTTTCTCTAGATCTTAGAATTTCGGTCCCCTTACAAATGGAGCTTCCTTCTCTATTTATAGAGAAGGTTACAGAATTCATTCCCACATATGTCGAGAAGATATTTTGTGAATCAAATAATACAATGCTATTTAATGCATTATTTCCTACGTACACGGAAACATCCCATAAAATGTGGGATTGGATAACAAATTAAATAATATCCCTTAATTATTGGGATGCTACAACAATAAATACATTCACATGTAACTGATTAGCTCAGATACGAAGTCCATTACATCTTCGAGGCTATCCATCAATCACGAGCTCGTCATCTAACTTCGCCTATGCTCAGAACAAGTAACCATTGACGAAGTCATCTCATTCGAGCTTACACTTCCCGAGCTCGAATCATCTCGTCCGAAGGTAAGAGATGTATCAGGGAAATATATGTGTCAAATCATGGTTATTGCGAGCTCAAAGCATATTCGAGGCTACACACCCTCGAGCTTTTTGAGGTTGTTATTTACAACAACGCGGTTTGACTGAAGTATCATATGACGACCGCGTATATTTTGAGCTTACACCTAACGAGCCTAGATTTTTGGGTCATAACTTCTCATGCTCAAAATCTAGGGGTAATATTTTACCCCCTCAAAAGTATTAATTTGAATCCTATGAGAAGGAAACTTTTGAACTACCCTCCTTGGAAACTGTACCATCTGAGATACTCAAGAGTGGACACGCGTCAGCCAGAGTTTGCTCAACTAGAGTACTTGAGTGCTTTTGTACCATGCCCACGTCTATTCATCTGCCACCTTTATGCCGCCATTGTCATGTATGTGCCTATTCGTTCGATCAAATACCGAATTCGACCAACGGTCCAGATCAGTTCGACGCTTGCCATTCTTTAGGGCCTATTTATATGCCCATATCATCTTCTTCCCCTCACTTTTGCATTTTAAACTTTCAGAGAGAAAAAGGGAGAAACAACCAAAACCCAAACATCGTTCGGTCCTTGCATGTTTTCCAAACCGAGAAAACAAAACAACTTTGGCTTGTTCGACTCTGTGAGGTCATTTTTGCAACCACTCCTCTGGTCATCAATCTCTCTGTATCCGCCGGCCACCGTGTGTAAGTTTCTGTTCTTGATCCCATATGTTCATACATATTTTTTCTTTGTGCACATTTGCATTGTTGTTGCACTGTAGGCACATTTACTAGTTTAGCACTAGAAATTTTTTAGCCAATATTGTATAGATTTTAGATTATGATATTATGGGCTTTAAACCCAAATTTTATGTAGAGGATGCAAATATGGCTTCCTCTACTGTTGTTATTCAAATTACGATACCGTATCGTGTAAACCAAGAAATGGGGTATGGAATTAGGGTTTTTAAATTATACATTTCTCAAAATTATCATCCTTTTGAGTAACCGCCAACTTTTTCCCTGAAAATTCAGGATTCTTTAAAATAAATCCACCTTCCCCTCTTCGGGTTAAATGCACGCTCGAAACCCGAATCTTTCAATAGCTTAGGTTTCTTCCGAGTTCGATCCCGTTCCTTCGATCGAGCTTATTCCATAGTTTCAAGCATTCGAGCTTGAACTATCTTGAATTTTACCTTCCCTCACCCCTTTCTTTCTTGCTAGATGTCACATAATTGTGAGAAACAGTGCGGGTCAGTGCTCACAACTCCATATTCTCCGTCAACTCCAAGCCTTGAATCGCCACTTACTCGAAATCAGCGGCTAATTCGTGAGCACAAAGTGCGGTGTGAGCAAGAAGATATCTGAGCTCACTTCCGACGTCAAATTGACGAGGTTGAAGAAAGGAAATGGAAGAAACTTCGGGTCGCGATTTATCCAGATCCGGATCTTGAGCTTAGACCTATCCTTCTTGATTCCAAGCTCAAAGTAACGGTTTCCTTCAAGCCGGGCGATCTCAAATTTTCACTGATGGAAGAATCATCAAATCGCCCATCCACCTCACAGCCGACTACAATTCCCACCTCGAGAGGGGAGTTCTTCAAGGCCAAGCATTATTGGAGCTCGGTCTCTTCGTTAGGACAAATCACCAACATCCTCGCTCGTCACGGCCTAGGATTGTCAGGCTCACTGAGGTGTCGAGCTTCTACCTCAAACGAACGGAGCTGCTACGCCGGGAGATGGCTTTCCCGACAATAAGCTAAAGCTCGCGGCTTGGAGCCACGAGCATATGAAGGCAGGGGCCTTGTTGCCCTTGAAGTCCTTTTTTAAGGACTTTCTGGATTTTTTTGGGCTTGCGCCCTTCCAGTTCTAGACCAACTCATACAGGGTCTTGTTAGCCCTAAGGTCTCTATACCACAAACTGAGGTGGGAAGGACCTTCGCCAAGAGAGATCCTATATCTCTTTTGTCTGAAAAGCAACACCTCCCGAGCTCGGGGAGGAAATGGTTTCTACTATCTGTCGAGCTTTCCCAGGGAGAAGAAGATCTTCGAGGACATGCCCAACCATCCTTCTAACTTCAAGTTGGCGTTCTTTTGGACAGATGGCCTGGCTCCCTCAAAGTATTATATATTCAGACGAATCCGTAAGTATATGATTCCCTTTCCTTTCATGCTCGATTTTCGCTTAGGCTCGAACTAACCAAAATGTATTCGACTCTTCAGCCAACTATCACCGTCCTACTCCTACGAACGCAATGAAGGAGAATAAAGAAACCCTGCTCCAACTTCCATACGGTAGGCGATCCTTGTCTTATCTTCTTCATAAAGATAAGATTCGAGCCTGCGGTCTTTGGGAGCAGGACCAGTCTACAGACGATATCGCCTACCGGAAGTACGCCAAGTAGGAGCATGTGCCACTCCCCACTGATAAGCTTCCTCCAAGGCGAAGCTCGAAAGCACGATCTCCAGCTCACCATCGCAAGAGTCCATGTTCGGGGAATGATGCCAACGACGAGGCCTCGAGCTCGAGTGACAGAGGTAAGGACATTCTTAGCTCGGCCTTGTGGTCTCCTTCCCTTCTTAAGCATAGACCCGAAACCTTGATCTTACTCTTGGATGATAGGGATAACTTTTATGTATGGTCTTGGGTAGATGATAGGGGAAATACCAAACGATGTATAGTCTGAAGGAAGTTTGGGATGGGATAGTCGTCCAATACGGAACAAATGACTATAGGGACCTTTCGAGGTTGACTTCCACGTATAGGGAAGGGACTCCCCCAGCCTCCTCTAAAGATAGGGGAATTACCTGGTCACCGAGCACGAGCTCGGGGGAGAGTTCCAGTTAGTTTTCATGTCACTTGTCTTTGTTTCCTTTAACTTTCGGCCCTACGCCTACTTTATAATTTTTAAGCTCGTTTTCTAATGTGATTTGGTTATGCAGGCACTATGGATTCCGACCTCGAGAATATGCTTAACAGTGGTGCGGTGGCCAAGCAGAGCAAACACTCGAGGGCCTCACAAAAAACTGGCCGGTCGGCCTAAGTCCCTAAAAGGACTGAGGTGACTCCTCCTCCAGCTCCTCTTGTTGCGAGCCCAGTGGCGACCTCCACTCCCCAGGTCGACATTCCTGCAGAAAATGCTCCTTCTCTGCCTCCTGCTGTCTAGATCCTTCCAACGATCGTCCCATTCCGAAAAAACCAGCTCCCACTCGGGGGCGCCTGTTGTCGATTTCTACTCATTCTGATGAGTATGTTATCGACAACGTTGCCGGGACTCACGGAGCCACTCTCAGCTCGGACGTCCTATCACGAGTGGGCCAAAGCTTCAGAAGTCTTGGGCTCCTCAATGGCAGTTCCTGGTCAACGCTCGGGACTCCCATGTCCTTTATGACAAGAATATCGAGCTCATTCCCTCGGTAATTTCTCTTACTTTGTTATTTATTGTAATTTTACTCGGAGCATGTTCTAACTTTATTTGTTTGGGTGTTAGGCTCTCGCTGCAGTTGCTCAGCTAAATTACAAGCTGAACAACGAGGTTCACGCGAGCATGCCCTATGATCAGGAGTCAAAGGAACTCCAGCTCAAGCTCACTGACAAGTTTAAGGCTGCAAAGTCAAAGCTGGAGGCTGAGCTTAAAGAGAAAAACTCCAGGGTCAAGGAGCTCGAGAAGCTGAACGTCGAGCTCAAAGAGAAGAGCTCCAAGGCTGAGGAGCTTCTCAAGCTGAATGCCAAGCTCAAGGAGGAGAAAAAGGCCACCTTCGAGATAATAGAGAGTGAAAAGGCTTGTCTTCTAGAAGAATTGAAGCAGATGAAGGATCAGGCAGTTGACATGGCCATGTACAGGACTTGGGCCAACAGCGCCGATCTTGACACGAGCTTCTTGGGCACCTTTGAGGATGAGCTTCTGGCCAAATGGAAAGCTCGGCTAGAGGCGGAGGAAGCTGCTCAGGAGGATGTTGAGAAGTCTAAGGAGGATGCTGAGAAGGCTAAGGAAGATGCTCCTGCTTCCTAGATCTCGATCATGGGCTGCATCCCTCTAAAAAAAATTGTAATAGTTTAGAGCCTTTCTTTTTCATGCCATTGGGACAAAAACAATTTATAGCTCGTAAAAGAGCTATTTACATTTGATATTTTTAATAGCATGTTCAACTTTTACTTTAATATTCTTGCTCCACATTTCTTAGATTGAAATATTTTAAGCAATTTATATTATATTTTTGTCTTTATGTTAGTTTATTCATACAAACATATGTTGGATTCATTCATGCATAGTTTGCTCGATATATCCATATCCGATCTCATTATTTGTCAAGGTCGAATCTTACTTTTACCACGCACTCGGAAGTACTTAAGTGGTATGTAAGCTAAGTAGTTTAGTTGTATCTTGCTTTATATAGTCACTTTTCCTCTTCCTCGGACAGTTCCTTAAGGTTATGAGGTTGAAACTTTTGTTGCAAAACACTCTAGCCTCGGTATCGACTTAGCTCGCAGTAGGTTTATCTTTTTCCCACTTGTGTTGATTGATTTTAGCCGGTTTTTTCCAAACCTATTTAGGTCGTGTTTGGTTCGTAATCCATACACTTATATATTTTTTATCTAGTTATATCCAGATCACACTAGTTCACATATCTAGTCATATCCAGACACTTTATTTCTAATAATCTGGTTTCCTCCAAATAATCTTAGCTCGCACATCTGGTTATGTCCAAATTACCTTAGCTCACGCATCTGGTTATATCCAGACACTTCATCTGGTTACGTCCAAATAACTTAGCTCGCGTATCTGGTTATATCTAGACACTTTTATTTTTAGAATACACTTTTAACTTCTATGTCGGGTTAACGGTCCAGACATTTGTTAGTTTTTGTGTATGCTATATTGGAGTTATTTATTTTTTTTCAAACTAATGGTATATATACCACTGATGCCCCCTTAATATCCTATGAGTGAGATCATAGGTTATTAAATTAAGAAGTTTGCAAAAAATACAACACACTGAAATAAAAATGACTTTTAGTCCAAATTTGAACACTTTATTAACAAGAACTTTGTAAAGATAGGCAAAGCATGGTTACATGAGACATCATTCCTACTCTATTGATAGTAAAGTCGTAGATGTTCACCATTCCAAGCTCGTGGTATCAATTCTCCATTTAATCTTGCCAATTTATAGACGCCAGGTCGAATAACTTACTCGATTTGGTAAAGTCCTTTCCAATTAGGCCCAAGTACGCCAGCGGTCGAGTCCCTTGTAGCTAGGAACACACGCCTTAACACCAAGTCTCCCAATCCTAACTTCTTATTCGGAACCTTTTTATTAAAATATCGGGTAGCTCGCTGTTGATATACTACATTTTTCAGTTGAGCTTTATCTCGCCTTTCTTCAATGAGGTCTAGACTTACTTCGAACTGGGATTGGTTCGAGGCTTAATCATAAGCATGGCTACGAATAGTGGGTATTTTGACCTCGATTGGTAACATGGCCTCGCATCCATATGCATGCGAAAAAGGGGTATGTCTTGTTGAAGTGCGAGCCGTAGTTCGATATGCCCACAAAACTTGGGGCAACTCCTTGGGCCATCTTCCCTTAGCTTCTTCCAATTTCTTTTTCATGGAACTCTTGAGAGTCTTATTTACTGCTTTGACTTGGCCATTTTCTTAGGGATGGGCAACGGAGGAGCAGCTTTTGATTATCCCATTTTTTTCCAAAAAAGTGGGTAAATAATTCACTGTCGAATTGAGTACCATTATCTGATACTATTTTCCTTGGCGTTCCATATCAATAGATGATGTTTTTTTACCACAAAGTCCAAGAATTTTTTCGAGGTAATCGTTGCTAATTTGGCCTCGGTCCATTTTGTAAAATAATCGATCGCAACCACCGCATACTTAACTCCACCCTTGCTGGTTGGCAACGAGCCTATAAGATCGATCCCCCACACCGCAAATGGCCATGGGAAGTCATCATTGTTAGATCGGATGGAGGAGCTCACGGAATTATAACAAATTGCTGGCATTTATCGCATTTCTTGACATACTCGAATGTGTCTGCTTTGATAGTGGACCAGAAGTATCCTTGTCTTATAATTTTCTTTGATATGCTATGCCCCCCAATATGGTCTCCACAAAATCCTTCATGAATTTCTTCTAGGATTTTCTTGGCCACGGGTGGAGTCAACCATTGGAGTAATGGCATAGAATATCCTCTCTGATATAAACTTCCTTCCACAATAGTGTATCTGGGAATCTGATACATCAGTTTTCGAGCCTTGTTCCGTTCTACTAGGAGAATGCCGGTTTCGAGGTAATTGAATATTGGGGTCATCTAGGTTGGTTTGGAGCCTATCATGAATACATCTTCCTGTTCAGGCTCGCAAATACTGGGAGTCGATAGGTGCTCAATAGGCACTATGTTTAGCGCATCGACCTCATTGGACGTGGCGAGTTTGGCTAAGGCATCCGCATTTGAGTTTTGCTCTCATGGAACCTACTCTTTTGTATAGAACTCGAAATGTTCGAGTGCCGCTTTCGCTTTTTCTAGATATGCGGCCATCTTTGTGCCACGAGCCTGATATTCCCCTAGAATTTGGTTAACCACCAACTGCGAATCACTGTAGCAATGTATTTCCTTGGCCTTGAGCTCTTTGGCTATTCGTAGTCCTACCAATAAAGCTTCGTACTCAGCCTCATTGTTAGATGCTTTGAAGCTAAATCTCAAGGCAGAGTGAAATTGACTTCCAGCCTGAGTGATTAATATAATCCCTGCCCTCGATCCATTTTCGTTGGAAGATCCATCGACGTAAAGTTTCACAGCTCGTGGGCTGGGGTTACAACTTCGTCATTAGACACTCCCGTACATTCCACAATGAAGTCTACCAGGGCCTGCCCTTTTATGGTCGTTCTTGGATGATACGTAATCTCGAATTGCCCGAGCTCAACAACCCATTTTAACAATCTGCCTTTGGTTTGGACAAGACTTGCCGTAGTGGTTAGTCAGCCAGCACGTGGATGGGGTGTGCTTGGAAGTAAGGTCGAAGTTTTCGAGATGAGTGGATCAGGTTGAGAGCTAGCTTTTCCATTATTGGGTATCTCGATTCTGCCCCCAGTAACCTTTTACTAACATAGTATACTGGTTTTTGTACCTTCTCATCTTCTCGGACGAGCACAACACTGATGGCATGGTCGGTTGTAGCGAGATACAAGTATAAGACTTCTCCCGTGATAGGTTTTGACAAGATCGGGGTTTCCACAAGATGTTTCTTTAGTTCCTGGAATGCGAGCTTGCATTCTTCTGTCCATTCAAATTTTTTGCCCCCCTCTCAAAAGGTTGAAAAATGGCAGACATCGGTCTGTAGATTTAGAGATAAACCTACTTAATGCCGCCATCCGTCCAGTTAAGCTCTGGACATCATTATGCTTTCGAGGTGAGGGCATGTCGATTAACGCCTGGATCTTGTCGGGATTAAGCTCTATTCCTCGCGTGTTCACTATGAAACCCAAAAACTTCCCCAACGATACTCCAAAAGAGCATTTTTTGGGGTTGAGTTTCATGTTGTATTTCCGTAGCACGGAAAAGCATTCTTCGAGGTCATCCACATGGTTATTGTTATATTTAGATTTGACTAACATATCATCAACATACACTTCCATGTTATTTCCTATCAGCTTGGAGAACATCTTGTTTACAAGCCTTTGGTACGTCGCTCCAGCATTTTTAAGCCCAAAAGGCATAACATTGTAACAGTACATTCCTTTATCTGTTACAAAACTCATATGCTCTTGTTCCGGTGCATGCATGGTGATCTGGTTATATCCAGAATATGCATCCATGAATGACATAAGACCGTGGCCAGCTGTGGTATCTACGAGCTGATCGATCCGAGGTAGGGGAAAGCAATCCTTAGGGCATGCCTTGTTGAGATCGGAGTAGTCGATGCAAGTTCGCCATGTTCTGTTAGGTTTTGGAACCAATACTGGGTTGGCGACCCAATCAGGGTAGAAGGCGTCTCGTATAAATCAGCTCGCCTTTAACCTATCGACTTCTTCCTTCAAGGCTTTCTTCCTATCATCGTCCAGGAGTCTTCGTTTTTGCTACTTCGAAGGGAAGCTCTTGTTAATGTTAAGTGCATGGCTTATCACATTTGGACTTATCCCTACCATGTCTGAATGTGACCACACGAAAACATCCTGGTTCTCCCTCAAGAAGCAAATTAATTGCTACTTTGTTTTTTCTGAAAGGTTTTTCCCCACCTTCATAGTTTTTGGAGGATCAACTTCTTCGAGCTTGACCTCTTCGAGCTCCTCTAGCGGCTCGAGGCCATCCCTTTCCTCTATTCTTGGATCAATCTCTTCATCTATTTTGAAGATTGTCCCATCCTTATTCGGAATCACAACAAGTGTTTGTGCACTTGTTTGCTTTTTCCCTCTAACGAAAATGCTGTAGCATTCCCTCCCTGTGAGTTGTTCCCCTTTCAGAGTCCTGATGCACTAGAAGTCGGGAACTTGATGGCCAGATGCCTAACGGACGAAACTGCCCCAGCCCTACTAGGGCGGGTCTCCCGAGCAGTACGTTATAAGCTGATAGGAGATCCACCACGACGAATTCCATCATCTTGGTTACCGAGACTGGGTAGTCTCCCAAGGTTACAGGGAGTTCTATGGATCTCATACAGGAAATCCCTTCTCCTGAAAAGCCATACAACGTAGTTGCACAGGCTTTTAGGTCGCGAAGCGCGAGTCCCATGTTTTCTAAAGTGGCTTTGTAGAGGATATTTACCGAGCTCCCGATATCAATCAAGACTCGGTGTACCCTCTTGTTCGTGATCAGAAGGGTGATGACCAGGGGCCATTATGGGGGAACTGGACATGAGACGCATCCTCTTCAGTAAAGGTTATGGGTTGTGTTTCAACCCTTTGTTGTTTTGGAGCTCTAGGTTCGGGTTAGTATGGATAACCATCACCAGTTTTTAACTCATTGACATATCTTTTCTGGGCATTCTTGCCCGTGCCTGCGATGTGAGGTCCCCCCGAGATGGTTATCACATCCTCTCCATCAATCGGTGGGGGTCGTTCATCCTCCCATGGTCGAGAGTTATTGTTTTGGGCAGGTGGTGTAGCTGTTGTCCTTTGGTCGGCGGAAGCTTGGTTGAGGTTTCAGTTTCTTACATATTGCTCGAAATATCCCCTCGAGATCAATCCTTCGATCTCATCTTTCAACTATCGACACTCATCAGTTGTATGTCCGATGTCTCGGTGGAAACTGCAGTACTTGTTGGAGTCTCTTTTTGCCTTTTGGTTCCTCATGGGATCAGGTCGTCTGAAAGGGACCTGGTTTTCATTAGCCAGGTAGATATTCTCCCAAGAATCATTGAGCTCGGTATACACTTTGTATACGGAAAAGTATCTTTCCCCTTTCTTCTTCTTTCCCCCATCCGCCTCGGGGTTATTCCCTTCATTTTTCTTTCTCTTAGAGGGGTTGTCCCCGGGGGCTTCTGAAGTCATAGGATCTGCCGAGGTCAAGGCAGAGTTTGTGTTTGCTGTAGTTACGGGATGAGAGGTCATATTCAACGCTGACCTCGCCTCTTCTACATTAACAAACCTTTGAGCTCGTCGATTGAACTCGGTTAAGGACCTTACGGGCTTCCTTTACAAATCTTCCCAGAGAGGACTTCCAGGCATTACTCCAGCTCGAACAACCATTAAATGACCAATATCGTCAACATCACAAGCTCGAGCGACTTCCAAGTTAAACCTTGTGAGATAACCTTTCAGTGACTCATTTGGCTGTTGTCGGGCATTGGTTAAGGCAGAAGCCTCGGGCCTAATGCCGACCATGGCTTTGAATTGTTTCTTGAAATCTCTCGATAGTTGATCCCAAGAAGCAGTCGAATGTCTTTTGTATTTTTCAAACTAGTTTTTTGCTGGTTTGAGAGAGGTTGGGAACAACATACACCTAAGCTCGTAGCCCACATTACTGGCTCACATGATCGTGTTGAACGTGCTTAAGTGATTGTATGGATCTGAATTTCCATCGAATGGCAGGACATGGGGAATTCTAAATCCTTAAGGAAACGGGGTGCTAGAGATATGAGGGGCAAAGGGCTCGAGTTCCTCATTGAACTCTTCGTCTCGTTCCCGACTACGTTCGTTCTGCAAGAGTCTGAATGCTCTTTCCAACTACTCAATCCTTTCTTGGACTGGATCTATGGGAGGTCTGGCCTAAATCTGAGGGAACTGGTTATCGTTGGTTACAACTCTAGTTCCCCGCCTCGGTGCAGGATGTTTGCGCCTGTTGAGATAATCTCTCAGATCTGGATTCGGGGGATTATCACATCCCCAATTATGGTTTAAATGCTCCTGTAAATCTGGGTGATCTCCTCGATTTCCAGTGTTCCTGGGCTCCGGGTTATATATACTTACGGATCTAGTTTCACTCGAGCTTTCGTTGACATGGCTCGTTGCATGATTATTACGAGATGGGTTTCCTGCTGGCCTCCTTGTCTTAATAGTTTGCGATCGAGACAATTGGCTCCTCGTGGGATGGGGACTCCTACGCTCCCTAGCAGTTTCTTCATTCCCATGTCTTCGCCCAGCTCGCCTTTCCTTATCACGATGGGCCGGTTGCGCATCCCTGCGAACTGGCGAGGGATGCCTTATTGGCAATAGTGGGTGCCTTATTGGAGAAGGTGGTTGTCATCCATTATGGGGCCTAGAAGGCCCTACATTAGCTCGATCAGGCTCTGGCACATTATGTGTTGCACCAGGATTTCGGGTCCGAGCCTCTGAGGGGGCTCGGTTATTCCCTATTCCTGCTGGCACCTCTGCAGTTGGGTTGGCAGCACCTTCAGCCTGGTTACCTCTTCGGGGTCTTGGTTGGACAGGCTGCTCTGCTGGTGGCGGAGGTTGCTCCGCTCTTCGGGTGGTTGCGTTTTTACGCGGCCGTCCTCGAGGCCTACGAGGTGGGACGTGAACGTCCCACGGAGGCGGAGCCTGGGCATCTTGCGGAGGTGGGGCCTGAGCCGCATGCACTTCAGCAGCTAGTCTGGCTAGCTCTTCGTTGCGTTTTTTAGCTTCTACCAACTATTTACACAGTTGGCGATTTTCGAGTTCCACGATTGGGACATATCTCTCGGGATTGTAGTACATATCCTCGTCGGCCCTGGGAGCAGGTGGTCCCCGAAAGTCGGACGAATCACTCCTCTCATCGGGACCAGAATTCATCATAGGTTGCTTTCCAGGTCGCCGAAGGTACTCATATTCGTCTAGGATTTCCTCCTCAGGAATATTGGGATCATTTGCAGCCATTGCTAATTTGAGAGGCTTTCTGACTAAACAGATTCACGCACTGTTTAATAGCTCTCAATGAAAGCACCAAACTGTTGACGCTGTTTTCATCAACTTGAAAAAGAGAGCAATTAAACAAGAAAATATCAGAGGAAATTAAAAAAAGACGAATACAGGAGATTTTTACGTGGTTCAGCAGTTAAATCTGCCTAGTCCACGAGTCTGTGTTATTAGCACTTGGGAGTTTTCTGGAAACTTTTCAGAGAATAGTTGCCCAGAGTTTTTTCTCCAGATCTCAGAATTTTGGTCCTCTTACAAATGGAGCTTCCTTCTCTATTTATAGAGAAGGTTACAGAATTCATTCCCACATATTTCAGGAAGATATTCTATGAATCAAATAATATAATGCTATTTAATGCATTATTTCCTACGCACACGGAAACATCCCATAAAATGTGGGATTTGATAACTAATTAAATAATATCCCTTAAATATTGGGATGTTACAACAATAAATACATTCACATGTAACCAATTAGCTCAGATACGAAGTCCATTACATCTCCGAGGCTATCCATCAATAACGAGCTTGTCATCTAACTTCACCTACGCTCAGAACAAGTAACCATTGACGAAGTCATCTCATGTAGAGTCCAAGAACTTTACTTAGCTAAGATAGATAGTAGTATGATAGTATTTATAGCATTATCTTTGTTACTTTGGATTTTTGGTTCAGACCGGGAGTTATTTGGACACTCATAGTAGTACTTATAGATTTTCTAAGTTTAACCTATAGTTTAAGAATATTAAGTATAACCTAAGGTTTGATTAATGTGACTGATATTAAGGATTATATTATTATATTATAAGGTTTAGACATCAACCAATAGGATTTTAAGCACATGTTTTGAATGGTAATTAAGGATTAAGATTTTTGAGGATTAAATATAATAAGGAGTAAAGTTTGAATGTTATAGGGTCAGTCAGCAGCTTTGAGTACGTTGAGGGCTTAGTCAAGGCTGTTTACTCCATTCAAACCTAGCTAAAAATGTGTAATTTCGTGTTTAAATATTCAGCGTATGCCGATATATCGTAGCTATAGGGGGCGATATGTCGCAGCACGTAGATACGGAAAACACGAAACGATGCACGGTCGCCTCGGGCATACTGGCCCAGGCGATATATCGCCTACAGGGGGCGATATATCGCCTCCTTCAGCATGGATTCAAACTCTTTTGAATTCATTTCCTTTCAGCCATTCAAACTCCTTCAACAGTCCAGCATCTTGTGAACGAGTCTTCAGCCTCTGCTGAACGATTATTCAAATGATTTTCACCTAAAAAGCCATTATTTTTATTCAAGTAAAATCAAGATATTTTCATTCCCAAACTCTATAAATAGGACCTAGTACCCAGCCATTATTCACCATTTGCTCTAAGTTCAGAAGCTGCTAGTGTTAAATGAGTGTGAGAGTGTAAACACTTGGTTTGGGGAAAAACTATAAGCTTAAACATCATAAGCTTATCAAACACTTTGGGAAGTGAGTTCTATAGTATTTCGGTGAAGGTTAGATTGATCTTGCAATCTTTGAGGTAAACCCAAAACTCTAGTTCCTTTCTGTATTTTATGTTATTTCCTTTCTCAAAACCTTCTACTCAGTCCCCTAACCTTATTCTTATTTTGGTTAGGGAATCCAAGCTCTTAAGCATATAAGTTGGTAAGTATGTTTTTATGGTTTAGTCTTTCCATCTCTTTCATTTCATCTCCTTTCTTTAGACTCACTCTTTCTTATGGTTTTAGGAGTGTTCCAAAAGTCCCAACTCAGTCCATAATCCCGGTAACTTTGGTAAGGAAAATAGGCTAGAATTAATATGTTATGTGCTTATGTTATCTATATGTTTTATGTTATTAAAAGTGTTATGATATGTATATGTGTATGTTTGTAGGCTTGGGCATATGACCCATATGACTAACAAGACCCCAAATGGGTTATGGGCATATGGCCTACTTAGCTAGTAGGACCCCATTAATCCCATGGGCATATGCTTGTTTAGTCTATGGGACCCCAAGTAATAATGGCCATTATAATAAGTGTATTATGTGTTATGATATGTCTTTACGTTATTATGACATTATGTTTATGTTTATGACTATGTGTTTGATTTTCCTTGCTGGGCATTAGGCTCATTCCTTTCTGTTTATGTGCAGGAAATAAGCTTTAGAGGCGGAAAGATTCGTGACGCTTAGAGGATGTGTATCGATGGTGAATGGAGTCAAGGGGCCGAGCGTTATTCGATTCGAGGATGTAGTCTTGTTTATGCTTTTATGGTTTTAAATGTATTTTCCGCATTTTCTATGTAACTCTTTTTAGTTTTAAGTTATTTTTGTTTTAAAGACAATGGGTACCCATATCCTACTTATTTTATGAAAGTAAACTTTGTTTCTACAAGTTTCTGATAAATTATGGTATTTTCGCAAAAATGTAAGTTTTATGTATAGTTTCGTTAATGGTCCAAAAAGTCTAGAGTAGTGGGTCGTTACATCTCATTCGAGCTTACACTTCCCGAGCTCGAATCATCTCGTCCAAAGGTAAGAGATGTATCAGGGAAATATGTGTCAAACCATGGTTATTGCGAGCTCAAAGCATATTCGAGGCTACACACCCTCGAGCTTTTCGAGGTCGTTATTTACAACAAAGCATTCTGACTGAAGGATCATATGACGACCGTGTATATTTCGAGCTTACACCTAACGAGCCTAGATTTCGGGGTCATAACTTCTCACACTCGAAATATGGGTGTAACAGTGCACATTTGCTTATTTTATTTGTAGAATTTATTAATTATTTTTATCAAATTTGTATCATTGTCATATAAAATTTAAATAATATTATATATAAAAAAATGACATAAACATATTAAATGAAAAATTGAACCAAAATATTGTTTATGATTTTTTAAAATATATATAATATGATAACTTTTTTAAACATAAATGATTATTTTTTTAATAAAAATAAAGATTATGTATTATATATTATAATTATAATGATATTTTATAATATTTAAATTTATATTAATATAATTAATAAATATCTACTAATTTATTTTAAAGTCATATTCCATTAAATATTTAGAATATTCCGTTAAAGTTAACAAAATAAACCGTTAAAACAAAAAAAAAAAATCATTATCTATACACTTTTTATATAAAAGAGATAATTATTTAAATACAATTATGGTTTAATAAATATAAAATCATCACTTTTTATATTACATCCTCCCCCTCTTTATAAGGATTTAGACAGTTTTCTCTCCATCTCTACCTATGATTTAGAGACTTTTTCTCGCCATCATGTAAACGAAAGTAAACTTGATTAAAAGATATATGTTAGAGGATGCTTGTTAGAGCAATCTAAAATTACATTTTTTATTTTATAAGTATTATGAAATATTGTTAATCTAATCATAATCACTGGACACCTTATAATATGTTAAATAGTAACGAGTGAAGAAAGGGAAACTCTTCTTTAAGATGGTTTACCTAGAAAAAAAAAGTTTTCTAAAAAATGTATACTGGATATCAAGATGTGAGAATCATCAAGTTCTAGCTTATATTATTGAGCATAATGAATAATACGAAATATATAGGTAGAAAAAAAATTGAAAAAAAAAAAACAAAGAATGCTATAAATATATATATATATATATATATAACTACACAGACACAGTGGTGTTTGAAATAGCAACTAGCGAGTAGCCTCAGAAACGTAAGCAGATGAAACTTGATCAAAGAAGAAAGCTAGCAAAGAGGATTAGCAGAAATAATGCAGATAAAGTTAACGGAGAAATATAATGTAAATCGATCGGTACAAGAAATTTAGTTGCAGATTTAATTTACCTGAACCGGAGCTAGCCCTCTACGGTAATAAGCAACGTGAGCAATTGATCCTATTTTACCCTACTCTTTGGTGTGGTACTAAAACAGGACTGAAAATTGTTTCTGGCTCTAATTAACTTTATGTCAACGATTGACTTGTTTTATTTTAGGACTTTCGATTTTACAGTTTGGAGTTATCATATAATTAATGTGGCGTTGAAGAAGGAAACTAGTGCGAGTCCTTTGAAGTAAAGACCTACCTGCCAAAATTAAATTAAATAATAAATATGATTTTTTTTTTCCCTAAACTAATACCACTTGCAATTCGTGCCTCTCGAATTTTTGAGGTTGTTAAAAATTCCGGTGAACTATGCACTGTTATTGAATATGAGATTTATGTTAGTTTTTGAGTGACGTGGCTGACAGATTGCTGATTTGGTAGTTTTGATACTGACGTAGCATTGCCACATGTATAATTAAATAAAAATAATAATTATTTAAAAAATTATTTTTATATTTTTTTCCTTTTTTTATAAAAATACTTTTTGCTTCTTTTTATTTAAATAAAAAATCATATACAATAGTAACCTTAAGGGTTTATATCAACAGAGACTTCCAGTATTTTTTAAAAGTATCACTTAGGTCCCAAACTTTATTTTGTATCACTTAGGTCCTCAAACTTAATAAATGTGTATCACATACGTCATTTTTATTGGAAAATGATATACAGAATGTGTAGGAGAAAGTGATTTATGAGCTTGCGGAGAGTGATTTATGAACCAGTTAGTTCTTTTGTGATTAACTGGGTCATAAATCGTTTTCTGCTACGTATTCTGCGTATTATTTTCCAACATAAAGGACATATTGATACACATTTATTAAGTTTGGGGATCTAAGTGATACTTTCCAAAAATAGTGGGGACATCTGCTGATGTAAACTCTAACTTTAATAGTATTTTATTTGTATTATTTGCTTTATTAGTTTTATTTGCATGTATAATAAATTTCTTATTTGATTAATTATGCTTCATTTTTTTTTACTCAAAGATGGCAAATTTTAAAATTTAAATATATTAAAAAAATTAAAAATAATAATGTTTATGAATTGGAGTAGAAAATGATGACATGGTTAGTAGAAAAGTGATATTTCTCAAAGAAAAAAAAAAAGAAAATTGTAAATTATTGGGTAGTAGTGGTCGATGTCATATTATATTCATACCATATTTATTAATTTACATTTTTATTATAACCATACTTTTATACTCCAATTAATAAAATATTAATTTTTTGATTTGTTTAATTTTTAAAATTCACCATCTTTGAGGAAAAAAATTGAAGCATAATCAATCAAACAAGAAATTTATTATACATGCAAATAAAACTAAATCAAATAGTACAAATAAAATACTATTAAAGTTACTATTGTATATGATTTTTTTAATATTTAAATAAAATGAAGTGAAAAATATATATAATTTTTTAATCAATTATACACGTGGCACTGACTTCGCAGTACCACGTCAGTACCCAAACTGCCAAATCAACATTCTGTCAGCCACGTCACCCAAAATCTAACAGAAGTCCCATATTCGGTAATGGTGCATAATTCGGGGGGAATTTTTAACAACGTGAAAAATTCAGGGGGCACGAATTACAAGTGGTAATAGTTCAGGGGGAAAAATCATATTTACTCTAAATTAAATGTTTATATACTCGCGGTGATGAAAATGTTGAAATATTATTCTAAAATTATAATTAAATACTTAAAATGATTTGTTTTCTTAGAGTAAAACTATCTTCGTATGTTATGTTTTTGAGTTTTCCTTTTATGTATATTCTCTGAGTTACATGAACACTCTCTAAGTTGTATTACTGACACTAGAAGAAAAAACGTTTTTAGGGGGAACACTATTAGGAGCGCCATTACGCAGTCACCGCTAATACAACGTAGAATTTATAAATAATCTTCAAAAATTATTTGGGACGTTTTTTTCACATATTAGTTGCGACAGTGTTGCTGCTAATATTAACGTGTGGCACGCGTTAATATATTATCGCTGCTATGAAAAAAATTCTGAAAAAAAAAGGGAAATTTTCACTCCAAATTTTAACAAGACTATTAGCAACGACATGTGTCACTGCTAATAGTCACACGAATATTTAATAAACACAGCCGAAATGCCCTGTTTCATCATTAGCGACGGCTATTAGCGGCGATACTTAGTCGTGTATCACTACAAGAAAAAAGGCTTTTGCCGGCGCAATTCGTAATTGCACCGGCAAAACAAACCTCTACCGGCGCAAGTAGTGAAATGCGCCGACAAAAACAAGGTCATTTGTCGGCGCAAGTCGGAATTGCGCCGGCAAAGGTAACCTTTGTGGCCCAATTCTGACTTGCACCGGCAAAAGTTTATCAGAAATTGGGAATTTAATAGAAGAGACTTTTGCCGACGCATTTCACCTAACGCGCCGGCAAAAGTCAACATGAATATTAACTTGATTCACGTTTTCAAGGAGGTAGGTGGACAGACTTTTGCCGGCGCGTTTTGTTGCGCCGGCAAAAGTCTCAAAATGCATTGACAAATGTATACTTATTTAAACGATGTCGTTTTGAATTAGGGTTTTCTGATAGACTTTTGCCGGCGCATTTCTAGACTTTTGTCGGCGCAACGAAACGCACCGGCAAAAGTCATAACGATATACCACAGCCGCCAGAGCCTTCTTCCCAATTTTTTTCAATTCATCAATTTTCTCCCATCTTCAACCTCTTCTTCTCTTCTTCAACAGCACCACCCCCTCAATTTCCCTCTCAAGGTAAACTCCTCAAGGTAAGCTATTTTATTTTCCTCATTGTTTGTTTGTTTGTTTTACACACAAATTTTCCCTCTCATTCCTATTTTATTTTTCTCAGTTGGACATCGGACAATCACGCTGACCGGACCACCACGCCAACCGGTATACAAATATATATATGTTTTTTTTTTTTCTCTTTTGTTTTCTTATTTTTTATTTATTTTTCTTTTATTTTCATTTTTTTATTCTGTTTACATATGTTTTAATTTTTTTCTGGTTTTTTTTATCTTCGTTTTCCATTTATATATATATGTTTACTATTTTATATATATATATATATATGTGTGCGCTATATATATTATTGTGTGTGGGATGAGTGTTATTAGTTTATGTTATTTTTTTTATATAAATATATGTATATATAATTTCTTTGCTAATATAAAATGTGTGTATATATATATTTTATTTATAAAAAAATATATTTTTATTTTAATTAAAATAAAATACATATACTTTATTTGATTCTTAGAAAATAAAAAATTAGATTAGATAGTTGTAAGTTAGTTTTTTTTTTTTAGATTATATATTTTCTTTTATCATGTTCAATGTAAATTAAGTTTTTTTTTTTTGCCACAATAGTAAAAATCAGATTGTAGGTTCAATTGGATTTAATTAGTGTTAGTTTTTTGTAAAAATAATTAGTGTTAAATGTTTTAGCAATTAAAAATCAAATTTTAAAATATTTTAGAAATTTTAAGTAAATATGTGTTTATGTTGTGCATGCTCTGGGAATATTCTGTATATTGCTCTAGTAATATTATGTATATTTTTGTATGTATTTTGCAAGATTTATAAAATTTTGGGATAGTTTAAAATATAGCTGTTATGCTGCCCAAATTTTGTTAGTCTTAGGAAAATTAACATTAATTACAAAAAATATAGCCGTTAACATTATTTTTTATTTTAATGCTTTTGTTGACGCCGTTTTTCGTCAAACAGTGAAAGAAGAGCACGTAAACAATAATTGAAAATGGCCAATAAAAACAAAACAATGTAAACACACGATTTTTACGTGGTTCAGCAGTTAAATCTGCCTAGTCCACGAGTCTTTGTTATTAAACTCAAGATTATCTCTAGGAATTCTTCAAGAATGAATTCTCCAGAGTTTTCTCTCAAGGATCAGAATTTCGGTCCTTTACAATGGTGCATGGCCTCTCTATTTATAGAGAAGGCTGAAGAATACTATCCCACATATTTTGGGTAGTTACTCTTTTCGTATAAATAAAATTAATGGCTTTAAATGCCTATAATCAGATATAAAAGGAAACATCCCCTAAAGACCAGGGGACGTACAACTGACCAAATAATATCCCATGATTCTAGGGGATTTACAATAATAAATTAGGATTACATCTCATATTTATAACACTTGTAGATATTCAAGGTGGTTATCACGTATCTCTAAGGCTTTAGCCTCCCAGGTTTCCCGTCACCTTTCGAGCTGGAGACATCTTCCGAGGTCACATGGCCGATCGAGATCGTATGTGCGTCGAACTCGGGACCCCTGACCCGAGGTCATCCCTGGAGATGAATGTGTTCCCGGAGCTATCTTTCGAGATCATGAATACTTCGAGGTCACCATACTCGAGGTCACCTACATCCTGTAAGCTCGACATACAATCCTGGAGCATGATTCCATCCTCATGAGTCCGCTTATTTGCGAATCCAACTTTCGAGGTCATAACTTGCATAGCTCAAAATCTGGGCGTAACATCTTGCCCCCTCAAAAGTATTTGTTCGAATCCTAAGAGAAGGAAACTTTTGAACTACTTTCTTTGAGAACTGTACCGTCATACTCTCTTGAAAATGGACACGCGTCAATTGGGTATTGCTCATTTTTGGTACTTGAGTACCTTGGAAACACGCCCACGATCGTCCGTCTGACACCTTTTCGGCGCTATCTTGTCATTGATCCCTGACCATTGGATTTTGCAAGGATTTTGTTCAACGTTCTAGATTAATTCCTTTTTCCCACCTATATATACAAGACCCTACTCTTCGTCTTCAATTTTACCTTCGTTTACCAGAAGCAAGAGAAGAGAAACCAGAGACCAGAGACCTCATAACGTTTCTATTCTGTGCATGTTTTCTCGGCCAAAGAAGCAAAGAAATCCTGGTATGTTCGAGTCAGTGAGTTCTTATTTGCAACCTCTTCTTCAATCGACAATCTCCCTGCAATCGCCATTATTGTGTAAGTAAGCAATCTTTGTTTTCCATTTTGTCAGTTTTCATTCATGTTGTTCTTGCTGTGTATGTGTTTATGCTAGTTTACATCCTTAGCATAATACGATAGGAGGTTTTGATCCGATAGACTCTTATGCTTTTTAGACTTCCGTACTGGATTTATATGACTGGCTTATACCCAGTTTTCATATTTGGGTGAGGTTCCAATTTTCTGGGTTTTGAAAAAAAAATTTAGGCGACGTTTCTTGTACACTAAGTTTTTTGGGTAAAAAACATGGGCCTTGACAAATGCACGAAACCCAAGCCTGCCTTTCCTGGTTAACAGCCACTCTCCTTTCCCTTGATTTTCGGGATTTTCAAAATTGTCCACGCTCCTTACTTTTTCGTGGAACGCACACCCTGACTCTTCAATAAGGATCTTAATACTTAGCTTATTTTGCTCTTAAACCCCCGAGCTCGCAACTTCGAGCTCGCAACTCTTGCATGCATGGCCCTCACCATTTTTTCTTTCTCGCTAGATGTCACGGAATCTGGAAAGATGGTGGGGGTCATTGCTGGCAATCCCTTTCGAGCCAAAATCTCCGAGCCCAGAATCGCTGTTCGCACGGAATCAACGTCGGATAAGAGAATACGAGCTTGCGCGCGAGCAAGAGGACATTCGAGCTCACTACCGCCGTCAGATAGACGAAGTCATAGAGGGGAAGAGGAGAGTTCTTCGGGAGGCCATCTATCCGGAATTCAATTCAGGTCCTAGGCCGATTCCTCTCGATCCTGCTTTAAAGGTTACTGTCGCATACCACCCCGGAGAGCTCAAATTTTCACTAATGGGGGAGCCTTCCTCCTCGCAGCCGGGGAGAGAAATGTTTGAGGCCGAGCACTACTGGAGCTCGGTCACCACAACTAGCCAGATAAGTGACATTCTGGCTTTCCACGGCCTTAGCCTGTCAGGCTCGCTGAAGTGTCGACCTCCGGCCAACCATGAGCGAAGCTGCTTCGCCCCTGGGGGCCGCGACGCCAGTGTGAAATACGCGGCCTGGAGCCAGGAACATATGAGGGCAGGAGCTCTGTTGCCCTTGAAGTATTTTTTCAAAGACTTCATGGATTTTGTTGGGTTGGCTCCGTTCCAACTCAACACCAACTCTTACAGGGTACTGTCCGCCCTGAGGTCCTTGTACCACGAGATGGGGTGGATGGGACCTGTGCCTCAAGAGATCTTGTATCTCTTTTGTCTGAAAAGTAACCCCTCCCGAGCTCGGGGAGGGGATGGCTTTTACTACCTCTCGAGCTATCCCAAGGAGAAGAAGGTCTTTGAAGATCTTCCCAATCATCCGCCCGATTTCAAAATGGCCTTCTTCTGGACAGATGATCTGTCCCCGTCTCGACACTATTCGTTCAGGCGGATTCGTAAGTATTCTTGTTATCTTTATTTCTGTGCTCGTGACCTTGGCTCTTAGATCCATACTTAATAGAAATATGTTGTCTTTCAGCCAATTCTCAGCGTCCCACTCCTAACGATACAATGACGGAGCACAGAGAGTCCCTGCTCTGACTCCCTCGTAGTAGGAGGTATCTCCTATACCTTTTACACGAGGACAAACTCCGAAAGTGCGGACTTTTGGAGGAGGGCCAGTCCACCTTTGACTGGTCCAATGTAAAATATGAACACTGGGAGCAGGTGCCCCTGCCCACAGGCGCCCTTCCTCAGAGGAGAGAAACGAGGCCACCTCTTCCAGTTCGCTCAAGGAGCCTGCTGTCTGGGAATGAGGATAATGATGAAGCCTCGAGCTTGGATGAAGGTAAAGTCCTTCCTACCTCGAGAATGTGGTCCCCGACCTTACTAAAACACAGGCCCAATAGGTTAGTCTCGTGTCCACAGGATAGATACCACTTCTACATATGGAGTTGGGTAGATGATTGCATCCATAGGTTTGATAGTGGGCTCGGGAAATACGGCACCATGTATACCTCGGACGAGATGTGGAACGGGATAGCTGTTCAGTATGGGACCAACGATTATAAGGACCTTTCGAGGTTATCGCCCACATATAGAGAAGGCACTCCCCCCGCCTCCTCCGAAGACGGGGGAATTTCCTGGTCCCCAAGTTTGAGCTCGGGGGAGAGTTCCAGTTAGGTTTTTCTTTACCTGGTTTCCCTCTCTTTGCAAACTTATTGTCATTGTCTAACTTATTGGAACTGTGCAGGTGCCATGAATCCTGACCTCGACGCTGTGCTCTTTAGTGATGGGGGAGCTGGCGCCCAGAAGAGCAAACGTCCGAGAATACCACGGAGGTCCGACCGACCATCCAAGGTACCCAGACGCCGCGAGACGACCCCCACGGCCCAGGCTAATGTGAGCACAGCCAAGGAACCGACTGTCCAGGTTGATGCATCTGGCTCGACCGCGTCCATCTCGCTGCCTTCCACCGAAACCCAAATAGCATTTGTTCGTCCCCCGAAGAAACCTTCTACCTCCAAGGTTCAGCTGCCAACGGCCCGAACTCATATTGAGGAGTACGTGCTTAATGGCGCCGCTGGGACAGAAGGGGCTGTGCTCAGCTCGGATGTCCTTTCTCGAGTGGGTCAGAGCTTTGCTGGCTTCGGCGCCGACCACTGGGATCTCGTGCACAAGGCCTCGGACTGCAATACTCTTTATGATAAGAGTATCGAACTCACCGCCACGGTAGCCTTCGCAACTCTATTTTAAGTATTTACGCCTCAGTTCGCAATTCTGATTCGTTCTTTGTGTTTCAGGCCCTTGTCATTTCAACACAGCTCAACTATAAACTGACCAACGAGGTGCAAACGAGCATGTCCCTGGCCCAGAAGTCGAAGGATCTCGAGCTTAAGATGGCTGACGAGCTCAAAGATTCGAAGTCTGAACTTGAAAAAATGAAGACCCGTCTCGAGGAGCTAGAGAAATCGAATGCCGAGCTGGAGCAGGCGAAGACTTGTCTCGAGAAGGCCAATGCCAAGCTCGAAGAGGAGAAATCTGTCACCTTCGACTTCATGGAGAGCGAGAAGGCCCGCCTCCTGGACGAGTATAAGGAGCAGAAGGAGAAAGCGGTCGACCAAGCCATGTACAAACTTTGGGCTGATAATGCCGACCTCGATACCAGCTTCCTGGGTCCTCTCGAGGCCACATATGTTGAGCGGTGGAATGCCCGTCTCGAGGCAAGTGTAGCTGCTCGAGAGGCGGCTCAGAAGGATAGCCATGCTATTCGTCCTGGAGGGTCCGGTGATACTGATGCTGAGAAGGCCAAGGATACTCCTCTTCCATAAATTCGATCTCGTGGAAGTCATTTATTGGGGTTGCGTCCCCCTATTTTGTAATTATTTTTAATTTATGCCCATGGGGCTGATACAATTTCTTTAACTATTCTTTTACATGCTTTACATTTCTTGGCTCGAAATATTTTGCACATTTTATGTTGATGAATCAGTTATGTTTATTTATTCATACAAACATAGTTTGGATTTTAAGCTCGAAACTCGATGCATTCATGCATAGTTTGTTCGAATTATCCGCTTTCGACCTCGTTATTTATCAAGGTCGGGTATTACTTTAACCATGAACCCAAAAGTACTTATATGGTATGTAACGTAAATGATTTGGTTATATCTTTTTTGTTTAGTCACTTTTACTCATCCTCAGTTTTTGCTCCGAGGTTAAGAGTTTGAAACTATTTTTCTTTTAAGATATTCCAGCCTCAATCTCGACTTTTTTCGAAATAGGTTTAGGCTCCTACTTATCATCGATCAATTTTTTGGCCGGTTTGTTCCAAACCTGTTAAGTTTGCACATCTGGTTAACTCCAAATGTTTTAGGTTTTTGATGGTTCAGTTATGTCCGAACTATCTAAGCTCGCGTATTTAGTTACATCCAAATACTTTATGTTTTTGATAATTCGGTTATGTCCGAACTATCTAAGCTCGCGTATTTAGTTACATCCAAATACTTTATGTTTTTGATAATTCAGTTATGTCCGAACTATCTAAGATCGTGTACTTGGTTACATCCAAATACTTTATGTTTTTGATAATTCGGTTATGTCCGAACTATCTAAGCTCGCGTATTTGGTTATATCCAAATACTTTATATATATATTTTTTATTTTTTTAAGCTGATGGTATATATACCAATGATGCCCCCTTAATATCCTATGAGTGTGACCATAGGTTATTGAATTAAGAGAGATTGCAAAAATAAAAAACAAAAAGAGATTACATATTGAACAAAATAGATCTTTTATTTGATGGAATTCAAAAACAAACAAGCTAATACATATAGAAAATCATGGTTACAGGCAACACACTTCCTACACTACTGATAGTAAGGTCTAAGGTGTTCGTCATTCCATGCTCGCGGTACTAGGCTCCCGTCCAATCTCGCAAGTTTATATACGACAGGTCGGATGACTGACTCTATCTGGTATGGTCCTTCCCAGTTCGGCCTGAGCACTCCAGCTGCTGGATCTCGGGTTGCTAAGAATACGCGTCTCAACACCAGATCTCCCATTCCGAACTTTCGATCTCAAACCCTCTTGTTGAAATATCTGATAGTGCGTTGCTGGTAAGCAGCATTTCTCAGCTGAGCATCTTCTCTTTTTTCTTCGATCAAGTCTAGGGTTTCCTCGAGCTGAGTATGGTTCGAACTTTGGTCGTAGGTTTGAGTTCGGATCGTTGGGATTTCAACTTTGATGGGCAACATTGCCTCGCAGCCGTACGCTAGAGAGAACGGGGTATGTCCTGTTGATGTCCGAGCTGTGGTCCTATACCCCCAAAGGACTTGAGGCAATTCCTCGTGCCATCGTCCCTTTGCTTCCTCCAACTTTTTCTTTAGAGAACTCTTGAGAGTTTTGTTAACGGCTTCGACCTGACCATTCTCTTGAGGGTGGGCCACTGATGAAAAACTCTTTATTATACCGTTCTTCTCACAAAAACTGGTGAATAGGTCACAATCGAACTGGGTTCCGTTGTCGGATACGATCTTCCTTGGTACTCCATATCGGCACACGATGCTCTTTACAACGAAATCTAGGATTTTTTTCGAAGTTATGGTCGCCAATGGTTCAACTTCTGTCCATTTCGTGAAGTAATCAACGGCAACTACAGCATATTTTACTCCGCCTTTGCCAGTCGGGAGAGAGCCTATGAGGTCGATGCCCCATACCGCGAAGGGCCATGGGGATGTCAACATGGTCAGTTCGGATGGTGGGGCTCGGGGTATCGTGGCGAATCTCTGGCATTTGTCGCACTTCTTCACATACTCGAAAGAATCTGTTTTAATGGTTGGCCAGAAATATCCCTAGCGTATGATCTTCTTGGACAAGCAGTGCCCCCCAGTGTGATCTCCGCAGAACCCTTCATGAATTTCTTTGATGATTTTCTTAGCCTCGAGAGGGGTTACGCACCTGAGTAACGGCATGGAATATCCCCTTCTGTATAGTTTTCCGTCTAAAATGGTGTACCGAGGAAATTGATACATCAACTTTCAAGCCTGATTCTGATCTTTTGGAAGAATTCCGTTTTCGATGTACTCGACTATCGGGGTCATCCAAGTTGGCTCTGTTTCGATCATACACACATCTTCCTCTTCCGGCTCGCTAATGCTGGGTGTTGATAGGTGTTCTATGGGTATAACGTTCAGCTCTTCATTTTCGGCGGAGGTGGCGAGTCGAGCCAAGGCATCTGTATTTTAGTTTCGTTCTCGGGGAACCTGTTCGATTGCATAAAACTCGAAATACTCTAATGCGGATTTCGCCTTCTCCAGATAAGTTGCCATTCTTGTGCCACGAGCCTGGTATTCTCCCAAAATTTGATTAACTACGAGCTGGGAGTCACTATAGCAATGTATAGCTTTAGCCTTGAGCTCTTTTGCTATTCGTAGTCCCGCGAGTAGAGCCTCGTACTCGGCCTCATTATTCGATGCTTTAAAGCCAAATCTTAAAGTGGAGTGAAATTTACTCCCTGCGGGGGTGATCAGAATAACCCCTGCCCCTGCTCCGTTTTCATTTGACGAGCCGTCGACATAAAGTTTCCATAGCTCGTGGGCCGTGGTTATTACCTCGTCGTTGACTATTCCAGTACATTCCACTATAAAGTCCGTCAATGCCTGTGCCTTAATGGTCGTCCTCGGATGGTAGGTGATCTCGAACTGTCCGAGCTCAACAGCCCATTTAAGAAGTCGACCTGAAGCTTCTGGTTTGGACAGGACCTGTCTAAGTGGTTGATCTGTCAGTACATGAATGGGATGTGCCTGAAAGTAGGGGTGGAGCTTACGAGATGAATGAATTAGACTAAGGGCGAGTTTCTCCATCAATGGATATCTTGACTCGGCCCCCAGTAATCTTTTACTGAAGTAGTAGACGGGTTTTTGCACCCTCTCTTCTTCTCGAATGAGCACCGCGCTTATTGCATGTTCGGTGGTTGAGAGGTATAGGTACAATACTTCTCCCATCTCAGGTTTTGACAGGACGGGTGGTTCAGCTAGGTGCCTTTTGAGCTCCAGAAAGGCCAGCTCACACTCCTCTGTCCATTCAAACTTCTTACTTCCTCTCAATAAGTTGAAGAATGGGAGGCCACGATCCGTTGATTTCGAGATGAATCTGCTTAGGGCTGCCATCCTGCCAGCAAGCTTTGGACATCTTTATGCTTCCGAGGCGAAGGCATGTCAATCAGGGCCTTGATCTTGTCGGGGTTAGCCTCGATTCCACGAGAATTCACAATAAAGCCCAGAAATTTTCCCGAAGATACCCCAAAAGTGCACTTCTGAGGATTTAGCTTCATGTTGTATTTTCTGAGCACGCCGAAGCACTCTTCGAGGTCATCAACATGGTCCTTGTTAAGTTGAGACTTGACAAGCATGTCATCAACATAAACCTCCATGTTGTTCCCAATTTGTTCCGAAAACATCATGTTTACGAGCCGCTGGTACGTGGCTCCAGCATTCTTGAGTCCGAATGGCATGACATTGTAGCAGTAAAGCCCTTTATCTGTGATGAAGCTCGTATGTTCTTGGTCGGGGGCATGCATGGGAATCTGGTTGTATCCAGAATAGGCATCCATGAATGACATCAGGCCATGCCCCGCTGTGGCATCCATGAGCTGATCAATCCTTGGCAATGGAAAACAGTCTTTTGGGCAAGCTTTGTTGAGATCCGAGTAGTCAATACAGGTTCTCCACGTCCCATTGGGCTTTGGGACCAACACCGGATTGGCTACCAAGTCAGGGTAAAAGGCATCCCTAATGAAATGGTTTGCTTTTAACCTGTCAACTTCCTCCTTTAACGCTTTCTTTCTGTCTTCGTTTTTGTTGCTTCGGGGGGAAGCTTTTGTCTATGTTCAGTGCGTGGCTCGCTACATTTGGACTTATCCCCACCATGTCTGAGTGTGACCACGAGAAGACATCCTGGTTTTCCTTCAGAAAGCAAATTAATTGCTATTTTGTCTTATCTGGGAGGTGTTTCCCGACCTCCACCTTCTTCGAGGGATCAGCTTCCTCGAGCTGGACCTCTTCGAGCTCCTCTAAAGGTTCGAGGTCAGCTTTCTCTTCAATCCTTGGATCAATCTCCTCGTCAATTTCTAAAACTGTTCCGTCTTTGTTTTGTATGATAACGAGTGCTTGAGCGTTCGTTTGTTTCTTTCCCCTCAAGGAGATGCTATAGCATTCTCTCCCTGCCAGCTGGTCTCCTTTTAATGTCCCGATTCTGCTAGGGGTCGGGAAATTAAGGGCCAGATGCCTTACAGATGAAACTGCCCCCAGCCCGACCAGGGCGGGTCTCCTGAGCAGCACATTGTAGGCAGATGGTAAATCTACCACCACAAACTCCATTATCTTGGTCACCGAGACTGGGTAGTCTCCCAAGGTCACAGGGAGCTTAATGGATCCCATACAGGCAGTTCCTTCTCCTGAAAAGTCGTACAAAGTAGTTGCACATGCCTTCAAGTCGCGAAGGGAGAGTCCCATTTTCTCGAGGGTTGCTTTGTAAAGAATGTTGACTGAGCTCCCATTATCTATGAGAACTCGGCGGACTCTTTTGTTGGCGAGCTGAAGAGTAATAACCAGCGGATCATGATGCGGGAACTGAACATGAGAGGCGTCCTCCTCAGTGAAGGTTATGGGTTGTGTTTCAATCCTCTGGCTTTTAGGGGCCCTAGGTTCGGGTTCATAAGGAGACCCATCCCCTGTCTTAAGCTCGTTAACATATCTCTTTTGGGCATTTCTGCCCCCTCCTGCGAGATGAGGCCCTCCCGAGATGGTTATTACGTCCTCTCCATCTATCGGGGGGGTCTGTCCTCTTCCAGAGATCGGGAGTTATTATTTTGCGTCGTCGGAGGTACGGCTACTCTCTGGCTTGCAGCCGTCTGACCAGTGTTCTGGTTTTTGACATACTGATGGAAGTAGCCTCTCGAGATCAACCCTTCGATCTCGTCCTTCAGTTGTCGACATTCATCAGTTGTGTGTCCAGAATCTCTGTGGAACCGGCAATACTTGCTGGAATCCCTCTTGGATTTTTTATTTCTCATTGGGTCCGGACGCCTGAAGGGGACCTGGTTTTCATTAGCCAGATATATGTTTTCCCGAGACTCGTTGAGCTCGGTGTGCGCTTTATAGACGGAGAAATACCTCTCTCCTTTCTTTTTCTTTCCTCCCTCAGCTTCGGGATTATTTCCTTCGTTCTTTTTCCTCTTGGAGGGATTCTCCGAGGTAGGCTGTGGAGCTGCTGGGTCAACCGAGGTTGAGGCAGAGTTGAATTTTATCGTTGTAGTTTCGGTCTGCAAGGTCGCTTTGAGCATAGACCTCGCCTCCTCTACATTGACAAATCTCTGTGCCCGTCTGTTAAACTCGGTTATCGACCTCACCGGTTTCCCTTGCATGTCATCCCAAAGGGCACTTCCGGGTAAAACACCAGCTCGGATAGCCATTAAGTGCCCACTGTCATCCACGTCCCGAGCTCGGGCGACTTCCAGATTAAATCTTGTCAGATAACTTTTCAGTGTTTCGCCCGGCTGTTGTCGGACGTTAGTTAGGGTGGATGCTTCTGGTCTGACTCCCATCATAGCTCGAAACTGCTTCTTAAAGTCTCTAGACAACTGCTCCCACGAAGTTATTGAGTGTCTTTTATACTTTTCGAACCAACTTTTGGCAGGTCCTGCCAATAATGTTGGAAACAACATGCACCTGAGCTCGTAACCCACGTTACTGGCTCTCATAATAGTGTTGAACGTACTCAGGTGACTACATGGGTCGGTCTTTCCTTCGAACGCTGGGACATGAGGAATCCGGAACCCTTGAGGAAATTGAGTGTTGGAAATATGGGGAGCAAACGGCTCGAGCTCCTCATCAGAGTCCTCATATCGACCCAATCCTCGTTCATTCTTCAAAAGCCTAAAGGCTTTTTCGAGCTGATCGATTCTTTCTTAAACTGGGTCAGCAAGAGGTGATGTCTGGAATTGATTACCATTGATCGTGATTCCAGGCTCGCGTCTCCGCGAGGGATCTCTACGCCTATTCAAGCGATCCCTCAGATCCGGATTTGTTTGATCTCCATTCCCCCGACTCTGATTCAGATGATTTCGCAGGTCGGGACGATTCTTGCGATCCCCAGTATTTTTACGACCTCGATCATGTTTACTGATGGACCTGGTCTCTCCGGATTCATCACTTGTGAAACTTGTTGCTCGGTTATTTCGCGATGGGTTCTTCCCACGTCGCCTCGTCTCTGCAGTGCGAGACCGAGACGTCTGACTTCTCTCAGATGGTGAGCCTCTCCGCTCTTGGTTAGTCTCCCTGTTTCCTTGTCTTTCCCCCGTACGCCCTTGATCCTGATCTCGAACAGGTTGAGCGTTTCTGCGGGGTGGCAAAGGATATCTTATGGGTGACGGAGGGAACCATATAGGTGACGGTGGCTGTCACCCTTGTCGCGGCCTAGAGGGTCCAGAATTTGCCCGAGATGGGTCAGTCGCATTCAGTGCGCTCCCAGGTACCTGAGTCCGAGCCTCTGCAGGGGTTCGGTTATTCTCAGTTCCCGCAGGCACTTCCACAGGCGGGTTAGGCGGGACCCGAGGTCGGGCACTCCTCTGGGGCCTAGGAAGAGCAGATGGCTCTGCTGGCGCCGAAGGTTGAGTCGGCCTTCTTGTGGCAGCATCCTTTCGCGGACGCCCACGGGGCCTCCGGGGAGGAACATGCACGTCCCTTGGAGGAGGGACTTGGTTTTCACGCGGAGGCGGGGGCTGAGCCACCTGCGCCTCTGTGGCTATCCTAGTCAACTCCTCATTTCGTTTGTTGGCCTCTGCCAACAGCTGTTTCAACTGCCGGTTTTCCAGTTCTACAATAGGAACGTAACACTCAGGATTGTAGTACATATCTTCATCCCTTGGTGGAGGCGGTGGTCCCCGGGAATCAGAGGACCCACTTCTCTCCTCAGCATCCGGGTTCTCCATTGGTTGTTTTCCAGGACGCCTTGGGTAGTTTTCATCAGGGGTGTTCTAATTTTTTGTGGCCATGACTTTCTCAGGGATGAATGCTTAAGGCTCTCAATGAAAGCACCAAACTGTTGACGCCGTTTTTCGTCAAACAGTGAAAGAAGAGCACGTAAACAATAACTGAAAATGGCCAATAAAAACAAAACAATGTAAACACACAATTTTTACGTGGTTCAGCAGTTAAATCTGCCTAGTCCACGAGTCTTTGTTATTAAACTCAAGATTATCTCTAGGAATTCTTCAAGAATGAATTCTCCAGAGTTTTCTCTCAAGGATCAGAATTTCGGTCCTTTACAATGGTGCATGGCCTCTCTATTTATAGAGAAGGCTGAAGAATACTATCCCACATATTTTGGGTAGTTACTCTTTTCGTATAAATAAAATTAATGGCTTTAAATGCCTATAATCAGATATAAAAGGAAACGTCCCCTAAAGACCAGGGGACGTACAACTGACCAAATAATATCCCATGATTCTAGGGGATTTACAATAATAAATGAGGATTACATCTCATATTTATAACACTTGTAGATATTCAAGGTGGTTATCACGTATCTCTAAGGCTTTAGCCTCCCAAGTTTCCCGTCACCTTTCGAGCTGGAGACATCTTCCGAGGTCACATGGCCGATCGAGATCGTATGTGCGTCGAACTCGGGACCCCTGACCCGAGGTCATCCCTGGAGATGAATGTGTTCCCGGAGCTATCTTTCGAGATCATGAATACTTCGAGGTCACCTACATCATGTAAGCTCGACATACAATCCTGGAGCATGATTCCATCCTCATGAGTCCGCTTATTTGCGAATCCAACTTTCGAGGTCATAACTTGCATAGCTCGAAATCTGGGCGTAACAGCTTTATATGTATTTGTTTCTCTTAATAACAACTATTTTTAAGTTACTTTTATAATATATGTTTTTTGTATTTATTAATTTTTTTTTTTGTAAAATTAAAAAAAAAAAACTGATTTGAATATGTATTTTTTTTATTTTAATGTTTTATATGTATTTGTTTATTTTTTTCTTGTTAATATTTATTATATTGCATTTTGTGATATATGTATTTTAGTTAAAGTATGAACTTAAAAAAAATCAGATTAATAATGTATGTTTATATTTTTAAATTGTTTTATATTAAATGTGATATGTTTGTAAATATGTATTTAATAATTTTTTTTTTATTAATAAAAAAAATCAGTTTTGGTATATGTTTTTTTGTGGTTAAATATTTATATATATGTAAATTGATGTATTTGTTAATATATATATATATATATATGTTTTGTATGATCTGGGATATTCTGGTTATATATGTGTTTAATTTGTAAGTTTTTAAATTTTTGGGATAGTTTGAAATATAGTCGTTATGCTGCCCAAATTTTGTTAGAGTTAGTAAAATTAATAAAAGTTTAATAATTAATTAAATAAAAGTTTAAGTTTAATTAAAAAATACATCAAAAATATAATTTTTAACTATAATTTAAATAAAATATAATTACCAATCATAATAAGTAATAATTAATTTTAACATTAATATTAGATGTTTTGTAATTGAAAAAAGTTAAAAATATAAATGATTTAATAAAATATAATTAAGTAAAATATAAATATAATAAAATTGTTATTAATTAAGTAAACAATCAAATACAAATTGAAGAATTTAATAAAACAATACAAAATAAAATTAATGTATAATTAAATTAATTTTAAAATAAAAGTAATAAATAAGTAAATGATTTAAAAAATTGTAATAATTAATAATTAGCTACATTTTCTTTGGTAAATATAAATAATTATTTTTGTCAGAGATAGGATATTATTATCACTTAGTGATAATTAGGGAGACAAACAGTCATGAAATATTTTGACTATCATTTCCCTCATTTTAAGACAATTATTAATATTTTCTGAATTATTTCGCTTAAAGATGGCGAGCGATAGAAGCTGGATGAGTGCGAGGATTCGTTGGTCTCTGGAGTATAGAAATGGTGTTAAGGAGTTCTTCGAGATCGCTAAAAATCAGGTGAACGATCGGGGTTTGGTTCGCTGTCCGTGCAAGAAATGTGGGAATGTTAAGTTCCAGCCTATAAATGCAATTTCGATGCATTTATTCAACAATGGCATCATACAGTCCTACAAAGTGTGGCATTACCATGGAGAGACGCTGCCACCGCCACCAGATGTGGTACGAGATCAGGATAGAGATGAGATAGCGGATATTTATGCTGAAGATGACGTTCCCACTGGAAACTATAATGATCCTCCCCAAGATGATGTTCAACATCGCGACAAGTATGACAATTTATTTAAGGAGATGTCAAGTGAACTGTACCCGGGTTGTCGAAAGTATTCCGCGTTGAACGTCTTGGTGAAGCTGATGCATCTGAAAGTTATTAACAAGTGCAGCAATCATTACTTTGATGGTTTGCTGGAATTGTTAGTCGATGCTATGCCTGACGGAACAATTTTACCTAAGTCTAACTATGAGGCAAAGGCAAAGTTGCGGAGTATTGGATTGGGATATGAGTCCATCGATGCTTGCAAGCATGACTGTGCACTGTTTTGGAAGGAGAATGCGAATTTGGAATTCTGTCCAGTTTGTAGTGAGTGTCGCTGGCAAGATAATCGTGGGAACGGGAAGAAAGTGGCTCATAAGGTCATGCGGTACTTTCCATTGACGCCGAGATTGAAAAGGTTGTACAATTCGAGATATACTACAGAGGATATGAGATGGCACTATTCTAAAAGGCCAAAGGAAGATGGTGTGATGAGGCACCCTGCTGACAGTAAGGCGTGGAAGCACCTTGATGAGTTGTACCCATCTTTCGCAGCCGAACCTCGAAATGTTAGGCTTGGGTTGGCTACAGATGGTTTCAATCCTTTTGGGAACATGAGCAACTCTTACAGCATGTGGCCTGTGATACTAGTCCCATACAACTTGCCGTCGAGGAAGTGAATGAAACCATAGTCATTAATGTTGTCTATTCTAATTCTAGGTCCTTCTTCACCAGGAAAAGTTATCGATGTCTATATGAGACATTTGCTTGACGATTTGAAGGAGTTATGGGTGAATGGTGTCGAGACACGAGATGCATACAATAGTACCTTGTTCAATATGCGTGCAACAATCTTGTGGACCATTATCGACTACCCAGCTTATGCTATGATGTCTGGGTGGAGCACAAAAGGGTACAAGGCGTGCCCCACATGCAATGAAGAAACTCCCTCTGTAGGGATTAGAAGTAAAATTGCATACATTGGCCATAGAAGGTTTCTTGATATGGATCATGAATGGAGGAGTAAACGAGCACTATTCGACGGTAACAAGGAACTCAGGCCACCATCGAAAGATTACTCCGGTGATGATGTTTTGAAGCAATTAGAGAATTTGCAGATTAGACATCCTGGGAAACACAAAGAATTTGGTGGTGTGAAATGCAAAAGGACTCCGATTGAACTTAATTGGTCGAAGAAGAGCATATTTTTCGAGCTTGATTATTGGAAGGAATTATTGCTGAGGCATAACTTGGACGTAATGCACATTGAGAAGAATGTTTGCGATAGTGTCTTGGGAACTTTGTTGAACTTAGAGGGAAAATCTAAAGACACTAACAAGGCAAGACTTGATCTAGCAAACATGAAAATTAGGGAAAAACTCCACCTCCGCAAAGAGGGAAACAAGTGGAAGAAATCGCACGCCAGTTACGCCCTCAGTGTCCCGGAGCGTCGAGTTTTCTGTGAATTTGTGAAGTCAGTTGAATTCTCGGACGGTTTTGCTACAAACCTTTCGAAGAATGTCAATGTCAATGATGGCAAGATAACTGGGCTGAAATCACACGATTGCCATGTGTTGTTTCAGCAGTTGTTACTCACCGCAATTAGATCGTTTTTGGTTCCTGAAGTTAGGAAGCCAATTATTGAGTTGTGCGGTTTTTTCAAAAAACTTTGTTCACGGACTTTGAATGTGAAAGACCTTGAGAAGATGGAGACAGACATTATCACCATTTATGCAAGTTGGAAATGATATTTCCTCCAGCATTTTTCGACATTATGGTGCATTTGGTTTTGCATCTTTCGAAAGAAGCAATTCTTGGCGGTCCCGTGCATTTTAGGTGGATGTATCCCATTGAACGTTCAATGGCGGTTTATAAACAGTATGTAAGAAATCGTGCACGTCCGAAAGGTTCAATCGCAGAAGCTTACGTGGTCAACGAGGCCTTAACCTTTTGCTCAATGTACCTCCAGGGGGTTGAGACTCGATTCAATCGACCTGAGAGGAATGACGATTGCGTTGAATCCCAACCAAATCGGGAATATTCTATTTATAAGGCTGTTGGTCGTCCATTTGGTAAGAAATCAAGTATGCTCCTCAATCCGCAATTAAAGCAAAAGGTTGAGTGGTATATCTTGAACAATTGCGTCGAAATTAAGGAGTACCTTAGGTGTGTTTTCTAGTCTTTTTCAATAAATTTGTTTGGTTTATATACCGAGTAAAGGCAAAAATCATAACATTGTTGTCCGTTTGTAGTGAGCATATGGATGAATTAAGAAGACAGGGGGGCTCGAATCTTGAAGTTCAACAAGAAGCTGATTTTCCTCAGTGGTTCAAAGAAAGAGTATGTATATTAGTCAATTCTTTTCCGAAACCCCACTTAATCAATCCAAAACTAAATTTCAATGTTAATGTTGATAGGTGAACGGTTTGCATGAGTCAACACCTACTGAAGTTAATAATGAATTGTATGCTCTCGCAAACAAATCAAGCGGCACCGTGTTCTCATATCCAGGGATGATAGTGAATGGTGTGAAATTTGTGATTCATGGTCGTGATATGAAGCTTAAAACATAAAATTGCGGTGTAATGGTGCCAAGTGAGGAAGGAGTGAACTACTATGGAGATCTGGAAGAAGTAATTGAATTGTCCTACTTGATGGGTTACAGTGTTGTCCTATTCAAGTGTAGATGGTTCAATACAAGTAGAATTAAAGTGGAATCCAATTTTACGAGCGTATATGTGAAGGAAGAATGTTATAAAGATGATCTTTTCATTCTCGCATCTCAAGCGAAGTTGGTGTATTATTTTTGAGATGTGAAAAATGGGGATGATTGGAGGCTCGTTAATGAATACATTCCAAGGAATGTATGGGATTTCTCAAATTCCAATGTTGATGATACTGAGACCACAAATGATATACCAATATTGTAATAAGTTAATTCTTCTTCATTTCAGTTGTGGGTAGAACTTCCAATTTTTGATAATCTTCAGTATGATCGGGTTGATGTCAATGCCACTGAAGAGTACAGCGTCGATGATTTGGTTGGCGAAGGTTCAGATGATTTTTTTGTCGATGATGAAGTTGAATTTGAAGACGACACGTTGGCCGAGTATGAAGACGATGAGGATGACGACAATGTTCTAGTCGATAGTGATAGTGATAGTGGTTTCCACAATGATGTTGTAGTTAGTGATAATGAGGAAAGTGATATGTAATTTGAACAAATATATGTAACTTTTTATTTAATTCAATGAAAACTTTATTTATTATCATTAATTAATGGTAGTATAAGATATCCGTACACATGCACCTAGTGGATGCCTTGGGGATAGTCAATGTATTCATGTACTGGTACTCATTTTTTCAAGATATTTCATCAAATATCTTGAAAAAATGAGTATGAGAACATGTCTGCTTACAATCTCCAAGGGATCCACTAAGTCGGAATAGGATAAGTTGGGAAAGACAATAAGTAATAAAATGTTAATTTTATAACAAAAAATAATAGACATGTACCTGGTGGATGCCTTGGGGATAGCTAATGTATTCATGTACTACTCCTCATTTTTTCAAGATGTTTGAGAAACATTTTGAAAAAATATGGAGAACTACATGACTGCTTACTATCTCCAAGGGATCCACTAGGTTGGAATAGGGTAGGATTGGAAATACCATAAGTAATAAAATGTTAATTTTATATATATAGAAGTAATAGACATGCACCTAGTGGATGCCTTGGGGATAGCCAATGTATTCATATACTATTCCTCATTTTTTCAAGATGTTTGAAAAATATCTTGAAAAAATGTGAAAAAGTACATGACTGCTTACTATCTCCAAGGGATCCACTAGGTTGGAATAGGGTAGGTTGGGAAAGACCATAAGTAATAAAATGTTAATTTTATAACAAAAAACAACAGACATACATAATTTGAATTAGTTAATTAATGAATATTTTAATGTAGAATGGCCGAACCAAGTAATGACACAGGTGGTGGCTCCATGAAAGGCAGGGGAGCTTATTACAGTGCCAATATCGAGAAGGAGTTGGCCACCAAAAAAGTTAGCCATTTGAAAGTAGAGTTTGATGCACAAACTGGAAAAGCTATTCAAAAGTATGACAAGGGGTTCAACAATTCCATGGCTCTTTATTTGCGTAATACCGTACCCCCAACTACACTAGCTTGGGAACAAGTAAAACCAGTTGATATCCAAGCTATTCAGCAGAGGCTATCTGTAAGCATTTTTTAAATCTTTAATAACTCACTATTAAAGATTTTTTCTATCTTCATAATATTTTAACAAATTCCAAATTTAATTGTGATTTTAGGACAAATTCATTTACCCACAAGACAATCCAGTAATCAACGATGCCATGGTAAGACAAATGCAAAAGCATCTGACTAATTGGTGCCACACGATGAAGAAACACTGGGTAGAGGTTGGAGGAGAGGTGGACAACGAGAGAGTGAAGTCAAAACCTTTTGGGTCGATTGCTTCTTCTGATTGGGCTATTCTATGCGATTTTTGGGCTTCTGATTCTCAATAAGTATGCCGTAGATTTTACATTAATGTTTAATTATAAAATTATAATTGTTTACCGAGATTTTTGGAAACCACACTAATGGATATTAGCTAAGAATAATGATATGGAAAGTAGAAGATTAACACGGGATATTAGTCCACGAGTCAGTTGTATTAGAGCTTGGAAAGTCTTTTACAATGGATTTTCTCTCTATGTTTTGACAGAGTAACTGTATATAAGTCGAAGAGAGGTCCTTTTCCCAGTGTTCTATCGCTTGTATTTATAAGCTCATAGGAACACTGGGTATGGGCCGGGTATGACCCGGGCCCATCAGAGATATGGATACCCTTGGCTTCTCTGGTGGAAGCCCAATATAAAAGATAGAACACACATAGATTCAAGACTAATTAAGGCCCAATAGGGTGACCCAAGAACTATATTTCGCACGACAAAACGGTGCTTTTGGTCTAGGCACTTCGAGTTATTAGGCAGATTCATGGGACAAGACCAATCAGAGTACTTGGCAGTGCAGATCTGGAACAACGGCGTGCAATCCCGAGGTGGCCTTTTCTGCAGGTGAAAATTGGGGACAACTCCCACGCATCGTGGGGCGGCTTCAGGATCACGGATGCTTTTCCTTGCCCAGCGGGAGGACCTGATCCGGGTTCATTTACCCTTGTCCCTCTTCGTTTACCACGGGCCCGGACCGTTTACCAGGCTCCGGGATCATTTTATGTGTGCTTCTATTACGATCTGAACCATCTATACGTCTCCTGGACGACTGTCCTGGATCGCCATCCCAAACACAATCCGGGTCCAGAATCACACTAGGGTCGTGGCCCTCGGTTACTCCTGTACCAAGCGGGCTTGGGCCGGGCCAACATCCAAACGCCCCAGACCATGGGCCTGGGCCACCGTCCCGGGCCCACGACAGGAAACAGGGATAACAACAATCTAGATTAATGAGTACTATATTCTGTTTGAAGCGTATATCGAAGAGAAATAAAGAAGCTCGAGCAAAAATGACCATACCAGGAGGACATGGTTCCAAATCCATCGTTGTCCATGTTTATGATCACGTAAATTATAATAACATATATCCTTACATTTACGAAAATATTATAAAGGTAACAATGTTTAAATAATTTGCTTTTTTAGATGGACCCGTCTACTGGCGAGCTTCCGAGCATGATCGACACATTCGAGCACCTCCACAAGAAGAAGGATAAGTGGATTAGTGATGTAGCGGCGACAAAACATATAAGTTGCATAACCTTAATTAATTTATGATCATTTAACTTTAAAAAAGTTTAGTAAATAATTAATAAATATTAATTATTAATTGATTGGTGTCAATTAGTAATATTTATTAATTATTAATTAAATTTTTAACAATTAAATATTTATAATCTATGTGCCAATATTTTTATGATTAATGATTGTGGACTAAGATTAAAAAAAAAATCATAAATAATGTTGTCCCCGTATAAGGGAGCTTGTGGGCTAAGTTAGTTTGTTCATGAAAATTTTTGCGTTATTTTTTCTTTCTGCTGCGCAAGTATACGCAATCGAATAAACATGTAATAGTAGTGAAAATACAGTATCGTTCCGTCAGGGAATTGATCCAATAATTACCAATAGCAAACTTTTATTTCTATATGACTAATGAAAATTTAATGACAATTAACAACGAACAATAAACTAGAAAAGCAAAATTTAATTAACGAAATTTAATATAAGAGAAATATTAGAGCATTCTAATTTCATCAACCTTCAATTCTATTCAAACAATAATACTATTAATATGTTTCTTTGACCTATGATTATAGCAGGTTTACTATTGACAATTCTATTCTTTCTCAAGATATAAAATATTACCTGTGAATTCTCTACATGTCTATGATAAATTCTACACATAAACCGCATTAAGAACAAAAACCTAATTGCTACACAAACCAATTTGATACTTTCGTTCTAAATTGAAATCTATGTCTATTTCCTAAAGCTATTCCAATTCTCACTTTTCAGATATTGAATTAAAACCAATAATCATGCAAAAGATGGCCAATCAATTACAAGCATTAAACATAAGAACAATAGATAACCATAAATTCAAAGAATCATAGAAATTGCATTAAAGATGAATAGAATATCCATTGACTACATTAAAATACTCTAAATAAGAATTTAGTTCATAATATTAAACATCATCACATAATCTAAAATTCAAAAGCATAAAGAAAATAATAAAAATGAACTCTTCTCTGTTTCTTTTCTCCTGCCGTCAGAACTCCTCATTCCTCTCTTTCTTCCAATCTTCTTTTTATTCTTTTTTTTTTCAAAAACCAAAACCTACGAATTTCCATAAAAATTTCCAAAAATACCCTTGTGCCGATATATCGCCTACAATGCTGCGATATATCGCCTGCCCAATGTACTCGATAAAAACGCAATATCTAATGTCGTTTCTACTTCAGCCAAAAATTGAAATTGCTCACACGGCGATATATTGCCCAAGACAAGCGATATATCGCCTGTACCAAATTTCCAAATATTCACCAATTTCGACTACTCAAACAGATATTTATATGAATTCTCTTACTAATCAGAATTATTGCGACACACTGCACAAGTTCACCAAACAGATCAAATACAAACTTTCTCTTGAGAAAAACAACCAAATCAAACTAAAAATTTTATGAATAAGCGTATATTTTGTACGTTTATCAAAAATCCATATCTAAATCACAAACATGCAAATATAGTTGATGTGTATGTTTAGAGACGTAAATTCCCCATTAATGGAATTAACTGCTCTTACTGTATATATCAACAATATCTTCATGTTTTTTATTTAGATATGGATTTTCATGACCAAATTAACTTTAGCGCACTTGCTCTTTTATACAGGAACAAAATTAATTACATTCTTTTTCAATCACTGGTCTGTAGTCATTAATGATAGGATGTTGGCAGATAGATAATAAAGTTATATTGTATATGTTGTTACATTAAAAATTTATAAGTTAGGTTTTCAAATAATGTTATATTGGAATTCGAGATACGTGCTTTTTATTGTGCAGACTGAGATGACCGAGCGTCGAGCATCGCAGAGTACGGCCCCTGTATCATCTGCTGCTTCTTGTGTCGGCAATAATGTCGACGGTCAGTTCCCGCCTGATATGGATATTGTCACGGATGTCCTTGGACCCCGCTTGCGTTATAAGAAAGGGTTTGGGGTGTAACGCCCTGCTAATTAGGGTCCATTACCAGGTGTGTTTTGAAACCAGTGCTGGACTTGCTAACAAGTCATTTGGACTAAACATGTGATTAAGCCACTAAGGTTTGGGTATTAAAACTTTTAATCAATGTATAAGTATTTTCATTAAGTTAAAAAAACATATTCTTTACATGGGATCCCAAAAACATCAGTTTAAAAGTCAATTACAATACTCAGGTTACACAATAAGCCGACCTAGGCGGCAAAAGCTGGGTTTAACCCTAGTTCCTCTGAGCATCCTGGTCGTGGTGGTCAAGCGGACTGCATATGTACATACCACTGCTAATGCCCTCTGACTCATGGCTGGTTGAGCTTATCTTTACCTTTACCTGCACCACAAATCACCTGTGAGCCAGAAGACTCAGCAAGAAAACACATTCAACAACTTACAGAATAAAACGATTATCAAACAGTAATAACTGAAATTGATGCATTCATTAAACCAAATTGGAGACCATAGAGTCACACAAGTGCATGTCGCACTTTCTTTCAAGTTGTTGGCATCCGAACAAGTCAAGTGCATGTCACACTCCCAGGGTGGCCCAGCCATGGTGGCCTGCACTCCACGTGCATTGTGCCAATCTTAGCTTATAAACTAAGTTCTTTAAGCCCTTGACTTATAAGTCAAGTCACCACGTGCCTCCAACTTATAAGTTGAAGCTTTGGGACTCTCAACTTATAAGGCGAGACTCCCAGAGTTCAATATATTCTCAACTAATAAGTTGATCCCCACTTAACACCCTAATAATCCTTTAGTTTATAAACCAAGCTTCACAGTCATAACAGACAGTCACATGTTTCACATAGCATACCTATCAATAATCACACAATGCATTATAATACATTCACACAGCAGTCATAAGCATAATAATAATTATGCACATTACAGTGTACCTAATCAGATATTCGCAAACATAATTATAATCATGTTCATCACCTTAACAAAGCTCTAATCATGCATTCACATAACAGGTGCAGTTTTCTTACCTTCGGTCCGTATGCAAGTTATTAGCGACGAACCTCTAAGTATGATCCCCGATTCAAGCCCTTAGCGAAAACCTAGTCACAACCGTAATAAGGAAGTTCCATCAACAATAGGTAAATAAAAGCTTCCAGACCAACTCTTAGCCTCCGAGACATCGAATTCCACTTAACAAGGAAGTAGAATCGATCCCGAGCCCAAATGGTTAGGTTCCCAATCTAAAAATCCCATTTAATCCAAAATTCCCCTTAAGGGCCGCGGCCCCTCACACCCGAGCCGCGGCCCGCCTCTAATTCCAGAGGCTCGGCCTACCTAAAAACCAACGCGCGCCGCGGGCCACTCGTGCTGGCTCAAAATTCCCTTCGCAGGCCGCGGCTCACTCCCATGAACCCAGAAATTTCTGGGTTTTTCTTCAACCGAACCCAGCCAAAATTTAACCAATTCCATCCCACTCCTCCTATTCGATTCCCACAACTTATATATTCATTCTTACCAGTAAAACCCAACTAATTATCATAGTAAAGCACATCAAACTCCCCAAACCCAATCTCCCAATTATCAAACATGCATGAACACCATAACTCTAAATATACCAACTGAATTAACATGATATCATTCAGTTCAGAATCCTTACCTCAGCTATATGACTCCAGTGGTAATAACTCCCAACAATTCCCTGGTTTCAAGCCTTCCCTCCAAGCAAAATCCTTCAAGTTGGTCAAAATCACCAAAGCTCCAAGAGAGGGGATGTAGAACGTGAGAGAGAAAGGGAGGGCTGCTGCATTTTTTCCTTTAATTCTCCAACCCTCAGATAATTACTCAGCCATCTATATCCTAAACTAAGTGGTTATGACTAAATTTCCCCTTGCCCTTAGCCTATTCAACAAATGCTCACAAGGGTAATTTTGTCCTTTGCCTCAAATCCTGCTATCCACAATTTACATCCTATAATTGCCGCTACTTCCAATATTCTCACACAGTTAACAATAAACTCCCATTACCCACTAATTCCCGGTAATGTACTAAATTACTAAAATACCCCTAAGCTCACCCCGAGCCGGGTATTAAGACCCTGTTGTGACTTTTCCGCTAACTTGCTCATCGGGACCGCCTCTCGTTGAGTAACTCAAATATTTTCACATAATAATGTGGTCTCAATCACACAAACACATATTTAAAATCTCTAACATACAAGCATGATTAAATTATAATATAATTCACATAATAACTAAATTATTGCCTCTGGGCCCCCTAATCCAGGCACTAAGCCATATTAGGAAATTTGGGATGTTACATGGGGGGTTGCCTAGGTTGAAGGAAATTGGCGCAAAGAGGGTAGGATCTTCGTCAACTTCTCAAATGTCCGGGAATTACCACCTGAAGTGGACAGCATTTTGCAGCAAACTCATGACATTATACTGGAAAATCAGAACCTAAAGAAGTATACGACTAAACTTGAGAGTCGTCAACGACGTCAAGATGTCATGCTCAGTGCTTTGTTGAAGCAGGTTGGTGTATTGGCTCCTGATTTTACTGTCGACTTACCAGAACAGGATCCGGACGAGGACAATGATGCTCACGGGGGCGGGGATGATGAGGAGGGCAATACACATTTGTAGAACTTTTTTTTATTTATTTAAAGTTTAATTTATTAGAGATTTAATTTACTAAACTACTTTTATATTTTCATGTTTGGTGGAGACAATAAATATTAATAGTTGTAATTTTTTTATTTTTTTATAAAATTTTAATTTTAATTTTATTTCTAATTAAATAATATTACTAAAAAATTAAATAATTATTAATATATTAAAATCGAAATTTATTAATTAATATTAATATATTGAAAATAAAATTAGTAATATTATCAAAAAAATTATTTAAAAAAATATTTTTACCGGCGCAAAATTACGTCGGCAAAAGTCTCAACCTTTACCGGCGCAAAAATGCGTCACTACATATATCTACATTTCCCAGCGCAAAAACGCGCCACTAAAAGACACATCTTTTGCCGGCACAATTTCGCGCCACTAAGAGAATCATCTTTTGCCGGTGCATTTTTGCGCCGCTAAAAGTGTTTTCCGCAATAACGCAACAATTTTTTTTCCCGGTACATCCTTATTTTTCCCGGCGCATTTTTTCTTCGCCAAAAGATACAATTGCCGGCCCATTACATTTTGCGTCGGCAAAAGTGCCATTATCGACGGGGGTACGTCGTGGCTTTTTGCCGACGCAAAATTGCATTGGTAAGACCCAGGGGGCTTTTGACGGTAAAAGTTTGGTTTTTTGTAGTGTATGTCAGCCCCCCAACCCGTCTTCCACATTTTCTCATTTCAAAAAAACCCTACATTGCACCGCCTACTGCAATTTTTTGCCCAAAAACTTATTTCCCCTATCTCAAGCACTAAGGGACCTCTCAAAAGGAAATAACTCTCTGAAATAAAGTTGTCTTTTGGTGTATTTCTAGCCAAGTGATCTAGTGGATAGAAATGGTGTGTCTTATAAGTAAGCATTAGGCTCCTATTTTTAGAGTTTTGAGACACCCTTTGAATTTCAAATTCCACCAACCCCTTTGGCTACTACCAATGTTTAATTAAAATGAAGACTTCAGGGTTACTTGGGGTGTGGGAAACGTTCAAAAACTGAAAAGAAAGAATTGGAATTTGGCTATTAGCATGCTTGACTGCGGCCAGGAGTATCAGTGGCCGCAGCCGCTAGTCACTGTCCTCTAGGTCGTGGCTAGGGATGATAGTGGTTATGGCCACTGTTGCTTTTTAGTCTCCCAATTTCTCCCAAATTTTCAAAATGTCTCGAACTCCTTCCCACTTGATTTTGGGGCCTCCATATACATAATGAGAGTTAAAATCATATATCCAACAACCATATTACATTATGGCTTTGTGAAATTCAAACTCAAATGTGTAACTCTTAATTTGCACATTATTGAGTAGTATTTAGGAGTTACAAATTTGTAACTGATTTGTTACTCCAAAATATGTTACAGTTGGACACACATATGTGTCTAATTTTTGTGATCCTCAATATTATGTTACAATGTATGATAAATCATATATTGTCACATTATTTAATCTAACATTATATTATATAAAATAATATAACAGTGGGGGCATCATCAACTGATAGGTGTTGCACTATTAGAAATATAGGCTTTTACTTCAGTTTTTATACTCAGCATACAAAAAAACTGAAGTAAAAGTCTTTTTAAACTCTTTTACTTCGCTTTTGAATTTGGCGCTAAAAAAATTAGATACTACTTCGCTTTCTTAAAAAAACGAAGTTAAAAATTCAATTGAAAGAGGGTCATGTTTGGTTGCGCAGGCCTATGACTTCATATTGGAGAGAATAAGGGTGTAAAAAAATGGTCTAGCCAAACGCGTCCCTTATTAGTTTTTGGTCACTTTCTACTGCGGTTTTTATCTAAGAACCGAAGTGGAAAGTACGCTTTCTACTTCAGTTTTTACATAAAAGCCGCAGTAGAAAATGCCCAGCCACGCGAGGCCGAGTACTCTTAAATCCCTTCTACTTCGGTTTTTTATATAAAAATTGTAGTAGAAGGGTTTTAAAACCCTTTCTTCCACACCCACGGCCCATAATCCCTTCTCTTCTCCTCTGTGCAAATCCCAAAAGCTCCATTGACGCCAACCATACGACACAACCATTTTTTTGAATCAAATCCTTTTTTTCTCATTATTTCTCACAACTTTCCTTCATTATAAACTGAAATATAGCCTAATTTTTTTTTGTTTTTTAGAGGAAAAATATACATTTGGCTGTGGGTATTATTTCTCATGGGTTCTTGGTGTTTCTTGCTAGATTTTGACTAAATTTTTGTCATTGTAAGGTGTTTTTAAGCTTCAAAATAGGTATGGATTACTAAATCATTGTTTTGATGATAATATTGTATTTTTCTATGTTTTTTTTCATTTTTTTGTGTTCTCATATTTTGTGTTGAATGTGTGTAGAGTCCCAGAATTTACTTAGCTAGTTAGATAGTAGTAGTAGTAATAATAGTAATAGCTAGTAATAGTAGTAGTATTATCTTTATAACTGTGGATTTTTGGTTCAGACCGGGATTTATTTGGACACTCATAGTAACACTTGTAGATTTTCTAAGTTTAACCTATAGTTTAAGAATATTAATTTTAACCTAAGGTTTGATTAATATGACTGATATTGATGGTGATATTTATTATATTATAAGGTTTAGATAGACCCAATAAGATAGTAACACTTATCATATGTATGATTATTAAGAAATTATTATTTTAATGATAAAATAAGAGAATTATAAGACTTAGTCTTCACCAAAATCTGATAGGAGCATGACATTTATCACAATTTTATTTATTTGTGGATTAGGTTGATATTTAGATAATTAAATAGATTTTTCGTAACTTTAGGGTACTGTAACTTCCGACCTATTTTTGACCCAGTTATATTAGGAATTTCGAAAAATAGTATTTCTTAAAAGTTGTAGATAATTTAATGAGCTTTCTAACGGTATAAAGCGACTCCAAATCGGAGTTCTAAAACTCCAGATATGTTGATTTTACTGAAAGGGAGTTTAGAGTTACGAGATTTAGGGAGTTAGAAGTTAGGATTCTATTTGTTTTTATTATTTTAAAAATCAAGCTTTGAATCCTTAAATCTCTCTGAAAAATTTGAACAATTCCTAAGCCTTTAGCTAAAGGATATTCAAATATTTTCAATTAAATTTATTATTTTTATTCAAAGCCAAAAAGAAGATTTTTATTCCTAGAACTCTATAAATAGGACCTAGCACCAAGCATTTTTCATTCATTCATCAAGCTAAGTTCAGAGGCTGCAAGTTGCTAGGTTATTGTGAGAGTGTAAACACTTGGGTTGGGAATTATAAGCTTGATCACTATAAGCTTACCAAACACTTGGGAAGTAAGGTTCTATTCACATTTCGGTTCAAGGTTTAGATTGATCATAGAAGTACTCAAGGTATCCCAAACTTTAGTCCATTTCGGTATTATTTTCTTTAAAGTTCTCATAGTCTTCTACTCAGTCCTCTAACCTATTCTTTATTTTGGTTAGGAAATCTAAGAACTTGCACATAAGTTTTTGGTAAGTATTTTTCTCAATGGTATAGTCCTCCCATTCCTTTCATTTCCCTTTTCTTCAATATACTCACCTTATTATAAATGGTTTTTAGGAGTGTTCCAAGGTCTCAAATCAGTTCTCATATCCCGGTTATTTTGGTAAGGAAAATAGGATAGGATTTATGTGTTATATGTTTTATATGTTATCTTATGGTTTTTATGTTATGAAATATGTTATGATATGTATGTTTGTAGGCTTGGGCATATGACCCATATGAATAACAAGCCCCAAATAGATTATGGGCATATGACCTGCTTAGCTAGTAGGACCCCAAATAGATTATGGGCATATGACCTGCTTAGCAAGTAGGACCCCACTAATCTAATGGGCATATGACTTGTTTAGTCTATGGGACCCCAAGTAATAATGGCCATTATAGTATGTGTTATATGTGTTATGATATGTTTTTATGTTGCACTATGAATTCTTATGTATATGGCTATATGTTAGATTTTCCTTGCTGGGCATTAGGCTCATTCCTTTTTGTTTATATGTGCAGGAAAATAGGTCTTAATGGCGGGGAAGGTTCTTGGAAGCTTAGAGAATGTGTATTGAGGCGGAATGGATTCAAAGAGCCGAGAGTTTCGATTCGAGGATGTAGTTTTGTTTTTATGGCTTTTACATGTATTTTTATGCATCTTATTATGTAAATCTCTTTTTAATAATGTCATGTTTTGATTTTAAAACAATGGGATCCCATATCCTACTTAATATTTTATGTAAGTTCAACATTTCCTTTTTACAAGTTTTAATAAAGTTATGAATTTTTTTTCAATTGTAAGTTTTGTTAAGAATAGGGTCTATGTGTAGTTTTCGTTAATGGTCCAAAAGTCTAGAGTAGTTGGGTCATTACAATGTGTATAGTTGTTTGAGTTTCAAAATTGTGATAGAAGCTATTTCAATCATCACTGAATATGTTTGATCCTACAAACTTTGTTTGAGTTATTTTTTTTATATTATTCCGGATTTTATAATTAGATTTAGTAATATTTTGTTAACTTTCGTAGTTATTTGTTTATTTTGTTATTTTAAATAATGTGATAAAAATTTGGTTTATTCTTAATATATATATGTATATTAGTAAATTTTAGAAATTGTGACAAGATGAATTTGCTTTTTAAATATTTGAAAAAATAAATAGCTTGAAGATGATCAAAGTGTTGTTCATTAGTTTCTATAGCTAGTTTGATTTTTTATTTATTTAGTGGTTTGATAATTAATTATGTAAGTAGTGTTTTAGTAGGGTCGTCGATTGAGTGGTGACTTTGTTGTTCATTTTAGGTGAATTGAAGAGTAATATTGAAGGTTAGTAATTTTTTAATTTTATTTTATATTACTACAAGATTTATGTATAAAGATAATGTTAATTAAATCATGCATATTGGATTTAGTGAAAGTTATGTTTGAAAATTAATGAAGTAGGCTCTGGGAAATTTGCGTGTTGTTGTGATATAAGGATGGATTCATTTATGCTTGATTATTGTGTTTGTTTGTGTTGCTTTTATATGAAATTATGGTATGCTATAGAAACAGAGGATACTTTGCCGAATTTTTTAAAAAATTTATAAGACTAGAACTTAATAATGTTGGATTCATCAATGCTTAATTATTGTGTTTGTTTGTATTGATTTTATAGGTAATTATGAAATTACGGTATGCTATAGAAACTGAGGAAACTCTGTCGAATTTTTTTAAAACTTTATAAGATAGAACCTAATAATGATAGATTCATCTATACTTTAATATTGTGTTTGTTTGTATTGATTTTATAAGTAATTATGAAATTACGGTATGCTATAGAAACAGATGAAACTCTGCCGATTTTTTAAAAAAAAAATTATAAGACTAGAACCTAATAACATGCCTAAAGTTATCATGTATAGAGTATAACTATTTACATGATTGAATTTTTTTAAAAACTTGTATAAGTTTTTTTTCTAACTTATTAGGAATTTAATATTGTTATTAGTATGGATAAATCATGGATGCTTGAGAGGAGAGAAACACCACAATTTCAAGATGGATTCAACAATTTTTTAAAGTTTTGCCTAAAGAATTGTAGTGATCCACAACGAATTTGTTATCTTTGTATCGATTGTGGTAATGGAGTAAACGGGAATATTACCATGATAAAAGATCATGTATTTTGTCGGGGATTTGATATAAGTTATACTAGATGATATTGGCATGGAGAATTATTAAATGGCGACCCATATCCATTAGGTAGGCGAGGTGTAGATGATTTTGAGAGTAATGATTTTGATGATCATCCTATAGAATTGCTTGATGAAGCACAAGAAGAGTTTGTTCATAATCCAGATTAAATTGATAGTGTGGTTAGAGATGCAGATAGACAATTGTTCAGTGGTTGCACTAAACTAAGATTGCTAACAATGGTTAAATTTTATAACATAAAAGCAGAAAATGGAGTTAGTGATAAGTGTTTTAGTCAATTTTTAGCTGCTTTCAAGGAGATTTTTCCGCTAGAAAATTGTTTTCCGGAGTCTACATATGAAGTAAAGAAAACATTAAGTTTGATAGGGTTGAAGTATGAGAAGATTCATGCATGTCCGAATGATTGTGTTTTATATCATAAGGAGTATGCAGACATGGACACTTGCCCAGAATGTGGTTTACCACGGTACAAACCTAAGAATAGTAAAGAGATTAGGAAACTTATTCCTCAGAAAGTGATATGGTACTTACCTTTGATTTCGCGGCTGAAGTGATTATATCGAAGCGCATAACACTTTAAGAACTTAATATGGCACGAGATAGGACAATGAAAGATGGTAAACTCAGACATCCTTTAGATTCACAGTCCTAGAAGAAAGTAAATTATTTCAATCTAGAATTCAAAAATGAACCAATACATCTTCGTCTCGGTTTAGCTGTTGATGGAGTAAACCCGCCTAGATCTTTGAGTAGTAGGCATAGTTCATGACTTGTCTTCCTGGTTATGTACAATATTCCTCCTTGGTTGGTCATGAAAAGGAAGTTTATGATGCTTTCATTAATGATTTTAGGCCCAAAACAACCAGGACACGATATTGATGTTTATTTGGCACCATTAATTGATTATTTGAAAGAGTTGTATGAAAATGGTGTTGAGACATATGATTGTTTTAAAAAAATAAGTATTTACTTTGAAAGTGTTGTTGTTATGGGCTGTTAATGATTTTCCAGCATATGGTAACCTATAAGGGTTGAGCACAAAAGGTTACCAAGCTTGTCCAATTTGTTGTGCCAACACAAGGGCTTGTCGCTTGTCAAATGGACACAAAATGTGTTATATGGGTCATAGACGATATTTACATTTAAGTCATCCTAACAGAAATAAAGAAAAAAGCATTTGACGGTACTGTGGAATGAGACATTGCTCCTTTGCCATTGTCAGGTGAGAAAATTCTTAAGGAAGTAGAAAAAGTTGACTTTAGGTATGGGAAGAAGAATAAAAATAAAAAAGTCCATGGATGTTTTCAAAGAATCTCAATTTTCTTTCAACTTCTTTACTGGAAAGATTTACTCGTTAGACATTGCTTGGATGTCATGCACATAGAAAAAAATGTATGTGAAAGTATAATTGGTACATTACTCGATATCCTAGGTAAAACTAAAGATGGTTTGTCTAGTCGTTTAGATCTTGTTTAGATGGATATAAGACACCGCTTGGCACCTGAAGAAAAAGGTAAATGCACATATTTGCCTCCTGCTTGTTTTACATTGTCTAAAGAAGAGAAGCAAGTCATATGTAAATTATTGGCAGAGATGAAAGTGCTTGATGGTTATTCATCGAATGTTCGAAACTAGGTGTCTATGCAAGATTGAAGTTAATTTGAATGAAATCACACGATTGTCATATATTAATGCAACAATTACTTCTAATTGCCATTCAGTCAGTTTTACCAAAAAGAGTTCGAGATAGTGTGACAAGTGTGTGCATCTTCTTTAATCAATTATGCGGAAAAGAATTGGAAATGAAGAAGTTGAATGCATGGCAGGATGAAATAGTTGAAACTTTATGCAAGCTTGAAAAATATTTTCCACCATCTTTTTTTGACATCATGATACATTTGACGGTCCATTTAGTAAGAGCAGCTAAGTTGTGTGGGCCAGTTTGGGCAGGATAGATGTATCCATTTGAAAGGAATATGAAGGTGTTGAAAGGATATGTACGTAATCACCATTGCTCTGAAGCTTGTATGGTTGAGTGTTATTTAGCAGAACAAGCTTTGGAATTTTGTTCAGAGTACATGGTTGGAGTCGACACAATCAATATTAGCAAACCACAAAATAACTCGAATGGAGTTGATAGAGGATTACGAGGGAAAGGAACTGTAGTGACCATATATCATGCAGAATTAGATCAAGCTCATTTAGTTGTGTTGGAAAACAATACTGAGGTTCAACCATATATAACGTAAGTTATAAATTTAATAAACATTATGCTCATTTTTATGTATAATTGAAATTTTAATGTTGTATTTTGTATTTGCAGTGAGCACATGGGGTTATTACAATCAATGATTCCAAACAAGGTTAAAAATAAACAAAAATAGATTATAGATGAGCATCATAAAACATTTATTCGATGGTTGAAAAATATCATTCTAGCAAGGTTGGGAGAAAAAAACCATGGAGTGTCGACAGAGTTAAATCACATGTCATTTGGAGCAAGTGTTCATGTAATAAAGCACCATGCTTACATTGTTGGAGGAAAAAGATTCACACAAAGTCAAGAGATGATGCTCGAATGGTTCAAAATAGTGGAGTAAGTATTGTTGCAGAAGCAATGCATTTCACTAGTACAAAAGACAATAATCCAGTAGCTGGTACTATGACATATTATGGGGTTGTTGAAGAAGTATGGGAGCTTAATTATTCCTTGTTTCAAATTCCCCTTCTAAGATGCTCTTGGGTGGACAACAATGTTGGGGTTAGAACTGATAAACTTGGATTCACTTTGGTTGATTTAAGTAAGAAAGGTCACAAGAATGATTATTTCATCATGGCTACCCAAGCAAAACAAGTGTTTTATATAACTGATCATGTTGATGATAAATGGTCAGTTGTTTTATGAACCCCAGAGAAGCAGTTTATAGAAGATGAAAATGACAAAGAAAATGATGATTTGTTTCATGATAATTTTATTGTTGGACAACCAATACATGAGCAAGTTGAGCAAATCCATGATTTCAATGAAGATGATGATGATGATGATGATGATGATGATGATGATGATGATAATACATTAGAAATGATATTAGAGACGGAATATGGGTAGATTGTGAATCGACCAAAAAAATAAAAGAAAATGTGTCCTTTGAGTAATGTATTAATTTTTATGTTAAATATGTATTTATTTATGTCATAATTGTAACGTTAATTCTTGTTTATGTGCATATGACAAATTTTGAAGAGGAGAATACACCAAATAGGCGAGGCCCAACAAAGAAGAACAATATAAATAATAAAAAAGCTAAGGGAATAAGTAGAAATATTAAGTTTAATGATAAGGGTCAACCTATAGAGAAAGCACATGGCGAGATGCAATCGTACCTTGGAGTTAACTAAGAGAACCGTCTCTCTCAATTATAAGGATTGGAGACAAGTCCCACAAGAATTTAAGAATAAAATATGGGATGATGTATATGTAAGAATTTTTTTTAATTATTTTAATATATTGATCATTTTCATGAATTACTTTGTATTTCATTAATCATTTTCTTTCTCTTTCAGGGTGGCTTTAACATTCCAGAAAGTTGGAAACCACAATTAATTAAATGCATGGGAAGAATGATGAGAGCTTTTAAGACCAACATCACTAGTGACTACATCTACCCTTTGGCAAAAACGGGTCTGATACATGAACTCCAATTCCTTCCTAAGAAATATCTAGAACTTGACCTAAAAGATTGGATGACATTTGTTAGCCATCGTCTATCTCCTGAGTTTATGGTACTATTACATATATGATTTATTAGTTTTGAAGTATTAATAACTGCTTAAAAACTTACCTTTACTTATTTTATGTAGGCTTTGCGGGAAGCACAACGTGAAAGAGCTCTCAAATATACTTCGAGGCATCGCACATCTCGTAGAGGGCTTGCCAATGTTAGAGAGGACTTAGTAAGTAATTCACATCACTATTTTACAATTGTCAACCTGTTATGAAGAATATTGCACTCACCAACTTTAATTAATTGTTGTATGTTGTAGAAAAATGAACTAGGTGTGGAAGATGTAGAACGGTACCAAGTTTGGATAAGAGCACGAGAAAAGAAAGCAAGAATTGTAAGTGTTTTAAAGTAATGTAAGAATGATAAAGTTCTTATAAGTTACTAATATAATCGATCACTGGTTTGTTTAACAGAATGAGCTGAAAGAAAAAGTTAGTAGTGGAGAAATCATTGCAAATGGTCGGAATGACATATTAACGCAAGCTTTAGGGATACCTGAGCACCCAAGCCGTCTTAGAGCAATTGGGTATGATATTGTTCTTTATTTGTTGCATTTAATTTTATTCTTCAATATTTTAGTTTTTAAATAATTTGGTTGATTATTGTAGGTCATTTGCAAAGATTTCTTCCGTCTTTGGAAGAAAACCAAAAAAAGCAAAAGAGATGGTTGATGTTGTTAGTCAGAAAGATGCAGAAATTGCGAGGCTCAAAGTAGAAATTAAAGCATTGGATAAGGAAATAGCTAAACAAGCAAGTGGGATAGATGATATGGAAGAACAAGACAATGATGACGAGCAGAATGACAAAGAATATCACACACCGTGCATGTAGAATGATGTGTCTCCATAATTTACAACTGATGTGTTACTTTGTTCAGATAATATTCACAATGTGGTGGCTGAGGGTGTTATCATTGATGGGGTGGGTCCACTAACTATTCATGGTGTTCAACTGACAGACGAATACGCGAGGGTGCAAGTCACCAAAATGTTACAAGAGGATGTTGAAATCCCATGTTCTGTTGGGGAGATACGCTATGTTCGAGATACCTATGACATATTCATTCCTTGGCCAAAAGAATTAATTATGACTGATCAGGTATACAAGAATTCTTTAATTTGTTACCTATTAAAATATTTGTTTGTACGTTATTTTAATATTCATTTTACTTGATGTTGTGCAGGATCCTCTAAAAAAAAGACCTCCTATGTCAACAAGTCCATCCAAGGATAAGACGAATCGTAATTCTACGTCCAGCCCACATCTGTCATCAGTTGGATCTCTCGTCAATCCAGGAAACACTCTGATAGAAGGCCAACCATTTGACGATCACATCATGAATCGCTTCCATGTTAGCCTTCAGTTTATGGTGAGAGAATTTTGCAGAGTTAAGGGAATAAACAAAGTAGTCTCAGTTCCAGTGGACCCATCATTCATGAATCGTTAGTCAATCTTTATAACTTAAGAGAATGTAGGACACGTTGCTACTTTGCATATGATTGGAGGCTCAGCAATGATATTCAGACTAAAGTATTCCTTCAACTAATTCTTTAGAATGATATGAAATTCAAAATGGTTATGAGTATTGTTATGTGATCTGTTGCATATTTTCATAGTAAATTGAATGTTTACAGGTTTGGGTAGTCATATTTATAGGGGAAACTCTGCCAAAAAATTTCAAAAATATTTAATACTTAAGAAAATTTTGCAAATGCATTTGGGAGTCCCTATTTCCAAATCAGCGTGTCTTTTACAAGTTTTTTGACACTGAGCGTCTTAGCATTAATAATGCACAAGATGTAGAACGATCAACCACTGACTTGGCAAATTGGTTGATGACCATGAATAGAGTTGGTCAACTATACTTTATACCTTGGAACATATGGTAAAAAATACTATAAACTTTTATTATTTGATTATTCATATTAAAAATTTAATTATTTTATTTAACATGCTTATGATTTTAAGAAAAATTGGATGTTGGTGATTGCTATGCCAAAAGGAAAAATCACGTTCTTGGATCTACTGAAAGCATACAAACGTCCCGAAGAAATTGATTCAATGATAATGTGGTACGTTTTAAAATTTTATAAATATTTCTTAATACACAAAAAATATTACATGTTACTATATTTTAATAACTTTTGTAATTTTTCTTTTTATATAGTGCATATTATAAGTCTTCTTCTAATGAATTACTCGGAAATCCTACAAAAATATTCAATGTTGCATGTCCAAAACAACCACAAAGTCATGAATGTGGTTTTTATGTGTTGAAGTACATTAGAGATCTTGTACGGGCATCAAATGCAATAGAAACCCTAAAAGAAAAAGTAAGTTTATTTTTTATAACTTATTTTGGTATCGATAACCTATAAAATAATCAATGTTGTTATTAATTAATTTATATTTATTAATTTTACAATTTGATGGGAAGAATAAATATTGTGAGATTGCAGATCTCTTGCCAATCCAACACGAATGGTTAGGTCGATTGATGACATACATTTATTAGTAAGTCTATTTTGTTTATGAGTTCGTTTAGTTCTAAGTTTAGTTTTATGTAAATGTATTAATGTTAAGACTAGCTATCTTACTTAAGTACTTGTTTTTATACTTATGTATGACATTTCTAATTAATGAAAGTTAGCATATTTTCATTAAAAAAAATTCATAACTAATTCTAATTGTAAAAATATATATAACTATAAATTTATATAATTAGACCATTTAAAAAAAATCAGTGCAAAATATATATATATAAATTAAGAATTTTGTCATTTTAAAATAATCAGAAATAATTATTCAAAAAAAAAATAGAGGGGGAGGGATTTCTACTTCAGTTATTATGTAAAAACATAAATAGAAAGTGTGAATTCTACTTCGGTTTTTACATAATAACCGAAGTATAAAACATATATTTCACTTCGATTTTTATCTATTTTTTACTTCACCCCGAACTACTGCGATTATAAATTTAAGCAAAAACTGAATTAAATCTAACATAAAAACCGAAGTAAAAGTTATGTTTTCTTGTAATGTTGTTTCTTTGGGTTTGTCGGTGTTCGTGAGGATGAGGGTGGGTTGGTTGCCATTCATGAGGGTGCATGGGAGAGGAAGAGACCGTAGGTAAAGAGAGAAAGAGAAAGGAGAGAGAAATGGAAGAAATAGCAAGGATGTTTTTGTCCAATTTTAACTTTGGAGCATAGATTTCCAATGTATATTAACTTGGGCATATTCTTTGATGGAATATTTTGAAGCATATAAAATCGAATTTTCCAACGAATACAATATAAGGATGTTTCTTAACATTAGTTAATGCGATGTGTATCTCCTCTTTATGGCTATACCTGTTTCACTGCACCATATGTAATATAAGTGAAGTCATCATCAACCTGGTGGTTGTGACAATATTTATGGTTAATTAATTGTTTTTGCCTGGAACTATCTACTCATATTCAGAAGCAATTACTCAGCATTGTTATAGATGAACTAGGACCCAGCCTAGCTAATTCACAACTATCTCATAATGAATTTTTGTTTGCATCTTGAGGACCTCAAAATTAGATGCACGTACAGGTCAATTTATTAACTCATATTCAAAATCTGCAGATCTTCATTAGTTTTTTTCTTCTGTAATTTTTTTTTATGGATATATAGGTTTTGGTGCGAGGATGTAAGTGTAATTTTGACATTAAAAGAGGGGATTCAATCATTTCTAAAAGAAATACCTCACGGATTTTATGTTAGTTAGGTTATTTGTTGGTTCTCAAGATAATGGATTCAAAGAAGCATATATATATATGGGTGAGGAGCAAAGATATAGAAGTATTATATTTGAAATTATGTTAACCAAAATTTGATTGGAGATACTATTTTGTAAAATATGGAATTTAAAATATAATTTAGCAAAATAAAAAATTCTATCGATAATTTTTGTACAACATAGTCAAAATAATATTTGCCATAAAATAATAAAGACAATAATTTTAATACATGAAAACATTTATGTAACATTGTTTGATCGCCATTTTACTGATAATTTTGTAATGGCAGAGAATATATATTAATATATAAAAAATGTTATATATAACAGATTATTGGCATATTTTTTTCTCAATTTTAACCTAATATTACAAATATTTATTAGAATATTCCCTAAAAGCTAACTAAAAAATATAATAACCTAGACATTTAATAAGTATATGAATATAAATTTCAATATGATATATATTTTTTCAGTTTGACGATGTTAAATTCAAAATTCAATATGTTATACCCAGATTTCGAGCTATAGTAAATATGACCTCGAAAGCTGAATTCGCAATAAATGGTCTCGTGAGGGTTAGGGCATGCTCTAGGATTGTAAATCGAGCCTGCAGAGTACGGTACACGACCTCGATTATCGTGACCTCGAAATTATCTCGAGCTCGAAAGGGAGCTCTGAGAGCACTCTCTTCTTTAGGAACAACTGCGGAGCAGGGGTCTTGAGCTCGACGTACTATCTTGGAAGCCACGTTAGCTCGAGAGATGTCACTGGCTCGGGCAATGATGGGAAACTTGGGAGGCAAGAGACTTAGAGATACGCGATCGCCGCTTTGAATATAGACAAGTATTATAAACATGAGATGTAATCCTCATTTATTAATGTAAATCTCCAAGAATCGTGGGATATTATTTAATCAGTTATGCGTTTCCTGGTCTTTAGGGACGTTTCCTTTTTTATCTGATTATAGGCATTTAAAGCCATTTATTTTATTCACAAAAGAGTAACTACCCAAAATATGTGGGATAGTATTCTGCATCCTTCTCTATAAATAGAGAAGCCATGCACCATTGTAAAGGACCGAAATTCTGATCCTTGAGAGAAAACTCTGGAGAATTCAGGCTAAAGAATTTTTTCAGAGATAATCTTAAGATTAATAACAGAGACTCGTGGACTAGGCAGATTTAACTGCTGAACCACGTAAAAAACCGTGTGTTTGATTTGTTTGTACCGTTTGGCCATCGTTATTCATTGTTTTTGTGCTCTTCTTTTATCTGTTGACGAAAAACGGCGTCAACACAATATATAAAAAGTAGTGATATTATCCAATAAAAAATTGAAAATTTAACAAAACTAACTCAAAAATATGGTAGCCTATACATTTATTAATTAGATTAATATAAATTTAAATATTATAAAATATCATTATTATAATTATATTTAATACATAATTCTATTTTTTTTTCGTTTTTATAAGTTAAATTTAAATTTTAAATTCAATATGCATAAATATGTACTAAAACTATCTAATAAAAAATTAAACATTTAACAAAAAGTGATTTTTTTTCCGAAAATTTTGATTCTAAGCGAATGAAAGTGATTAACAAATATTAATAGATAAATGTAATTTTCAAATATATATAAAAATTTCTCAATATCTCTATATATATATATAATAAGTGTGTAGATAACGGAAATTCTTGATTTTAACCTTTTTTTATTTTTTAAAGGTTAACTTTAATTGAATATTTTTATATTTAACAAAATATTCTTATATTTAACGGTAGTTTGTAAACACTTAAACTTAAATAAAATAAAATAAATAATTAAAAAAAATTAAAGTATGATATTTTTTAGATATTTTACAATGATAATTATTTAAAAATAATATATAATTAAACAAATTAAAATATGATATTTTTTAGATATTTTATAATGATAATTATTTTTAAATAATAAATAATTAAATAAATTAAAATATGATATTTTTGAGATATAGTATAAGGATAATTATTTAAAAATAATAAAATCATACATTTTATAACTTCAATAAAATTTAATTAAACTTAAACTCACTTATTATAATAATATTATATTAAACATATAATATAATCTACTGTGAATTAGCAACAATTTTTTTTTTTAAATAAAAACAAGCAAGAAACTTAAATTTAAAATCCACTTATAATATTTAATATTATACTAAATATATAATATAATATATTGTTGTCACTTTCAAATTAAAAAATTAGAACAAACATAAACTTAAACAAAAATAAATAAATTATTTAATTAAAATATGATATTTATTTCAAATTTATATAACATTAATAGAAATGAATTCAGGCCTTTAATTGTGCTGTTAGGGTGTATTGGTGTTGTTGAAATACAATGAGCTGATTTCCCAAAATATATATATATATATAAATTTGATAAAAATAATTAATAAATTCTATAAATAAAACTAAGCAAACGTGCATATTGCACGTTGCTTGTATCTAGTATATTATAAATATTTTAGAAAACAATGAACTTCATTTATAAAATTTTATTCTTCTCATTTCTATCACTATATGAAAACCATTAGATTTTTTAAGAAAACCAAAGAAGAACATTACCATATCTTCTCATCTTTTCAAAGTTAGATCTGGTTTCTTCTTCCAAGCTTTTGATTGTTGGAGACATGTTTTTAACTCTCATTAGGTATTTGGAGGTTACAAAATCATGTGGTAAATGATTTGAGACGTTTTGAAATGTTTAGGAAAAATGATTTTTTTGTGCTGAAAATAGCCTGTGGCCGCAACCACTGACATTCCCTGGTTGCGGCCTGGGGGACAGAGGCAAGTGGTCGCAGCCACCGATAGTCCTGGTTGTGGCCAGTGAGGCTAACAGCCAATTTGTTTTTTCAGTTTTTTCCAATTTGAACGGATCTAACATCTCAAGTAACTCTCAAATCTCCATTTTAATTTCATAAACATCCAATTAAATATTGGTAACAGCCATGTGGTTGGTGGAATTTGAATTTCAAATGGTATCTCAAACTCTATAAATAGGAGCTTGATGCTCCCTTGTAAGACACACAATTTTCCATCCACAGAGCACTTTGCTGGAAAATAGATCATTCTAGAGAGTTATTTCCTAGAGAGATCCCTTAGCGCTTAGAGAATAGGACAAATAAGCTTTTGGACAAATATTTTGAACCTTGTTCAAGTTAGTTATCTCCACTACTCTACACTTTAGTTGTGTGAGAGTTTGTTTTTTCATTAAATATGGTTGTTGGAGACATGTTTTTAATTCTTATTAGATGTTTGGAGGTTACAAAATCATGTAGGAAAGGATTTAAAAACTAAAATTAAAATTACAAAATCTAAAAATAAAAAATTTAAATTTTTCAAAAAAAAACAATTTAAAAAAATGAGCATATTATATAGAATTATTTAATGTAATTATATATAGCTTTCTAATAAAAAATTATCCTGCTATAATTAATACTTTCTACTAGAAAAGGTTACTCTCTATCCTTCCATCCTTTTACCCCACCGTTCCATCCGCTGGTGCTTTCCATACTTTGTCATCGATCTTGCAATAATCCTTTTTCAAGTTTGGAAATCATGGCGCTTGTAGCAGGCGAAGCATGTCTCTCTGCTTTCCTTGATATGTTGATTAAGGAGCTGGCCTCTGATACGGTCAGGACCTTCTATGAAGGCAAAGTCAAAGAACCTATTGCTCAGCGTCTAACAGACTTGGAAACTGCATTGAAGCCAGCTAATAATCCAGGGCTCAATGTTGCTGAGAAGGAGCAAATCCGAGATGAGAGGATGAAGAAGTGGCTTGATGAGTTCAAAGAAGCGGTCTATGATGCTGATGATCTGGTTTACAAGATCAATACCGTAGCATTGCAAAAGGATGAAGGCAAATCTCCAAGCAGTATCAAAAGTAAGGTGATGAAGAAACTCGCTCCAACTCCATTTACTGCATTTGACAGCGCAATAGTAGCTGAGATAGATGAGATCATTGGAAGTTTGGAAAAACCTTTGCCAGGGCCAGTGAGAGTAACATCTGATGACAATAGACGCACACGAAATTACCTTGGTTTGGAAAAAGTTGGAACCAATTTGCCAGAGAGATCACTAGCTCACGTAGAAGAATCTGATATTTATGGAATGGTTGATATTAAAGATGCCATTTGTAAGTTGCTACTGTCTGACGTTGACAAATTATCTGTGATCGCCATAGAGGGAAAAAGTGGTATAGGAAAGACTACTCTTGCTTATGTTGTGTATAATGATAAGAGAGTCAATACAAGGTTTCTAACCAAAGCCTGGGTTATTATGGACAAAAATAAAATTGATGCTGCGACAGTGATGAAGGCAATCATTGAGAAGGTCACTTCTGAAAAATGTCAATATGAAAAGCGATATGAGCTTCAAAATAAGCTAAAGAAGGTTTTGAGTATGAAGAAGTTTCTTTTAGTTATTGATGGCTTTCCGAAGGGTAATGATGACGCGTGGAGAATCTTAAAAAGTTGTTTTGAATCGGGACGGCATGGAAGCAAGATTATTGTGACAACTTGTGAAAAAGATGTTATATTCCTTACAATGAAAACTTCTACAACAAAAGTTTATTCCCTAAAAGGTATATCCTCTGATGATGGCTGGAGTTTATTTGAAAAATATTCCTCCGTTAAAGTTGATGCAGCCCCAAATCTCCAAGATATTGGCAGAGAGATTGTTAGTAAGTGTGGGGATCATCCTTTGGCGATAAAGTTACTTGCTCACCTATTATGTGGTAACCAAAATGAGAATGAATGGGGTAGCATACGAAATAGTACTATATGGGAGATGTCTGAAAGTAGCCGTATTGGTATTCATCCAGCTTTGTGGCTAAGCTATTATTATTTGCCTTCACACTTGAAGCTATGTTTTGCTTACTTTGCTTTGTTTCCAAAAGGTTTTAAGTTTGAAAAGCAAAAGATCATCTTATTATGGATGGCAGAAGGTCTTTTACCATCGACGGAAGAAAAGCGAATGGAAGATTTTGGAGACGACTACTTCGAATATTTAATGGCAAGGTCTTTTCTTCAACCAACAAGTGAGGATCGATCGGCTTTTGTCATGCATGATTTACTGCATGAATTATCTAGTTTTGTATGTGGTGAGTTCTGTTTCAGCATGGATGATCCCAACTTATTTGATTGTCCAAGAAAGATTCGTCATTTGTCATATAGTAAAGGATGTCATGACGATTGGACTTCTGCAGGTTTTTCCAATATCAAGGGTTTGCGCACTCTTTTAGCATTTCCAATATCAAATTATTATGTAACACCGTCCTATAATAAGAGGTTTTTGATGCCAGTGGAGTACTTGATTAGAATATTGTCAAGTTCGGGAACGTGCTTAAGAGTGTTGTCTCTTTCTGAACATTACATAACCAAGTTGCCTGATTCGATCGGGGATTTGAAGTATTTAAAGTACTTGGACTTGTCTTTCACTGAAATTGAAGTGTTGCCAGATACAGTTTTCAACTTGTATAATTTGCAGACCCTGTTGTTGGAAGGTTGTACTAGACTTACTGCATTGCCGATGAGGATAGGTTGTTTAAACAAATTGCGACATCTTCACACTCCTCCTTACTTACAAGAGATGCCACTGCAACTTGGTGAGATCACAACTCTACAGACGTTAAGTGAATTTGTTGTTGGAAAAAATGACGAATCTGGTGTGAAGCTGCTAAGAATTCTTCAAGGTCTACATGGGACTCTTCACATTTCAGGACTAGAAAATGGTCAAGTCAAGGATGTTAAGAAGGGTGAGTTATTAGAAGACAAGAAATTTGTTGGTGAGCTGATATTGAAGTGGGGTTTTGGTCACGCGGCTAATGATGAGGTCTCACAAAAAAAAGAAAAAGAAGTACTTGACGCCCTCATACCTCATGCAGAGCTGAGACAACTCTCTATCTTTCACTACAAAGGTACCAGTTTTCCAGGTTGGGTTGGAGATAAAGTGTTTACTACTCTACGAAAGGTGGACCTAAATGGTTGTAAAAAATGTAGCTCATTGCCACCGTTGGGGCAGCTACCCTCCCTCGAACACCTTGTGATTCAGGGTTTCCATAGCTTGAAGACAATAAATCCAGAGTTTTATTCAGGGGAAGAGCCATTTAAATGTTTGAAGACCTTGATTATGACGGACATGGCGAAACTCAAAGAGGGTTTGTTTACTAAAGGCATGGTAGAGGGAGAAGTTTTTCCTCAACTTGAGGAGATTGAGTTGAGAGACTGCCCGAAACTCAAAGTGTCAATACCGGACAATCTTCGCAGATTGAAAAAGCTTGTAATCTACAAATGCAACCAAGTGCTGCCTTTAATGGACGCTGTACCTGCATTTCCTTTTCTTGTGGCTATGATCATGTTTGATTGTGAGGGGCAAGTATCATTTCTGGGAGGATTGCCTTCTAGTTCAAAGGAAATTTTCATTTCGGGTTATGGATGCTTTAAGGTGTTAGATGAAGTGGCCTTTCGATCACTCACCTCCCTTGAGAGGGGGGAGATTTCGTTCTACACTAGCCTCGAGTGCTTGCCAAAAATACTACCCAGTTCATCACTATCTTTTCTATGCATCAACAACTGTCCTTTACTGACACCACGACTCCATGTGGAAACTGGGCCTGATTGGCTCGAAATTGCTCACATCCGAACAGTAGATACACAGATGAGTTCATTACAACTTTCCGATGCATCATCCACACCAGATGGTACCACTCTCGAATCTGATTCTTGTTTCTTTCTATAATGGATTTGCCTTGTACGACATCGTTTCGATGCTTTCGACTCCTAATTATTCCTCTGTTCTATGCTAGTGAAGATCTCCTGGGACTCCAGCTTTCCATCTCAATAATTGTTCTAAACGGTTTCGTCTCTTATGTTACTTACCTTTGTTGCTCTCGTTTTGGTTAATAAACTGAGATTGCGTTTGCAGTAATATCACTATGTTATATGGTAAAAAGTGAATATTTTATATAGAAGTCTATATAATTGTTTGTTGTTTTTTGAGAAGTGGTGACTTGAACAGGTGGAACATAAGTAGAGAGATAAGTTTCCAAATCTTCATGAGCAGCTGCAATTATTAAATTTCAGGTCACTTAAGAGATAATCTTGTTACACTAGAAAAAATTAATAATACAAAGTCGAGCCTTTCCTTTACATTATAGCCATTTGAGCAAAAATCAACCATTACCCAATGAAACAAAATATACAAAAGGCTAAGCCCTGCTATAAGATCGATGTATGTTCTTGCATTACAATCTAAAACAACCACAAACTATTTCCCATGATATAAAGAAATGGAGAAATTTGTGATAATAGCTTTTTTTTTTTAGGTGACTCTCGCTTACTTTTGAAAATATTTTGCAAAATCATCTTTGTCTGGAAATTTGACCACAACTTATTTCCCATGATATTTGAGAAATTTGTGAGAATATTATTTTTTATAAATTTTTTATTTCAGTGTCGAAAACTTTTTACTAATTATCTAAATTGTCAAATGTTATTTTGCAAAAAATTATTAAAACTAGATAAAAATACAAAATAACTTTAAAAATTAAATCATTTTGCCAAGTGACTCCAAAACAAAAATATATATATTCAATTGATTATATAACCTCTAAAACTTTCTCCAGATAACTTTCCTTATATAAAACCATAATATATGAAAATCTCTCAATTAAAAAGGCAATAAAGATCAACTGATATCACCCCACCTTCAAGGAATTGGTCCCCCATTTCAATTTTAAAGTATTGTTTAAGAAAACTCATTTCAACACCAGAAATTAACCAAAATGTTTATTATGAATAAAACCATTTTCACATAATTTAACCTTATTTTTTAAAATTATATAAGGCAACACAAAAAAAAAAACACATGTTTCTATAATGTTTATTTATAGAAAAATGTTTATTGGCATTATCCAAAAATGTATGTTGTGAAATAAACTATTTGGTTATGTTTGAACTAATAACTTCAACTACATGATATTTTAAATATATTGTACTCCAAAAATAATTCGATATATTTTATTTTGGTTACAAATAAATATATATTATTATACCTAATTTAAAATAAAAAAATGTGTATACCCAATTGAGCTTATATAACGTGTCTATATTTGTTATAGAGCGTTCTATGAATTCAAGAGTGCAATTCTGAGTCTATAGTGGAGTCACGAGGAATTAATAAGTTAGTAAATTTATTTGTTAGATTTATGATAACTTATTGGAGCTTGATTTCATAGGCTCATGGTCCCCATTGTACCTTGGATAAAATCATCTAGATAGTCTCAATTAATTGATTTAATCATCAATTAGAATTATCAAAGTTGACCAGGTCAATTTTGGATAGTTTCACAGAGTTGTGTAATTTTGAGAAGAAAAGAGAAATTATGGCAGATTTATTAATTAAGATAAATTGGTATCTAAATTAATAAATAAATTTAAATCAAGGTTCAAATTATAAATAATTAATTTGATAAGGGATTTAAATAATTATTTAATTAATTAAATCAATATAAAATAATACATGCATTGATTTTAAGTCCAATGGGCTTATAATCAAATGGGAAAATTCACAGGTCTATAGCCCATGATAATTTCGACCTAGGGTTTCAAAATGGCTGTTATTTTATTGATTTTTTAATTAAATTAAATGGCCTAATTGAGTCTATAAAATGAGTGCTTAGAGAGAAGTCAAAACATAAGTCACAAATCAGATTTTTTAATAGTTTTAGATTCTCTCTAAACACAAGTCATTTTCTAAGCCTCTTTGTTATTTTCTCTTCTTCTCTCTATATCTATCTCATGTGTTGAGAATTGCTCACACTAGTCTAGGTGGTTCTAAGGATACATTGGAAGATTGTGAAGAAAATAGAAGATCGGTTCAGTTTCTTGATAATACTCTGCGACAGAGAGGATATAAGAGTTACAGAAACTAAAGAAAGGACTCTTTAATTCCGCAGTGTATACTGTAAGTATTATATTCTTTGTTTCTCTTTAAATTCAATTTTAGAAACATGTTTTAGGTTATTTCGTATTAATTTGTTTAATATTAGATATACATGAAAATAAATAAAGATCTTGTATAAGCTAATCCAACAACGCCTACGCAAATCATTGATGTAAGACAAGGCATTAGAAGGAAGATCCTTCAAGTCATGAGTGAATTCAAGGTTTGAAGGTTGAGAAGGACTACTTCCTGAAGATATGACCACAACAAGAATTGGGAAATTCTTGAAAGATGTGATTCAAGACTACTACAAGGTCATGCAATTCAAGACTAATACAAGGTCTTATTTATAGATAATTTTTTTAAGGACATCTAGCAAGGTATAATGTGGTGAGGCACTCGGCAATAGGAGCTATCAAGAAAAGTCTTTGCATGTGTAAAAAATGCTACAAGTATTTTCACACATGCAAGGGGGCTAATGTTGAAGCGTAAAATAATAGATAGTGTTAAAAAAGGAATTGCGCAACAATGAGAATGCCCATGATACATAGTTTTATTACAAGAATGCCATGAAGGAAGCTTACAGAAACAAACAAGCTTAGCAGATAACATGTGTGGCATTTTAACCTTCCCTTGCAAGCTACGTGTTGCATTCTAGCATTTTCTTGCAAGTTACATTTTAGCTTCTCTAGCAAGCAGCCCTGGCCTATAAAAGGACGACCAACAGAAGCAACAAATGACATAAAGGAAAGAAGATAAGATCCACACTTATCATTAGCGTGCCTCTCCATAAACTAGCTCTTCTTAGCCTAAGCCAAATTTTCTCAAACAGACTAGGTTGTGTTAGAAATAATATAGCGGAGAAGAACGAAATATATATTAATATATTTAATTGAAGAACAGAAATGAAAAAAAATACAATAGAAAGAATAAACCAAAGCCGAGGCATGCGAAACACGCTTTCCTTAAAGCAGATTTTCCCCCTCTACCTGAACGGTGCTAGAGGATTCGTGAGCAACCACTTCCCAGGATACAACAGTTATCAAGCAAGACGAATGCACCACTGCATCTGCTTAGGCAAACTCGAAACAAACCTTCCCTCTATCACCAGAAATTACTACACGGAGTGAAGAGAAAAAGAAAAAAAAAAACTAAGTGTGTGATGCTCTATCTGTGTCCTAGAATGAGAGGAGAAGCCTCCTTTTATAGGCTTCATGGAGAGTTGAAAAATGTGTTAATCAAGTGCATTAATGCCCAAATATCCAACAAATCTGGTATCTTAATATCTGAAAATTAATCAGAATTAATTACCCTTATTCTGGTAATATCAGCAATTACCCAAATTGATTTTCTGATAATCAATCACAATTAATCACACTTATTTTGGTAATATCAGTTGTTACTCAAAGTGATTTTCTGACAGCCAATCAAATTTAATTACACAATATTCTGATATCTTAATTTTGACCAAAGTGATTTGTCAAAATCAATCAGAATAAATCACACAATATTCAGATGATATCATTACCATTTTAGGCATCAATTTCTCATTCACTCAATTTTATCCAACAATTCCCCACATGAATGAAATTGATCAACATTAAGAAACAAAGACTCGACACAACAAGGTGATAGAGTTCTCTGATTGATACCTGCATAGGATATGTGGGTGTTAGCCTTTGAACCTTCCCTTGTGAGAATATATTTACTTTACTAACTAATCAGTAGACGCGATGTCTTTGAACTGTTTTGTCATTTGTGTAAACGATGATATATCTCACACAAATATCTTTCCGACATTGTAACGCCCTGGTTACCCCAGAACAGTTACGGTGAACTGGAAATTTAACTCGCTACCCGAGTCCTTTGGTTAAAAACGTGCTTCTAAGCGTTATTAACAAGCTAAGGTGGAAAACCAATCAAAAGGAAAGGGTATATTTTATTTAATACATAAAAATGTTCATGGGCCCATAAAAAACCTTTACAAGTTATTTACAACTCAAAATGTTCATTACTGTTTCAAATTTACAAACCCGCCGACCTAAGCGGCAAAAATAGGGTAAACCCCCTGGTTCCTCTGAGAACTCCTTGGCCGTGGTGGTCAAGCGGCCGCATATGTACACAGCACCACCTAAGCTCTCCACTCAAGGTTGGGTGAGATTTTCTTTCCCTTTACCTGCACCACATAACACCCATGAGCCAAAGCCCAGCAAGAAAACACAGTAATGCATATAAATATCAACAAAGATTATTATTATAATCACACAGAGCTTATAGCTCTGAACAGATGAGTGAATATCACTTTGTGTTTACAATAACCATGAATGGGCTTATAGCTCTAATCAAATGAGTGACTCCTTGAGGTTCTGGTAAACCATACTGAGTGACTGACAAGCAAGTCACTAATTTAAGCAGATGAGTGATTGTTGGGTAAGTCACACAAGCGCTTTTAGTTTTCATCGAACTTGAGGTCGGTCCGGCATTAACGCTCTTCTGAGTCATTTAATGCAGATGTCAATTAGATCTAATCTTTATTGGCTTGCGTTGAGCACGCTAAGGTCGTTCCTGACTTATGAGTCAGCACTGTGTGACCAGTGCCCAGTACCACTGCCGAACTTGACTAATGAGTCACAACTTCACAGTTGATACCGACACATTTGCCAATTCTGACTAATTAGTCAGTACCATGCACAAGTGAGCAAGATTTGCTAAACATTCAATAATCAATCCATGTCCACATTTACACATTCAACATGCCTCATGAACAATCATGTATGTCACATATGGGGTGCAGTTCTCTTACCTCTGGTTCGAGCAAGAAATATAATAAGAACGACTCCTGAGAACGATCAACCTTTTGATTCCTTAGCGGTTACCTAATCATAACCAATAATAACCTCAATTAATGAAAATCAACAATAAAAAGGTCTTGACCTAAACCCCACTCTCGGGACCTCGAAACATGCCCACACGGTGAGTAGACTCGATCCCGGGCCTTAAGGATTGAAACCCCGAGCCAAAAACCCTTAACAACACTCAAAACAGGATTCTGGAGGAACAGAGTAGTGCTACAGCGCTGCTCAATAGCGCCCCAGCGCTATACTCAGAACCCCCAACCGCCCAAAAAAAGTCCTGTGTAGCGCTATAGCGCCCTCTGATGGACGCTGTAGCGCTACCCCCAGACAAATTCTCCCCTGAAACCTCCTTCTTCGACTCCTTCAATTCCAACTAGATTCCAATGCTTCCAAACCTCATTTTTGGTGCCAAATGAACCCAAAAACCATCCTCACATACCCCAAGCATCACAACCACAAGAACCCTAGCCAAAATCCCAACAAAACCAATCATCCAACCTAGAAATCTCAACTGAAAACCACAACTAAAACAGAGCAAACCAGGGATTTTAATGGCTAGAAACTTACCTCAAACTCAGATTATGATGCTTTTCAATGGTGGAACACACTCCCAAGCTCTCAAGACTTACTTCCCAAGCTTGAATCCTCAAATTAGGCTCAAAATCCAAAGAGAAAAAAGAAGAAAATAGGTACGGGAGAAGCTTGAACTTATGCTCTGTTTTCACTACCTTTCTACAGCCTTCAATGGCTTATAACTATCCTAGGGGTGAAAAAAGAAAAATACCCCTAGGTCTAATAAGGGTTTCTAAAGGCTCCCAAGGGAAAAATTGGTATTTCCCACCTATCTCGTTAATCATAATTAACGCTCTCCAATTCCCGCTATTCTCGATAATCTCAAACATCAATCATTCATATCCCGCTACCCTTTAATTCCCAGCAACGCTCTAATCATTAAAATCACCTCGAGACTCATCCCGAGCCCCGAACTTAAACCTGTTATGACTAGACCGCTAATCAATATTCCAAAGATCGTCTCATGCCGAATAGCTCGAACAAACCCACATTATAATGTGGTCTCAACAGTATGTCACCGACATACATACAAATATACAATTATGCCCTCAACGGGCCAAATTACCAAAACACTCGCGTAATGAAATGTGGACCCACATGCATGCATTTAACATCATATTATAATATAACTCACATAAACATGCATATATTCATTTAATGGCATAATTAAACAGTTATGGCCCTCCCGGTCTACTAATCCAGCCATTAAACCGCATTAGGGATTCCGGGGCATTACAGGCATAGTTTCGGTTCTCATGGTTATGTTCATTTTTGTCGTGAACATCTGCCTTGTTCTGTGAGAGGTTTTAGAGAATTAAGCCCCCACAATTCTCCTTTGAAGTGGCCCCACTTCTCTCTCACATGGTGACCTCTTATCTAAGAGCAATCCCGCATTACTCTGCTCAGACTTCCGATGCGTAAGGGTCATTAAAAGCTTGAGCTTAACCTCTTTTACAATGGGCATCACTGTTTCAGCATTGGAATGGGTAGGGGTAATTCCCCACAATGATCCTACTCAGTCTCAATAACTAGGTTGTCCCATTGAACCTAGATCTTGGGATCTCCAATCAACTAGGTTGGGTTTCCTTTATATCGACCTTAATTTCCTTTGGGCTTAAGTCTCATTCCTTCTGATGTCTTTTCAACGTGATCTCTGTTTAACCTTTTGGTTAGCGGATCTGCAATGTTATCTTTTGATTTCACATAATCAATCGAGATAACTCCAGCTGAGATCAGTTGTATAACGGTATTATGTCGTCGACGTATGTGTCTAGACTTACTGTTATACAAAACATTTTGTGCCCGACCAATTGTTGCTTGGTTATCACAATATATGCATATTTCAGGCACAGGTTTAGGCCATTCTGGAATATCCTCCAAGAAATTACGCAGCCATTCTGCTTCTTCACTACATTTATCCAGAGCTACAAACTCGGATTCCATCGTGGATCTAGTGATTATAGTTTGTTTCGATGATTTCCATGAAACAGTTGTGCCACCTAGAGTAAACACATATCCACTAGTACCTTTCGAATCTTGGATGTCAGATATCCAGCTTGCGTCAGTGTATCCTTCAAGAACAGTTGGTTCTCTAGTATAGTTCAACCCATAGATGCGAGTATACCGCAGGTACCTAAGTACTCTTGTAATTGCCTTCCAGTGTTCAATACTTGGATTACTCGTGAATCGATTTAAAGTAATTATAGTGTAAGCAATATCTGGTCTTGTACAACTCACCAAGTACATTAGACTACCTAATACTCTAGCATACTTTGCTTGAAAGACACTGTTGCCTTTATTCTTGGACAGATGATGACTTATGTCAATTGGTGTTCTGGACACACCAGAATCATTTTTACCAAATTTGTCAAGAATCTTGTCCACATAGTGTGATTGACTCAAACTAAGTCCAACTGGCGTCCTTGTAATCTTTATTACTAGAATTACATCAGCCACTCCCATTTCCTTCATATCAAACCTTGAGTTCAACATATTTTTGGTAGATTTTACCATTCGTTGGTTGCTTCCGACAATGAGTATATCATCTACATACAAACAAAGAATAATATATCCATCATTTGTATTTTTGATATAAACACATTTGTCACACTCATTGATTTTGAAGCCACTGGTCATCATGACACTGTCAAATTTTTCATGTCATTGTTTTGGAGCTTGCTTAAGTCCATATAAGGATTTTACCAATTTGCACACTTTCCTTTCTTTTCCTGAAGCTACAAAACCCTCGGGTTGTTCCATGTAGATTTCTTCATCAAGATCCCCATTTAGAAAGGCAGTTTTTATGTCCATTTGGTGGACTTCAAGATTTCGCAATGCGGCAATTGCCAAAATCATCCTAATGGAATTTATTCTCGTCACAGGAGAATACGTGTCAAAGTAGTCATGGCCTTCTTTTTGTTTGTAACATTTTACTACAAGTCCAGCCTTATAATTATCAATTGCTCCATCTGTTTTCATTTTCCGTTTGAAAATCCACTTGGACCCTAGAGGTTTACATTCGGAAGGGAGGTCAACAAGTTCCCAAGTGTGATTTTGCATGATGGAATCAATTTTGCTTCTTATGGCTTCCTTCCATAAAGGACCCTCAGTAGAGCTCACAACTTCTTTATATGTACGAGGTTCTGCCTCTACCATATAAGTTAGAAAATCTGGTCCAAAAGAATTTTCTATCCTTGCCCTTTTGCTTCGTCTTGGCTCTACTTGGACTTCTTCACTCTCCTCTTCTATTTCTTGCTCATGGATATTCTCATCCATGGTCTCAAATGTTCGTTTATAAAAGCTTGGTTCATCCCCATCAAGTTTACAAGGAAATATATGTTCAAAGAACGATGCATTTTTGGATTCCATTATCGTATTCTTGTGGATGGCAGGGTTTTTAGACTCGTGTACAAGGAATCGATATGCGTTGCTATTTTGCGCATAGCCAATGAAAATACAGTCAACTGTTTTAGGACCTATTTTCATCTTCTTTGGCAATGGTACTACAACCTTTGAAAGACACCCCCACCATTTTAAGTACTTGTAAGAAGGTAGCCTACCTTTCCAAAGTTCATAGGGCGTCTTTTGTTCTTTCTTTTTGGGAATCTTATTTAAAAGGTAGTTAGCTGACAAAATAGCTTCACCCCATATGTTCTGTGGCAATCAAGAACTTATTAACATAGCATTCATCATGTCCTTTAGAGTGCGCTTTTTTCGTTCTGCTACTCCATTGGATTAAGGAGAATAAGGCGGTGTGACCTCGTGAATAATTCCATGTTGGACACAGAATTCACCAAAAGTCTGTACGTATTCACCACCACGGTCACTTCTTATCATCTTAATTTTCTTATTAAGTTGATTTTCAACCTCTCGGTTATAGAGAGTAAATTTTTCTATAACTTCATCCTTGCTTTTTAGCAAGTACACTTAACAATACTTTGTACTATCATCAATGAAAGTAATAAAGTAATTGTTACCTCCTCTTGTTTGAGCAAACTTTAAATCACAAATGTCACTGTGAATTAAATCAAGGGGTTCAATGTTTCTTTCAACCGTTTGAAACGATGACCTAGTTAGTTTTGCCTCTACACAAGTTTCACACTTATGTTTGGAATCAATATTAAACGTGGGTATGTGATTTAAGTTAATCATTCTACGCAAAGTATCATAATTAACATGACCTAGTCTACCATGCCATAAATTTGAAGACTCAAGCAAGTAAACGGAAGAAGTAGTAGTATTATTATTATTATTAATAGTCTTTGGCTTAACAGTCATTACATTCATCTTCCACATTCCCTCTTTCACATAACCATTCCCAATAGGAACACCAGCTTTAGTTAGTACAATTTTCTGGGACTCAAAAGCCATCTTGAACCCGTGTACGCTCAGTAGCGTTCCAGAGATCAGATTCCTGCGAATGTCAAGCACATACAGCACATTTTGTAGCTTGACATTCTTTCCAGACGACATCTTCAAGTACACAGTACCCTGCCCCTTTATCTCAGAGGTTGACGAGTTGCCCATGTAGATCTTATCCCCATTTTCCACCAAAGTAAGGTCAGAGAAGGCAAACTTGTTCGCACAGACATGACAAGTAGCTCCAGTATCGAGCCACCATTCTTTTGGATTAGCATCCACCAGGTTTATTTTAGAGACCACAGCACATAGGTCTAGGTCAACGATCTCTTGGGACATGGCTTCCACAGCATTAGCCTCATTTCCTTTCTTTTTCGGTAGTCTACAATCTGACGATTTATGTCCCGTCTTGTTGCAGTTAAAGCACTTCCCTTGGAATTTTGGCTTCTTTGAAACTCCACCTTTTGGTCCTAGTTTGGACCATGGCTTGGCCTTAGGCTTCTTCCCCTTGGATCCTTTGTCATGCTCCACCATATTAGCCTTGGCAGCATTGGGATTTGAGGATCGCTTCTTAGCACTTTTGTTATCCTCTTCAATGTGAATTCTACGAATGAGGTCTTCAACACTCATTTCCTTTCGCTTGTGCTTCAAATAATTTTTGAAGTCTATCCATGCAGGGGGTAACTTCTCTATAATAGCAGCTACTTGGAAAGACTCACTCAAGACCATCAATTCAGCATGTATTCCATGGATAATCAACTGAAGATCTTGCACTTGGCTTATCACATTTTTGGAATCCACCATCTTGAAGTTCAAGAATTGGCCAACCAAGAATTTATTGGCTCCAGCATCTTCGGCTTTGTACTTGAGGTCCAAAGACTCCCACAATTCCTTAGCCGTTTTCTTTACACTGTACACACTATACAGCGAGTCAGACAAGCCATTCAAAATGTAATTCCTACAAAGGAATTCAGCATGCTTCCATGCCTCAACTGCATGTTGAGTTTGCACATCTACTTCGTCCTCTCCAACAGTGGGAGGATCCTCTTTCAAGAATCTCACAAGATTCAATGTTGTTAAGTAGAATAGCATTTTCTGCTGCCAGGTCTTAAAATTCACACCAGTGAATTTTTCTGGTTTCTCATTATGGCTCACAAGAACTGTTGGAACCGAAACTTGCACAGGCTGGTCCCTTGAGGATTGGTTCTTTGTGGTCGAAGTCAGAGTTCGGGGAGATCCACCAGTGCTTTCAGTAGAAATAACATCCATATTTTCAGTCATATCTGAACGGTTACATAATACTTAAATAATTAGGCAATAATGCAACATTAGAAAGATAACACATACATAATTAAACTCATATATTATGTGATACTCAGAGAATACATGTATACACTTGTATCAGACAGTATATGCAATATATTAATTCACATGTATATATATATACATACTTTATTGTAAATATGAGTATACAAATATATGATAGAAAGATAATATATGTGAACCAAAAATTATATAATTACTTACTGATCTATGCCGTTAAATTATACATATAATATTACATCATAATACTAATATGATTACTCCAGGTAATGCCACAGAACAGTACATTGACGATCATATATACTAACATATATGTATATAATTATCAGTATACTGAACTGTATAACATATCTACAACACTCAATGCTGAAATGAAATTCCGCAACCATATTGCTTGACAAGTAGCCTCATAACACGCCATATACTCTGCCTCCATCGTAGAAGAAGCTGTGAGTGTATGCTTGACACTTTTCCAAGAAACAGCTCCTCCAGCCATCATATAAATGTAGCCTGAAGTGGACTTTTTATCATCCACGCATCCTGCATAATCGGGGTCACTGAACCCAACTATATCAAGAGTGTCAGCTTGCCGGTAAGTCAACATATGATTCTTGGTACCCTGAAGATGCCTCATGACTTTCTTAGCCGCTTTCCAATGGCTAAGTCCAGGATCACTCAAGTATCTACCCAACACGCCGACAACAAAAGCAATATCAGGGCGTGTGCATACTTGAGCATACATAAAGCTTCCAACCAGTGACACATAAGGAATGACTCTCATTTCATCTCTCTCTTTATCATTTTGTGGACATTGAGCCATTGAGAACTTGTCACCCTTCACTATTGGTGCCTTCCCAGGAGAACATGCATGCATATTGAATCTTTTCAAGATCCGATCAATGTAAGTCTTCTGAGACAAACGAAGAATACCATTAGCCCTATTCCGAAGAATCTAAATCCCAAGCACGTAGGAAGCCTCACCAAGATCCTTCATATCAAAATAGCTAAACAAAAGTTGTTTTTGTCTCAAACAACAAGTCAGAATTATTAGATGCAAGCAGGATGTCGTCAACATACAATACTAGAAAAATAAAGCTGCTCCCACTGACCTTCATGTATATACATTGATCTACTACATTCTCCTTGAAGCCATTTGCAGTGACAATCATATCAAACTTGAGATACCACTGTCTTGATGCTTGTTTAAGCCAATAGATAGAATTTTTGAGCTTGCAAACCATGTGTTCTTTGCCAGACTTCTCAAAACCAACAGGTTGAGCCATGTAGACATCTTCAGACAAATATCCATTCAAGAAGGTGGTCCTCACATCCATTTGATTGAGTTCTAGATCAAAATGAGCCACTATAGCCATAATGATTTGCAACGAATCTTTGGTAGAAACAGGTGAAAAGGTTTCTTTGAAATCAATACGTTCTCTCTGGCTATAGCCTTTAGCCACAAGCCTAGCCTTATACCTTTGCACTTGCCCATTCGAGTCATGTTTGATCTTAAACACCCATTTGCATCCAATGGGTCTGCAACCTTTGGGTAGTTCAACCAACTCCCAAACTTCATTTTGTGACATAGAACTCAATTCTTCTTTCATTTCATCCATCCATAACACAGATTTAGGACTACTCATGGCTTCTTGATAAGTGGCTGGCTCAGAATTATCTCTCACATCAAACTCATGTTCCTGCAAATAGACAAGGTAGTCATCAAAAATAGCAGGCCTGCGGGTTCTCTATGATCTTCTCACCATAACTTCATCATCCCCAACATCAAGATTTTCACCTTGTTCTTGATTTTGAGGTTCATCATGAGTTTCTGCTGGAATCTGTTCAATCATAGGGTCATCAATAGGAGCGGAAGCGACAGGTATTGGGACAAAAATGTGTTCTTCCCTGAAAAAAATTTCTCTTGACCCTTTACTTGAACCAAATTCATCCTCAAAATAGACAGCCCTATCTGATTCTATAACCCCTGGTGGTGTGAGATGGGCAGTAAAATCTAGAACCCTTTGATCCAATGGTGTAGCCTACAAAATAGCCACTAATGGTCATCGGATCAAGTTTCTTAGATTGTGGATTGTAGGACCTCACTTCTGCTTTGCAACCCCAAACATGAAAATGACGCAAGCTTGGTTTCTTACTTGACCATAGCTCATATGGCGTCTTTGGGACAGACTTGCTGGGCACTTGATTCAAGATATAAGTTGCAGTCTTTAATGTCTCACCCCATAAAAACTCTGGCAAACTAGAATAAATCAACATACATCGCACCATGTCAAGAAGAGTGCAATTTCTCCTTTCAGCAATTCCATTATGTTGGGGTGTTCCTGGCATTGTATATCTTGCATCAATGCCACATTCCTATAAGTACCTAGCGAAAGACCCGGGGTTCCTTCAACTTTCATCATAACGTCCATAATACTCTCCACCTCTATCAGAATTAACTGCCTTGATCTTTTTCCCTTTTTGAAGCTCAACTTTCGTCTTAAAAATCTTAAACGCATCCAAAGATTCAGATTTTTCACGAATGAGCTCTACATGGCCATAATGGGAAAAATCATCAATAAAGGTGATGAAGTATCTATAGCCACCCATGGCAGGTGGAACAAAAGGTCCACATATATCAGTGTGAATCAACTCCAACAATCCTGTGCACCTGTCTATTTTACTCTTTCTAACCTTGGCAGTTAACTTTCCTTTAATACAATCAACGCAAGCAGTGAAATCTAAAAAATCCAGATCTTGAAGTACCCCATTGTACGCCCTGGTTTTCCCACAAGCTGTTTAGCAGGACGAGCCTCAGACTAAACATGATTTAGTCCGAGGCTCCCACAGACCAGAGGCTCTATTTTCAGGACGGGCCCTTTCTAGCTCGAGGGGGTCCTGTTTCCAGCTCGCTCTTGTTGCACCAGGAGCTGGGAACAACATCCGGCGACCACTGACGGATCAGCTCGGGTTATGGATTGCTCCGGTAGCGAGCTTCTCAGGAAGCTCTGACCCTATGGGAAGTCAACACGCAAGATAAACGTGCATAATCCTGCCGTCACGTGTCCGATATCCCCCTGACTTCTCGGACACGCAGCAGGAACGTGCGTATTCAGACACCCACGGACGGGTTGGGCCGTGCGGCCCATTATCTCCTTCCATACTGATTAGACCACAATTGTGTGTCAGGTTTAGGAATTAATCATGAATATCACAGACTTGATATGACAAATGGTAAGGTCACGGGATGACCTCCCTACCAACTTCCAGGTGCCTTCTCCTATAAATATGGAGACCCTGGGAGTTGATAGGGGTTGGAAAAATAGTCTTGTAAGAACTATATACTTTGTAAACCAATTACCCAGAAAAGATCAATAATATTGACTAGTGGAGTAGAAGGATTTTAACCTTCGAACCACTTAAAAACGTGTCTGGAGTCACCTAGTTCTTTCCACAAAGATTTCATATATGTGACGGTTCTACTTTTAAGTACTAATCTCTTTCTCTTCTTCTCTTAATTATCTGTTGCCGAAGAACCGCGTCAACAGTTTGGTGCTTTCATTGAGAGCAAGTCCGATTAGTACTACCACAAACATACAACTATGGTGACCACTCGATCCAAACATGGCAACGAGACAGAACAACATGATGGGCAGGAGGCCCACCATGTTGCTCTCCCCGATGAGCAAGTTCCTGAAGTCCAGCAAAGGCCAGGAAAGCAGCCGGCCGGCCAAGACGACACTGGTAGTTCGGCGCCCCGGCCGCCTAATCCGAATCCATGTTATTACACTGCGGTGGAGATGGAGAATGCTCAGCTGAGGAGCCAGCTAGCAGCAGCTGGTCAGCAAATCCAGGATATTCTGAGTCGACTACCCCCTCTCACAACCAACGGTAACGTTGGAGAGAGGCAAGGCGAGGCTCCTAAGTCTCGCCGGAGTAATCGATCCAGGCATAGCCATTCGGGTAGACTCCCTGCAGCCAACTCCACCCCTTCAACGCACCATCAAGAGGCGAACTTCAGGGAAATGCCTCAGACCGAACAGCAGCAGTACAGCCGTTCGGTTAGGACATCAACCCCTAGCTCTCAGCCTTCCTCGAGGACGCCCAGAAGAGATCGAGGGAATTCCCAAAGGAGGGCCGAGGGGATTCGGAGACGTCAGCCCGTCCCCGAAGAACGTCCAGTTCCTCGTCCAGATCACCCAGCGCGAAACCATCAAGCTGGCAGGGCCGAGAGGCCCCCACCAAAATTAGTCCGTCCGGACGGCACTAGGATCGCCTCTCCGGTCAGGCATCCTCCTTCTCCCATCAGATACCCGTCTCCTCAGCCCGTCCGAGACATCCCGACCTACGGAAATAGTAGGAGAGAGCCGCCATCGGCCGGGCCTTCCCGGCGCAGCAGGGTGCCGGGGGAAGGATCAGGTCGGAGCCGCCAAAGACGCACCTCGAGCCTGTCCAGCAGGAGTCACTGGACCGGTAGTGCACGGAGTGATCTTTCGGGAGGAGACCTGCGACAGCGACTAAGTTCAGCACAAAGTCACCATACTACCCATGGAGGCGACCTTCGAGATCGCCTCAACTCTCACAGAGAGGATCGAGTTAGGGATGGTAGCCAGGCCCGCTCAGTTGGGGTCCGATCCGAAGTACGTAATGGCGGGAATGCCCCAAATGACCTATCTCCAGATAGGAGGGGCAACAACCCGCCTAATATGTACAACGGGTCCGGAGCTGTTGAACAGCCCCAGAATAACCCAGGATCTCAGGACAAAACCCTAGAGCGCTTAACTCAAATGGAGGAGCTGATGAAGAAGCTCCTATCGGAAAAAGAAAAAGACGAATATGATTCAGGGGATGAGATGGAGCTCTTCGCCCCCAACATAGCAGCAACGGCATACCCTTCTGGCTTTCGTATGCCTCACTTGTCAAAGTTCAACGGGGATGGAGACCCATCTGACCACTTAGGGATGTTCAACACCCTAATGATGGCTCATAACATCGGGCCAGAGCTTCGTTGCTTGATCTTTCCTTCCACCCTAACTGGACCTGCCAAGCAGTGGTTCAAACAAAGTAAAAGGCAGTCAATCAGCTCCTGGAAGACCTTTTCGGCTGACTTCAAGAGGGCATTCCGCGCCTCTCAGGCCGCCAGGGTCCAGGCCGACTCCCTAGCTAACGTGAGACAGCAACCTGGAGAAACGCTAAAAGTCTACTTGAGCAGATTTGCAAATGTCGCTGCTCGAGCCAGAGACGCCGACGACAGCTCCAAACTCATGGCTATGAGGACCGGGATCCTAGTAGGCGGAGATCTGTGGAAGGATATTCAAAGGAGGGGGGTCAGCTCAGTTAGTGAATTCCTTAACAGAGCCCAAGAGTGGATAAACTTGGAAGAAGCTGAAGCTTCAGCCGCGGGGACCAGCCAGGTCCTCGAGAAACCCGCTGGGACGGGAACAGAGATCGTAGTAGCGACTCCCGACGTCACGCAGAGTAACCAGCCCGGTGGCGGCAAAAGAAAAGGGAATGGTGAAAACATCCAGCACGGTCAAAAGAAGAATAAGTCCGTGGATAAATTCAAGCCCGTGTTCACAACGTATACCGAGCTCACCCAAACCAGAGAGAATATTTTCCTGGCCAACGCTACGCGAATCCCCTGGAAAAGACCGGAGCCAATAAAGCACCCTAAGGGAAAGAGAGACGCTTCCAAATTCTGCCGTTTTCATAATGACGTCGGGCCCAATACCGACGACTGCAGGCACCTCAAAGATGAAATCGAGACTCTCATCCGAGCAGGTCCGTTGGCGCAATACTCGCGGAACAGGGTCCCGACAAGTCGACCCGCTCCGGAGATCCCAGCCAGTCAACCTGGACCTCGAGTAGATCAGGACGTCCTTCCCCCCGTGGTCGAGGGAGAGATTTCCACCATCTCTGGAGGACCACACATGGCTGGCACGAGCAGAGGCGCCCAGAAGAGGTACATAAATGAGTTGAAGGCCCACAATGGAGGGGAGTTCGTCCCGGAACAGCGTCAATCAAAACAACAAAGATTAGAGAAACAACCGATCACTTTCACGGAGGAAGACGCGAGCCATGTCCAATTCCCTCATAACGATCCCTTGGTCGTAGCAGTCCAGCTCGCCAACCGGAGAGTAAGGAGAGTGTTAGTGGACAATGGGAGCTCGGTGAACCTCCTATTCCGTTCCACCTTAGAAAAAATGGGTCTGACCGTCCCCGAGCTTAAGGCAACCTCGATGATGCTATATGGTTTTTCAGGAGAAGGGTCAGCAGCGATAGGAACGATTGAGCTGGTGATCACCCTAGGGGACGAGTCCCGAACAGTGTCCAAACTACTCGAATTCATAGTCATTGACTGCTCCGCGGCCTACAATGCAATTTTGGGCCGACCTACGCTCGTTGCTTTCGAAGCTATCACGCCCATCCGACACCTCGCCATGAAGTTCCCTACTCCAACAGGGATCTGCACTATCAAGGGCGATCAGCTCGCTGCCAGGGAATGCTACAGCATTTCCATGAAGGGAAAATCTAAACCCGGGCAGGTGACGATGGCCATTCAGGATGAAGAGGAATCACAGGGACCCAAGGCGGCCGGCCCCTGAGATTGAAAAACCTCGGGTTTCCGAAGACGAAAAGCTCGCCCTAAGCGAGGACATTGACCCCCGAGTAGGCGAGGACAGGTCCGAGCTCCAAGCTATTGAAGATCTCGAGGAGGTAGGCATCGATGAAAAAAACCCGTCGCGGACGGTTAAGCTCGGAAAGAACCTCTGCGATAGAAGAAAGGCGGAACTGACTGCGTTTCTGAAAAAGAACCTGGACGTATTCGCATGGTCGCACGAGGACATGATAGGGATCATTCCAAGCGTAATCATGCACACGCTCCACCTAGACAAAAGCGTCCCTGCCAAGTCTCAAAAGCAGAGGCGTTTAGGGACAACCCGAGCCGAAGCCCTTGAAGAAGAAGTGGCCCGGCTCAAAAAATGTGGCTTTATCCGCGAAGCCAGATTTCCCATTTGGGTTGCCAATCCCGTGTTAGTTCCAAAACCCAATGGGAAGTGGCGGACCTGTATCGACTTTTCCGACCTGAATAAAGCCTGCCCCAAGGATTGCTTTCCGTTGCCGAGGATCGATCAACTGGTGGATGCCACGGCGGGGCACGAGCTCATGTCCTTCATGGACGCGTACTCGGGCTACAATCAGATCGCGATGAATCCAGCAGACCAGGATCATACCAGCTTCATGACCCCGACTAATGTCTATTGCTATAAGGTCATGCCGTTCGGTCTTAAGAATGCCGGGGCTACCTACCAAAGGCTGGTAAATAGAATGTTCGCGGATCAGATCGGGAAAAACATGGAAGTGTACGTCGATGATATGCTTGTCAAGTCAAAGATTGCCGGCAACCACGTCACCGATCTGGAAGAATGCTTTAACATACTGCGAGAATATGGCATGAGGCTCAATCCTCAGAAGTGCACTTTCGGTGTCGCATCGGGGAAATTCTTGGGTTTCATAGTCAATACCCGAGGAATCGAGGCAAACCCCGACAAGATCAGGTCACTGCTCGAGCTTCCTTCCCCCAGGTCGCGGAAAGATGTCCAAGGCCTCACAGGAAGGGTGGCAGCACTGAACCGGTTCATTTCCAAATCGACCGACAAGTGCCTGCCCTTCTACAACCTGCTCCGCGGAAACAAGAAGTTCGAATGGACAGTAGAATGAGAAGGCGCATTCCTCGACCTAAAAACGCACCTGGCTGAGCCACCTGTGCTGTCAAAGCCCAAGGTAGGAGAACCTCTTTTCCTCTACATGGTCGTCACTGAGGACGCAGCTAGTTCCGTTTTGGTGCGAGAAGAGGACCAGGCTCAGAAACCGGTTTATTACATCAGCAAGAGACTCCTCGGAGCTGAGTCAAGGTACCCGTTGATGGAAAAACTGGCGTTCTGCCTAATCACGGCCTCGCGAAAACTCAGGCCATACTTCCAGTCCCACTCTGTACACGTCATGACCGATCAGCCTCTAAGGCAGGTTTTGCAAAAGCCTGAAGCCTCGGGACGCTTGCTAAAGTGGGCGGTCGAACTCAGTCAGTTCGAGATTTTCTATACTCCCCGAACTACCATAAAAAGTCAAGCCTTGGCTGACTTCGTGGAAGAATGCGCGGGATTCCATGAGATCCCATCGGTAGACTCACATCAGCTCACCTCCTCAGGTTCATCGTGGAAGATCTTCGTTGATGGCTCATCTAACGAGAACGGCTTCGGGGCCGGAATCATTCTAATATCCCCAGAGGGGCATAGATTCCACTCGGCGCTGAGGTTCGGGTTCAAGGCGTCTAACAACGAGGCAGAGTACGAGGCCTTGTTAGCTGGACTTAGGATAGCTACCGAGCTAAAGGCAAGCTCTGTCCAGTGCTTTAGCGACTCCCAGCTCGTGGTGAATCAGGTCCTAGGCGAGTATCAGGCGCGGGGTCCCAAGATGGCCTCCTATTTGGCTAAGGTAAAATCCGAACTGTCTACGTTTGGGCAAGGGTCGATCGAACAGATACCTCGGGAGCAGAACGCCAACGCAGATGCTCTCGCCAAGCTCGCCACCTCGGGAGAGACAGAAACCCTGGGGTTGGTGCCAGTTGAGTTCTTGGAGAAACCCAACATAGACGGAGATCGAGCAGATATTGGGATGATTGACATCAGGCCGACCTGGATGACTCCCATTGTTGAGTACCTCGTCGAGGGCAAGTTACCCGAAGGGCGCAATGACGCATGACGAGTCCTTTATCAAGCTCCGAGGTATACGCTAGTCGAGGGGGTGTTGTACCGACGTGAGCATTCCTTACCTCTCCTCCGGTGCGTTCTTCCAAGTGAAGCGAAGGCCATCCTGCAAGAAGTTCATGACGGATTCTGCGAAGATCACACTGGGGGGCAAAGCCTGGCCTTGAAGATCCTTCGGCAGGTTTTTTACTGGCCGACTCTGTCCAAAGACTCGATCTCATATGTAAAAAAGTGCGACAAGTGTCAGCGGTTCGCCGCGGTTGCACGAGCTCCTCCGACCGAGCTAAAAATGATCTCGTCTCCCTGGCCCTTCGCCATTTGGGGGATAGATCTAATAGGCGCCCTGCCCACCGGAAAGGGCGGGGTCCGTTACGCCGTGGTAGCCATTGACTACTTCACCAAGTGGGCCAAAGCAGAGCCGTTGGCGACAATAACATCGAAAAAGGTGCTAGACTTCGTGGTTAAAAGCATCATATGTCAATTTGGCCTACCCAAAAAGATCATCTCCGACAATGGCACTCAATTTGACAGCGACCTGTTCACCGAATTTTGCGAAAGGCACGGAATTGTGAAAAGCTTCTCGTTTGTGGCCTATCCCCAGGCGAACGGCCAGGTCGAGGCTGTCAATAAAACTCTGAAGGCAAGCCTCAAGAAGAGGCTAGATGAGGCAAAGGGGATCTGGCCAGAACAACTCCCCCAAGTTCTGTGGGCCTATAGGACCTCACATCGGACTCCCACGGGCCACACTCCTTTCTCCCTAACCTTTGGAAGTGAAGCAGTCCTCCCCGTGGAGGTGAAGGTCCTGTCGCACAGGGTCCGGTCCTACGACCAAGACAAGAACCACGAGCTCCTATGCCACTCCTTAGACTTAGTGGATGAAAGGCGAGAGGATTCACAACTCCAGCTCGCCCATTATCAACAGAAAATCACTCGCTACTTCAACACTAAGGTCAAAAGACGTGCCTTTAGCGTCGGCGATTTGGTCTTGAGGAGAGTTTTCCTGGCCGGGAAAGATCCCAAAGATGGGGTTTTGGGACCAAGCTGGGAAGGACCATACCAGGTCATCGAAGTCATCAAAGAGGGAACTTATAAGTTAGCTCGACTTGGTGGAGGGGCGGTCCCGCGGACTTGGAATGCTATCCACCTAAAGAAATATTATCAATGAACATTTGTAAGGCCTAGAAGGTCACCTTCCATGTATAAATAAAAATCAAATGTTTCTCGTTATTTGCAAGTGTAATTTTAAAGTAACAACGAAAGACCCTTTCCCAGTTACTTGGGGGGCATATGGTACCTGGATATATCCAGGTCTCCTTAACGACTTAGGTGTTAATTTTTATCTACGGATAAGAGTTATCACAAACTAAGTCCTATCCTGGTCTTAACCAGGTCAGAAAACTTAGAAGTAGTTAACTAAAATTTGTTGACCGTGGTTCTTCTTTAAAAGAGCCCGGGATACGGATAAAAGTTGACCCGAACTAAGTTTTTTCAAAATAAGTTCCTGGTCTTAACTAGGTCATAAAACTTAGAAGTTAACAAAAATTTGTTGACCGTGGTTCTTCTTTAAAGAGCCCGGGATACGGATAAAAGTTGACCCGAACTAAGTTTTTTCAAAATAAGTTCCTGGTCTTAACCAGGTCATAAAACTTAGAAGTTAACAAAAATTTGTTGACCGTGGTTCTTCTTTAAAAGAGCCCGGGATACGGATAAAAGTTGACGCGAACTAAGTTTTTTCAAAATAAGTTCCTGGTCTTAACCAGGTCATAAAACTTAGAAGTTAACAAAAATTTGTTGACCGTGGTTATTCTTTAAAAGAGCCCGGGATACGGATAAAAGTTGACGCGAACTAAGTTTTTTCAAAATAAGTTCCTGGTCTTAACCAGGTCATAAAACTTAGAAGTTAACAAAAAGTTGTTGACCGTGGTTATTCTTTAAAGAGCCTGGGATACGGATAAAAGTTGACCCGAACTAAGTTTTTTCAAAATAAGTTCCTGGTCTTAACCAGGTCATAAAACTTAGAAGTTAACAAAAATTTGTTGACCGTGGTTATTCTTTAAAGAGCCCGGGATACGGATAAAGTTAACTCGAACTAAGTTCATAAAAATAAAGAGATGAATTCTGACCAAATGCATAAAAATATATATGTAAAACTGGCTGAGCAAATTGTCTCGAGGCGGAAACGCCTCACATAAAAAGAAAAATTACAATAGAAAGAGTTCAAAATACTTAAACAAGAAGTGTCCTAAGCCCCATCAGCTGGCCCTTTGGAGGTCGCGGTCTCATCCTGCTCCGCCGCGGCAGAGGCCTCTCCAGTCTCCGATGGAGGAACCTCCTTATTCAGGCGAGCTTGAAGCTGCGGCAACAAGAATGCCCAGAGGTCCGGCGGCATGAAAGAAAAGTCCGCGTCCGGATTGTGGGACCAGCAGTGATAGAACAGGTCTTGTAAGGACTGCTCCGACACGACCCGCTCGTCTTTCAGGGCGGCCTGGGAGGCCTGGGCTTCGGCCTTCGCCGCCTCAAGATCTGTCTGCGATGCGGCCAGGGAGTTTTTAAGCTCCTGGTTCTCGGAGCGGATCTTCTCTAGCTCGGACGCGGCCAGGGAGTTTTTAAGCTCTAGGTTCTCAGAGCGGATCTTCTCTAGCTCGGCTTTAGAGGCCGCCAGAGCGTCTCTCGCCTCCTGAGACTCCTGGAGGGCGGTCTGGCGATCAGCTTCCAAACCCTCGAGCTGGGCCTTGGTCCTAACAATGCCTCTATAGGCGGCAGCCATGCCCTGCAAGAAAAGAATGATAAATTAGCAAACTGGAAGGAAAAAGGCGGCGTGTGAGTGTTAAAGCCTTAAAAGAAGGGGGCACTTTACCGTTAAGGTCATGTCCATCGCAGACTCTATAACTCGGACCGGGCTCGTTGTTTCGATGGCCCGGAGCTCCTTCTCCCTGATATTGTAATAGTGGCTGACGGCGTAGCTAGCCGACTCATACACCGTCCCCCGGAATGCTTCGGGCATCTTCTCTAGAGCCCGGGGGTCGACCGGGATACGCACGTCCGGGGCTGCCGCGGCCAGATTCCCGACCTTTATTACCCCGTCCTGGGCGGCCAGTGGAGATCGTTGGGGTGGCGGGTGCATGAGCCCTGTCCTGGCGACAGGGAGGTTCGCTCCCGCGACCTGGGATGGCGGGGCTTTCTCCTTCTCCTTAGCCAGGGATTTGGTGGAGGCCCCGGCCGAGCTCTTGGACTCGCGAAGCCTCTTTAACCTCGGCCCTGCTGGGGGATTCCCACCGAAGACAACGCCCCGCAGACTATTCCCGGGCTGAGACATCTCTTCTGCCAAGAACAAAAAACATGGTTATTAGCAATCATGCAGAAATAAAGACAAAAGGTCCAAAGGCAATAAGAAAGCAAATACTAAGGGAACCCTACCCCCCGAGCTGGAAGAGCCTAGGACGATTATCTCGCGAACTGGCAAAGGTTCTAGGTCCGTTTCTGAATCGGGGCTGGACTCTTCTACGTACTGCCTAATCCCCGGAGCATAGATGCCCCTCTGGAGCGCAGGCCACGTGCGTAAATTGGTCCCGTACTCCTCAAAAATGACCGACCTAAAGGCTAGGGTATTATCTACTACTACGGTACCCTTAGGCCGACTCTCTTGGTTGTCCAGCACGAGCTGGTCAACGCAGTGGAGCAGGAGCGTGTCCAGGTCCGGATTCCTTGGGTGACGATGGACGAGCTGCCTAGGGTTGAACCTAACCAGCCGGGGGTCTGCAGTGGCCCTATCTACGTTCTTAAATAAGTAAGAGTTACCTTGACCGGAAGGACCCGCGACTGCTCTGGATTGGGCCCTCTCCTCGCTCATCCCCTGGGCGACCTCCAAGGTCCTCTTCCTGTTCCTCACCAGAGGAACTTCCTCACCTTCTTCCTCGCCTTCGTCGTCTGCGACCTCCTCCGCGACGATCGGTCTGTTGTCGCGAGCTGGGGGAGGCCCCCGGGGCCTTTTCAAATTCAAAGTCTGATTTGGGAAAATCAGCTTGCAAAATACCATCGTCTCGTCCGTCACGAGCACGCGGTAGTCTTTCTCACTGGGGGGCAAGTTCGCCAGTGTATCGTATTGACCCCCGAGGGTCACAGACTTTTCGGTCCTCGCGTAAATGGCTGCAAGGTTGGTTGAAATCAGAAGTGGAATAAGGGACGAGCTAAAATAAGATAACCGTTAAAAGGCGAGCTAAATCAAGGATCACTTACGAGGGCGGTTGAAATAGTGATGATCGCAGTTTCGGAACCCAGTTGACATGAAAAACTGGTCTTTGAAGTCGTTTGGATGGCTCGGCAGCTCGATCACTGCTGCTGTGTTGGGGAAGCGGGTTAAGTAATAGAACCCGTCGCCTCGCCCCCGCTGGTCCGGGCTGGCTTTGAGGCAAAAGAAATATAGAATATCAGCAGGAGTGGGGACCTCCCACTCATGCTTTTGGAACAAATACCTCAGTCCCGCCAGCAGACGGTATGAATTGGGGGGGAGCTGAAATGGGGCCAACCCCACATAGTTCAGAAAATCAGCAAAATACTGATCCAGGGGGAGGAAGGCCCCTGCCTTGAAGTGTTCCCTGCTCCAGGCCGCGAACGACTCGTCGAGCGGCGTGCAGCTCCGCTCCCCATCCGCAGCAGGTCGGGCGATCACGGAGGTCTTCCCCAGAGGAATGTTGTGGTTGAGGAAGACTTTGGTGATCTTTGCCTGGCTGGTTATCTTCGAGACGATTCTCTCCGCCTCGAAAAACGCGTCAGGGGCCACCTCGGCTTGCTTCTCCACCGCTGGCCCAAAGTGAGGAATTGGCGAGCTGGTCACCACCGCCTTTCCTTTATCCTGCTGGGAGGACGAACTTCCCACATTCTTCTGTGGCAGATTTCTCTTTGGAGCCATCTGGTCGCCTATCGAACAAAAGAAAACACTTTAGAAAAGGCGACCCAAGCAGGAGAGTGAAGAAAGTATTCAGTACACGAGCTGGGGTAAGCCCAGCCTGTGGAGAGTGGTGCCACGCGTTCCAAGGAACACGCGCCTATGCCCCCAACAGATCCCAGATTACTCGGAATTCGTGTGTCAGAGGACTCAGAGTAAAAAATTGCCTTGGGGGGAAAGTTTCAACAAGCAAGGCATGGCAAAACCGCTTTTAAGGCGTATTCCCTAAGCTACCCGGTTTTTGCACCCAAAATTTCTAAGGATCCTACCCAGAAATTGTTCCTAAGAGAGAACCATGGAACCCGTATTCTAAGACGATGTCCCATGGCAAGTGTGCCCTAATCTAAGAAGGGCTGTCACCCTCCATACCCGCGCGACCCAGAAAACCTCTGCATGTGGCTACAGTAAAAAATTTTGCCTAAGCTACAGTGGCATGCTTTCAAAAATAAACAAGGACAGGAGACTTACAGTATATGGTTAGGTGGTGAGCGAGGTTGTTGCGCTGGTAGGAGCTTCGTTGGTACAGTGGTCTCCGAAGTTTTGAAGGAACTCGGACGCCTAAGCTTCGTGAACGAAGAAGGTGAGAGCAATGGAAATGAGGGTTTTGTTCTTCGAAAGGTCAGAGAAAACAAGGAAATTCGAGAGGTTTTGAATGGTAAGGTGGCCCGTGCGTGGGATGACCACCCATTTTTATACACGGGAAGGATCACGTGTAAAAGGCCCTTGGGAGACCCTCCACTCGAAATGTGAAACGACGGCTGGACAGTAGGCTAGGCCATTTAATGCGGTTCTCGTAGAGTGTACCGTCGCCACCCACGGCGTTCCACGTATCAGACGCATGCGAAAAGCATGGAATGCGAAGGGTTGTGGGAGAAGTCTAAAAGCCCCTACTGTGGTCTCCCATATCTGACGTCATGAACCACGAGCAGGAGCTTGGGGGGCAGATGTACGCCCTGGTTTTCCCACGGGCTGTTTAGCAGGACGACCCTCGGACTAAACATGATTTAGTCCGAGGCTCCCACAGACCAGAGGCTCTATTTTCAGGACGGGCCCTTTCTAGCTCGAGGGGGTCCTGTTTCCAGCTCGCTCTTGTTGCACCAGGAGCTGGGAACAACATCCGGCAACCACTGACGGATCAGCTCGGGTTATGGATTGCTCCGGTAGCGAGCTTCTCAGGAAGCTCTGACCCTATGAGAAGTCAACACGCAAGATAAACGTGCATAATCCTGCCGTCACGTGTCCGATATCCCCCTGACTTCTCGGACACGCAGCAGGAACGTGCGTATTCAGACACCCACGGACGGGTTGGGCCGTGCGGCCCATTATCTCCTTCCATACTGATTAGACCACACTTGTGTGTCAGGTTTAGGAATTAATCATGAATATCACAGACTTGATATGACAAATGGTAAGGTCACGGGATGACCTCCCTACCAACTTCCAGGTGCCTTCTCCTATAAATATGGAGACCCTGGGAGTTGATAGGGGTTGGAAAAATAGTCTTGTAAGAACTATATACTTTGTAAACCAATTACCCAGAAAAGATCAATAATATTGACTAGTGGAGTAGAAGGATTTTAACCTTCGAACCACTTAAAAACGTGTCTGGAGTCACCTAGTTCTTTCCACAAAGATTTCATATCTGTGACGGTTCTACTTTTAAGTACTAATCTCTTTCTCTTCTTCTCTTAATTATCTGTTGCCGAAGAACCGCGTCAACACCCATCTTTGATCAACCTTTCCATTCTGTCTCTAGAGATATGACATAAACGTTTGTGCCACAACATAGAAGATTTAAAATCTAATCTTGCACGTTTAGAGCCAACAACAGTATTAAGAAAAGTAGAAGAAACAGAAGCAACATCATGCAAATCAAGTTTATATAAATTTCCACATAAAGTTCCATTTCCAACCAAAAGAGAGTCACGATACAAAGTGAGTTTTCCAGTTCCAAAATCCAGTTCCAAAAAGAAGATTATAACCTAGCCTATCCAAAATAGATACAGAAATCAAATTCCTCCTAAAAGAGGGTATGTAAGCAACACCCTGTAACTCCAAAAAATATCCTGTATTCAACTGTAATCTAACTGTCCCCAAAAATTCAACTTGGACTTTTGTATCATCTCCCATGTACACATTCTGCTCCAGACTACTCGGTCTTCTTCGACTTGTCACTGCCTGCAAGGAATTCGTAACATGAATTGTGGCTCCAGTATCTAACCACCAATAATTTGAGGGCACATCAATAATATTGGATTCTAAACAAACCATCACAAGACAGTTACCTTTCTTCTCTAGGTGAGCTTTGAGCTTTCGACAATTAGCTTTCTTGTGCCCAAAATTTTGACAAAAGTTGCACTTCCCTTTGAAAAACTCATTCTTATGACCATTAGAGGATGAGCCTGGCTGTCCATTCCCTCTAGGACTAGGAGTCTTTTTCTTGAGAGATTTTTGGTTACCAGAGTTATTGGAAGTGAGCTTTCTCTTGTGAGGATTGTTCAGATTGTTAGGATTTGTCACCATGGAGATGCTTCTTGCCCTACCTTTTCTCATGTCCTCTTCTTCCTTGGCAAGAATAGTTGACATCTCCCCAACAGTCCATTGCTCTTTCTGAGCATTGTAGCTTAGTCTGATCGCATCAAACTGAGATGGAACAGTCTCCATCACCAACCATACCATATAATCCTCACCGAGGTCCATACCCATGGCCTTAAGTTTGTGATAATAGCTCATGAGCTTGTCAATATGAGCCCTGATGTCACTTGAACCATCATAAATGGTGTGATGGAGCATGTTCAAGTGTTCATTCTTCTCATTCTTTGAGAATTTATGGTACTTTTCTTTAATGGCAGCAAGAAAATCCTTCGCATTTTTGGACTTAGGAATACTATCACGAATGGATTCATCCATGTGATATCTCATGAGCATCAAGCAATAACGATTGGATTGTTCCCATTCCTCATAGAATTTCTTATCCTTCTCAGTAGCATCATCAGCAGGCTTAGATGGTGCATCAATTCTCAAGGCCAAGTCCACTTTCATGAAAGTCAAGTTCATCGTGATAGACTCAACCTGCTGCTTGTGGTTGGTTGCATTCAGTGTCAAGACGGCGGAGGTTCTAGGATAGCTTAGTGCTAAATGAGAAACAAGAGCAATAACTATTAAATGCATGTTATAACAAAATAATGTCATTTGTGCTATTTTCTCATAAATGATCACAAAAAATAACAAATGATCATTGTGTATGCTAGAGTTCTTAAATAAACAAAAGATAGAACGCATTCACAAGTAAGAACAATCTACTAAGCATTATAACCAAATACTTGAAATTACTATCTAGAGGATAGACAAATTGTGGTTCATAAAATTCAATAGACTTTCTTCACCGTATTAAGCATCCTTACCAAATAATTATTATCGATAGGATAATTAATTACTCATATGGACCTTAAAGTAACTTTGGAGGAAAAACACAAAATTTAAATAAATAATTATTTAAATGTTCCTCATCACTAAACAATTTACATGCTTACTCTTACGACAAGCAAG